>NC_133513.1:67450000-68075000 GCF_049354715.1 Callithrix jacchus
TTGAGAAACTCTGTTGGGCAAGATTCAGCTGTCTCAGGACAAATCCCTCCTGTTTGATCCCTGCTGATCCACAAGAAACACACATGCATTTTTGTACTGTCATTGGTGAAGATGCAATTTTATTTTATTTTAATTTAGTTTTATTTTTTTGAGATGAGTTTCACTCTTGTTGCCTAGGCTGGAGGCTGGAGTGCAATGGTGCCATCTCGGCTCACTGCAACCTCTGCCTTTCAGGTTCAAGTGATTCTCCTGCCTCAGCCTCCTGAGTAGCTGGGATTACAGACATGTGCTGCCATGCCCAGCTAATTTTGTATTTTTAGTAGAGACGGGGTTTCTCCATGTTGGTCAGGCTGGTCTCGAACTCCTGACCTCAGGTGATCCCGCCCTTCCAAAGTGCTGGAATTACATGCATGAGCCACTGTGCCTGGCCAAAGATGCAGTTTTCTCCCAATGCATCCACACAGTCTTTCTATTCCTTCTGTTACAGGGAAGGGGTCTTAATCTAGACCCCAAGAGAGGGTTCTTGGATCTCACACAAGAAAGAATCCAGTGCACAAGAAAGAGTTCAGGGCAAGTCCATAAAGTTAAGTGAAAGCAAGTTTATTAGGAAAGTAAAGGAATAAAAGAATGGCTACTCCATAGACAGAGCAGGCCTGAGGGCTGCTGTTTGCCCATTTTTACGGTTATTTCTTGATGATATGCTAAACAAGCGGTGGATTTTTCATGTGTTCCCTTCTTAGACCATATAAGTTAACCTCCTGTCATTGCCATAGCACTTGTAAACTGTCATGGCGCTGGTGGGAGTGTAGCCATGCGGACGACCAGAAGTCATTCTCATGGCCATCTTGGTTTCGGTGGGTTTTAGCTGGCTTCTTTACTGCATGGTGTTTATCAGGAAGGCCTTTAGTTTGTGCTGACCTCTGATCTTATCCTGTGATTTAGAATGCCTTAACCATCTGAAAATGCAGCCAGTAGGTCTCAGCCTTATTTTGCCCAGCTACTATTCAAGAT
Source organism: Callithrix jacchus (assembly GCF_049354715.1). Taxonomy (NCBI): domain Eukaryota; kingdom Metazoa; phylum Chordata; class Mammalia; order Primates; family Cebidae; genus Callithrix; species Callithrix jacchus. The sequence continues at coordinate 67,451,012 of NC_133513.1, forward strand.
GGAGTTGTTCTGGTTCAAATGCCTCTGACACTTCTATTCCAGGAGGTATGTTGGGCTTTTTGAATGATTCTCTTCCAATTCCCTCTCTCACAAGTTCCTCCATCCTTTTCCCCTCATTGGGGGAGGAAGGAATGCACAAAACATCAGCAACTCCAAATACATTTTCTCTATGTTCTTTTACAACTTCAAACCTTTTATATCCTTGTTTTATTACCCCTTTTATATTCTTAGATGGGGTGGTGGGTTAAGTGCCAACAAGTATTTTTTAGCTACCCTTTTGGCAAGTCCTGCCTATATGGCCTAGCACACAAATTAGAATGCCATGAGCCTTGGCACTTGTTGGCCATTAGGCCTCTCCTAAAATGGAGGCAGAAGTTGTTTCATTTTTAACATCCTGTTGCAATGACTGCAAAGTAACTGCATTCTGGCACAGTGAGAAGAAAAACATTGCTATTGAAAACCAAAAACTAACTGCATCTGCTGCTTCTTGTATCTTACAAGAGGAATGCCACAGTTCATTTCAGGGAAGATGGATTTTTATTTATGAAAATAACCTAGTGGATCTCTTTGATTTGAAAAGGTGATTCTAGCAGTTCTGCCAGGAGAGGGTGAAACAAAGAGACTGCTCATTTGTTGTGCTAAATAGGTGAGAGGAATTCTTGAGTTTCCCAGGAAATAGGGGTGTAAGGGGACTGGAAAGGGGACACAGTGGGGGAGCTATAAAGCGATCTGGCAAAGAGGCAGGGCCCAGAAGCCTATTGGGAGGTCAGGGCCCAAGGAGAAAGGATGATTAATGACAGGGATGGTCAGGGAAATTTAAAAACAAGGATGCCTAACATTCACGGTTGAATCTTTCATTAAAAGCGGTATATAGACAGTAACCTTATGTTAGTGGTGGCTTTGGGAAGTTAAAGCAAAAAAGAGCCATGTGCAATGTTTGGGATGACATTAAATGAAGGAAGTAAGCCTTCCAGTGAGCCTAAGAGTCCATTGGGAGTAGGAAGTTATAGTCAGAGCTGAATCCAAGAGTTGAGTCTTGGGAGGCACTAATCTTCCCGTGGTCTTTGATGGAATGGTTGGACACTTACAATTTTTTTGTCATTACAGAAATTTTGGAAAACACTCAAAAATAACCCGTAGTCTACAATGAGAACTTGGTTACTCATCATTTGATTTCATATAGGTATTTTTTTAATTTTTAAGGAGGACTTGGGGCAAAAACATAGGGAGGGCTCATCTGGGTTACAATTGCAAAACAGATATTGGGAAGCTTCTTACAAAGTTCTAGGAATGGTGGTGGAGTTAGTTAATTCACATATCAATAACTTTTCCGATAGCAGAACTATTATCGCTAGAAGACAAAAATTATACAACTTTTTCCATGAAGAAGTCATTTCAATGTCCCCCCGCCATTTCTCCCCAGTGTGAGAGAGATGTGTTTTTGTTTATTTTGTCACATATATTTGAGTTATAAGTGTATATGTACTTGGTAAGGCCTATTGCATAAGGTATGCAGTAGTCTAAGAAACTTGCTTAATTTTCTCTAGGTGTCTGGATCCCTGGAAAGCCATTGCATCAGTTAGGATACTTTCAGTACCCTAAACTGGTTTAAATTAAAAAATACATTTGTGATTTTGCATACAAGAAGTCCAAAGGTGGAGTGGTTCAGGGTTAATTCACTGGTTCTATGATATCGTCAAAGATCCAGGCTCTATCTTTCCACTGTGCTATCTACGGTCAGCGTTTTGACTTGTCCTTAGCTTTGACTCTCATTCATATGACTGGTGTAGACCCAGGTTCCATATTGCAGCATCCACAGGAAAAGAGAGGGAGAATTTTTTCTCTTGTGTCTTCTTGGAGAAGAACACAATTTATAGCCATCCTCAGCAAATTCCTTACCAGAGTCCCTTGGCCAAATTTGAGTCACCTTTTCATGCCTTGTCTGCAAGGAAGGTTAGGAAAGTATCAGGTTTTAAAAAATTTGTCTTGGGAAAGAGGCTTTGCCTAAGGAAGATGTAGGTTGGGAATGACAATTAGTAGGCAACCACTGGCGTCGGAAGAAGTACTTATGATTAAACAAAGGTACTTATTTCTGTTGCATGCTAATGCAATCCTACAAAGTGCTGGGCACATGTGGTCTGCAAAGCAATGCCAACATAGTGCCCTTAAAGCTACTATGCAAGAGCAGCAAGTCCCCAGTAAGGTGCAGCAGAGTTACAGTTGCAAAATAGGTGATTGGAAGGCTTCCTATAAAGTTCTAGGTTCTAGGTTATAAGGTGGTGGAGTCAGTTCATTCACATGTCAATAACTTTTCTAAAAGGTGACCTATTATCTCTAAAAGGCAAAATTATATACCTTCTTCCATGAAGAAATAATTTCAATATTCCCTAATTTTCTCCTAGTACTAACAGTTTATTTGAGAAAGATGTGGTTTTGGTTATTTTGTCAGATATATTTGCACCAGAAAAGGTCTAAGTGTGGGGCAAATAACCCAGGTCTGGGAGTCAGAGGACTGAGGATTGGTCCTGGCTTTGTGCTCTTCCAGCCTGACACCTGTACAACTAACTCAATCTTTAAAAGTCTTGTTATTTTAAATTTTCAATTACCTGTGAAATAAAGATTTTTTTCCTTGCCTTGAAGTAATTTCCTTATATTGCAATAAAACCTCCATTTTCTTTTATGGGTTGCAATCTTGGTGGGTCTGTTTCCTGCTTTACCCTGCCCAAAGAGCAGGTGGAAAATCCCAGCTTCCTTGAACATAAGGTGTGAAAATATGACTCAGGGACCAATGGGCTCAAAAATAGTTTTGACCTCTAGAAACTCTAAAAGAGTTTTTGAAACTCCAGGTGTCCCCAAACAGTACTTTAAAAACCACTAGTGGCCAGGTGTGGTGGCTCACTCCTGGAATCCCAGCACTTTGGGAGCCCTAGGTGGATGGGTCATTTGAGCTCAGAAGTTCAAGAAAAGCCTGGGTGACATGGCAAACCCCAGCTCTATACTTTTTGTAGCTAAGGGTGGGGGTGTATGCGTTGTAATCCCAGCTACTTGGGAGGCTGAGGTGGGAGGAAGCCTTGAGCCCAGGTTGTGAAGGTTGCAGCCAGCTGAGATTGTACCACTGCAACTCCAGCCTGGGTGACAGAATGAGAGAGAGACACTGTCTCAAAAATCAAAAACAAAACCAACCAAACAAAAAAGTTCACTGGTTTAGTTTTTCTTCTATTTGTTATTATTTTTGGCTATAAGAATATATCATAAAATTTTAGTCTTAGAATTTTCTAAGGTTAAATATGTGCATATTTAAATAATAACTCAATCTGTTCTCAGTACTTCTACTGTGTTTTTACTAACTTGTTTTAATTATGCCTGCAAAAATCTCTGTAACATTGTTCTCATCCAATAAATCATTATTTGAAACCCCAAAGTTCTCCTTGAGCTTAACAGAAATACAGTAAGTAGTACATACATGCTCTTGTCTTGTTTTGTATAGTCTGTAAAATTTTTTCCAAAAAAATTTTCTAAATACTTACATTTTATTTATAACTATATTGTTTAGAATTCAACAATAGTACATCCTAAATGAAAATACATTTTCTTTGTTATATATTTTTCTCATATTTCAGGACAGATTGTTGGCTTCAAAAAGAGAATTAAAAGACTCACTTTCTCAACCCACAGATGCTCCATGTATATCTGAAGACGCTGCACAAGATAAAACTGATATGGTAGAGAATTTTCTGATTCATGCAAAGGAGGAATTTGCTTTAAAAAAAAAAACCTGAGGGAAACTCTAAATAAGAAGCAAAAATACGATAACATCTATCTTCCCTTTGGCAGTAGAGGTGAAAATGATTTACATTTTTGTGTCTATGCAACAGAATAGTTTCAAATAAGATTATGGTGCCATTTAAGTTGTGACATCATTTTAAAATCAATCAATCAGAGGTAAAGAAAAAGAAATAGAATATTTTAAATTAGGACATAGTCATGAGCTCTTTCAAAGCCCCCCAAATATTTCTAATAGCTCCATTGAAATATCTTGCAGGATAAATGATCACATCACATTGCCTGGAAAGACACCTACAATAGCCAAGACTAACAAAGTCTGTACAGTTGACATTGTTGAATGGCAGCTGGATGAAGAGTTAGTAAAGAAGTCGTAGCATTGCCACTAACAATGCAATAAGACTGTCGCACCAGCACAAGAGTTAAATCTATTAAAATCCCTGCTTTCTACCCCAACCCTCTTTATGGAAAGCATCTAAGTTTTTTTCCATAAACATATCCTAAATAAAGGAAAAAAAAATGGATGAGCAAAACACAACATAACTCAGGGCCTGAAATCTTCAAGAATTGAAGGGCTATGACCCAGGGGATCAAACTGGAAACTTCCTTCATGGATTTCACTCTTTTATGCAGAATGTATGGAAGCCATAAGCTACCTGGTCAAAGACAACCACTGTTCATGCTTGTACGTGTGTTTTTCTAAATGTTTTCTTGTGAGTAGTTGTGGGTAGGGATGTAAAGAAAATGGGATATTCTATTTTATAGTCTTCTTTACTGAAATCAGAAAATTTAAGTATGTTTTTCTTTTATTTATTTATTTTTTAAAATTTCTTTTCTCACCTCCCTTGCCTGTCAGCTCTGAATATTTTTCTAATAGATATAATTCTGTATCATTTGAAATAGGCATACAATAGTCCATGTGTAAGTAATCCTTTTTTCCCCTTTACTGGTAATGATACAGGATTTATTATATGGATTTGACCTCACGTAACTGTGGGAACTCACCCTCCCCATTCACACAGCAGGTAGCAGGTTCCAGGAGACTTAACAGCTAAACTGCAGAACAACCCACAACCAAAGATGGCAGGACTGTGAGTGGAATAACTGGGGAACATGTTCTATACTCCTTCCTACAGCTCCCAGTGGTATTAAGCTTTTAAGCTCTAGTTGACTTCACATCCTCTATTCATTTATTTTCCTTCCTTGTCTGACTTCCCCACTATCCTGATAATATTTTTTGGAATAATTTTCCAAATAAACTATTTGCACCCGAATCATTTTCTGAAGGTCAGCATCTGAGGAATCTCCAACAAAAATACATGGTAATACCCAAGACCTTATAATTATCAGTGCCTGCATAATTTCAATTTAAATTACCCCACCCTGGGACACCATTGTCTAGCTTTTGAGTTCTATTCCCCCAGTACCACAGCTCCAATGAATCTTCAACCTCATATGAACCAACCAGCCACGGAGCTACTCTCTTTTATTCCCATCACCCATCTGGTAAATAGGGTTAAAAAAAACCTCTCGGGGAATATTGAACAGAACTACATTCAACGTATAACATAATTTGGAGAAAATGAACATCCTTACAATAGTGAATCTACTTTGGATGAGCAGAGATTGGAGGAAGAGAGCCTTCCTCAGCGGGATCCCAGTCTGATTTAAGTGCAGTTGTTGATCAACTCAAGGCTTGGTGGGTGTGATGGTTGATTTTGTGTTAGCTTGGAGGGTGCTTTTGAATGAAATTAACATTTAAATTAGCGAACTTTAGGTAAAGCAGATTGCCCTCCATATTATAGCTGAGCCTTGCCCAGTTGAAGGTCTAAATAGAATAAAAAGACCAGTCTCTCCTAGCAAGAGGGAATTTCTCAGTAGACTGTCTTTGGACTTCGTCTCATCTGCACCACTGGCTCTTCTGGGTCTCCAGCTTGCTGGACCACAGCGCAGGTTTTGGACTTGCTAGCCTCCATAATCACGTGAGCCAATTCCTTATAGTAAATCTCCTATGTATAAAAATATCCTATTGGTTCTACAATGGGCAATGAAATTGACAGAAGAATAAGAGAAAAGATGGAAACAGCAGACTAGTTCTAGTGAGGAAACTTGGAAGTTTCCTCTAGTGAGGACTCTTGGAAGTCCCTGCTGCCAGGACTGGGTCATGGGTAGGAAGAACAGTATGATCATCATTACAGTGGTGCCAGGGTGTCAACTACAGAGACTTCCACATTTTGTATTGAATTTAGTGGATAGTCATGTATCTTGTTTTGTTGAATTCTTGTTTTTAAGAATCTTGCCTGTGGTCCCAGCACTTTGGGAGGCCAAGGCAGGTGAATCATGAGGTCAGGAGATCAAGACCATCCTGGTCAACATGGTGAAACCCGGTCTCTACGAAAAATACAAAAAATTAGCTGGGCATGGTGGCACGTGCCTGTAATCCCAGCTACTCAGGAGGCTGAGGCAGGAGAATTGCCTGAACCCAGGCGGAGGTTGCGGTGAGCCGAGATTGTGCCATTGCACTCCAGCCTGGGTAACAAGAGCGAAACTCCATCTCAAAAAAAGAAAAAGAATCTTAAAATATCTGGCTGGGTGCAGTGGCTCATGCCTGTAATCCTAGCACTACGGGAGGCCGAGGCAGGTGGATCACCGAGGTAAGGAGTTTGAGACCAGCCTGGCCAAAATAGTGAAACCCCGTCTCTACAAAAAATTAGCTGGGCATGGTGGCATCTGCCTGTGATCCCGGCTACTCAGGAGGCTGAGTTAGGAGAATGGCTTGAACCCGGGAGGTGGAGGTTGCAGTGAGCCAAGATTGCACCATTGCACTCCAGCCTGGGTAACAAAAGCGAAACTAAAAAATAAAAGAAAAAATATTTGGATTCATAATTTCATAGGCTTTAAAACTGGTAGCTTAGTGCTATGGTTTTGCAATGTGACTGTTCATTGGATTCACTCAAAGAGCTTAAAAAAACAGAACAAACTTCCTTTCCCCACCAAAGTTTCTGATTTACAAATTTGTGGTAGGGTCTGGGGATCTGTGTTTGGAAAATATATCTCAAGGTTTGCAATAACTTCTCTGGAGATCATCTAGTCCAGTCATCTTTTTGCACATGAGAGAACCCAAAACATGAATGGCTTAAGTGACATAGGTGCTTTCTACACCCTTCCAGGTTTGGTAAGCAGGTACAGGTGAACATACCATCCAGCTTCCAGAACTACAGTTTTCTCTGGGATCTGAGAGTCATCCTTGGGAAACCTCAATAATGGATTCAATGCAATTCAAGAACAACAACAGCAGCAACATAAATGTGCATGCTTTTCTTATCTTTGGTCTCTTTCTCTTAAAATAAGAGTGAATAATATCTGCTTAATTGCTTAATTAAGGGTCTGGTTAGACAGAATCTCATTAAAAAAGAGCAATAATGACTTAAGTTTTCTGTTGGACAGAGAGAGAGAGAGAGAGATGGACACCTCCCGCCCACACACACACGCAGCAGATTGCGTTTCTCTATACAAGTTGAATTTATCTCAGCAACTTCCTCAGTTTTTTAAGAAGAGAATATAAGACTTTGCCAACCTAAGAAAATTTTGTAATTGGTTATTTGGAGCTAAGATCATCTGATTGTCATGCTTAATTGTGGAAATAATGTTTCTTTTTTTCTAATCTCCCAAATCATTGGTAATCTTTCATAAAAGGAATCTATATACCTTCCTGTGATATTTATATCATTTTTTGATTTTAAATTGCCTTTTCTTCACAATAAAAGATTGTTTAAACTTATCAAAATCACTTTGATTTTACACCTACAGTCAGAATCCTAACATTTCGATTTTTGACACTTATAAATGCTTTAATAGATACATGGACAGTAATTTTGTTTGACTTAAATATAATAATCGGGCCCATTTATCCAGGATGACAAGATTTCATTTCCTAATGATCTTTTATTGTAAATTTATTTGATTTCCTTTAATATATTATCTCATTTTTCATAGCCTTTCTTTTTGAAAAAAATATGAATAATTTCTTATGGAATTATGAAGACTTGGCCTTAAGCTGACAGCTTTGAGAAACAGTGAATATCTCCACCCTCTTAAACAAATTATATAGTTTGATAACAGAGTCCTAAGAAGAGGAGAACATTAGTTTATTAATAATTTATTCTAAGAGATATCAAGGATTATACTTTCAGGGGCTCTTGTTTTCTTTACAAAAAATGAGGCCCAAAATAAGCAGGCTAACCTGATTCCAGTTCTGTATTTTCAACTGCCTACTTGACCTCCGTCTGGATGTCTCATAGTCAATTCCTGCTCATTATTTGGTTACAAAACCAAACTTGCCTTCTCCTCTCCAAAACGGCTCCTCTTCCTTTGTTTTTATTTTAATTTTAATAAAATCACCATCTACTCAGTCAGTCAAGCTGAAAACTTCAGACATTTTGGAGATCTCTGTCTCCTAAAAATACTCAATTTGTTAAAACGTCTTGACCCCTGAAACTTCCGAATATTTCTCAAAACTGTGCCTACTTCTCTATATTTTCTGGTCCTCATTATTTTTTTTTTTTTTTAAGGCGAAGTTTCGCTCTTGTTACCCAGGCTAGAATGCAATGGCACGATCTTGGCTCACCGCAACCTCCGCCTCCTGGGTTCAGGCAATTCTCCCGTCTCAGCCTCCTGAGTAGCTGGGATTACAGGCACGTGCCACCATGCCCAGCTAATTTTTTGTATTTTTAGTAGACTGGGTTTCACCATGTTGACCAGGATGGTCTTGATCTCTTGATCTCGTGATCCGCCCGCCTCGGCCTCCCAAAGTGCTGGGATTACAGGCGTGAGCCACCGTGCCCGGCTATTTTTTTTTTTCCTTTTTTATTTGAGACAGAGTCTTGCTCTGTCACCCAGGCTGGAGTGCAGTGGCACGTTCTCGGCTCACTGCAACCTCTGCCTCCCAGGTTCAAGTGATTCTCCTGCCTCAGCCTCCCGAGTAGCACATGCTCCCATGCCTGGCTAATTTTTTGTATTTTTAGCAGAGATGGGGTTTCACCGTGGTAGCCAGGATGGCCTCAATCTCTTGACCTCATGATCCACCCGCCTCAGCCTCCCAAAGTGTTGGGATTACAGGCGTCAGCCACCGCGCCCGGCAGGTCTTCATGATTCTTGTTTGGATAACCATACCGCTCATCATCCACGCTGGTGCAGTAGTGATTTTCTCGGAAATACCCACCGGACTCAGTCCCTGAATATTCTCTTTCTTTTCTTTTCCCCTTTCCCCCTTTTTGACAGAGTCGCACTCTATCACCCAGGCTGGAGTGCAGTGGAGCAGTCTCAGCTCACTACAACATCTGTCTCCTGGGTTCAAGCGGATTTTCCTGCCTCGGCCTCCCAGGTAGTAGGGATTACTGCCACCAAGCCTGGCTAATTTTTGTGTTTTTAGTATAGATGGGGATTCACCACACTGGCCAGGCTGGTCTCAAACTCCTGATCTCAGGTAATCCACCTGCGTCGGCCTCCCAAAGTGCTGGGATTATAGGCTCGAGCCACTGTGCCTGGCCAAGTCCCTGCAAGTCCCTGAATATTCTTCATTGGCTTCCTTTGGCCTACTGTACAAGTCCACAGTCCTCAGCAAGGCATCAAGCCCTTTACGACCTGATTTCAACCTAGCTCTCCAACCTCATCTCTTGCGGCTCTACTCCCTTGCCTCCCCTCCTACCTGAAACTCCCCTCTATCTTCAAAAAGTAGTCAATCATGTCTCCTTTGATGATGTCCCAGCAGAGGTAGCTATGGTGCTATGGTTTGAATGTAACTCTCAAAGTTTATGTGTTGGAAAATTAATTGCTGTTGTAATAATATCAAGAGGTGGGCTTTTAAGAGATGATTAGGCCACAAAGGGTTGACTCTCATGAAGGGATTAATGTAGTTATTGCAGGAGTGGGTTGGTTACCATGGGAGTGGGTTTCTGATAAAAAGAGTGAGTTCGGCCCATTTTGTCTGTCTTGCATGTTCACTTGGTCTTCAGCCATGTTATAACACAACAAGAAGGCCCTCACCAGATGCAGCCCATTGGACTTCTCAGCCTCCAAAATGGTGAGCCAAATATCTTTTCTACATAAATTTGTGGTATTCTGTTACAGCAGCAGAAAACAGACTAAGACACACGCTCTCCACTGTACATTCATACCCTGTGTGTGACTCTTAAGATATTATTTACTCATTACTGTAATCATTCATTTATGTCTTTCTCTGTCATTGATCTGTAAGATCTTCAAGAGGAAGTACCGTATTCTATTCATTGTTTCCTTAGTTCCTAGTGCAATGCTTCCTACATAGTAGTTATATAATGAATAGTCATTGAATGAAGAGTTGAATGATTGAATAAGCTCCAAGGGGCTGTTTAAATTATTTTCTTTTGCTGGGTGTCTTATTCTTGTTTCTGTGAAGCATTAACTGGAATTTGTCGTGTACTGTAATTATATTTGTTGAAATGGCATTTGATCTGTATTTCACAATTCCATGGTTAGAAAAAAAAAGCCAAAATTAGACTGCAATCCAGAAACCTACAGCTGTAGCACAAACACACTCTACTTGCAATTTTAATCATTTTAAAGAAATCTTGTTGCAATATTGTATTTTCTTTTCCCTCCCAGCCCTGCCTCTTCTGTAAACACCATATACATGTTTATTTGTATATGTTGTTGAGATGCCTTCTGTACAGGGTTTTCCAACAATCCTTTCATTTTTGCAAAATCTGATTGGTAAGCATCCTTCCATTACTCCTAGGATGTGAGTCAACTTTAGATACATATGGGCAATCAAAATGTTGCAGGTATTTCTGTAAGTGGAAAGGAAGTACCACTAAAATCTGTGTATGTGCTTATACCTTGTTGTGTTTAAAACAGATTTAAACAGTTCATAGTCTTTAAATACAGTATTGCTCTTACTGAAGTAAAAGGGCAAACACCCTGAAATAAGGAGTAGTTCCTTAAAAATATAGGACAAACAAGAAAAGACGCCTAAAAGTTACTTTTTATTCGTCAAGCAGCACTATAATTTTGTTTACGATTACACTGAAACCTCTTTAAAGGTCAATATCTAGGCCCACCTGACATTCATCTGAGTTTAGGGGTTACATAGTAATCATTTAAGAGTTGAATTGAAAGGATGGGAGACTTCCAATAATAGTAAATACAATTCTTATTTTCTTTGGGTTCTAAACCTTCAGGATTGCCTTAAGGAAATCTTAAACTGGAAAATCAAAAGCAAAACTAGTTTCAGCATCGTGTTACTTTTTATTTTATTTAATTAATTAATTAATTTATTTTTTGAGACGGAGTTTCCCTCTTGTTACCCAGGCTGGAGTGCAATGGCGCGATCTCGGCTCACCGCAACCTCCGCCTCCTGGGTTCAGGCAATTCTCCTGCCCCAGCCTCCTGAGTAGCTGGGATTACAGGCACGTGCCACCATGCCCAGCTGATTTTTTGTATTTTTAGTAGAGACGGGGTTTCACCGTGTTGACCAGGATGGTCTGGATCTCTTGACCTCGTGATCCACCCACCTCGGCCTCCCAAAGTGCTGGGATTACAGGCTTGAGCCACCGCGCCCGGCTTTTTTTTTTTTTTTTTTTAAGAGACATGCTCTAGCTTTGTTGCCCAGGTTGGACTCAAACTCCTGGGCTCAAATAAGTGATCCTCCTGCTTCAGCTCCCTGAGTAGCTGGGATTGCAAGGGTGAGCCACTGTGTCTGGCTGTTACAAATTATAGAGTAGAAGAATTATATGCTCTGGTGAGCGCAAAGGTTTTTTATAGTTGTTTTTGTATTTTTTAAATTAATTTTGCGTTTTTTAAATTAAAAATTAAAATTTTAATTTTTTGACTAGCAGTTTGAATGTAGGATACTTCAAATAATTCGTAGAAGGATATTATATTCCGTAAAAGCCCGAGAAAGACCTATGATGAGAATAAAATTAATTTTTCTTTCTTTAAAAAAATTAGCGTTTTGGTCAGGCATGGTGGCTCATAATTGGCCTTAATCCCAATGCTTTGGGAGGCCAAGGCAGAATGATTTCTTGAAGCCAAGAGTTTGAGACCAGCTTCGGCAACGTAGTGAGACCCCTGTCTACAAAAAAAATTTTAAAAATGAGCCAGGTGTGGTGGTACATACCTGTGGTCCTAGCTACCTGCTCAGGAGGCTCAGGAGAGTATCACTTGAGCCCAGGAGTTTGAAGGTTTGGTGAGCTATGATTGTACCACTGCACTCTAGCCTGAACAACAGAGAAGACCCTATCTCAATAAAAATGTAGCTTCCTGTTCCAAAAGAAAAATGGATGATAGTTTTGTTAAAAATATTTTTATTATCTTGGCATTTAAGGACCTTTTCAGTCTACCCACACGTTATCTTCCTTGATTGCCACCGACATGCCTGCTTTAGGGAGAGTTCATGTCTTGTTTCTTGTAACTCGATAGGATCTAATTCCCATCTCTCAGCACTCATCACCTACATTTGAGTTTTCTAAATGATGCTTGGCTCTCCAGCTAGGTTATGGGGTTCTTAACATTCTTTTAATTTACATGTAATATTCCTAAAATGCACTAATATTTAGTGTACAGCCTGACGATATTTTACATTTCCAGATCAAGCTACAGAGCATTTCCAAAACTTAAGAAAGCTTCTCTGGGTCTCTTCTTAGTCAAATATCACTTCCTCAGAGGTGACCACTCTTCTGACTTCTGTCATAATCTGTGACTTCTATCATAGATTTATTTGGCTTCTTCTTGAACTTCATATAAATGGAATAATATTGGATATACCCTTTTGAGTCTTTCTTCTCTCAACATGGTATCTTTACTACTCATCCATGTGGTTGAGTGTAAGGCATGGATACTGTTTCTATCATCTTTATATCCTCAGGTTCTAATATAATACTTGGCCCATAGCAGATGTCCAGCAATAATTTACTGAATGACTAGATGACTAGATGTATTAGTAGGATTCTTGGATTACAAACAACAGAACTTCTACCCAAGTTGCCCAAGATGACCTTATCTCCTGTGTGAAGCTACCATCTCATGTAACTCACAACTGTCTTCCCAATCTTCCCAATCTCCTGCAGGTACAAATCACATATGAACTCTAGTTGCAAGGGACTCTGGGAAATGTAGTTTTAATGTCTAGCCTCTATAGTAGCCTGCCAGAGGGGTTAGCGATGGTACTGGATGAGCTGTTATGCATTATTCTGATACAGAAGTGGAAGACTTGGCATTGGCTAGGAAACAAAATCAGAAAGAGATAAGAGCAAGGGCTGCTTTAGAGGTCTAGGTGACGGCAATCAACTCACACTTCTTGAGAGGACATCATTCTTCCCTTTATTATGAAGATTTGAAGTCTTGGAAAAGAGAGTGTAGTTGGCAAAGCTAGGGTCACATGCCATTTCTTGGGTAGGAGAGGATTGGAATGACAGCCTCACCAAGATAGCATTTGATGGAGAATTAACTCCTCAAAAAGAAATGGGATGTTACTGACAAAAAAAGGGATATGAACTTAAGGATAAAAGCCCATGAATGCCCAGTAACAAAGTTTAAAAAATAAGCAATGGTAGTCTAAATGTTCAAATTGCATTTCACACATTCTGCCTGAGAGCTGACATCCCCAAGATTTCTAGAAGTTAGAGACAAAGGGGACTTAGGTAGGTCATTTTACAGGGTCACCTATATTGTGATATAGTTTATATATAAGAAAGATACCTTTTTTAGGTGTAGAGCACCACCATAAACATATGGAATATTTCCATTACTCCAAAAAGCTCCCTGTTTCTCTTTGTAATCAGTTCTTTCCCTCATCCCTATTTCCTCCTTCAGTCCCTGACAGCCACCAATTTGACTTCTATCCCTGCAGTTTTTCCTTTTCCAGAACGTCATATAAGTGAAAACGTAAGTTTGACTTATTTCAAATAGCTAGGAGGTCATTTTGTCCAGTAGTTTTTTGATTTCTTTTCTACTGCACGAGGAACTGTTTTTATTCAAACAAACTTGTTTTATTTTGAGATGGAGTCTTGCTCTGTTGCCCAGGCTGGAATGCAGTGGCGTAATCTCGGCTCACTACAACCTCCATCTCCTGGGTTTAAGTGATTCTCCTGCCTCAACCTCCCAAGTAGCTAGGATTACAAATGTACACCACCATGCCTACCTAATTTTTAAATTTTTAATAGAGACAGGGTTTCACCATGTCGGTCAGGCTGGTCTTGAACCCCTGAGCTCAAATGATCCACCTGCCTCAGCCTCCCAAAGTGCTGGGATTACAGGCAAGAACCATCATGCTTGGCCATATTTAAACTTTTATGCAGAAACCTAATATTTGAGACAGGTAGAAATGGACTGCTTTCATGAAGCCAAGCTGAGGAGCCCGAGTCCAGAGGTCCTTCTGATAAAGCACCTTATCATTTGCTCATGAAATTTAATTTATTTTGTGTATTCCAGAATCAGTCAGTTCAGAATCTCTGAACTTTTTCAAAGTTGATTTCTTGTTGCGAAAATGTTCACAGAACATTTTCCATTGAGGGAGTCATGACCTGGGAAAACTATCAGAAATCAGAAAAGATTTCTTGTTCTTACATTTTTGTTAAATTATGGATGCTTAGTTGGTTTTCTTGCTAAAAATGTTCATTTCAGGTCCACTAGGTGTCAGTTGCCATCTCTTACATCTTTTTTTCCACTGCCTTCTTTTAAATGCCACTGTTAACCATTAAAATGGCAAGTGCCCAGACATCACTCATGCAAATAAACCTGAAGGGAAAATTCTGCAGATTATGGTTTCTTGACCTGTGCTGTCCAAGATGGTAGTCATTAGCTACACATGACTACTGAGCATTTGAAACGTGGTGAGTTCAAATTGAGGTATGCTGTGGGTGTAAAGCACAGCATTGTAGACTTTGTACACAGATTGTAGACTTTGTACAAAAGAAAGGAAAAATATTACATTAATAAGTTTTTACTGATAGCACTTAAAATGCTATTTTACATATATTTTGTTAACAAAATACATTGTTATGATTAATTTCCACATATCATTTTATTTCTTAAAATGTGATTACAAGGAAATTTAAAATCACCTATGTAGCTAATATTTGTGGCTTGCATTATATTTCTAGGAGCCAGCACTGATCTACACAGATTGCTGGTTGTGCATTTGCTAATCTCTTCCAAAAAGGACCCAGAAACTACAGTTCTCCAATCTGGATATTAAAAGTAAAATTTCGATGCCACAAAAGAAATAGCACTCAAAGAGAAATCCTCCCAGCAAGGCAGTTTACTTCTATAGAAGGGTGTGGTGCACAGATGGAGCAATGATGACCGCTCTATGCTTGGACGAGCAGGGAAGGGGTACTTATGCCTGACCGGGGTCATCCCTACTGCTGTGTTGTTCCCCTGTTGGCTAGGGTTAGACTGCACAAGCAAGACTAAAGCCAACTGGCTATTTTAAAAAGACCAGGAGTCTGAGCTGGAGCGGCAGGGTGGGTGTTTTGGCAGGCAGGACAATAATGGGCAGATCAGAGCAGGTAGCCAGGGGAGACCTAGGTGACTGGGATGAGTCAGGATGGAGCTGGGGGGAGGGGGAACAGGTGTGAACTACTGATTAGAACTGGTGAAGTTTGTTTACTGGAATTACAAGGAAGTTAAACTTTAAAATAGAGAATTAAAGAATAGAGAGCTGGACATACTGACATACTGATCCTTTGAAGACAAACTTGGGGTTCACTATAACACAGATCTCAGTATTATGAGAGAATCAGGCCACTTTTACCTTTTTTTTTAAAGCTTCATAGTAAATTTTTTAAAATGGAAAATGCCAAAAGCAGAGTTACATAAATTGCTCCATATTTTTGTATTGCAAACATTCGTATCTAGCAAATCACCACTTTTAATATAAAAATATATTGCAATGTAGTATGTTGTGCCAGCCTTAAGACAATTTTATAATTTAAAGAAAGGGAACAATACAGGGGATATGGTCCAGTTGTGGAACATAGTTTGAAAGCTGGCAAAAGAACTTCTTTCCATCTCTTGGTTTATATCTGTAAATTGTATGTATAACCTTATTCAGAGATGATTTCAGAAGTCTAAATCAGAGGCCATTTTTTGAACTGAGGGCTGAGCCCAGTGGTCCACATGCCCCCACCTCACCCCACCCCAGTAGTGACAAGCCCTGCTTTTGATCTTTTACATCTGCTACTTGTACCTTTTATGTGCCAGGTTCTCTGTGTACAAGTTAAATTACTTGGAAGCCTTGCAACAACCTGTGAGAAAGATGTCGTTGCTGGAGGGTGAAAAGATGACTGCTAATTCTTCCCCAAACTCCTTTCAGTAATGATGTCCTTGAAGGGGTTAGGGTGATCTGAAGTTTCAGGCAGAAAGGATAATGCATAATAAAGGCAGAGAGTGACATGAAATAAATCCCCTATTGTCTGTCTACCTATAGTTAACCTCGGCTTCTCACCTGTGTCTCATGGAGACTGGCTCAAAAAGCACTTTCTCAGGAACTGATTGTTTGCTTTTGTGTATGCTAGACTGCCCCAAATTGGAGGTATTTTCAAAACTATTTTCTGGTGAGGTGGGAGGTAAGCTATAGCCCATGCCTTGCATGACAGCGCTACCTCCTAGCTACAAATTACTCACTTCAAACCCTGCATTAGGCGGAATCCGCTTTGCCAACGGGGTTCTCAGGTTCTTATTCTCCTCCATGTTTATGCCCTTTATGTCTGTCAAGTCAGGTTTTGTTTTGAGACTATGTAAATCGGATCCAAGGGAGTTTCTTTTTTCTCCATGGTTGGAACCACGGTGAGGCTTTCTCCACAATCCAGCACTTTATACACTTCTGCACTGTGTGGGCAGAAAGCAAGGCAGAGGGAGCTCTTGAATGCACTTTTCACCTGGTTTAAACAAGAGCTTTGATTTTTTTTTTCCTGTTCTTAATCATTATGGGGCTTGAAGTGAAAGTAGGATTCATAGAGTTTTTTTGTTTTTGTGTTTTGAAAACTCTGTTTTGGGCTATAGGATGCTTGGATTTTAACACTTAGATTACTGATAAAAGGATCCCACAGACTTCTGGAATATGGAAGAATGCTGGATTTTTTTTTTTTTTTTTTAGTTTAGGGAAGTTTTCTGTCCTTTTCTGATACATCTCTGTATGTGGCTAATTGCAAAGGCCAACTAGATATTTTCTTCACCAAACTAGAGCTGGTTGGAAAAGACTTCTCCTCTCACATATTCATGCAGCTAACTTTTTTTTTTGAGACGGAGTTTCACTGTTGTTACCCAGGCTGGAGTACAATGGCGCGATCTCCGCTCACGGCAACCTCTGCCTCCTGGGTTCTGGCAATTCTCCTGCCTCAGCCTCCTGAGTAGCTGGGACTACAGGCATGCACCACCATGCCCAGCTAATTTTTGTATTTTTAGTAGAGACAGGGTTTCACCTTGTTGACCAGGATGGTCTCGATCTCTTGACCTCGTGATCCACCCACCTCGGCCTCCCAAAGTGCTGGGATTATAGGCATGAGCCACCATGTCCAGCCCATGCAGCTAACATTACTGAGCCTTTGCTCTGTGCTTGTGCTTAGATCCAGAGATCCAAAGACAGATAAAACAAGGTACTTGTCCTCAACTGGCTCAAGGTCCAGGTGAGGGAGATGTGAGAAAGTGGACAAACACAATACATTAGTTAGGAGGTGACCCATGAGCTGCATTTTGAAGGTCAGGTAGTTTTAGCTAGGTGAAGAAGGTGAGGATAAGGCTTTTTAAAAAAATAGACTTTACTTTTTAGAGCAATTTTAGGATTGCAGCAAAAATTGAGCATAAGGTACAGAGTTTTCATATACCCTCTGACCCCACCAAGGTGTAGACTCCCCCATTAAGTACAATTATTACAACTGATGAATCTACAATGACACATCTTTATCACCAAGAGTCCATAGTTTACATTAGGATTCACTCCTGGTGTTGTACATTCTGTGGGTTTGGACAAATGTATAATGACATGTATCCCCCATTATAATATCATACAGAGTAGTTTCACTGTGCTAAAAATCCTCTGTGTTCTGCCTACTCATTCCTTCCTCCTTCCTAAACCCTGGAAGCCACTGGTCTTTTGACTGTCTCTGTAGGTTTGTCTTTTCCAGAATGTTGTATAGTTGGGACCATACAGCATGTAGCCTTTTCAGATTGGCTTCTTTTACTTAGTGATATGAACCTAAGGTTATTTCATGTTTTCTCATGGCTTGATAGCTCATTTCTCTTCAGCACTAAATCACAGCCCACTGTCTGGATGTACCACAGTTTGTTAACCATTCACCTACTGAAGGACATCTTAGATTTTTCCAACTTTTGGCAGGATTGGGTATTTTAAGCAGATATACTAAGACATATAAAGGTGATGAGAATAAAGTCCTTTTGGAAACTTGTACTGGGTATACAGAGTAGGGGGAGGTTTTATACATAATAACAGAGAAGGCTTATCCATCATGGGGGGGGTGGTCAATCCAAAACAATGATGTGGATCCTGTCACTCTTCTACCATTATAATGTGTCATCTTGTAGAGCTTGCCTAGAAACAGATATAAGAAAATATTATTTCATATAATTCACAAGTTTATTTGGTTAATTTTTAACCTTACTTAAAAACAAAAAGCTTCCGTTAGGATGATTTTAAGTTATGGGTTATGTTACAAAAATTAAGTCAAGGGAAATAGTAACTTCTGGGTTCGAGCACAGTTTGGCCTTCTTATGACTCAAAGAATTGTGTGGTTTTGGTTTTTGGTGAGAGCTTCATTGCATATTTTGGACAGAAGCCCAACTTTGGAGGGAGGTGGTGGTGGTAATGGTGGTAGTAATCTATCCAATTTAGCTGGACGCTGGTGAGCCACACTCCATTTCAAAATAAACTAAATAATAAGTGAGTCACTCTGAGAATATAGTCTACAGCCTCATTAACAGGAAGACAATTACTGTTCCTGTTCAATACTTTATGAACTAAGTGGAGTTTACATGACAGATGTAATTATACCTTTAGCATGCTTGTGATCAATCTGATCAATATTTCACTTAAAGAATTTAAAGGTACCTTATTTATTTTTCCTTGACAGACTTTATTTGATCTCTTAATGTAACAAACATTGCTTGATCTTGTGATATTCTCTCTTAAACATACTTGAGTTATTTATGAGCTCCTTCAGTAATTGTGTCCCTGAGAAACTCAGGTGTTTACAGCTGGGCGAAGTAGAAATTTTTTTCCATTTGCAAAGGCACTTTGAAAAGTATAAGGTGTGTCTTTCTTCAGGTCCAAATCCAATTAAGTTAAAAAGAAAAAAAAAAAGAAAAGTATAAGGTGAGATGTAAATGCCAACTATTACTATTCTATAATTTTGTGGTCCTTCTCCCCCCTTTTTTTCAGGACAATAAAATAATTCAATATGGGGATCTCTGTTTTATGCTATTGAACAATTAAGAAATTATCTCATACAGATGTTCGTATGATTTGACTCAATAATCCCACACCTAAGGTTAGTTACTAAATAAATAAATCCATAGACATAAAAATTCTCTCTTCCCTTCACTGCTTGGTCATAATGGTGTTATTTACAATAGAGGGAAACTCAACTCAACTTGTAAGCTAACAAAGTGGAAACTATCCAAATATTTAACATAATAGAAATGCTTTAATAACCAAATGTAGGAGAAAATATGCTAGCATGTAATATGATGGCTTTGACGGTTGGCACAGAAAGTTGGAAAGAAGCTTATGATAGATTGTATGAAGGAGCAGAATATGAATTGAGGCCAGTACACAATCATATAGAATGGATAAACCTATGGGAAAAAGTATGACATTAGAATATGGGAGAAGGGAATTGGAAGATGGAATTTATTTTACTGTTCTTTTACTGAAATGTTTCTTAATATTGATGTGATATCTTGTCAATGGTTTTAAATGATTTGATACTGTGGCAATGTTTAAAAGAAAGTATTTGCTATGGGGTGACCGAAGGGATCATCACATTCAGAGCATATTTGTTAGATATCTTTGGTTTGTTGGGGAGGATTATTAATACTTGCCCTCTAGTGGCTTAAAGTTTTAAACAAATATTTTTGGTTTAGTTTTTCGTTGCTATTGCTAACGGCCCTGTTTGTGAAGATTAAGCTGATATGGTTTGGATCTGTGTCCCCACTAAATCTCATCTAGAACTGTAGTCCCCAGTGTAGGAGGTAGGACCTAGTGGGAAGTGATTGGATCTTAGATTCTTCCAACTTTTGGCAGGATTGGGTATTTTAAGCAGATATACTCAGATAATGAGTCTTATGAATATCTTAGCAGCATCCTTTGGTACTGTTTTCAGTAGTGAGTGAGAGTTCTCAGGAGATCTGGTAATTTAAAAGTGTGTGGCACCTCCGCCTCCTTTCTGTTGTTGCTCCAGCCCTGTCTGCTCCTCTCTGGCCTTATACCATGATTGTAAGTTTCCTGAAGCTTTCCCAGAAGCTGAGCAGATGCCAACATCATACTTCCTGTACAACCTGCAGAACTGTGAGCCAGTGAAACCCGTTTTCTTTATAAACTACATAGTCTCAGGTATTTCTTTTTCTTTTCTTTTCTTTTTTTTGAGACTGAGTCTAGCTCTGTCACTCAGGCTGGAGTGCAGAGGCATGATCTCGGCTCACTGAAACCTCCGCCTCCTGAGTTCAAGTGATTCTTCTATCTCAGCCTCCTGAGTAGCTGCGATTACAGGCAGCTGCACCACATCAGGCTGATTTTTGTATTTTCAGTAGAGACAGGGTGTCAGCATCTTGGCCAGGCTGGTCTGGAACTCCTGACCTCAGGTGATCTACCAACCTTGGCCTCCCAAAGTGCTGGGATTATAGGTGTGAGCCATTGCGCCTGGCCTATGTATTTCTTCCTAGCAATTTGAGAACAAACTAATATAAAAACTTACTGTAAAATGAAAGCTCACATGGTGTATGTCAAAAAAGCACCATGTGGTCAGAGCCTCCTATCCTAAACCTGCCCATTGTAGCTTTTTTGTCCACATTTTGAGGGCAGAGGAGCATAGACATGGGGAACCTGGCTTCTGCAATGAAAAGAACTGACTACATGAACTGGGGTTCTGCCGCACACCAACCTGTTTGGTGACCTTGGGCATAGTCTATCACTTTGCTTTCCTCATCTACTAAAGGGGATAACAATGCTACCCATGCTGCATGGCATGTAAAGTGCTATTATCATTACTACTTTCCCACCACTGATTCTAAGGCTGTAGTGTTGATCTTGGTGCTGGGAATGAGCAGAGAAATAGAAGGTATTTAGGCTTTTAACTGCTTAAGGAGATAAGATATTTTCATGCAATAATTGTGAAAATAACATAGTAAATGCTAAAGGAGTGATAAAATTATATGTCATTACTTCTAAGGTAGTATTTTTTCACACTTTAGGCTTATATTATTGGGATGCATCTAATAATTGATAATAATTAACTATTTGGTAGCCTAAATGGCAGCATCTTTTCATTTTTATTGGTATATAAAATAATGGTACATTTTAAACTGATGATGTCTCAGATTCAGTGAAATGTGGTAGTTAGCACATATGTTACATTAAAAAAGCATTTATCAACAACCAGGTAAAGGGTAAAATGAGTTATAAGCATTATCAAAAATAATCCTCAGAAGAAGTTCTGTGAATTTAGGAAATGGGAAAACCATGGGAAAAATTATCAATGAACTTTAAGGCAGTGAGATTGTAAAAGAGTCCAGAGGTCTGACTTGAGCTAAGCTGCTCAGTAAGGAGAGCCAATTTGGATAAGCTGAAAGAAGAAGGGTAGGGATTCCAGGAACAGTTGCTGTCAGTGAGTTGTGCTTGGGTTATTCATTACTTAGTAAAGTCTCTCCCACCCTTATTGAATTCCTTTTAAAGGGAGGACTTGGCACAGCTTTTCTTTGGTCTGATTTCTTCCCTCACCTATTTTGCTTTTTATTTATTTGTTTTTTTGAGACAGAGTTATTCTGTAGTGCAGTAGCCAGATCTCAGCTCACCTTCACTTCCTGGGTTCAATCGATTCTCCCAACTCAGCCTCCCAAGTAAGTGAGTTGGGAGAATCAGGCTTCTACAGGTACAGACATCCGGCTACTTTTTGTGTTTTTGGTAGAGATGGGGTTTGCCATGTTGGCCAGGCTGGTCTTGAACTCCTGACCTCAACTGATCCACCCATCTCGGCTTCCCAAAGTGTTGGGATTACAGGCATGAGCCACTGCACCCAGCCTATTTTGCTTTCGAATTTTAATTGCTTTAAGCAAGTTTTGTTGTTGTTATTGTTTTGTTTGTTAAATGTAGGCACTTTTGACTTTTTGGGTTGGATAGTTCTTTGTTGTAGTGGGCTTTGCTGGCATTGTGGGATACGTAGCCTCCTCCCTGGTCTCTACTTACTGGATGCTAGTAGCACCTTCCAGCTGTGACAACGGAAAGTCTCCAGACATTGCCAAATGTTCCCTGGGGCAGGGGGTGGGGATGCAAAATTGTCCCCAGTTGAGAACCACTGGCTTAAAGAAAACAGCACACCTGTCACTTTTTTCTTCCCCTTTCTCTTTTGCTCTCATTCTTGCACTCTGTGTTAAGGAAGAAAAATCTAGATTTTTTTTTTTTTTTTACAACTCTTCAATCTTGATATTGAAGTCTTGCCAGTGGACCACAATGAGGCCATTGTGTGTAAGTCTAACAAGCACCCGCTCATTTGCCAGCTTACCATTAATTCTTAAGTGTGATGGGGTAGAGGGATTGTGCCCAGGGAGCATATTTTTTAAAACTTCTTACTTTGAATAATTTTAGATTTGCAGAAGAGTTGCAAAGATGGTACAGAATGTTCCTGCAAATCTTTCTCCCAGTTTCCTCTAATGTTGGCATCTTGCATAATAACTGTGGCCTATTTATCAAAACTAAGATCTTAGCATTGATTGATATAATACTATTAGCTAAACTATAATCTTTATTTGGATTTCCCCAGTTTTTCAAAAAATGTTCTTTTTCTGTTCCAAGATTCCACCTAGGATGCCTCATTGCATTTAGAAGGAGCATAGTTTTTTTTAATGGAAAGAATATAGAATGTATTCCTGGAAAACTGCTGATTCTCAGAGAAAATCTAAAAAACATTTGGTGTAAAAAAAATGTGAGCCACACTGACGTAGGTAGGATAAATGACAGTGAGTGGACTTTTCTAAGTAGGGGCCTATTCCCATTAGCATTTGCTGAGCTAAAAAATTCCCCTATTTCTGCTTAAAATAAAAATCTTCAGCTGGAATCAACACTCTCTGGGGCAAAAACAACTATACTGGTATATTTTTCTTTTTTATATGTGTTAAAATAACCTGAAGGCAGATTTTGTCTTGACTCTCAGCCTAAGCTATCCTCATTACCTAATTTTTCTACATATGATCAATGCTAATAGACTGAACCAAAGGTACAGTCCTAAATTGCTGTTTCATATTTAGAGCAAGCTGAACGGTTCTCTTCCAATTCTGACTGACAGATACAGCATGAACACAAAGCAACATGGAAAAGATAGAATCTATTGAACCTGGTAAATGTGATGAGTTGTAAGTCATTGCAGTTTCTTCTTAGTCTCATTTGCTGCTCAACCATTTCTCATTATGTGATCCTTTAAAGTCAACCTGATTCAGGAGCAGATCAATACTAGGGAAACCCTTTTGTCTTCTTTTAGGGCATAAAATTTAAAAGATGCTTAAGTCAATATTCCTTTTAATAATGTGTCTTACGGAAATGCCCGGGTCCCCCTTCTTGTTATATAATTAATTGAGCTGCCTGCCACCCACAAGGTATAATCGTTGCCTCCCATAACTCTCCTTTGGCCTAATTGCCATTCGTTTTTCAGTTCTATTTGTCTTTAGATATTTCTCCCCCCCGCCACCACCAATAGTGTTGGGCATGCTTTGTACTTTAGTTTTATCTTGCTGTGCTTTTGCTTCTAAATGTCAGCATAATTTTTCTGCCTTATAATATTGGAGATGTTATAACCATCAATCAGCCCAATAGAAGAGCAGAAAAGATTAGATATCATTTATCTGTATTGGTTGTTCATTGTAATGACCCAGTGGACAACATGAACAGATAATCTGTTGCTTTGATGGAAACTAATTATTCTTAAGCATGACAGCATCGAAATAGCTTTTGTGACATTGTTTTAAAAAATGACGGCTACCTAGTCATTATTAGTGCAAGCTGAGGTTCAGTCGTGTTCTCTGATGATTTCCCTACATAAGCAACACTACAGCTGGGACTTTTTGTTGCTGCTTCACAGAAAAACTGAACTAAAATTCAAGAAGTTTAAAATTTCAATTGACATTCAGATACAAGGACTATCCAATAAAAATTTCTGAATGTGAAATAATTTACCACTTCCTAAAGCAAAAGTAAAATTAGAAGATAATTTTGTTAGTTGGGGTTAATATAGCTTGATTTTTATTTTGCTGCCGGATTACCAGCATAAAATCACCAGGAGGTTTGGAAAATAAAGTCACCATGAATTAAAATATATTTCATGTAGATTAATTTTAAAAGTACAACTTATCTGCATAGATAGGAAAGTTTTATGTATATTTATATGCATACTTCATTAAAAACCTTAGAATACTGATGTATTTAGATTTTTATATACCCCTAAAATGTTTTAAAGCTTAATTAATATTCTAAGATCATATTTGTGTTACTGACACTGCTAATAACCAAGTCAAGATTTGTGTGTTATTACTGGGCTGCAGCAGAGATACAGCTTCACTGTGTCTTAGTTTGAGAACAGAAGCAAGTTAACTTCACATGCCGAATGTTTCCCTTTATTATGATACATTTTGCAAAAGTTTTGGGGATGCTTTAGGTAATAATTGATCATGGATAATATATTGAAATATATTAAATAAGCTTATAATTGCACAAGTAACATTCACTATAAAAAAAAGTTCTTGCTGTAAAAAATTAAAACCAGCTGAAATAAATAGAAAAAAAAGCAAGTGTCCTTTTGCCTTCTACTTATTCTTGTTTTCTTGATCCCATTCCTTTCCTAAGAGGGTTGCTAAAAATTTGATGCAAATCTTCCAGTTTTTTTTTTTCATATACTTATGTACATGTACACACACTCAGACTCTCTCTCTCTCTCTCTCTCTCTTTCTCTCTTGCTCTCACGCACAAACACATGCTGGTCTATGGATTTTTTTTTTTGAGATGGAGTATCGCCCGGTCACCCAGACTGGAGTGCAGTGGCACAGTCTGGGCTTACTGCGACCTCTGCCTCCTGGGTTCAAGCAATTACCCTGCCTCAGCCTCCCGAGTAGCTGGGACTACAGGTGTGCGCCACCACAGCCAGCTGATTTTTGTATTTTTAGTAGAGATGGGGTTTCACCATGTTGGCAGGCTGGTCTCAAACTCCTGACCTCAAATGATCCAGCTGCCTCAGCCTCCAAAAGTACTGGGATTACAGGCATGAGCCACCATATGCTGGCCTGTTTAATGGATATTCTGTAGACTGTTCTGCACTTCTTTTCACTTAATTATATGTTTTGAATATCTTTTCAAGTACATACATATAGCTCTCCTTTTTGAAAACTGGTCATGTCTATTTTTAACTATTAAGTCATTCAAGTACATATATATAGCTCTCCTTTTTGAAAACTGATCACATCTATTTTTAGCCATTAAATGGTTCTATGAAGTAAGATTTGCTCTTTTATGTCATCCTCATCCTTTATTTTAGGAAGTCCCCTCTAGGTAAACCAGAGGAAAATCTCAGTTTGAGCCCTAGCTAGTTAAGTGGTTGACTTGGGTCAATCACTGACCCAAGGCAAAGATGAAACTCATCCCCTGGTTAGAGAGGATGTGAGCCCCTGATTGGGAGGCAGTGCAGGTGGAAGATTTGGTTCTGGATTCAGTTCTGACACAGAGGAGCAGGCCACCTCTCTGTTCTTCAGGTGTTTCCACTTGAAAATGGGAGCCAGGATGGCAGACTACATTTGCTTTTGTTTCTGTCCAGATCTTACATTCTCTATTTCTGTTTTCAGAACTAAATGCTGTGTTTTGACTCGGGGTAATTCTTCTGGGATTAGTAATAATCGTATGCTAGTGAAAGGCAGCCAAAATTTAAAGTATAGATAGACTCAGGTCTGTTTTTTCTTTCCAGCGGTGGGCATATGCATTTATCTTTGATACTGGTTGGAATGACCTTTGTCACTAAGTTATGGTAGTGCTAACCAAGAGGGAGAAGAACAGCCTGCTCTTCTTGTTTCACCTCACAAAGCTGCATCGAAAGACTTCCTTGTTATTACAACCCTCTGAAGATGATTCTAGATACACTCTCAACTACTATTTGTAACCAGTAGTTAACTTATGAATCTACGCTGTGCAGATGATGCTTATCAACTGGTGTTTTTTTTTAAATCACATTCACTTTTAGAATGATGGATTCAAGCACCATAATAGTAATGATACCTGTAGGTAACACGAATACGCACTTACTATGTTCAAAGCCCTTTGAAAGTCACTCACAGCCAGGAGCGGTGGCTCACACCTGTAATCCCAGCACTCTGGGAGGCTGAGACAGGCAGATTGTTTGAGCTCAGGAGTTTGCGAAAAACCTGGGCAACATTGTGAAACCCTTTCTCTATTAAAAAAATAAAATAAAATAAAAGTCACTCAGAACAACCATATAAAATAATTTACAAATGAGGACACCAAGACTCAGAGAAGACAGTAATGTGTCCAAAGGCACAGAGTAAGTGATAAGACTGGGACAGAAGGGAGGAGTTAACTGAATAGTTACATAGTTATGGCTGAAAATTTAACCAGTACTTAACATGGTGACAGGTCTGTTCATGTGCAAATAGTAAATGCCAGTGCTTCTCCTTCCTAGGATAGTGCTGTGAGGACATGTGACTTGAAATGGTCCCCTTTTCTCGGCACACTCATGGTGCTGCCTATTGAAGTCAGTCCTTTAAAAAATATATAAACAAAGCAATTCCTTATATTCTTTCTGCAGCCACAGATCATTTACTCTGACTTTTGCAAAGCCCTTGCCCTGGCAGACAAGCCCTGGTGTTGGAATCTGCAAAGTTGATGATTAGTCGAAACAGTCTGGACTGCATCCACAGGACATCTTGTAGCACAATCAAGCGCCACTTCATCATGCCTGGTGACAGTTTTCCCGCTAAGTCTCAGTTAGGAGCAGGGAGCCAGGGAACAGCTCAGCAGCTAATTAGACAAGGCAATGTACAAGGCAAGTACACGCCTTCTTCAATAGGCTGGAGTGGTGGACGTGTCAAACGGATCTGTCTTGCCCTCTGTGCTTTATACCCATTACTGTACCTGGTTGAACATTAACACGTGGAAATCTGCTGATTTTTTCCAATATCCTGGCCCATGCAGAGAAGGAACTGAAAAGGAACTGTATGTCTTAAAGGTAGTTCCATGCTTCATTACCCCAAAAGGCATCAATCTTCAACTCATTGTTAAAGAAGCATCACAAGATGTGGAAATGCAGCGTGTAGACCTTTTAGTATCTCTGCCTATGATTTCCTCTCTTTCCTGTTTGTTTTGAAAAAAAAGTCTAAGCTGTTAAAAAAAAAAGTAAAAGATTTTCTTGTTGAGACAAAAACCAAGAAATTGCACGTGTTTCCTTCTCATTTGCTTCTCTGCCTCCTACAAGATTAAAGTTAAAGAGAAAATCTGAGATTTGTGGGTGCTTTTATCCCAAGTTATCAAAATATAAAGGCAGATAACTGCAAAAATTTTATAAACAAATATCTGGAAATATAAAGACAATATCAAAATGTATCTAAGCATACAATAGCAGTAGCAGCAATAACGCCGGCAACAACAATACAAATATAATTATTTTATGCAGAACAAAATATATTAATTTTTTTCTTTTTTTTTTGTTTCTTTCTTTTGTTACTTTTTTTTTTCCGTTTTGAGACAGAGTCTTGCTCTGTCGCCCGGCTGGTGTGCAGTGGCGCAATCTCGGCTCACTGCAACCTCCGCCTCCTGGGTTCAAGCGATTCTTCCACCTCAGCCTCCCGAGTAGCTGGGACCACAGGCAAGTGCCACCACGCCCAGCTAATTTTTGTATTTTAATAGAAACGGGGTTTCACCATGTCGGCCAGGATGGTCTCGATCTCTTGACCCTGTGATCTGCCCTCCTTGGCCTCCCAAAGTACTGGGATTATAGGTGTGAGCCACTGCGCCTGGCAATATATTAATTTTTTTATCTTTTTTTTTTTTTTTTTGAGACAGGGTCTCACTCTGTTGCTCAGGTTGGAGTGCAGTGGTTTGATCACAGCTCACTGCAGCCTCAATCTGCTAGGATCAGGTGATTCTGCCACCTCAGCCTCCCAGGGAGCTGGAATTACAGGCATGCATCATCATGCCTGGTTAATTTTTTGTATTTTTAGTAGAGACAGAGTTTTGCCACATTGCCCGGGCTGGTCTCGAACTCCTGGACTCAAATGATCTGCCCACCTTGGCCTCCCAAAGTGCCGGGATTACAGGCATGAACCACTGTGCCCAACAAAGATTATATTCTTGACCACTTAAGCAATGCACCCTATACAATGTGTCAATCCTTAAAGATGTCAGTATGTGTGTGGCCGTGTGTGTGTGTTTTCATTAGAAAGCCTCAAGTCAGTTACCACTAGCTGTGGTAAGAGAAGCTGAGGATGCTGAAACTTGAAGGAGACTCTCATAGTCACCTCGTGTAATCCCGTCACTTCACAGAGGAGAAAACTGAATCCCAGAGTAGGTGTATTCATTGCCACTGCTCTTTCCTTGCTCAGGGCCCACTGCTCTTTCTACACCAGCATGCTCTCACTCGATAGGATTTGGCGGGTAGAACCCCTTGGTCACAGGCTCAGACACTTGGGAGCAAATCTACCCCAGATTTTGAGAGCTAGAAATGGTAACTACAAGAGACTACTTAGCCTTCTGCTTACAGTCTGCCTTTCCATTCACAATTATATAATTGTGTATTTTTTGGTGAGATACTATCATCTTCTGATTGAGTAATTTCAGGGGAAAAATGTATTCAGTTGTGAGTCATGATATGCTTATGCTGATTTGTATACCACTCCTCTGCGTAGCACAGTAGACCCTGCCAATCACAGAGCAAGAAGCAATATGGTTAGATAGGAAGCTGGGATTCAATGCTTAGTGAATGGAATATAATAATAATAATAATATAGTAATGATGATAATGTAGCAGTTTGTTGTCTCTGGAGCTAAGTTGCTATTGTGATATGCCATCCAAGAATAGATTCCAAAATGTATGCGTATGACTGACAAAGGATACGCTTCTTTTTAAACATTTTAGCTTGGTGAATATATTCTCTAATTAAATGATAGTGTTGTCAGAATAGCTAATAATAAAAGCCACATTAAATATGAAAACTAGAGACTTGGATCTTGGATCCACTTTCCTGATTAGGTGGCTAGTTTCCTAATCACCCCAAACATTGAATCTCTTTGGGCCTCAATTCCTTCAGATGGAAAATGAGTGGACTGAAACAGGCTTCATGGTGAAGATTTCTATGCCTAATGTTGGATGATCCGTGGAGTTGAAGTTTCAGTATTACTGCTTTGAAATATTGTTTCATTGTCTGGTTGATTTGTATTTGTATGTCTGGGATTCAACTCAATCTGGGATAGACTCCCTACTAGGACATACTTTATTTTTTTTTTAGTAGAAGTGTGCTGTAAGAAAACAAATTCTAGTTTTACTGAGTCTAAAGTTGTGTGCTGAATTTAGATTTAGCCAAAAGGAAGGGCTGGGAGCGGAGGGTGACAGGTAAAGGCTGAGGGCTGGGGGCTAGGGGGTGGGAGAAAGAGATGGGAAATAAAAGCCAAGAAACCAAACTACCCTCTCAGGACCTGAAAGCAGAGGTTGCACACAAGTTTTATGTTTCATTTTTATTTGTTTGTTTTTTGTTCTCCATAGTGTTCATTGGAACTATGTTGCTTAAAACAGCAAACAGCAACAACAACAACAAAACCAAAAATAAGTTGCCGACATGGACATA
Organism: Callithrix jacchus; assembly: GCF_049354715.1. Lineage (NCBI taxonomy): Eukaryota > Metazoa > Chordata > Mammalia > Primates > Cebidae > Callithrix > Callithrix jacchus. Next base: position 67,480,889 of record NC_133513.1, read on the forward strand.
CACACATTTCTGGCTTCTCTTGAAACATCAGACAGGACCCTGGGTCCTGAATTCCAGCATGTCAGCAATCTGCTGGAGGTGTGCAGTGGCTACAACCTTTAGATGGGCTTATTGCTCTCCTGTTTCCCACAGTCCCTGCCACTTCCTACTGCCCACATTAAGGCCTAGTGTCATTTGCCACTCACCACTGAATTTGGAATGTTATTTTTGTGTAGTAGAGTTAAGGTAAAAATCTATTTCTTACATTCATGTCTTCATTAAAAGTGGGAAAATAAAGCTAGACTGAGTGGGATGTGTGCTTCTCACACCCAGCCTGCTATATGTGTTGATGTTATATGCTTATCTCCTGCAAATATCTGTGTTTTCAAGCCCTGGCCTAGCTTAAGCTCTGTCCCTGATTTAAAAAGCAAAGAAAAAAAAAATCTAGCTAAACTAGGGAAGCATAAAATATAAAATATTAGCCTAAATCCTCTTCCTACCCCATTATATGTTTAATTTGATTGTAGCTCCCAAACCAATCTGAAGCGATCAGGGCTAGAACTTTAAGATTCTTTTCTGTTTTGTAAGTAGGGGCTAGGGAAGAAAGTTCAGGTAAGACACCGATGTGGGAGTGGAGATTCTTCCTCCGGCCTCTCTGTTGTGGGAACCAACACATCAGTGTGCCAAGGAATGCCCTTGCAGTGAATTTGCCAGAGCAGCTACTGTCTACCAGTTAGCGTGCTCTAATAATTTGTGGTTCCCAGTTTAACCTGAGAACCTCTCCAGAGAAATACTTTGGGGTTTGAGGTTTGCTGTGTCAAATTCTGGGAAACCTGGAAAGACTGTTGCAATGACTTTTATTAGTTGCTTCTCAGATGAGATCCACAGTAGCTGTTGTGGAGTGATTTTTCACTCTGGAAAGAATACGTTGATGGTAAATCTAATTAGTATTCAGGTCTTGAACTATGCTTTTGTTCTTGCATGGCCTTTTCACTCTCACCTTTTATGTTCTTCAATTCCTTAATTAATGAGATTATGAAAATTTCAAAGAAACCACACAAATGTGGCACCATTAAAATGCTGGTATAGACTTGAAAATTGGATTATGAAATTGGGAATAAAGACAAGTCATAGCACTTCAATTATATCCTAAGTGCAACTTAAAAATCAATTTTATTTTCAGCTGCTCATTTATTTCCTCAAGAGAAAAAAAAATCTGGAGATATTGGGGGAGAATTGTTAAATGACTGTAGAAATTGGCTTCTCGTCTGGGACTCTTGTAGAAACATGGAAACATAGTCTTTTTGTGTGCCTACTGGTGGGAACTTGATGGAGTATTTAGGTAGGGAAAAGTCAGGCTCAAGACTCAGATAAACATCCCGATATTTCAGTACTCACCCAGTGCCTAGACAGCTCTCTTTGGTTGGGAAACAACATGAGAACAGCCTTTGTTTTTATATTCCAGTTCATTACTGGTGGGATCTTAGCCAACTAGAAAATGCTGTCAGAACAGCTTCAGAATTCAGACAAAGAATCACGTCAGTTCTTATTTTAGGCGAACTGGTTCAGCCGTTCCTCTTTCAGAGAAGTAGAGTGGGTTTCCCCTGGTGAGCTTAATTGAAAGAACTTGCTTCCACTTGAAAGATGTGATAAACATCTGGCAAAGGCAGGAGAGCTTGGAACTGTGTAGAAATCTTGGAAGAGACCAGGAGCTGGAGGCATAACTGACTAGATTTGGGGTGAGGGTCACTCGTTTCATGCCTCACTCCTCCATTCACTTGACTTTGACCTCGGACGTGAGGACGTGACTGAGTTGTGTGTTTCCCCTCTGTTGAGTGGGAATGATGAGATGATGAGTCACATTTACCACTAGGACAATGCATTCTGAATAACTACAAAGCACTTTGCAAGCAAAGCCTTCTATAGGGGCCCAATCATGCTAAAAGCATTGGAAACATTTGGTGGTATACAAATGTCAAGGCAAAAACAATAAACTATAGATTTTGCTGCATAAGAAAACATGTTTCCTCATGATGCCAGGAAAATTGTCAGTTTTTATTATTAAAGGATACTCCATGGTAGAAATAAGGAGTGTAGAAGCAGTTGGTAAGGCCAAGAATATTGAAAGGGATTTTCATTCATTCATTCATTCAACATATATTTATTGAGCTCCTTCCATGAGCTATGCATAGTGGGAGATAGTAATTAAGGTGCACGCAATCCTTGCCCTCATGAAGCTCGCTGTCTAGTGGGAATTCAGAAAAGAAATGATAGTCAGAAGTTCTAATCCTAGTAGTGTGAGCAAACAACTTCCTGTGTCTCAATTTTTACATCTGAAAACTGGGGATCATAGCCACCTCCAGGGTTCACTCAAGGATGAAAGGAGAATATTCACATATAGTTCTTAGCACTGTGCCTGAGAACATGGGGCTCTTTACGGTAATAGGAAGCGTCTATTGCAAACGCATTTTCTTTTTAAAAGCTAGATCTTTGTATAATTAATTATCAGAGGAAAACTTCTATGGATAGAGGTAGGCTTGAAAAAAAATAGTAAATTACGCATTTCAATAGCACCACACACAATTATAGCCTCATAATGCCCAAGAGACATTATGGTAGGCTTAAAAAATATGGAAAGAGGGGAGCTGGATTCTAATCTTGGCTGTGCTACCATTGACCTGTGAAGTCTTGCAAAAGTCACAGCTTTATGTGTGTCAATTTCTCCATTGATAAAATGTGTTGGTGATTATACATATATTTGTGGTCTATTGCAATTCTAAATGTTTATAATTCTTTATAACAAATATTATATTGGACAATAGTGGTTAGCAAAACCCAGTGCAGGTGCTAATTTCTTTTAGGGAGGACTAAGACATGGGCATATGCTAATAAGCATTGTTTGTATGTATAGCCAGAGAATAATAGTATAAATAAGGAAAAATATTCTAGATAAGACAATCCTCTATTTTTTGAGACAGAGTCTTGCTTTGTTGCCAGGTGCCAGGCTAGAGCACACTGGCATGATCTTGGCTCACTGAAACCTCCGCCCCCTGGATTCAAGTAATTCTCCTGCCTCAGCCCCCCGAGTAGCTGGGACTACAGGCGCACACCACCATGCCCAGCTAATTTTTTCCTGTACTTTTTAGTAGAGACGGGGTTTCACCGTGTTGGCCAGAATGGTTTCAATCTCTTGACCTTGGGATCCGCCCGCCTCAGCCTCCCAAAGTGCTGGGATTACAGGCTTGAGCCATTGCGCCCATCCAAGACAATCCTTAATAGAAAGATTAATATAAAGATAGATGTAAATAAAGATATATACAAGTGTTGCAGATTACATGGATAGTGTTGCTTAAGATAATTGGAAAGCCACTCAGTGCACTGATTGCGAATATGCCTGAGAAAAGTGGTGAGTGAACAAAGAATCTTTAATTGACTGAAAATGAGCCTTTTAAAAAAGCTGAGATCCCATGCAATCTTCGGGTAAGATAGATCATTGGTTCTCAAAGTGTAGTTTCTGGACCTGAACTATCCGTATCTCCTGGGAACTTGTTAGAAATGCAAATTATTGGCCACACCCCAGACTTAGTAATTAAGATACTCTGAGAGTGGGGCCCAGCAATCTGTCTCACAAACTTTCCAAGTGAATCTGATGCATGTTCTAGTTTGAGAACCACTGAAAATAGACTTGGGTCCAGATAAGTGGTAAAAACTGAGTAAAGAGTAGCAAGAGAAAAACAATTTTGGGAGTCACTTATTCATTCATCTATTTACTATGCACCAACAATTTGCAAAGTGATCTACTTGATTCTTTAGGGAGATGCTAAGATATACCCTGAAATAAAATGAAATGATGTCAGGATTGACCGCATTGGAACCTAGTGAAAAAAAAAGGATCATAAAAAGTTAAAATTTGAAAGAGATTTTTGCTTCTCCTCCTCCAGCTAGTGATGAAACCCTGGACATACCATCTCCAGTCTCTGGCTCACAATTTCTTCTACTGAACTGGAATCAACGAGACTCACTAGGAGTGAGATGGGTTTAACAGAACCATCCAGAAGGTTGTATTCAAGACAAGAAAGCATGTTCCACCTTGTCTTTGAGATTGTGCTGTATCCTTCAGATGAGTTGAAGCCAGGAAAACAGGAAAAGAAAACAACAGACAACTAGACTAGATGCCCTTGAAATAACCTTGACCAGGACCAGATTTGACCTCAGGAAAGCAAAGTGGGTGAGGAATTGTGGTGAGGCATTTTAAATGTTAGATGGAGTGATCTGAGGAATGAGGCCATTTTTAGACTGAGACTAAGCCTGATAGTTCTCAATGGCCAAGAAGGCCTTACTTAGGGACCAGGTACTCACGCTGGGTGATAAATATGAATGAGCTCTGAATACACCTAGTGCTTTTCTTCAAAGGATCTGATCTCCATTGTTTCTTTCACTCTCTTGGCCTCTCCGTGAGATAGGCGTGGGCTGCTGCTGTTTCCCCATCTCATGGTAAACAAGAACACCAAGAAAAGCAGTGTCTTTGATTGGCGCAAGCTCAATAAGTCAACAAATATTTATTAAGTAGCTGACATTGTTTCCTGGCATCCCTTTTTTAAAGGTATGCATTGGAAAATCTATCTACACATACCTTTAGGGAGTATCTATTGGGAGTATCTGTTGCAAACTATGATCTTCATTTGGCGCACTATGTCAAGAAACTCAATAAATTAAGGGAAAATTAGATTCTAACACTTGAGGCCAGGTGTGGTGGCTCACGCCTGTAATCCCAGCACTTTGGGAGGCTGAGGCATTGAGACAAGGAGTTCCAAGACCAGCCAGGCCAAGATGGCGAAACTCCATCTCTACTTAAAATACAAACACTAGCTGGGTGTGATGGTACATGCCTGTAATCCAAGTTATTCAGGCAGCTGAAGCAGGAGAATTTCTTGAACTGGGGAGGCAAAGGTTGCAGTGAGCAGAGATTATGCCATTGCACTCTAGCCTGGGCAACAGAGAGAGACTCTGTCTCAAAAAAAAAAAAAAGATTCTATTGCATGGCTAATATCATAGTGAAGTGATATTAATGAGGCAATAATGCTTTTTCTTACTTTTCTGCTAAGTACCATTTATGGCCCACGACTCATCCCTGCCATTCAAGGCAGCTCTTCCTGGAGCCTGCCAGTGACAGGGTGTGAGGTTGGAGTGTGGTAGGGTGAGGCCTCCATTAACCAGGAAAGTTGGTTAAATCAAATTTTCCTGTTAACCAAAGTTCAATCAGAAGGAAAAAAAAAAATTCAACAGTTTGTTTAAGGTAAAAAAAAATTCTCTAGGAACAACGAAGGAGTACCAAACAGTTTCAAAACAGGAGTGGGAGATCTTTGTCCTAGTCCTGCCATCCAGTGACTTGACGATGTTTGGCTTGTCACTTGACTCTTGGCCTCAAGTTTCTCATTTGTAAAATATTTAGAAGGCAGTTTCAAGGGATCTTTATGGCGCCTTTGAGTGCTCCTTTCTTTTTGATGGCGAGGGACAGTAGCATCACATTATTAATTCTTATGCAGGCCTGCCACAATAGCTGAAGAGAATGAAAGAGAATTGGCCTCATGTGCTTTGGCAATAAGCAAGAAATTTGGTGTTACCTTTTTGAAAAAAAATAAATCAATGTTTAATTTACTTCAGGATATTTGGCATAGCCTTATTTTGATATATTTACAAATAAATATATATTTATTTGTAAGCCCAGTTATCTCAGGGTAGTAAAACAGCAGGTGATTTTAATTTTGTTCTTTGTTGCTTATTTGTTATAACTAAATAATGAAGATATATTGCTTATGTAATAAGAAAAATAGTTAATAAAAAGAAGGCATTGTGAAAACAGAACATAGATGTTAAAAGCTGAAAAAGGGCCGGGTGCGGTGGCTCAAGCCTGTAATCCCAGCACTTTGGGAGGCCAAAGCGGGTGGATCACGAGGTCAAGAGATCGAGACGATCCTGGTCAACATGGTGAAACCCCGTCTCTACTAAAAATACAAAAAATTAGCTGGGCATGGTGGTGTGTGCCTGTAATCCCAGCTACTCAGGAGGCTGAGGCAGGAGAATTGCCTGAACCCAGGAGGCGGAGGTTGCAGTGAGCCGAGATTGCGCCATTGCACTCCAGCCTGGGTAACAAGAGAGAAACTCTATCTCAAAAAAAAAAAAAAAGCTGAAAAAATATATGGTTCTAATCAAATTAGCTTATTTTCAGATTTGAAAACTGAGGAGCCGAGAGATAAGTGATGTGCTCACACTCTCTCTGAACTTCTAGAAGCAGTCTTGAGGACTACAAACCACATTTCTAGTTTCCTAACCCAGTACTTCTTTTACTCTGGCACACTTTTATGGTAGTTTTCCATTTTCTTGCTTTAAAAAAAAGGAGGCGGTCGGGTGCGGTGGCTCATGCCTGTAATCCCAGCACTTTGGGAGGCCGAGGTGGGCAGATCACGAGGTCAAGAGATCGAGACCATTCTGGTCAACATGGTGAAACCCTGTCTCTACTAAAAATACAAAAATCAGCTGGGCATGGTGGCGCGTGCCTGTAGTCCCAGCTACTCGGGAGGCTGGGGCAGGAGAATTGCTTGAACCCGGGAGGTGGAGGTTGCAGTGAGTCGAGATCACGCCACTGCACTCCAGCCTGGCGCCTGGTGACGGAACAACACTATGTCTCAAAAAAAAAAAAAAAAAAAAATGGAGGCAAACAACAATAATTGGACATTCTTGTAATTTAGATTCTGCTTAATCGAGACCTCTGAACTCCTTGCCTTAGCCAGCAGTGATATCTTGCTCTCTGGGGTGACTGATTGGAATCCAGCCTCCACCAATAGACTGTGGCCAAAATTCCTCTGATGTACAGCATGGTAACAGTGGCTGCCATTCTGGTGTTTTTGTGTCTCTGCAGTGCACACTGTAGGAGACTTTCACATAAAATGCCCTCATGATCATAGTGGAGATCATTAGTTTTATGTACGGAAGATAAAAGAGGGCAAAAGAACAAGATGGAAAAGAGATACAAGAGCCAAGGAGGAGAAAGTAGCAACTCCCTAGGCTTGTTAATCCAATGATGTGACTAGGATGTTCATTCATCATCAGTAGGGCCTGTGTGAGAAAGCTCAGCACTCTTCATATTGACCTCATTAATTGTCCTGCCCCTGATTCTGATGATTTCGGAAAAAAAACAGAGAGCAATTTATTTTGTCAGTTTGGAGTTGGCTGATTTGCATAAACAATATAATTGCATTATTCCCAAAAATGAGAGGTTCTTTTGGAAAATGAATGACAAGCAAATGTTCTACTGAATCATAAATGTTCTTCGCAAGGGGATACAATAGGAACTGTCTTCACATGGAAACCAAGTTAGCTGAATACTTTTGGCTTACACTGTGAACACTTCCTTCAAAAACAAGCCTATTTTTCCCCTAATCTTCGTATATAATTTCTACTAATAAATATTTATTATGCGTTACATCTACATGGAAAAATTGCCTCCTACACAAGCCTCACCTTCCATCCAGGTCCAAACCTCTCCCCACCAATGTTATCATTATACTTGGGATTCCAGCTGCCTTGTGTTGTGAAGATTTCATGCAAATATGAACCAAAGGGAGAAACACATAAAATGCTGCCATTTTTTTCTTCCCATTTCCCCAAGTTAAATAACAGTTTATTCTGCAGGCTTTCAAATCACTCCCACAAAATTGGCAATCCAATACAATTGACACATTCATGCTAATCCACCGAGAAGTAAATACACTATGGTGAAACTGTGACATTTGCAAAGACCATAGCTTCCAAATTACTGAAGAATTAACTAGGGATATAATGAGGGAGGACCAAGTGGGATTCAGGGTGGAGGGAAGCCAGCTTGCCATTCTGTGTCTAATCCTTAAGCAGAAACTTTCTATACATTTGAGAACTTAAAAGAGAAGTGTAACTAACTTTGACATTTGCTGCAAATAAAAATATTGCACCACATTTTCTTGGTTTCCTAAGAACCTGACAAAATGCCCCTAAAGGGTGCTGGCTTAGTGATTTTTCTGGATTTAGCCAACACTTGGACATGCTTGAACCCTTGCAGAAATGTCTGTGTCATGAAACCACAGTCCATTGGGTCCAAGATTTGTTGGCTCTTCATGAAAAGAAAGGAGGATTAGCCTTTTAGCCCACTTGGCTTTTCTTGGATTCTGGAACCGGGGTCAGCAGACCTACAGTTGAGTCCCAGCTTTACTCTCATACCAATAATGGCATGAAGAAGAACCAATTTGTTCAGCACTCTACGAATTACTGGAGTTTTTATGTGCGTTTTAGCCTCACAGTGACCCTCTGAGGCAATGAAGACACTCGTTAAAGTCAGTCTTGTTTTATAGATGAGGAAGCCAAGGTTCAAGAAGGTTGTTAGTTACCTGCGATCTTGCAGTAACAACTTTCAGCTTGTAGCAAACAAGCCAAGGCAGAGGTCCAGAGAAGGTAGGTGCTTCACCTGGCATCACCCAGCAAGTCCAATGATGGAAAGGGCATAATTAGTCTGGAATTTCCAGCTCATTGCTTAGGTCACTGGACCATGCTGTCTCTGTGCATCCAGGCTGCCCTGGGAGGTGAGCCACGTCACATTTCATCCCTTAGGCCAGGAAATCATTACTGTGTCCTGATTGGGTCAAAGTGAGCACCACCACTGTAGATAGGTAGTCAAGAGGGGAAATCAGATGCTAATGATTTTCTCTGCTGTTACAAGAGCATCTCCCGTCCCTATAAATAGATGACTTGGATAGACTGCTCTGCAGTCGTCATAAATCGTCATGATAAATAAAGACTTGCCACCACTTTAATCTCTGATCCCAGTCCACCCACAGGCCTCAGGAAAATGCCTGACTGAACAGACAGCATCACAGATTTCAGCCTGTGTCCGATCAGGAGGGGAAGAACATTCTGGAGGTGTGGGCCCTGTGGGAGAAGCCCAGGCTGCTCTTGGGTTGCACACACGCAGCCTGGGGTCAGGACCTTGCTTTGCCAAGAGAGCTTTGGACCTCCAAACACGGTAGTGGGGACTCAGGAGGAACATTTTTCCCTCTTTCACCGAACACGCAAATGTAACAAATTTTATTGAGCAAATATTGAGCGGAGGACCAAATCCAAATACCTAACAAGTGATGCAGAACTCCATGTGCTGAACCTTCTTCTTCCAGGATATGAAATTCAGTTACAATTTTAAATTGCAGTGGGAAAAGAAATCTGTTTTTTGAAGACAGGGAGAAAAGAGAAGGAAGACATTATTAAAAATAGTTATTGATGTTATGTTTGTTAAAAGCACCATTTACACATTTGAACTCACTTGGTTTAGAAAGAAAGGATGCATTTCATTTGTTTATAAAATTGTCATGTTTTGTGTGTACCTGGATATAAAATCCCAAAGTGAAAAAACGCAGAAGGATAAGGGACAAAGGCCCCCCACCCCAGAAAAGTCTTTAGAATTAAGTGTCTTTTTCTGTTTTATTTTGCTTTTTTTATTCAACAAATTAATTTATTATTTTTTTGTAGTTTTTAATTCAGTGTAACAAAGATCATTGAAAAAAATATAATTGCTAGGAAGAAAAAAAAACCCAAAACAAAAAGATACCCAAACTAGGAAGCTTAGAATATGAAATCTGTGCAGAACTTAGACTCCTTCCCCAAATTCATCCAATTAAAACCACCTCATATTATTCTTTTACTTTCCAGCATTTTATATTTAATTTTCCTTTACTTTATTATTATTTATCTAATGACTCCATAATTTTTATGGTGTTTTCCCCTAACAAATTCACATCTATGTGGCTGGAAGAACCTATTGCCTTTAGTTGCCTTCAGGGAGATTGTGCCTTTTGTCGCGTTTAAACCTCCAGTCTCTCCATCACAGAGGAGCTCACTGGGGACACGTTATATTTAAGTTTCTTGGGCAAATTCACACCTGTGTTGCACAGGAGCTTTCTCAGATTTCCTTTTGGGGTTGTGTCAATATGTGGGAGGAGGAAAGAAGAGGAGCTGGAACTCCAGATTAGGATAAATGTCATTATTCTAACCTGGATTAGGATAACTAAACCCATTTAGTTTCTGCTGCTCATTAATGAGCAATGTCTAGTATTTGACATGCCTGCCAGGTAGATATGAGAAGTAGGGATTTTTTTTTTTTTAGAAAGGAAAGATAAAATAATTAAAAAAAAAAAGATAGCATAAGAAAACCAAAGCTTTCATTTTACTGAATTAAACTTTGAATCATGTGCATGTGTATTTTCTCTCTCTGTGTGTCTGTTTAATTTTCAATCAATTTTGAGTAAATATTTACAGAACCCCTATTATGCATTAGGCCCAACGGTTTGTGCTGGGATTTTAGAAATGAATGAAACAATATTTTCTCTCATCCAGTTCAAAGTTAGCAGAAGAAGCAAAAACATGGTCCCCAGAGTGCCTTAAAGATTGCTGTTGCACAAAGTAATAATAGTAAGAATGAGAAAAACAACAAAGCTTTCAACAAAATTTTATTTAATATTCTGTGTGTGTTCTTTCATTTAATCCCCATAACAGCTCTTCAAGGGGAATGCTATTACCCCATTTTACAGAATAGAACCAGGCACAGAGAGGATAATAACTTGTTCAAAGTCACAAGGCTAGTAAGTGGCAGAATCCAATTTCAGAGTCTATACTTTTTAACACCCTTCCCAGTGATTTTGATCTATCCTAAAGCTCAAGTGCTTTGGAACCATGCATGGGCATTGTTTTGAATTTTATACATTTCACCTGTCCAAGGTTCTTAATAAGTGAAAGAAGGAAGAGCCCCATGAAAAGACTTTATGATGAGGGAGAGGGATCATGGGAGGATACCTCAAGAAGTAAGGTCAGCATTTTGGTATTCCCATTTTTTTTGCCTTATCAGAAAGCTGTTGGTAGTCTTTAAAACAATAAAGTGTAGCAACATGGAGATGCATATGCTATTAGCCAGGAATGGTGGTGGGCACCTGTAATCCCAGCTACTTGGGAGGCTGAGGCAGGAGAATCACTTGAACCCAGGAGGCATAGGAGCCTGGGCAACAGAGTGAGATTCTGTCTAAAAGAGGAAAAAGAGAAAAGAGAAAAAAGCCAGAACGCAAAACGATATGACTGCTGTGATTCAACGATGTAATAGTACATCTGCATATGGACTGGGAACATCTAGACAAATGAAAACATAATAGGTTACAGTGATGGGATTATAGGTGGTTTAAACAAACAAGTCTTTACAGTAATTGATTTTTGCTATTAATGTCAAAATGTTTGTGCAGTGAATTTTTAAAAAACAACCAAATTGTTTACCAGTAGATGGGAGCAGTCCATCGGTCTCTTGCTTTAGGGAGCACATTATCCTGCTGTTCATTTGCATCCCTGACCTGGAAGCCAATACAATGTAAGCACACATGTCCTCTCTCTCCTCATAGGGGTGTCCAAGCTTGTAGGTGCATCACTGGTGAGGCAGCTGCAGGCACTACCGGACCATGGGAGGAGCAGCTTCTGGGCTACAGGTAACTGTCCAAAGCAGGGCCACTGGAACGTTGAAGCCCCAAAAAGAAGATGAAACTTGGGGACAGGCAGAGGTAGGGAAGGCAGCAGAAACTGGTATTCGATTTGTTTCTATAAACATTGCCCACGATATAGGACACATGGTTTTAATGATTGTACAAGAAATGCCTGTTAAAGAGAACTGGTACTTCTTGTTCCAGACCCATGCATTTGCCACTCAAAATATTCATAACCCTGACAGTGATATTAATAACAACTAATTGTACAGTATCTGGGCCAGGCATTTCTTACACATTATTTTAATTTCAATCATGCCCTAAGGTGCATATCCCCACCCCCATTCCAAAGATGTAGAAATGGTCTTTGAGAGTTTAAGCAACGTATTCAAGGTCACGTAGGAATTAAATGGAGATTTTGGGATGGTTTGATAACCCCAAAGTTCATGCCCTCTGACAATGGCTGCGGTTGGTTATAGCGTCTTCAAGTATCTGATGTAAGTTGTAAGATCTTAGAAGAAAGGGAGCCCCAAAGAAGAGTGGTGGGGTGCAAGGAGGATGAGAAAGCATAAATGAAAATGAAGAGGGAGAGCCAGCCTGTTGAAGGTGAAAGGCAGAAGGAGGGAACATGGACCGTGTGTGTTGGTGTGGGGTGGAGTTGGCTAAGCAGGCATGGCAGTATCTTGGGTAGAGGCTTGAAAACCAGGCCAGAGAATCTGAGTATGAAACTTGTTTTGAATATGAGATTAAGCTTTCTAAATTAATTGGAGGATGCTAGAAATGGAATTTTGGTTGGAAAAATCAGTTCGCAGTGTAGCCATACTGTAAGTGCTTAGAAAAGAGTTATTCATTGACTACTTCAAGATCCATTTATAATCATGGGTTCCCAGATTCCTCTACTGTTTCAATTGCTCCCTTCAGGTCTCATTGCTACTACATATGTGCAAGAACTCCCCTTGGGAAGGAGTTCAAAGATCTCAAGTATAGGACCTCATGTTGGTTAAGTCTAGAAAAACAGGAAATAAAGCAATTTATCCACCTACAATGTGTAAACATTGTTCTAGGCAAGGTTGAGAAAAAGACATAATATAGAAAAAATATACCTAATGGTATTGGGACATGTTAATATTTGATGTCATAGTCACACAATGAAGAGGGAGAGCCAGCCTGTTGAAGGGGAAACACAGAAGGAGGGAATACGGACACTGTGTGTTGGTGCAGGGTGGTGTTGGCTAGGCAGGCATGGCAGTATCTTGGGTAAAGGCTTTCTGTTGATATAAATTAACATGAAGAGTGGCTCATGTGATGAGGTGGAATGAAGAAATATCAAAAGAGTGTCTAGAGGCCAGGCGTGGTGGCTCATGCTTGTAATCCTAGCACTTTGGGAGTCCGAGGCAGGTGGATTGCTTGAACCCAGGAGTTAGACCAGTTTGAGCAACATGGCAAACACCAGTCTCTACAAAATATCCAAAAATTAGCCAGATGTGTTGGCGTGCATCTGTAGTCTCAGCTACACAGGAGGCTGAGGTGGGAGGATCATTCGAGTCCAGGAGGTTGAGGCTGCAGTGAGCCATGAGTGTGCCACTGCACTCCAGCCTGGGTGACAGAGTGAGACCCTGTCTCCAAAAAAAAAAAGTGTCTAGAGAAAGCACACTGGCCACGTGAATCTGTTTAAGTTAGGATTAATGGGAAAATATGCATGGAATTCTTTGACCTCTGTGAATTGGAAGCTCTCTTTGTTTTACAGGGGGTAAAAAATAATAAAGGTGAGGAGGTGGTGTTGAATATGATCATGGTGAAGGAGATGATGGTACTCATGATGCCTGGGAGATGATGGTTCTTATCACTAACTGCTCTTTTTGCTGGAGCATGAAGGCCTGGTAACGCATGGTATCTGAAGGGCTTTCAGTGGACTGCAAACCAGTATTTCGTTTGCCACAAAATTTGTGTGTGTGTGTTAATAAACGTTGGCTAGGAGGATTCCTTAGGGCACGGAGTATATATACTGAAAAGAAATATTGAAAAATTAGAGAAATATTCCTATTGCTAATGACTTGGTCAACTGAGAGTGGGTATTATGCCTCATTTCTGTTTGTTATTAGGCATAACATGTTTTATTCCTTAGTGTAGAAAATATGAGCTTTTGATATCACTGCTTAGTATAATTGACTCTTCTGAGCCCTGTTTGAACTTAGTGATCCATCTTTTTTTCAAATTAGTAGGGACACAGGGTAATCTGAAGCTGTAACCGGTAAAACCTTCTGAATGCCTTCTGCGATAATGGATTAGGCTGTCATTTGTAGTATCTCTTATTTCTGTGATCATCTCAGTTTAGGATGCAAATTTAAACTCATTATTTAACTTTTAAGACATTTCTCCTTGCTTCTGACAGCCATAGGAAGCATGCCCATTTGATGCGTGCTGCCTTATTTGTTGAATTTAGCAAAAGTGCCCCCCCCACCCCCACTTATAAAAGACAAGATACTCAAGTGTCCGGCACTTACAGGGCCATCCATCTTCTTTGGCCCTTCCACCCACTGGGGCTGGGCCACAGGCACCCACGGTTCAGGCCTCTTCTCTGCTTTCTCTTTGTCATTATGCTGTTGTCAATTCTGCCGTTTATTCAGTGATTAATCATCATTTGGAAGGTTCTGCTGGGAGCCCACAGAAAGGAGCGTATTCCTGCAGGTGGTTTCCCTCTGATTAGTCAAAAGTGATAATGACTTGCTGCTGGGGCTTTGTCATAAGGAAGGGAAGATGGTAAATTCTTTTTCTTTTGTGGGAAGGCAATTGCATTTTATAAACCTGGAAAACAAACGTAATTGGACGAAGAACCTTAGAACGGGTCTTTTAAAAGTATTCCCTAGAGATACTGTTTTCAGTTAAAGCATGCTTGGAGTCACAACTTGCTTACACTATTACCTCAATTTCTTTTTTAAAATTTAGGGAAATAAGATGCACATTCATGCCAACTTAATGCCTAAAAATAACTCCGTGGAAGATGAGATATCTGATGGTTTATCAGTGCTTGCTGCTCACCGAAGTAATATATTCAATATTTTTACCTTTGACAGCTAAAAAGATGGATAATGTTGATATTTAACTTGGTGCAGTATTACTCTTTTATATTATTTACTTAGAAAAAATATCCTCTGACAACAAAGGTTTCAGTTATATGGTTTAAAGATGACTGCTTCTGTGGGAAAAAAAAGCATGTGGAAGGATGGGCAGCCTAGCAGATTTCCAAGGGAGTGTAGAAGGAGGGGGTGCCTTGTTTGTGGTGATGAAATGGTACCGGAGAAGGACATAAGTGGGTCTTTGGGTGACAGAGGAAAGGAAGAGCACTGGGGAGGATGGGAGGAGCAAAGTATGCTCGACAGCTGACTTCCAGCCCAACCAGTCTCACCACTGATTAGCATGTACAAGATTCCAAAGAAAGCAGGCAGGATTTCCAGAGCAAGGCAAGTAAGTCCTTCTGTGGAAAGAGAAAAAAATAATCTGACTATGAAAGTACGTGAATCTTCCTTTTTTTCTTTTTCTTTTTTCTTCTTTTTTTTTTTTGTTTGTTGGTTTGTTTGTTTTTTTCTTCTCAGTTGATCAGTGTGCAAAGGATAAAGGGACTCAGAGATAATTACTCATTTCAGTCTTTTCCTATGGGCAAAATTAGAGATCCTCAGTACCCCAAACCTGCTCTGTGGATATATTCATTATTTTCATTTTATCCTAATCAGCAGTTTCTCTCAACTGATAAGTGGACTAATCTCACTCTTGGGTTTAAGAGGTTGATGCCAGTTTGAGTGTCATCTATTCCACGTAGAGGCTTTTTGAATGGGCATCTAGGCCTAGAGCAATGGTTCTCACAGTGTGGTCTCTGGACCAATAGTGTTAGCATCACCTGGAAACTTGTGAGAAATGCACATTCCTCGGCCCTCCCACAAACCAACAGAAACTCTGGAGGGTGAGACCCATCAATCTAGTTTAACAAGCCCTCTAGGCAATTCTGGTGTACACTAAAGTTTGAAAATCACTGACCTAAATTTACCAAGCTATGACTTGGTAAGTAGTATTGGGGCATTTATCAGTCAATTGAGGTAGAAAGGCAATATGGAGAACAGGGCTTTTTGAGCCTCTCTTATCTTTCTTCCCAGGAGACCACCCACTCCACTTGTAACTAAAGCCATTCTACCCATGGAACCCAAGAGCAAATGCAAGAGCAAAAATAGCCTTAAGAATTTAATTAATCTAAGAATTTCAACTCAGGACAACTTGAAAACTGGAGCAGATGTGGGTTACCCTTCGTTTTCTAGAGTATAGGTTAGGCTTTCGGTTATCCTTCTGGAGTTGAACCACTGCCCTTTGGTAGTTGATTCTCCAAGGTCTGGGTGAGGGAGAAATGACTCTTTATCATTTTAAGATCTAGTCAGTAATTCATGCTTATAAAGAGCAAAAGAATATAGGAAAATTCTCAGTGGTTAGCAAACTCTCTCTCGAACCCAGCTTGTTTCAGGAGTAGAACCAAAGAACACATGATGGAAGAAAACAAGATCTTCAGAAAGTTAGGAACACGTTCAAAGCCTAATGTAGTACTAGGATCCTTGGTAGATTCCTACTGAATTGAAGGCCTTCTTTCTCTTATCTCAAGAGCCTGTTCGTAACATTTTATTCATACATTTGTCTCAACCTCTGTGAACCTAATTTTATTTTTGGTTGATATAGGGTCTTGCAGTAACAAGTTCTAGATGAGGTAATGAATTAACTACCCACAGTGTAAAAGAATGTTTGCCTTCATTTGTCCTAAAACGACCTCTTCTAAGTTTCAAGCATGCTTATCTGAAATCTTAACTCTTGGGTTTGGGTGTTGATGCTTCCGACCTTGTAGTCTCTTGGTGATTGTGCAAAGATGAGTCAGTAGCATTGATCAGTACTGCCACACCACAATAGGGAGGAAGCTCTCCAGGAGAGGAATTCAGCTGACTCGATGCCAGGGCTGGGCTAACCTCTGCTGGAATTGGTGGTCCTCTCTTTAGTTTGGTTTGAGGAACTCATGAAGACCTCACCACATTCCTCCTAAAACTCAATTACTTTGAGTAACGTATTTCCTTTACCAGTATTTTCTCCCACTGGATGTAACCTTCATGAAGGCGTGGAACATGTGTCGATCACTTGTTAGCACTTACCGCCTGTCTTAGAGCCTGAAATAATAGGCTTGCTGTAACTCTCTGTATATGCCTGTATATATAATCTCAGAGAGGGATAACAAGTTATTCACTTACACCTTAGTATGAATAGGATGTGAGAGTGAATTTGTCTCTACATTTGGGAACAAATGATTGAGGCATGCTCCTTGCCTTCATGAAAGTTGAATCTAGCAGGAGAAAACGCTTGTAAAGACATTGCTTTACTTTCAAAAATGAGTTTCCTGTGACAGAGGGTTAGGCATTTGTTGATCTGACGAATAGGTCTGGTCAGATAGGGGTCACCTTCCTCATTCCTCTGTGTGGTATGTAGGAGGGACCCTGTCTTAGAGAAATAGTTATTTTCCACTCACTGAACCAAGAAGAACAGGGTAGCATGAATGTTTTAGTGACTGGGAATATAAGAATAGGATATGTTGAAATAATAGCTAACATTTATTGAGCATTTACTATGGATCAGGAACTCTTTAATACACTTAATATTCATCAGCTCAGCTCATTTGATTCTTTTTCTTTTCTTTTTCTTTTTTTTTTTTGAGACAGTATCTTGCTCTGTTGCCCAGACTGCAGTGCAGTGGCACAATCATGGCTCACTGCATCTTTCACCTCCTGCGCCTGGTCGATCTCACTTTAGCCTCTTGAGTAGCTGGGACTACAGGTACATGCCATTCCACCTAGCTATTTAAAAATATTTTTTTGTAGAGATGGGGTTTTGCTATGTTGCCCAGGCTGGTCTTGAACTCCTGGGCTCAAGTGATTCTCCTGCCTTAGCCTCCCAATGTGCTGGGATTACAGGCATGAGCCACCATGCAAGGCCTGATTTTTATATAATAATTCTATAAGGTAGGCAGTCTTAGTATCTCCATTTCACAAAAGGGAAAGCCAAGACACAGTAGGATTAAGTAATCTGCCAAAGAAGACCTCGCTAATAAGTAGAAGCGCTCAAATTCAAACCCAGGCAAATCTGATTTGTAAGTGAAAAAGAGGACACAAAAAGGCAAAATCAGGATTGAAGACAAACTTCTTCTGTTTTACCGTTTTTTGGTCAAGGATGAACCCAATAGGACATGTAGCAGTGCTCTAAAGAAGCAAGATGGGGTATTGGTAGGATTATGGGAGGGGAAGCATGAAATAAATGTTCTATGAGATCCCCATTTTGTCAGGTAAAGGGAGGAAAGGGTTATTCAGAGGGAAATCAGGGTTCCTTTCAATCTCTGCAGTGTCCTCTCCTCTCCCGTTCACCTCTCCCTAATAATTTGATCAGTTCTTTGTGGAAAGCACTTAGTTGCTATGGTAATGAGTACTCTATAAATATAAAGAGAATAAAGCCAAACAGAATATTGCCCCGTTAATGCAGAGGCTCAGGGAATTAGCCTTGAACATCATGGTTTAATGATGTGCCACTCAGTCATTTTGCTTTAAATCCTATTGAACACATGTGCTAGTTCTGGACCTCATAGTGATGCATTACAAAGATCCAGAGTCAATGCCGTCATGTTGCTTTTTAAGCCCAGCCTACTTCTTCTCAAGTGCTGTGCACACCATAGATGTTCACTGTTACCACTTTTTTTTGGTTGGACTTAATAGAAACAACTGCTATTCTAAATACTTGATATATATTTGGTAGTTTAACTCATGAGATTTTAGCATTGAAGGAATATAGATTCATCAAATTTAGAGCATAAAAGGATCCTAGTGATTTCTTGGACTAGGAGTCTCAGACTCAGGTGACTACAAAGTTGAGGCAAGTAAGATAAATGAGAGAGGCAGACTGTGCACAAGTCAACTGGGAATAATAGACACTGCTGCATATCTGGAGTTTGGAATCTTACACTAACTGCAATGTGTTTGTTTGTTTACTTATTTTCCTTCCACCTCAGGATTTAAGGTAACACAAAGAAATGCAATGAAAAATAAATAAATAGGTAATAGAGTTGGGGAATAAAGACAGGAAAAATAAACTAAGGATAAGGTTGTTGAACATAATGGTTATAAAGTTCTGTGCAGTTGCTAGATGCATGTCAAGTCTCTGAGCTTTCTAGCTACCAATGTAAAGAAAGGAACACAAACCAAATATTCAGGAGAGGCAGACTACTTCTGAAGCTTGTGGACTCTTTTCTTTAAATGCTGTCCTCTTTCCTTTCTCTTTTGGTTCTTCTTCCGTTTCTCTAATAATTCATCCTGAATTGCTTTTGCGGGCACCTTTCCTTCATGACCTCTTTGGCCCTCTGAACAAACTTCATTCTGGTTTGTTCATCTGCTGTGGAGATTCTGACCACAGCAAGCAAATGTTGAACACACATTTTCATCTTCCAGTTCAAATCCCTCACCTAACTTCCAGATTTATATATCCAATTCTAATGGCCTAGCACTGATCTTGTCATATATGTCCTTCCTGTCATCATTTCCCCAAATTAAGTTTATCTTCTTTTCCTATCCTACTCCTAACTCCTTTTACTCTAGGACTGGCTCCTCCTCCTGTTTTCCTTAAATAAGTATTCAGAAGTTGGTTTCACCTCCATCTTTCAGCTTTGATTTTCTATTTGCTGAGTTCCATTCCACGGAGATTTGTGTGATGGCACTTAACAGCTTCATACTTACCTTAAAAAGCAAGCAAACAAGCAAACAGAAAAACAAGAATTCCACAAATCTACTCCACATCCTCTAGTATCTTTCCATTTTTCTCCCAATAATGATAACATCCTTCACATGGTGATATGGTTTGGCTGTGTCCCCACCCAAATCTCATCTTGAATTGTAGCTCCCACAATTCCCACATGTTGTGGGAGGGACCCTGTGGGAAGTAATTGAATCATAGGGATGGGTCTTTCCCATGCTGTTCTTTTAATAGTGAAAAAGCCTCATGATATCTGATGGTTTTATAAAGGGAAGTTCCCCTACACAAGCTCTCCTGCCTGCCGCCATTTAAGGCATGACTTTGTTTCTCCTTTACTTTTGCCATAATTGTGAGGCCTCCCCAGCTATGCGGAACTGTGAGTCCATTAAACCTGTTTCTTTTATAAATTACCTAGTCTTGAGTATGTCTTTATTAGCAGCATGAGAACAGACTAATAAAGAAAATTGGTACTGATAGAGTGAGGTGCTGCTGTAAAGATACCGCAAAATGTGGAAGTGACTTTGGATCTGGGTAACAGGCAGAGGTTGAAACAGTTTGGAGGGCTCAGGAGAAGACAGGAAGTTGTGGGAACATTTGGAACTTCCTAGAGACTTGTTGAATGGCTTTGACCAAAATACTGATAGTGTTATAGATAATAAAATCCAGGCTGAGGTGGTTTCTGATGGAGATGAGGAACTTGTTGAGAACTGGAGCAAAGGTGAATCTTGCTGTGTTTTAGCAGTTAGACTGGTGGCATTTTGCCCCTGCCCTAGAGATCTGTGGAACTTTGAATTTGAGAGAGATGGTTTGGAGCATTTGGTGGAAGAAATTTCTAAGCAGCAAAGTGTTCAAGAGGTGACTTGGGTACTGTTAAAAGCATTCAGTTTTATGTATTCACAAAGATATAGTTTGGAATGGAAAGTTATATTTAAAAGGGAAGCAGAGCATAAAAGTTTGGAAAATTTGCTGCTTGAAGATGCAATAGAAAAGGAAAACTCATCTTCTGAGGAGAAATTCAAGCCTGCTGCAGAAATTTGCATAAGTAATGAGGAGCAAAATAGTATTTGCCAAGACATCAGGGAAAATGTCTCCCGGGCATGTCATAGATCTTCATGGCAGCCCCTCCCATCACAAGCTGGGAGGCCTAGGAGGCAAAAATGGTTTTGTGGGCTGGGCCCAGGGCCTTGCTGTTTTGTGCAGTCTTGGGACTTGCTGTCCTGCATCCCAGCTGTGGCTAAAAGGGGCCAACATAGAACTCAGCTGGTTGCTTCAGAGGGTGCAAGCCTCAAGCCTTGATGGCTTCCATGTGGTGTTGGGCCTGCAGGTGCACAGAAATCAAGAATTGAGATTTTGGAACCTCTATCTAGATATCAGAGGATATATGGAAATGTCTGGATGTCCAGGCAGAGGTGTGCTGCAGGGGCAGAGCTCTCATGGAGAACCTCTGCTAGGGCAGTGCAGAAGGGAAATGTGAGGTTGGAGCCACCACTGGGGCACTGCCTAGTGGAGCTGTCAGAATACGGCCATTGTCTTTCAGACCTCAGGATGATAGATTCACCTAGAAAAGCTGCAGACACTCAATAGCAGCCTGTAAAAGCAACCAGGAGGGGTGCTGTACCCTGCAAAGCCACATGGGTGTAGGTGCCCAAGACCATGGGAACCCACTTCTTGCATCAGTGTTACCTGGATGTGAGACATGGAGTCAAAAAAGATCATTTTGGAGCTTTAAAATTTGAATGCCTCACTGGACTTCAGACTTGCATGGAACCTGTATCCCCTTCGTTTTGGCCAGTTTCTCCCATTTGGAATGGGTGTATTTACCCAATGCCTATGCCCCCATGGTATCTAGGAAGTAACTAACTTGTTTTTTTACTTTATAGGCTCATAGATGGAAGGGACTTGCTTTGTCTCAGATGAGATTTTGAACTGTCAACTTTTGAGTTAATACTGAAATGAATGAAGACTTTGGGAGACTGTTGGGAAGGCATGATTAGTTTTGAAATGCGAGGACATGAGATTTAGGAGGGCCAAGTGTGGAATGATAGCGTTTGACTGTGTCCCCATCCAAATCCCATCCTGAATCGTAGCTCCCATAATTCCCATGTGTTGTGAGAAGTACCCGGTGAATCATGGGGGTGGGTCTTTCCCATGCTGTTCTTGTGTTAGTGAATAAGTCTCATAAGATCTGATGGTTTTATAAAGTGGAGTTCCCCTACATAAGCTCTCTTGCCTGCCACCATGTAAGATGTGTCTTTGCTTTTCCTTTGCCTTCCACCATGATTGTGAGGCCTCCCCAGCCATGCTGAACTGTGAGTCCATTAAACCTTTTTCTTTTATAAATTACCCAGTCTCAGGTATGTCTTAATTAGCAGTGTGAGAACAGACTAATACACATGGTATACAAGGCCCTACATAATAGCCTCTTCCTACTTCACTAACCTCAACCTCATTTTGTTTCCATTGAGAAGTCAGTTGCTAATGTTTTGTTGCTCCTTTGAAATAATGTGTGTGTATGCGTGTATGTTTTCCTGACTGCTTTTAAGATTTTGTTTTAGGTTTTTAGCAGTTTTAATAGAATATGCTTCAGGTTTTATTTGTTTGCTTTGTTTGTGTTTAACCTGCCTGGGCTTCATGGTGTTTCCTGAATCTGTGGTTTTATGTCGTATAAATTCTGAAAACTCCTTAGCTTGTTTCTTATGTTTTTCTTCTACTTCATTCTCATTCTCTTCTACTTCATTCTCTTTCTCCTCATCTTCTAGGATTCAATTACACATATGTTAGAACTTTCACTCTATTTCATGTGTCTTATAAACTTTTCTATATATTCTATTCTTTTTCCTTTCTTTTATTCATTCCAGATATTTTCTGCTAACCTATCTTCTCATTTATTTCTTCTTCATCTTTGTCCAATTTTCTATTAAAGGCATCTGATGAAATTTACATTTCAGTTACTGTATTTTCAGTTCTAGAATTTCCATTTTGTCTTTTTTTTGTAGATTCCAGTTATCTGCTAAAATTCTCCATCTTGACCTCTCCTTCAGTAAATACACTAATCCCGGTCATTTTAAAGTCCAAATCCAATAGTACTGATTCTATATCACTTGTAGGTCTATTTTATTGTTTATGTTTTTTTTCTCCCTTGATCCTGTTTCTTGATCCACCTGATAACTTTTGATCAAATACTGAATAACTTTTTTTTTTTCGAGACGGAGTTTCGCTGTTGTTAACTTTAATGAAAAATTCCTCCAAGGAAGATTCTGTTTCTGGCAGGCATTAAGAGTAGGAGTAACTTACGTTAATCCACTGAGGGATTAAGCTGGTTCTAGGCTTGGTTTCAATTGTCATGAAACCTTTATTAGCAGCGTGAGAACAGACCATACACATGGTATACAAGGCCCTACATAATAGCCTCTTCCTACTTCAGTAACCTCAACCTCATTTTGTTTCCATTGAGAAGTCAGTTGTCAATGTCACTCAACCTTATTCCTAGAAAATAGTCCCTGAGGAGTTCAATCTGAAAATCTGAGGAATTTATTAAATGCCCTGCCCCTCAGTGTACTTGAACTCCTTTTTATCTCCCCAGCATCTTGAAACTATTTAATTGCTTTATTTAGCTCCTCAGGCTCTTCTGTGCTGTTTTCTGCTCAGTCCTTCTGCCTCAAAGTCATCAGCTTATGAGTCAGTAAATGCCTTAAGGCAAAAAGTGGATCAAACTATCAGTCTCAGCCTGTATTTTTTTTTTGTTTCTTTTAAATTTATGTTCTTAGTCCCTTACATCCTGGATGACTTGGTGGCTAGAAACCCAATTTCTGTTTTCCAGTCCTAGCAGACTGTCAGAATCTCCACTCAGTTTCTCTGCCTCTTTCCTCCTGCTTTTCGCAGTTTATCTGAGCAAGATGTTTATCAATCAGCAGATGTCTTGATGGAAAAAGAAAGGTAGAAGGTAGGTTTAGCTCAATGAATGTCTCTTGTCTTGGGGATATGGGACCCTCAAGTCCTAGCTTATCTTCATAGCTATCCAATGCCTTCAAACATTGTGTGTGTGTGTGTGTGTGTGTGTGTGCGTGAGTGTGCACATGCCCGAGCACATTATCCAGCTTTTCTAGTTGTTCTTACCAAAAGGGTTTGTCTGCTTAGTTGATCTTGGTTTATGAAGAAGCACCCTAGAAGTCAAGGAATGCAAATAGATTCATCCAACAACAGCATTAACAATGTAACAAGCACTTACTATCACCCTGCAAAAGTATTATTTTCTTGGGGTCCTTGTGAGAATAAATATATTTTATAATTATGACACTGCTGCACACACTTTTAGGAGGACTTTTTTGGGGGTGAAATTCTCATCACTAATTAATTAACTTCACCAACTAACATTTATTGAGCACTTGCTGTGCTGGAGAATCTGAGAAATTAACATGTACTATTTCATTTATACCTTACAACAACTTTGAGAGATGAATTCTTTTTATTTCTGTTTTTTTTAGATGAGAAAATTAAGGC
Source organism: Callithrix jacchus (assembly GCF_049354715.1). Classification (NCBI taxonomy): domain Eukaryota; kingdom Metazoa; phylum Chordata; class Mammalia; order Primates; family Cebidae; genus Callithrix; species Callithrix jacchus. The sequence continues at coordinate 67,504,720 of NC_133513.1, forward strand.
AGAGACATTAAGTGATTTGCCTATGATTACTCACTGTATCACTTATGTGTCTATTTTATTGTTTAGATATTTTTCTCTCTGGATCCTGCCTCTGTATTCACCTAATAACTTTTGTAAGTAAATGGTGAAGCCAGAATTTTACTCAGAAAATCTGAATCTAGAATTGAGTCACTGTTTCTAATCAGTAAATTACTTGCCTTTTCCTAATTGTGAAATTATCATCTCTTCGGTGGTGGCAAAAGCATATGAGGAGTTCTAATAGTATTTTGTGTAATGACGATGCCTTAGGAATGAGTTGATAACCTCAGCAGAGGAGTCATCTTGTTTAGACACATCAACTCATTTATGTTGTTAGAAGGCAGCCAAGGTCTCTTCATAAGGTAAATCTTTTACGGTAACAGATATATATGGCTAAAAACCTATAATAGCTCTACTTATGGATTAATATGTGGTGAATATGCTAGATAGAATTAAATTTATACTTCTATTATCTGTCAAAAAATAAAGTCATTTAGACTTAACATCTAAGTCTTCTTGGCTTATTAAGATCATGACTGTGAGAAGAGATACTTACTTTGATTTTTCAAGTACATATGAGTCACACATCTTTTTCATTTCTTAATAAGGCTCCTAGTTAGAATTATTTTTAAATTACAGTTACCTCCTCAAGATGGTACAGAGTCTTTTAAAAGTTGTTTTCCTTCTCCTAAACAAATCAAAACATTGTGACTATATCTTCTAATAGTAATTGTCAATAAGTTTAGTCTTTAGCATGATTTAAGTACCCAGTTCAGTGTTAGGTACTGAGACCATATACCTTGGATTTTTTAGAACTATTTTGGTTTTAAAGATTGTAGTCCATTGTCTCCATAAACATCAATCATATTTTCTAATTTGGGATTCAGAAGATCTGGTGATCATACTCAAGCTTTTTTTTCCATCTTCTTTCAGTAGAAGACTTTTCTCTACAAGAAATGTATCTGGTTCTCTTTTGGCTAAGTACCTAAGAAGGCACTATATTTTTTGTTAAGTATTGACATATTAAAGTTTATAATTGGTGGAATATTATTTAGCCTTAAAAAAAGAAGGAAATCCTGCCATTTGCAACATCGATGAACATGGAGGACAGTATGCTGAGTAATTGCCAGAGGCGGGAGAAGGGGAAAATGAAGAGATGCCTGGCCAAAGGGTGCAAAGTTTAAGTTTTGTAAAATAAATAAGTTCTGGAAATCTAAAGGACAGCACTGTTACTATGGTAAACAATACTGTATTGTGTACTTGAAATTTGCTGAGAGGGTAGATCTCTAGTATTCTCACCACACACACACACACACACACACACACACACACACAAAAGACAATGGAAACTATGTGAGGTGAGGGATATGTTGTTTAGCTTGATTGTGGTGATTATTTCACAATGTATATATATATTAAATTATCAAGTTGTACGTTATATATATACAATTTTAATTATCAATTATCCTTTAATAAAGTTGAAAAAAGTTATAACTGGCACAATATTGGAGTTGTTTTTGTTTTTGCCTGCCTTTAGCTGCTAAATGGAATTGAGTCTTTATATATTAGAGTAGCTTTTTTTTTTTTTTTAAGAGATGGGGTTTCACCATATTGGTCAGGCTGGTCTGGGACTCCCAACCTCAGGTGATCTGCCTGCCTCAGCCTCCCAAAGTGCTGGGATTACAGGTGTAAGCCACCGTGCCTGGCTGAGTATCTTTGTTTATAGAAATTGTTTCTTCAAGAAATAAAAATAAATTGGTCCCTCTTTCTTTCATTCTTTTTCTTTGAGATGGAGTTTTGCTCTATCATCCAGGCTGGAGTATAGTGGCGCAATCTCAGCTCATTGCAACTTCCACCTCCTGGGCTCAAGTCATTCTCCTACCTCAGCCTCCCAAGTAGCTGAGATTACAGGCACGCACAACCATTCCTAGTTAATTTTTGTATTTTAGTGGAAACGGGTTTCACCATGTTGGTTATGCTGGTCTCAAACTCCTGACCTCAAGTGATCTACCCAGCTCAGCCTCCCAAAGTGCTGGGATTATAGGCAAGGGCTACCACAATCAGCCCCTCTTTCTTTGATTCTTACAGTTCAAGTAAACATGAGGTTTTGTTTCTCCCAGGGTAGAATTAATTATTGTAGTAGTTATCTATTGTTGTATAATAAATTATCCAAGATCTTCGTGTCTTAAAACAATGACATATATTTATTATTGCACAGTTTCTGTTGGTCAGTAATTTGGAAGTGGCTCAACTAGATGGTTCTGATGCAGAGTTTCTTACTCATGTAGTTAGAATTGAGGTTTTGGCCAGATTACCAGTTATCCAAAGGCTTGACTAGGGTTGGAGGATTCAATTCTAAGATGGCAAACATGGCAAGTTAGTACTGTCTGCCTGCTGGCAAGAGATTTAATTTCTCACCAAGTGGACCTCTTCATAAGGCTACCAGAGTATCCTCATGATGTGGTGACTGGCTTCTCCCAATCAAGTGATCCAAAAGAGATGAAGGCAGGAGCTGAAATGTCTCTTATGGATATAGCCTTAGAAGTTACAAACATCCATTTCTAATTAGTTTTACAGGTCAGGGTTATTCACTGTGGGAGAGAACTATAAGGGCATGAACCCCAAAGGGTGACAATCACTGGGAGCATTGTGGAGGCTGGCTTCTACAGTTATTCACTCAACAGTTGTTAATGGAGTATTTACTTGTCAGTATGAAAGATAAGAAAAAAATACCACATGTGGTCCTGTCTTCATGGTCCTTACAGTCTAGGAAAAGACATTAACAGTAAAAGACAATGTGTGTTAGATAAATAATGGTTATCTCAGGTGACAATATTTGCCAAGAGGTGACTCTACATTGAAATGGCCAGTGAAGACTTTTAGGGAAGGTGTGATGGGTGCTGGGTTGGAAGGATGTGTAAGGAATTGGAAAAAAGAAAGTTCTGGTTCTTTCTACTTCCCTTACTGAGCCACTGTCCATTCCTAAAACAAAGTACCAAACTATCAGGTGACGTTCTTTGGTTGCAAGCAAAGGTGATTTCTTGGGCCAACTCATGAAAGAGAACATGTGTTCTCAGGAAAATGCTAGGGTTCCTTACAGAAGCCAAAGACAGATAAATAACAAGGTCTATAGAAAGCAAGTGTCACAGCAGCCCTGGAGATGATGGCAGCAGGAATACATAGCCAAGTTCTCTAGGATGCGACATCCAGTGAATCTGCTTCATTGGCCTTCCTTCTGAGTGCCCAGAGAAAGAGATTGATTGGTCCAGCTTGTGCCATTTGGCTGCTCCAGTAGAGATGTGAGGTCCCATGATTAGCACCCTCTTGAAATCACAAGAAGTGGAAAAGGGCTGATTCTCCCAAGAGAGGAAGACTAGACAGATACAAGACCTTGTTTTAAACTCTAATATTGCCGGGGGCGGTGGCTCATGCCTGTAATCCCAGCACTTTGGGAGGCTGAGGCGGGTGGATCACGAGGTCAAGAGATCGAGACCATCCTGGTCAACATGGTAAAACCCCGTCTCTACTAAAAAATACAAAAAACTAGCTGGGCATGGTGGTGCGTGCCTGTAATCCCAGCTACTCAGGAGGCTAAGGCAGGAGAATTGCCTGAACCCAGAAGGCGGAGGTTGCGGTGAGCCGAGATCGTGCATTGCACTCACTCCAGCCTGGGTAACAAGAGCAAAGCTCTGTCTAAAAAAAAAAAAAAAAAAACACCTCTAATAGCTCTCTATTTTAAAAAAATTGGCTTTGCATTTTTATGAAAATGGGAGTCCATTGAGTCTTAAACACTATTTTAAACACTAATAACACTATCTTAAACACTAATATAAACATGTTTATTGTGTTGTTGGGAGTGATGCCACATTTCAGGGGAAACATGGCAAAGCAATTGCCTTAGGCATTGTATTTTTTTCCCCCCAGAAAGACAACCATTCATTTTGGATATTTGGTGTGTTGGGATTTTATGATAGTTTGGCTGAGATTTTCCAAAATGCTGTCCTCTGGACACGACCAGTTATCCTTTCCTGCTGAGAAGCAAAAACCATCTGAAGTCTCCCATCAGCACTCTGTTTGTCCTTCATGGTACTTGTCATGATTTATAATTATTATTAATTATTATTTATAATAAATAATCTAGTCATTTGAAGCATCTGTTCCCATCACTAAACCAAAATATTTATGAGAACTTGACTGTACAGTGGTACTGTGGGTACAGTGGCTCATTCTTGTAATCCTAGTACTTTGAGAGGCTGAGGTTGGAAGATCATTTGAGCCCAGGAGTTCGAGACTAGCCAACATAGCGAGACCTCATTGCTACAAAAAGTTAAAATGTTAGCTTGTCAGGGCAGTAAATGCTTGTAGTCCTAGTAACTCGGGAGGCTGAAGCAGGAGAATTGCGTAAGCCTAGGAGTTTGAAGTTACAGTGAGCTATGACTGCATTGTTGTACAACAGCCTGGATGACAGAGTAGGACCTTGCCTCTAAAAAAAAAAAAGAAAGTAAAGAAAAAAAAACTAAAATAAAATAAAAAGTAAAAAGGAACAATAAAAACATTTACTAGAACTTATTGTAAAGCAAAGTTTCTCAGCCTCATCACTGCTGAAATTTTGGACTGGATAATAGGAGGTTATAGGGGGTTATCCTGTGCATTCATCAGCACTGCAGAATGTTTAGCAGCATCCTTGGCCTCTTCTCACTAGAGGCCAGTAGTACTCTTCAGCTGTGACCACTGAAAAAGGTGTCCAGATATTCCCTTGGGGGAAAATCATCCATAGTTGAGAACCACTGTTATAACAGAATGCATGAATGAATGAATAAATGAATGAGTAAATGAATGAACAGATTCATTCAGAAATACAACAGATTTCCAAATCCTTGAATGATATGAAGTGTTTTTCTTTTTTTGGTTCATTTGTTTATTCTCTGTTCACCAGACATTGAGGGCCTGCTATGGGAAGAGGTCGGAGTGCTGCTTAATAGCCTGCAATGCTCAGGGGTCCTGTGCTAGGCATTATGGGTTAAGGCTGAAGAAAATAGAAATTATTCTCAGCTTATTGTGCTCTGGAAAGGAGGGCAGTTTGAGCAGCAGATTTTAGATCAAGCTTACCCTGCCTGCAATACATCCCTGGTTCTTCCCTCCTTTGCTGCCTCTTAATTATCCTTTACAACTGTTTCAGCAGAGAGGGTCCAGAACTAGGGTCCTCTCCCCACACAGCTCTCTTAAAGCATCTTACATCGGTCATTTGGCTTTTACATCTAGCATGTTATTGATGTTTTATAAATCCTTTCAATATGTCTGGATTTCCTAAATAAATGTCTCAAAGAAGTTTATTGGAAGGAAAAAAAGTCCTTAGACAAGACTATAGTTCCAATCCTACTTCTGCCGTCAGTTTAGCTTTCTGACCTGGGCGGGATGCCTAATTGTTGAGGCTTCATCTATAACATGGAAATGGTTTTGCCTGTTGTACAGCTACTTTCCAAAGATATTGAGAGTGTTAAATAAAACAATGGATATAAGTGTATTTTCTACATTCAAAAGCACTATGCAAGTGTAATATGTGGGCACTATCACATTGAGAATAATAATAACAAACTTCTTGAGGCAGAGACTGTATTTTCTACGTCTTTGTATCTCTAGAACCTGCCATATGGCTCCATATCCGTAGTAAGCTCCACAAATGATAGTTGGTGATGCTGATGGTGTCTTGTGAAGTGTGGATTTCATTCATTATATAAACTTCTTATCTCTGATTATACACTAGTCAGTCAATAAGTAGTTGTAGAGTCAAATTGAATTTCAGATAATCATCCAAGAAATCTGTATTATTGCTCATGCATATGTATGCTGGCACCTTCCAAAGCTATGAGTTGTAAATATTCTATATGAAACATATTTTAAGGATCTAATGGTATCTTATGAATTTTTATTGAGAACTTTAAAGAATATTTTATTTCATACAGGAACACATTAAATAAGGAAGAAATTCTGGTAAGATTTCACTACGAAGTATATTAAGATTAAAAGTAATGTATTTTCAGCACTTGGATAGATTCTTTTCTTTTTTGGTTTTATTCTGAAAGAAACTGACACATCGTCTAGAATATAGTAAGAAATTCATCTATCTAAAATACTCATTTTTCCCAGCTATTGCCTGAGTGTAAAAATTATTTTAACTAATGTGTAAATTAAATTGACTAAAATTTGTTATTGCAAAACTCACAGTTGGTTTTGCCTTCGTGATATTGGCCTATTTCGTGGTAGTGCTAAAACTGAACACCATAGTAACAAATTTGTTTTACTAACAATATTGAGCGAACACAAATAAGACATTAAGCAAGCCCATGCATTAACTGAGGTGACCTTTCTTGAAAAATAAATACTAAGGAAATATTTTAAGGGAGTTCCTTTTTGTTTTCTTAACTTAGGGTTCACTTCCAGTCAAATATTGCTTTTGTTTAAAAAGAATTAGGTTAATACCTGTTAAATGTGGTAGTAAAGTTTTACTACATATAATTAAGTTGTAAAATTAAATGGACTTTATGGATATAATCTCCAATACAAGCTTTTATATATTTTAATGAAAAATAACTGACTAGCCCATGGTACTAAATACTATACTAGTTACAAAGCTTTGAAAACATTTAGTTTGTTTTTCTAAAATGAGGTTTTGTTAAAGTCCGTGAAAAGAGTGATGGATGTTGTATTTAATTAGTATAGCACTGAACTTTTTCTTTATATAAATTCAGATTCAGAGGACAGTTACTGACTGTTTTCTGTGGGCCAAATATTATATTATATGTATTATATTAGCTTCTTCCTCATATATGGTCATTTAATCTTCAAACAATCCAACAAAGTCGTCTTCAGTAGAGAGAAGAAGAATCTAAAGCATTTGAATGGAGTAACTGGTCCACAGTTGCAAAGTTTAAAAAGTTCCAAAGCTACAATTCAGATTTTTTATTGTGAGGCCAATATTCTTACCAGCACATTTATTCAGGATGCTGTGAAATTAGATGCCATCATGGTAGTATTATAACCTTTCCCAAGTCTAATGTGCTAAGAACTACTGACCTCAGGCAGGACCGATAGACATGTCTAGAATCTCTAAAGTTTCCCTGAATTTGACAAAACAATGATTGCTTATGGTATGCCTGTTTGAGAATGTTTATTTGGTTACTCTTTATTTCAATATGGTGGGATGAACTTGAGATTTTTATTAATTAAAATTGGTGATTTGCTTCTTGAGTTATCATGCAGAGGACAAATATAACATACTCAGTGGTTAGATTGAAACCAAAGCTTCACTTCATTCAATGATTATTTTATTCATCCATATGCTTCTGTTTACAGATGAAAATTCATCAAAAGGCTAATTTAAGGAGGCATTTCCATAAGACTAAACCTACTTTGTTTTCAGACATGAGTGAATTTTTATTTATTTATTTTCGTAGTAACCAACAGTGCTTTGTTTATTTGTTGAAACTGGCTGAGTCTGGAGTATAAAATATGCTGGGAGCTCTTAGACAGGGCTAGGAAATGGTGGGGGGGGATAGTTAGGACAGAATGATTGGCCAGCTCTAGGATGATACCACATTTTAAACCCAAGGGAGCTGGCAAAGTCTCGTCCAATTCAATTAGATCTAAGGGATCGGTGCTGCTGACAGAGCTTCTTGGCCAAGGCAAGTCTCAGAATCTAGTGGGTGTCCTAGTGGATTAGGGGAGGTTATAATAATAATAAGTATTACTAATTACTTACCTAACCTCCATTCTTTCTTTCTTCCTTAAAAATGGTGGTAGAGGCCAGGTGTGGTGGCTCATGCCTGTAACCCCAACAGTTTGAGAGGCTGAGGGAGGGGGATCACTTGAGCCCAAGAGTTCAAGGCCAGCCTGAGCAGCAAGGCAAAACCCCATCTCTACAAAAAATAAAAAATTAGCTGAGTATGGTAGCATGCACCTGTAGCCCCAGCAACTTGGGAGGCTGAGGTGGGTGGATCACTTGAGCCTGGGAGGTCAAAGCTGCAATGAGCCATATCTTGCCATTGCACTCTATCCTGGGCAACAGAGTGAGACTCCAGCTTAAAAAATAATGGTGGCAGAAATTGATATTTATCTCCAATGTGCATTTCCCCTTCTTCCAAAAGTAGAATTCCCCAATATTAGCTGGGTACATGGTCACCTTGAGTTTATTTCTCAGCCTCCCTTGCAGCTAGGAGCAGCCATGTGATTAAAAGCTAGTTAATGGAATGCAAGCATAGTGAGACATGACATCTTTAGGAATTATATTTAATATCTCCTGACTTTCTTTCTTACAGCTCTTTGGATTGTACGTGTGACAACTGGGCAGGAGAAACCATTAATGATCATGAAGTGGAAGTCCATGATGAGGATGGTAAACCATAAGGTGGAAGGAGTCTGAGACCCTGGTAATTATGGAGCCTCCAAACCAACCCTAGACCACCTACATTAATGTGAACTTAATCCTAATTAATTCTAATTAAAACCCTTATATTATTGGGAGTGGCAGTGTATCCAACAACAGAACTATATTCCCCAGCCTTCCTTGAAGCTGTGCATGGCAGTGTCTGAGTTCTGGTCATTGAAATAAAGTAGAAATTGTGCAGAATTCTGAAAAGACTTCTTAGAAGGGATGTAACAGTTGAAGACAGTCTCCTGTGACTTTTTTGCTGCTTCTTTTCTGCTGTCTTAAATGTGGATGTGATGATTGGCACTCCAACAGCAATTTTGGACCATGAGAGTCCTCAAGGAGCAGAAAGATAGGAGGAGGCTGAGTTCCTTGACGACTTTGTGAATCCAACTTACCAGTATGGGACCACTTACTTTTGAACTTCTTTTACACAAAGAAACAAATATTTTGGTATTTAAGCCACTATATTCTGGGTTTTCTATTAACCTCTCTGTTACAGAGGTTTATCAGAATTGACCAGAAGGCACAGGAAATATGAATCAGTCCCAGAGAACTGGGACATGGGGCTTGTTGTCTAGTCTAGTTGGGAAATTAGAGTGAAAGTTGCAACCAGAATTCTGGCAGACTAGTCAGGTTCAATGTTGGAACTCCAGCCCAATGCATGGGTGTGAACCATCTGGGTCCCAATCACTGATGGGGAAGAAGCAGCTATTGTGCTGTCAGGCCAGGTACTCCTTGTACAGGGCACAACTGACCTTGCCAGGGCCAGACATGGGTTGAGCAGAGGCAGAGGCAGGCAGAGTTGACGTAGCCCATGCCAGTTTCAGACACTGTGAAGGCAGAACTATTCTGCTGTGCCTTTCTTTCTCTTCTTGGGGCTCTCTGTAAGCAGCTGGCGGACTCTAACATCCAGGCTTGTGAGAATCAGCTCTGCTCCTCTCTCTGTCATGTGTGGGCCAGCTGCATCCCCACTGGTCCTCATTTCCCCTGCACTGAGCTCATTTACTCCCTGGGGATTAATTTGACTGTGAATACTGGACTCTGAAGTGTGGGAAAACTGGAGACACAAACAACAGAAGCCTCAGTGCTACAGGGGAAGAGAGTAGCATCTTTTCCTCAGCTAGCATCACGTGAGACCCGGCAGGCCGTTTTGTTGCTGGTGACATCTCATAATCAGAGACACTTCTAGGCAGTGACTCAGGGAGCCAGCCTGCTGCTGAGCAAAGAGGAGGCAGGTCTGAGAGCTGGAGTTCAGAGAAACTTAGGACCATATGAGAATGATCGGTCCACAGCTCTTAGAATCAAACAGGTAAGGTGAGTGGAGGCACACTGTGAAGCAGAAAACACCATGAAGATTATTGTCATTTTATTAATGAAGACAGTAACAACACAAGCAATTCTCTTCCTCATCATTACTGAGAAGATGCCTCTTGTTAATTTCTTTCCATCAAAGCTGCCCTTGGTATTCATTGTAAACAAAATTCTTGTAGACTTGTTTTAAAATTGGGGGACAAAGGTATTTAGATTGATTTGCCTCAAAATCCCTACCTTTCCCAGGATGACCTATTCAGAATGCTATTGCTAATGTAAGCAACAACTCAGTATACCTTCAAAATTAACCATGCTAATGACGGTATATACTAATTGTCTATAGTACATAGTAATCCCGTGCTTCATGTACATGCTAACCCCTCTTACTATTATTTACCCCATATCTAAAAGTCTCTTCTACTGTTTATATATGTTATGTGAAGAAATAGAGATAGAATAATTTTGGAAAACACTGGGTTAAACAAAGTTGAGCTGAAAAATTGTTACTGAGTGTGCAAGGACAAGGGAGGGAGGAGAGCTGCCTACTGTGTGAGTTCTGAAGTGAGAGTTTTCATTGCTTCCTGGAATTTGGTAAGGTGGATAATTATTTTCTCTGCTTCCATTGTTTGGGGAACAGGCCTCTAACCTAGGCATGTCTCTTCAAATACTTTCTCCTGAAATGGTTCATCGGGGGAATGTCACAAAGGTACAGGGAGAGATGAGATGACCTGCAGAGGCCCTGGCCATGCCCGAGCCAGGTGGTTTCAGTGACGCTCTTGGTTTTCCAGCCTTCTCACCTATTCTGGAAGTTACCTCCAATCCTCTCTGTGGTTCCCTTTTTTCTTAGGTTAGGTAGCATTCGTCTGGCTGCCTACAGCCAAATACATTGATTCATGCAGAACTGAAGTTCCTTACTGCTCAACTCTCAGAACCTTTAATATACCAGTTTGCATATTAAAGTTCATAATTCTCCAAAACAGGGATCAAGAACATGGCATTTTCTAAAAGCATTTGATCCTGAAGTCCTGCCTCCACACTCACCTCCACCTCCCGATGGACCCCCAACTTCTGGCTTTTTTTTTTTGAGACAGGGTCTCACTCTGTCACCCAGGCTGGAGTGCGGTGGTGTGATCTCAGCTCACTGCAACTTCCGTCTCCCAGGCTCAAGTGATTCTCCTGTCTCCACCTCCCGAGTAGCTGGGATTACACTACCGCCCAGCTAATTTTTGTATTTTTAGTAGAGATGGGGTTTCATCATGTTGACCAGGCTGGTCTTAAACTCCTGACCTCAAAGGATTCACCCGCCTCAGCCTCCCAAAGTGCTAGGATTATAGGCATGAGCCACTGCGCCCAGCCCCCTCAACTTCTCTTAGCGTTAGTCTTCTGCTGAACCACTGAACACATTGGGGGAAATGCTGATTTAGTGAGTCACTGATTAGTTAATCAGAAAACATCTTGGTGGTACAGAAGATTTCATTTAACTCAAAAAGGTAAATAATTTTCTTACTGCTTGTAATAAATCCAGGATCATAATAGATTATGTTCTTATGATGGATTTGTAGTGAATGCTTCTCTCAAAGGCCATCAGTGGCTTTACTCTCACACATTGTCTCATATCTATCCTCTATTCTGGCCATGAGATCCCAAGACTATTATGGATGCTTGTGGAGCAATTTGTAGAAGCCAAAATACATCTTATTTTTGCCTGACCCGTTACATCTGCTAATGACTTAGGTCAACTGGGTAAGCAATGTGGTCATTCATAATTAATTTTGCTGTTCATTATAGCCAATTATTTTAACTGCTGGATCATTTGTATTTTTATACAATCTGCAGTCTTCCAGGAACATACACAAGCTTAATGGGATTGTATAATGTGCAATCCCTGATCCATGATTAACATGCTGTTTAATGAGTACAATTTTAAGAAAGCTTAAAACTTTAGGTCCCTGGCTTCTTTTACAAAACCAGGCCCTGGAATGAAAAGCCTGCCACAGTAATAAACTTTGAATGCTTTAAATGGAAGGTTATTCTTACATAAATGAGATTCTTCTTGCAAGCTAGGAACATCCCACCCTTACATAGCCATCCAGAGATGCCATTGAGCAAGGCCAGCACTGGGAAACACAGTCATAATGCCAAGTTTTGGCTTACAATCCTGGACATTCTGATTCAGTAGGTCCAGGATGCATGAGGCATGAGCTCTTATAAAAAAGGTACCAGGAAATTCTGACACAGAGGTTTATGGTTTGCCCTTTTGGAAATACTTTTTTTTTTTTTTTTTTTGCTGTTTCTTAAGTGTGCAAGGAACTGGCTCCTCCAGCTGGGAAAACTGAAGGCCAAGTGATTGTTCAAGGACTCCTTAGCACCAACTAGTTTCTCTGGAGAAGGATATGGGTTTGCTAAAGCCGGATTTGGTTCAAGAACCAGGAGATTCCAATACTTATAAACATATCCTTAATGCAAGCACATAGATGTTTAGTTTAAGTTTGTCTAGAATGGAAAGTTTGTCTGGAATCTTGGGGATGGAAGGCTGTGGTATAGCAAAAACTGAGCTTTCTAGGTTTCATTAGAGCTTACTTTATGTTGATGCTGTCTCCAACAGCTAGCCATGTCTCCCTTTGAGCAGTTCCAGGAACCATGAGAAGCTATACTGAAATATGTTGTATCTGCTTCTGTCTGTGTGGCTGTCATACTTCCAATAAGTTTCTTTATCTTGGCTAGGTACACTGAGCACTTGATCCAATGTGAAAGACTAGTATATGTGTGTGAGCCCGAAATACTGGGGAGTGAAATGATGGACTGCTTTTATCTTACTCTAGTTCTTGACCCCTCCCATTGAAGTGCCAAGAGAAGGATGATGGTTAGTAACAAGCATCATTTATGCAATCTTATAACAATTTCTGAGTATTTGGCTTTGTTTCTTACTGGTAAGTCTGGATAGTTACTTAACTTTTGCAGTTTTCTCAGCTAAAAACATAACCAAATAATGGTGCTCTCCTTTCAGGGCTGTTAGTAGGACTAAATGTGTAAAGCATGGAAAGTATTTAACATGCTTCCTGTCTTAAAATATGTTGGCCATCTCTCTTCTTCCTTTACCTCTTCTATCTCCTTCTCTCTGGATTTCCCTTCCCTCCTCATTTCCTGACTCCTTCTCCTAAGTGACAGGCAGCTCTGTAATTTCTATTTAGGAAGAAGGTTTGGGTTATGTAATCAGGTTGGAAGATGAAGAGGAATGAACTAGGGAAACGATCTTAAGGTTGAGTTTGCCAAGTACAGTTTTCCCTGGGATTGTATGTTTATTCGGGTTGGCTTAGGATGAGACACTGCAACGCCCGCAAGACATCCCTTGGCACCACCAGGTACTATGCCAGGGACCTTGGGAGACACAAAGGTTTTGGAGACACTCTTTTTCCTTAATGAGTATGGCCTAGGGAGATATTTGTGATTTGGTTGGCTACTCAGTACATAAGACAATTTATATTACTTATGTTAAAACAGAGGTACCCATGACCATGGAAGCACAGAGAAAGGAGCAATGAATTCTTGAACAATCTATTATCTCCATATTCAGAATCAGAAAAAAAAAGATCTGACTGTCTTCTAAAAATAGCAATACATTCATATGCATATTGCATCAGGTAGATGATTAGGGAGTATATAAGCAAAGGCAATACTGTATGGATCAAAGTATATCTACGAGATCAGGAAGAGAGTGGTAGCAAAAAGGATCTGAAGAACTTCTCCACTACAGCAGAGTTCTGATTTCACACACAAAGCCTTGTTAAGAGAGTTCTGCTCTCATGCAGAGGCAGCGAAGGTGAAGCTGAGAGATACCAGGGGAAACCAGTGTTTGCCTGTAGTTGTAGGCAATAAATTGTGTGGGAAATGCCAATTTCAAAATCTCTCCTTTCTACATGATTCAATGTGAGTAAGACAGAATCATTGTCGTTGACTGTAAAATCCATCTCAGAGACTCAAAAATCATTAATGTCCAATAATACTGATTTGTTTTCTGTTAAATCTGGGTCTTGCGGCTTCTATAAGTCTTTCCTTTGGCAGAAAATTCAATAATTTATTATTGCTGAAGGTAAAAATAGTCTCAAAAAGGTTTAGTTTGGCTTTGGTGTTATACACATTTAGTTCATAAAATTCTAATTGTGTCTCCGTAATTCTCTACTGGAGAATTAATTTTCTTGTTTCTGCAATTTACAACCCCTCTATGTTTTTGTTGGAATTCTCGTGGGAATTCTCGTTTGTTTTTGGTCTTCACTTTATGGGAACAATTTCTGTGTTAAAACCTGCAGAATAGAGAATCACAAGAAAATAATGCTATAATATGGCAATCAGTTTTTCTAACTTAGTTGTTTTAGTGAAAATAAGATTGGCAACATCAAAACCTGCGAGAATTAAAAGCAAACTTCTTCCTGGAAGTTTTCATCTGAAAAAAGATTGCGCTGATTTTCAGACAGAAATCTCACATCTCAAAGTATTTTTTATTGAACATCAAATACTGTGTTGTCCAGTGATTAAAAAAATCCTATGATATAAAGATATTCACTGAGGAAGGCTCACGGAACACACAGACATGGAATTTTGAGAGAACCGTAGGAAAATTGCGTTTTTAGTGAGCTCAAAATGAGAATAATAGAATGCAAGCTCATTAGTTTAAGGTAGATCCTAATTTTGACACAAAGTTTGATTCTATTTAAACTTAGGGCAGGGGTCCCCATCCCCTGAGCAGAGATCCAGTACTAGTCTGTGGACTGTCAGGAACCTGGCCGCACAGCAGGAGGTGAGTGGTGGGCAAGTGACCATTACTGCCTGAGCTCTGCCTCCCGTCAGATCAGCAGCAGCATTAGATTCTCATAGGAGCGCAAACCCTGTCGTGAACTGAACATATGAGGGATCTAGGTTGTGCGCTCCTTACGAGAATCTAATGCTTGATGATTTGAGGTGGAACAGTTTCATTCTGAAACTATCCCCCAACCACCTCCCTGGTCCATGAAAAAATTCTTTCATGAAACTGGTCCCTGGTGCCAAAAAGGCTGGGATCCACTGATTTAGGGGAATTTTAAGAGGATAGAAGCTTCTTGAGACAGACCATGCTGGTGTCAGTGTTCACTGAGTAGGCACACTCGGTCTAACCCAGGTGGGATTCAGGTTGCTGATTTCTTTCTGTCCATGCGCTTGAAAATTAGGAGCACTATTTGAGAGTATAGCATATTTGGAAAACAGAAGAAGTTAAATAGATGGAGCCTATAGTACATTTTTAATGTGTTGTAAGTAATAAGTGTCACTGAAGAGACCAGTCCTGGCTGGGCACGGTGGCTCATTCCTGTAATTCCAGAACTATGGGAGGCTGAGGTGGGTTAATCACCTGAGGTCAGGAGTTCAAGACCAGCTTGGCCAACATGATGAAATCCCATCTCTGTCACTCTGTCGACCGGCTGGAGTGCAATGGCGCAATCTTGGGTCACTGCAACCTCCATCTCCCAGGTTCAAGTGGTTCTCCTGCCTCAGCCTCCTGAGTAGCTGGTACTACAGGCATGTGACACCACGCCTGGCTGATTTTTGTATTTTTAGTAGAGATGGGGTTTCATCATGTTAGCCAGGATGATCTTGATCTCTTGACCTTGTGATCTGCCAAATTGCTGGGATTACATGTGTGAGCCACCACGCCTGGCCAAAACATACTGTTTTATATGTATTTATGACATTTATAAGAGTTATTTGCAGCAGTTGAATATGAAGATGCAGTTGGCAAAACAGAAAGAGAACATTCTCTTCTGTTGGAATTAAGTGAGTCTTAAGTCTTCCGATGACCCTTGAATACAGTTTGTCAAAAAGTGGCCAGCACGGTGGCTCACGCCTTTAATCCCAGCACTTTGGGAGGCCGAGGCTGGTAAATCACTTGAGGTCAGGAGTTTGCAACTGCCTGGCCAACATGGTGAAACCCCATCTCTACTAAAAATACAAAAATTAGCTGGGCGTGCAGGTGCATGGCTGTAATCCCAGCTACTTGGGAGGTTGAGGCATGAGAATCTCTTGAACCTGGGAGTTGGAGATTGCAGGGAGCCAAGATCATGCTACTGCACTCCAGCCTGGGCGTCAGAGTGAAACGGTCTCAAAAAAAAAAAAAAAAAAACGGAAATCAGACCATCTACCTTTATGGAGAAGTGCTAAGACCCAGCCTGTTTCTCAATACCTGCAGCTCAGTCGGAGACAAAAGTAACACCTGTAACAACCACAGAACACTTCATAGCAGGAATAATGACATGTTACATCATGTGGTACTGACCAGATGTGAACTTGGTCAGAGGAGGGGAAGTCAGAACAGACTAGAGCTACCAGAAATGACTGAAGGAGGCAAGAGGTAGCTATAAAAAAAGAGGACTCAGCTCCTGAGTGTGGAGTGGAGTGGAGCTAGGGTAGAGGAGAGTGTCAGCAGGCACAGGGAGGTAGCATGAGCCATGTGTCTGTGGGTGGATATTCCATGTGTGAGTGAGTGCTGAGTGTCTCTGCAGGTAGGGCCCCACCACACCCTGAACCTATAGTCTACTTGGACAGACAAGACATGCAGAGGTGAAGATGCATCAGAAATGGACTGCGAGGCATGACAAGGCCAAGAGCCAAAGAAACGTCCTGAGAAGGAAGAGTTCTTTACAACCTGGGTGAGGGGTGGGTTGGTTGGACCACGTGGAACAGAATAGACACACTAAAAAATGGTTGGCATTGGAGTGGTTTGGAAAAAAGGCTGGCAAAGCTGGTGGGTCAGATGATGAGATGTGTGAACCTAGGCTTGCAGTAGGGAATGACAGTACTTTTCAAACTTCTTGCGGGAATGGAAGCTTTTTTTTGAGACAGAGACTTGCTCTGTTGCCCAGGCTAACGTTCAGAGGCATAATCTCGGCTCGCTGCAACCTCTGCCTCCCAGATTCAAGGGATTCTCTTGCTTCAGCCTTCCAAGTAGTTGGGATTACAAGTGCATACCACCTTTTATATTTTTAGTAAAGACAGGATTTCAGTACGTTGGCCAGGCTGGTCTTGAAATCCTGAAGCTTTTTCTAAAAAAAAAAAATTGTAAGTGGAAGCTCAGTAAATAAAACAGATAAAACAGATTAGTTCTGGGTGAAAGGGAAGAGCGAGTCCAGAAATCAACTTCCCAATTTCCACTCTCCCTTCCCTACCCCTGTGGTCTGTCCACTATACCTGGGTGTACCTCTGGAAGCTGCTTGAAAAATCCAGACCAGTGGGAACCAGTAGGGAGTTGGCGAATGGTAGATGATCTGGCGTACAGCCTCATGGGGAGCTTATTGCAGGGTGAACTGGAATAGGAAAAGAGTAAGGAATGGTGAACAGAAGAGGTAACTATGAAGGAATTCAGGTGCAGGTGTGAGGTGCTGAGGGTCTGGGAGTAGGGGTGGGGGAAGAGGAGGAGGGAAGGGAGGGAACGGAGACCCATGTCCTATTTCCAGTATCTTTAAGCTGATTATTATACCTTGACTTTCATTTTCAGTACTGAGGCTTACAATTTATTTTGAAATACTGAGTGAGGAGTTTTCTACCCATCCCTAAACTGCAGTCCTTATGATAGGAATAAAGAAACATTAACAAATGAGCACAGAAACTGCTTAATTCTCGGGGTCCAACTCACGGGTGTTCCTTCTAGAAGCATACCTGTCTTTCCTCTTCCAGATGTAAGCCACCTTTTATGTATTTTTGACATTTTGCGGTTTCCTGCTCAGGAAGAAAGTGTGTTTCCCAAGGGGTTATATTAAATTGAATTGATTGTCAGGCAGAATTGAAGAGTTACAACAAAAAAGGAAGCAGGCCATATTCATCTCTCCAGCTCTTTACGTTCATGTACATTTGTCTTTTCTGCTTCCAAATTAAGTCTCTACTGGTTTTGTCTGGTCAGCCCAGCTTTCCATTCCTGATACCCTGAGCCACTCGGGCTGATTTCAGTGAGAAGGGAGGTTGCAATAACACAGCCCCTAAGGGGGCCACTAATGGGCTCACCTATTTGTCAACGTTGGTATTCTTCATTAACCAAGTTGAGCTTATTGAAATATCTTAGCAACCAATCCACATTTGCCTGTACTGAAGAAATTTGGTGCATGGGAAAATAACATTAGTCTATGATGAAGGACTAATCTGTGAGAGTCAGACAGTGAGTTCCTAAATGGTTAGATTCATATTGTAGTTAAGAACCCAGATAAGGAAATCCACATACTAAAAATTAGAAAAGGACCCAAACAAAACAAACACACAACAAACTTCTGACTTTACTTTTCAAGATGGCCGTTATTTGTGCTTTTGAAGACCAAGATTCCCTTCTGAAATTAAATGGGGAAAAACCCTACCTGGAGTAAATTCTTGTGAGTAAACATGTTCTGAAGCACAGTACCGATTGTACCGTTCCTCTGCTCAGAAACTGCCCGTAGAATCACTTCGGGCCTCTCTCTGGCTTGGCTTAAGTTGGCCTTACCTGCTGTGTCTCCATCTACTGCTTCAGGCACCACGAACACTCACCATTTCTCAAGCTTAATGTCCTTGATCCCACCTCTGTGCCCATCTCTTGCTGGGATGTCTTTGCTGCCATCCTGCTGGAATCCTGTTAAAACTCCTATTAAAACTGGTCTCTGTGGTACTTTTTATGTGTGGCAATTTTCCTCCAGTATCCTTTAACAGACACTCTCCTTTTGTCTTTCTTTAGAGCTTTGAAATGTGTTTAGAAGACATCTCTTTCTTCTCTTCCTCCTCTTCCTTCTTTTCTTCATCATATTAGATACATGCCTTATAAACTCTGGTAAGGGAGAGATTGATAAATAATGGGCAAACCATGTGCTTTGGGATCAGGTGGATCTGTGTTCAAGTTCTAGCTCCACCACCGAGAGTCTGGTCTTGGGAACTCTGCAGCACTATGCCATCTGTTAGAGTTTAAAGTAACTACCTCCCAAGGTGACTGAGAGAGTGCAAACAATCAGGAATGTGAAGGCCAAGCTTGGCACCGGATTTCTGGCAGCTGCCCACTGAACATCAGGTCCCTGCCTTTTCTGCACTTCATGTCATTAGCATAGTTCCCTGAAGTGTTAAGGTGCTCAGTAACATTTTTAAAAATTTAATTGAATTAAATTAAATATTAGTTTTGGGACTTTGCCAGACACTTGATCTCTTTTCAGACCTGTTAGTACTGCTTAGTGCATCTAAACAATAATTAGCAATATATATCAGAAAGCAAAAACACTGTTTTGCATTTTTGTGGTAAGGCACAAGCCCATTTATTGGGGTACAGCAGCCAAACAGAAAACATGAAGAAGCCATTTTCTCTTGCATTCTCCTGCCTCAGTCCTAGAGGTTGTGCTCTTTTTTTTGGACTTATGAGCCCCTCTGATGGAGAAACCATGAATGGGGTGCCAGACTCCCTGGTGGTTAGAGACAGAAAACAGGGAAAGAGCAGGCTCAGGTCTGTGTGTGGGTGCAGAAAAGATAAAAGGCCCCTGCCTTAGTAAATCTGGCTTCCTGACATGGTTCGGATGCTCTAGAAGTGCACTGCGTAAAACCCTAATAGAGCTCCTCTGAAGCACCTAAAGACAGAGAATCAAGTGTCTGAGCCACACCTAGAGAACAATTTTCTTCAGAGGGTCTGACATTTTACTGATAGTTGTTTTCATACTTAGGCTTTAAAATCATAAACACATACCTATCTTGGAAGGTTTTCTGATTTGAAAAAGCAATACTTGTTCATTGCAGACAATTTGAAAAGTACAGAAAAACACAATAGTATTTCTAAATGTTAACATAGTTTTTAATTACAGGAATGATTACATATCATGAATGCTTTTTTGTAGACTATATTTGTATCTAAACAACTTATTGTGCTCATTTTCCCATGTCAGTAAATTTTCTTCCACAACACCATGTTAGTAGCTGCCTACTATTCTATCACATGAGGGTTTCAGGTTTCACTTATCCAATTTCATAGAGCTGGACATTTAGAATAATGCCAAGATAAATATCTTTTTGTATATACTGTTTCACATGTTTTCTTTGGAAAAATTCCTAGAAAAGGATTGCTAGATAGGGGGTAAATTGCTAGCAATCCTTCCTCCTAGGAATTTACCCCAAGAGAACATATAATTGTTGACAAATTGTAACTTTTATGCCAATTTTATTCCCCTATTGTTCAATATTTAAGTGATTTTTCAATTTATTCCTATAGTGAGTTATATGTGATGAGCATCCTTGAATATGACTCCTTTTTTTATACACATTTACTGTTTTCTTAGGTTAAGATCCTCAGAAATTCAATTGCAGTATCAAAGATATCAACATTTTTGAAGCTTTGCATTCATATTGACACATTTTCTTCTAGAAAAAGGGTTAACTCTCACCCACTGATTAGAATGCCATTTATTTCTCAAGATGTTTGCTAGCTAGCATGTAGCTTATCATTTAAAAAAAATTTGCTAATGAGAAAATCCAAGAATAGTAGCTTAGTATTTTGATTTGTATTTCTTTGACTGTTAATGAAATCAAACATCATGTTTGGTTTTAGGCTTAAGATTTATTAATCTTAAGGTTTACAAGTAGTTTTTTTCAAAGTTACAATTAAACTACAGAGTTTCTATTTTGGATTAATTAATTCGCTTTGATACCATTACTCAAGAACTATTTATTGAGCACTAACTATATGCAAGATGGCATGGTGGCTCACGCCTGTAATCCCAACTACTCAGGAGGCTGAGGCAGGATAATTGCCCGAACCCAGGAGGCAGAGATTGAGGTGAGCCGAGATCGTGCCATTGCACTCCAGCCTGGGTAACAAGAGCGAAACTCCGTCTCAAAAAAAAAGATGGCATGACAGCCACCGTGAGGGTGCTGCAGGTGAGAAAGGTGAGTTTCTGTCCCTAAGACATTAATCTGCTGCAGACAAAAGACAGATACACACAAATAGATAATTTAAAATGGGAAACCTTGTATCTTTTATTTATTTAACATTTATAGTATCTAAAAGGACATTTGATAATATAAAACAATCTGAGACTACTAACAACAAATGACTTAGAACCAAATAAAACCATTAAAACAGAGATTAAGAATGGAATTTACCTTGAGCTTTAAAGAAAAAGCTATTAATTAACAATGCATGCAACTGAACTCCATGCTTCTCAGCTCTGATGAGAAGTGTGTAGGGTCATGTAGTTGTCATTAGCTACTGAAAGGATGTGTGGGTGGGGCACAGTTGCTTCTGCCTGTAATCCCAGCACTTTGAGAGGCGAAGGCGGGTGGATCACCTGAGGTCAGGAGTTCGAGACCAGCCTGACTAACATGGTGAAACCCCGTCTCTACTAAAAATACAAAAATTCGCTGAACGTGATGGCTCATGCCTATAATCCCAGGTACTTGGGAGGCTGAGGCAGGAGAGTCGCCTGAACCCGGTAGGCACAGGTTGTGGTGAGTCAAGATAGTGCTATGGCGCTCCAGCCTGGGCAATAAGAGCAAAATTCCATCTCTTAAAAAAAAGATATATACGTAGTCAGATGGACTAGCATACATCTTTTGCCAACTTATTTCAAAATTGGTTGTTGTAACTTGTACTTTGACAGGCACTGTACTAATAATGGAAGATGATTAAAAATGACAAAAATATGATGAGATTGCTAATGCCCTCAACTCAAAGTATAGGCATTCAGCTATTGACCATAATTGGTTTTCTGTGCTTCATTTATTTGTTTGTGTATTCTACAAATGTTTAGTAAGTTCAAGAAACTAAGGTAGGGTCTACACTACAGGAGATTGTAATTTGTTTGGAAGAAGACAAAACGTAGTTCAAAAATAATGAGGTATAAGTGTTATGATGCAGGGAGGCACAGAAGGAAAAGGAAGTCTGTGTGTCTCTGCATGTGATGTCAAAAGGCTTGAAAGGAGGTGACATTTGACATAGGTTTGCAAAGCTGAATAGAAAAGATGAGAAAGGACTAGGTAAAGGGCATAACATAAACAAAAGCAGGAATGTATAAAACTACAAGGAGTGTCAGATAAAGATGAGCAGACAGGTTTTGGCGGTGGGGAAAGTGGCGTTTGCCAAGTCAGGTTGGGTGAGCTGTATCCTTTAGACCTGTGCTGGCACAAGTCACATGGGACTAATTAGAATTAGTCATAATTAAAAAATTATTTCCGCAGTTATACTAGCCACATTTCAAGTGCTCTATAGCCACATGTGGCTAGGAGCCACCATGCCAGACATAGACATTTCCATCATTGCAGGAAGTTTGTTGGATAGCATCTCTATGGACAGTGGAGTGCTCAGGAAGGCGATTAAAAAGTGTAGTGATATGACCCAATTGGGGTCTTAGAAACCTTGAATTGAAAAGGAAATGAGGTGAGGTCAGGCACGGTGGCTCACGCCTGTAACCCTAGCACTTTGGGAGACTGTGAGGAGGGAGAATTGCTTGAAGCCAGGTGTTAGAGACCAGCCTAGGCAACATAGTGAGATCCTATCTCTACAAAAAGTAAGAAACTTAGCTGGGCATGGTGGTGCATGCCTGTAGTCCCAGCTACTTGGGAGGCTGAGGTAGGAGGATTGCTTGAGCCCAAGAATTTGAGTCTGCAGAGAGCTATGATCACGCCACTACATTCCAGCCTGGGTGACAGAGATCGCCTTTCTAAAAATTTTTTAAAAAGAGGAAGTGAGGATCCAGTTGAGAGAAAATGAGTGACAGTGAAAATGGAGAAGTGGGTACAATCTAAGACACTTGGAAGGTAGAAGCAATAGTAATTATTACCAATTGATGGATGGAAGTTGGGGGGAGTTAAAAGTAACAGTGCTACTTAATGGCTGGGTGGAGAGTGATAAATGATACAATTCGTGTAAACAGGGAACAGAGGAAGAAGTCTGTTGGATAAAACAACAAGTTCAAGAGTTGGACATGTTGCAACTGAGGTACCTACGGGAATTCCATGTGAGCAGGCAGTTTAATGCTCAGAAAAGAAGACAGATCTTGCAGAGACTTTAGTATATAAATACATTGACCATACAAAATTACAGTAACTAACATGGATGTAAGTCTATATGCCCGACACGGTTCCCAGTGCTTCACATGTACTTTAGTTCATGTCATCTTCTCTATGACTGCATGAGGTAGAATTTACTGTCATTAACCCCACTTTATAGTACAAGGAAACTGAGGCACAAAGAGGTAATATAATCTACCCAAGTTCACACCAGTGGGAGATGGAGTCAGGATTTAAAGTGAAACATATTTGCCTAACCAAAAATCCAGACAGAGGATGCGGTGACAGGCCATAGAGGAAGGATTTGAATATGTATGTGAAAAATCCCGCAAAATTTTCAAATTAAGTCACATTTAACTGCATAACAAAAATAGCTTTTACAGAAAAAGCAGAGTAGAATAAGTTGAAACTGATTAGAAAATTTAGAACACGTGAATGTTGTTTACACAGTGTAGAACTGGGGGAAGCCATGGAAGTCAATGTGCTTGCCTGAGAAGAATGAGAGGATGGGGAGGAAAGAGGGCCCCAGCGTAGAATCCTGGAGAACACTGATATTCAAGGATGGGTGAACGTACAGAGCTCAGCCAATGAAGCTATGAACTAAAAGGGAGCGACGTGCCTGAAGCCAAGGAAGAAAACATCTGGTAAAGAGAAACGGTTGGTGGGAAGAGTTCAGATATAATAAAGCCTGAAAACATTTCCACTGACTTTCCTGAGCTGGAGTTTGTTGTTGGCTTTTTTCAGAACAGCTTCTACAGTACAGAGGGTGCTGGAGCCAGAAGACAGTGGGATGGGAGGTGCATAGGTGAAGAATGGCCGGGCGTGGTGGTTCATGCTTGTATTCCCAGCACTTTGGGAGGTTGAGGCGGGGGTATCACCTGAGGTCAGGAGTTCGAGATCATCCTTACCAACATGGTGAAACCCCATCTCTACTAAAGATACACAAAATTAGCTAGACGTGGTGGCATGCACCTGTAATCCCAGCTACTCAGGAGGCTGAAGCAGGAGAATCACTTGAACTTGGGAGGCAGAGGTTTTAGTGAGCTGAGATCATGCCACTGCACTGCAGCCTGGGTGACAGCGTGAGACTCTGTCTCAAAAAAAAAAAAAAAAAAAAAAAAGATATAGATACATCTACCAGATTCAGCTGTGAGGAGAAAGGAGGATAGAATTTTGGCATAGCATTTTTTTAAAACAATTTTTTTTTTTTTGAGATAGGGTTTCACTTTGTTGCCCAGGCTGGAGTCCAGTGGTCCCATCAAGGTTCCCCATGTCCTTGACCTCTCCAGGATCAGGTGATCCTCCCACCTCAGACTGGGACTATAGGCATGTATTACAATGGGTTTCAAACATATTGCCCAGCCTGGTCTTGAACTCCTGAGCTCAAGCAATTCTCCCACTTCAGCCTCCCAAAGTGCTGGGATTACAGGCTTGAGCCATTGTGCCCAGCCATAGTCTTAAACATTAAATGTGTGAATGGAAAAGGGCCATTCCATTTCTCTCAGGAAATGGGCACTGGAATTCCTGTAGACGAGACTACAGCTTTTCTCAGAAAACAGCTTCATAGCAGTTCAAATGCTTGAACAAAGATTTCATTAAAACCGTGGAGTCTTGAACTTGAATGAAGGTCCAGGCAATGTGTAATTACTGTATGTTCAGTGTTTATGCTTTAACTTGTGAGAAATGACAAGGGAGATCCATTGCATATCAATTTGGCATTTTGCTGAGGTAGGAATTTTAACCATGTGCATTCTGAGGCTGCTAAGCTGGCATCTGCCCCTTCTCTGGTTCATGAGCCTACCAGATGGCTCAGCATCCACTCCTACCCTGATGTCACATGAAGTCTTTAACAGTGTTGTTTCATAGTGAAAAAATGGCCATCAAATAGGAGAGAAAACTCAAAAGGGTAGTTTTCTTGTAGTAAATAGGTGGCATCCAGATACATATGTGTTGAAATGCAAATAGATTTAGGAGAGAGCCAGGAACCCAAACCTATTTTCATGATTTTGACCTTCTGGAAGTTATGGGAATGTATCCCATGTAGATCAAATAAGTAGGATGACCACACATCCTAGGTTGCTTGGGATATTCCTAATTGACTCCTGTTGACCTGGTAAAATATCTAATAGTGTCTCCTTTTATTCTCCAAAATAGTCCTGGTTTGTCTGATAGATCATAGGGTCATCATATAGGAATACAATGAATTCAGTCAGATTATGGGGAAGGAGGGAGGGCTGGACAGAGTGTATCCAGGAAGGTTTCATAGCTGTGGCCTTGAACAACAGAGATTCCAATAAGGGAGAGGGGGGAAAGAAGGCATTCCTGACTGGGGACGATGAAAGCACAGAAGAGGCGCTTGCCTCACAGAAGGCAGAGACGTTGAGTTCTCTCTCAAACCACACTCCTGTACAAACCCACCAAACCTGAGGTAGTTAAAATGAGAAGTGGAAGGCAGCCATCTTCCGTGAGATCCACTGCCATATTTTTGGCTGTCCAGTTCTGAGGATTTGAAAAGTGTTGGTTAATACTTGCACAGTTTTATTAACTTGATTTCCATAGAGAATACTACTGGGCAGTTATTTTGCATCATGATAGCAGCAAAAGTGTCTCTTCAACCAGTTCTTAGATTCTAATGTTTTAGAAGTTGTAGGAATTATAGCTCCCCTACTAGCTAGAAGGGGGTTTGGATAGGGGAGATAAACTTAATTTAAAGCATAAAGTGTCTGAGAGTTTCCTCCCCATTGTAATTATTAGAATTATATTTAATATGTATGTAACAGATATTCACATCTTGAAGGGAGAAACCAACTCCCTTTGCATAAGGTAAAAATACTGCAAATATTTCATTATGTCGGTTATTTATTCTTTCTAAAATCCCAGCAGTATCATTTTCCCCAAAATTAATCCTGATTATCACTGAATGTTCTTTACTTACTTGATTCCTGCCTGCTTGGGCACTACTTTTTTGTTTGTTTATTTTGTCTTTGTGTATGTGAGGGTTTAGATACATGTACACATTTCAGATCTTTTTGGATAATGAGGATTTGCAAGATCACACAGAAAATTATTATAACAAATGTGTGTATATGTGGGAAACTGGATCTAGACCTGTAGTGCAATGAAGACCTAAAAATCTGTTTACACTAAAGTAACACTGGAGTAAAAAGAGACTCAATTCTATCATTTCTAGAAAGTCTGATTTTCTTTTAATTTCCATGATATATTGGTATTGTTAACCCACATATGTGAACAGTAGACACACTGCTGAGAGCCTGCACATAGGACCTCAATTCTATTTGGGATGATAATTTGCCTGACCTTGAAAAAAAACAAAAACCTACATTTCCCAGATTTCCTTGTAAGTGAAAGGAGTAGCCACATGGCCTCATTCTGGCCAGAGACATAAGGGAAAGCTACCTCATGAGACATCCAGGAAAAGCTATTGTTTCCTTGTTGAAGGAGATATACTCAGCTAGAAAACATTTTTGACCTTTGCCCTTCCCTTTCTTCCTGCCTGGACTGCAGATGTGATGGCGGAGTTGGGGCTGCCATCTTGCACCATGAAGCAACAAGCATGAAGACCTTACAGTGGAATTTCTGTTGCATGAGAAAGAGAAACCTTTAAGTAAACTTCAAGTCACTATTTTTTAAGTATTGCATTATGGAGAACCAAACCTATTCTGTAATTGACTAATTCCTGATTGATCAATCAGGGAATGACCCAATTTTAGTAATATTATATCCCTGTCATTCCTCCTTCTTTGAAAAACATTCTTAGCATCCGAGGGCAGTTGTGATGAGTCAGTACAAATGAAGTTTTTCAGTTAGTGACTGATAGTAAATGTTGGTCCCCCTTACAGAAAGTGGGTGCAAAATACTTTTTCTCCAAGGAAAAAAGGATAGGCCTTCTGTAAGTCTTAGCTCCAGGTGATAGGGCTACAGTTGCCTTTTACAGAGATATGCTTGAGAGGCAGTATAAAAGGCTCACTACACTTCATGTGATACGTGCGTATCCTTAGCTCATTATGCTGAACTTCAGTGAATAAAATTTGGTTTGTTACAGAATATGCAAAGGTATTGGTGGGGGCCATACACAGCACAAGACCATGGACCATGGACAGTAAACCAAGTTAGAAATATTTATGAGGCCGGGTGCGGTGGCTCACGCCTGAAATCCTAGCACTTTGGGAGGCTGAGGCGGGTGGATCACGAGGTCAAGGGATTGAGACCATCCTGGTCAACATGGTGAAACCCCGTCTCTACTAAAAATACAAAAATTAGCAGGGCATGGTGGTGCGTGCCTGTAATCCCAGCTACTTAGGAGGCTGAGGCAGGAGAATTGCCTGAACCCAGGAGGTGGAGGTTGCGGTGAGCCAAGATCGCGCCATTGCATTCCAGCCTGGGTAACGAGCGAAACTCTGTCTCAAAAAAAAGAAAAAAGAAATATTTATGGAGCACTGCTTGTGCGTAGGGCTCAGTGTTGGTCCTGTGATTGGAGATAATTTTTGTCATCAAATAGGACCTGTAGCTTTATGGGGTTTTGAATGAAAGAGAGACAGCCATGGAAATATTTATTGGGTTACATGTGCACTACAGCTGAGAAGAGTAAAGGCAGCTCTACATGGCCTTTGCCCAAGACAGACTCACAAAGTCATAAGACAGTTCATATTTTTTTAACTAAACATTTGAAAAAAGAAGTAATTGTGAATTTCAGGAAAAACAAAAATGTTTCAAGAATGTAATTAATCATAGCATACTACTATGATCATAGTAAACTAGCAGCAAACAGTATTTACTTAATCATAATAGCTAAAATACTCAAAATGGATCGACCCTCAAATTAGGAGGTAACTAATTGAATGGAGAATGAAAGAGGTGAAGGGTATTTGAGAGAGCTAATATCTTCCTCTGCTATAAGAAGTCGGTAGATAATGTTTAAAACTGATAAATCAAGTGGTAGCAGTATATTTGTATGATGTAAAGATATGGGGTAAATTAGAAGAAAAAAATCGCTCAGAGATGATGTGGTGTTATGAGGGTGAGATGGGAAAGGCGAGGAACTGCTCTTTTCAGTGAAACATTTTAGACTATTTGACTTTTGAACTTTGATACATTTTAAGCTAAAACATTAATTAAAAATTATGTTTTGGACAGAACAAAAAAAGAGATTGAAGAGTGAAAGATCAAGAGGGAATGATTCCTTGGGAGCAGCAGTTGACAAAGCAAATTACAGAATATACTCAGTGAGAATCAGATGAAACACGGGAGATAAAAGGCTCCGGACCAAGAGGTCCCAGCGAAGCATTAAGAGGAGAAAGGCTGCAACCAGGAAGTCCACACACTTACAGCTGCTTCCAGGACCCGGTGCTCACCCAGTAACAAAGCCACCTCTGTCTGGGAAAACCACAGCAAGGCGAGGCAGGGAGCAGAAAGCCTTTAATTGGGGTGGCCAACAAGCGGCCCTGTGAACTCCAAATGCCTCCAGCAGGCTGGGGCACGCTTTTTCTTTCCTTTCCTCTGTGCCCACCCATTGATGGCCTCGCTCTCCAGGGCTTCTCAACAGGCATTGTTGGTCTTTTGGCTTCTCCCCTGCTCTGGGTCCCGAGCCATCTTTATGCCTTTTTGCTGTTCTGCCTTGAGCATGCTATAGGCCTGTGTCCTGTGTTCTCAGCTCACCCTCTCTCCATCAAGATGTTTCTATCCAGGTTTCACCTTCTCAGACCTTGCCAGGTGACTGGGCATCTAATCTAATAATCCAGTAATAAAATCCGTGGTAACTAAAGGCTGATAACCAAATATGTTAACCCTTTCTATGAACATTTCCAGTTTGGTAGTGGCCTGTGGACCTTCAACTCAGGAATTATTTATCTGGGAAAGCTGGGCAGTCAGTGTCCAGAGATTAGGGACTTTTGGATTGGACAATCCCTGGCTCCCCTGAAATTGCTTGATGAAAAAACCTTCTGAGCATAATTGAGCCAGCGTCAAGGTCCCCAGTTAAAGCTTTTTGGTATTGATCCAGCCCCACATTGATCTCATCTCCCTCTGCATTGAAAGAATAAATCTATTCTGCACTATTTTGTGCTTGCTTATTGGTAAGTTTTCCTAAATCAGGTTGCATATGTGTCCTTTTTCTTCCTAAACTGGTCCATGACCTCCTTGAGGTCTGGTGTCCCATTGTCAAATGACAACTTCCTTTATTATCTACACATATCCCCCTTGACAAGTTTTGGGGCCTTGACTTAGAACCCTTTGGCTAAGAAACCTGGAATAGGTGTGAGATGAAGCGCTGATGGGAAAGAAGATAGCAGTCTGTGCCTGTAAGAAAGAGAGCTAGAGAGTGGACGGAGGCAGGGCAAAGAGGCCAAGCACCTTTGTCAGCGCTCAGCAAGAGCAGGTTTCTCTGGAGTGGAGAGCACACTGGGTTTCTGGGAGGGCAGGTACTTACATGGAATTTTGGGGGCTTAGCCTTTTAAAAACATTCTTCTTTGCTTATACTGCCCAAGCTGGGTTCATAAGAGGGAAAAGTGCTGGGAAATGACCCATTGGACCTGTAATTCTCAAAATCTCATGACATGCTGTTAGGACACTGTAGACAAATCCACCTAAATAGTTTCTGACCTGTGTCTCATGTTGATTGGTGATTTCAAATGCCAGAGAGGGTGAAGGAAGAACGCGGGTATAAAGGAGGTTATTTACCTGTAAGGAAGAGCTCTCAGTGAATTAGAAACAGCTAGTAATGGCAGATATAGAAACAACATTAGAGATTAAAAAATAAAAACTAAAAATAGACATATTTTAAAATATAAAAACATGAAATGTGCTTTTATTATTTAAAGTACAGATAAACAAAAAGAAGGAAATAAAAACACCCATGTTAAAACTGAAAATTTAAAGGGGTAAGAAACATGTTACACTTTTCAGATCTTTGTATTTTAGGATACACATATGTACACATATATAATATATACTGTATACACATACATTTTAGAACATAAATGAGGTCATATAATACATATTGTTATAGAATTTGCTTTTCTACTTAGTACATTATTATAAGCGTCTTTCCCTGCCAATAAATATTCGTTTACTTTTTCATTTCTAAAGCTTGAAGAGGATGTCATTGTGTAGATGTGCAAAATTAACCAAATCTCTACTTTTTTTTTTTTGAGTCAGAGTTTTGTTCTGTCACCCAGGCTGGAGTGCAGTGGCATGATCTCTGCAACCTCTACCTCCCAGGTTCAAGAGATTCTCCTGCTTCAGCCTCCTGAGTAGCTGGCACTACAGGCGTGCACCACCACACCCAGCGATTTTTTGTATTTTTCGTAGAGACAGGGTTTTGTCATGTTGGCCAGGCTGGTGTTGAACTCCTGGCCTCAAGTGATCCACCTGCCTTGGCCTTCCAAAGTGCTGGGATTACAGGCATGAGCCACAGTGCCCAGCTTTTTTTTTTTTTTTTAAGACAGGATCTTTCTCTGTCTTCCATGCTGGAGTGAAGTGTTATAATCATAGTTCACTGAGCCTCAAACTCCTGGGTTCGAGCAATCCTCCTGCCTTAGCCTCCTGAGTAGCTCAGACTAGAGGTACATGCCACCTGGGTAATTAAAATTTTTTTTTGGTGAAGATGGAGTCTTGTTATGTAGACCAGGCTAGTCTTTTTTTTTTTTTTTTTTTTTTTTTTTTGAGACAGAGTCTTGCTCTGTCTCACCCAGACTGGAGTGCAGGGGCACAATCTTGGCTCACTGCAGCCTCCTCCTCCTGGGTTCAAGTGATTCTTCTGTCTCAGCCTCCCAAGTAGCTGGTACTACAGGTGTGTGCCACCACATTCAGCTAATTTTGTATTTTTGTAAAGATAGGGTTTCACCATGTTGGCCAGGCTGGTCTCGAACTCCTGACCCCAAGTAATTTGCCTGCCTTGGCCTTCCAAAGTGCTGGAATTACAAGTGTTAAGCCACTGTGTCTGCCTGATCTCTACTGTTGAATTGTTTCTAGTTTTTCATTGTTAAAAGCAATGAAATTACTACATTATTGAAATTTAGAGTGTTTACTATTATATATGCTAACTATTATGCTCTTTATTTTTTTTGTTGCCCTTCAAAGTCATCAAGACACTTTTAGCTTCTGTTGGTAGGCAAGGCATGGGCCAAAAGAACTAAAAGATAAAGGAGCAGCTGGATTTAATCTGCAAGCAGCTGAACTGATGCTGTGAAAAGGGCTTGGGCCACCTATCAGTAAAAGAACAATAAACAAAGATGTAAGAAAAAGTAACTGAATTTTACTAATTTAACAAATGTAAAGACACTTGGATTTTTAAAAACTGTCTTTATTTTCAGTCTGTTTCACAGTTTTTAAAGAAGATGTAACTAATCTTAATGTTCTAAAAGTAGAAACCACAGGCAAGTATATAAATGTTTTCTCATTCCTTTCTACTTCTGCGGTGTGGAAGCCTGAACACTGTATCTGTCATTGCAATTACCTCCTAATCCTCCGCAAGTGGCAGCTTCCAGAGAAACAAGCAACGGCTGTGGGAAAAACTTTAAAACCTCTTAAAACTTAAGCTGAAATTTAAATTTATTTTAAAAGATTAGCGACAAAAAACATGCATCAGTTGTTCTCGACCCAGATACAGTCCAAGAAGCTCTACAATTGCACTGTGTAAAATAGTCGCCACCGGCCACAGGTGACTGTTGAGCATTTGAAATGTGAGGACAACCGAAGAACTGAATTTTTAATACTATTTACTTTTAGTTAATTTATATTTAAAAAGTGAAGCAGCATATTTTTCCTGTAATAAACTATGATTCTGGTAGAACTGCATCTCACTTTAACCATTACAGCATCAGATATTATATTGTCATGCATGTTTTGGGTGTCTGTGTTGTTTCTAATGTTACACATAAACACACAGTCGAGTAGGTGGGATTCAGTTCAAATTATTATTTTCTATGCATTGATGTGACACAATGTGTTTATTTGAATACTGCATGCAGACAGCATGACTTAAAGTGATACTCGTATAAATTGAAATTCTTAGTATTTCAGTTAAACTTTTTTCTTTTCTTTCTTTCTTTTTTTTTTTTTGAAATGGAGTTTCACTCTTGTTGCCCAGGCTGGAGTTCAATTGTGCGATCTTGGCTCACCGCAACCTCCACCTCCCAGGTTCAAGAGATTCTCCTGCCTCAGCCTCCCGAGTACTGGGATTACTGGCATGTGCCACCATGCCCGGCTAATTTTGTATTTTTAGTAGAGATGGGGTTTCTTCATGTTGGTCAGGCTGGTCTTGAACTCCTGACCTCAGGTGATCCTCCCGTCTCAGCCTCCCAAAAGTGCTGGGATTACAGGCGTGAGCCATCACACATGGCCTAATTAAACCTTTTTTTCCTACTTAAAAATGAGTATCAATGAATTTTAGATTTAAAATGAAGTCATGCTACTAATGGAGAATCAAATGGAGATGTAATGTTGTACAATCATAAAGAAAACAAGAGGCTGGAAGAAGGTATGCTGCCAGTTTCGCAGTGAGTGGCAACTGCAATTTGCTGTGGCAGAGCTGTTTGTTGTATAATCATTTCCTAAGACAATAAAGTGGACAATATTAAGACATTTTCAGCAAATACATACTGAATTTTGGAAAGAAGTTTCCTTTAAACAGTAAAATAGTTGATAAGAGAAGTCATCTGAAATTAGAATTAAATGTCCAATAAAATATTTTACACACACACCATTTAGCTGGAAAAATGGTAAAATAAATTATGAGTTTAGTATGGAAATTGTTAGTAAATTATGAGGCTAGAGAGTAAGACACGTATTTTACAGAAGTAAAAGATTTTTTGAATAAAAACTAAAAAATTAAAAAATAAGTCATCAAACAATTGCCTAAACATGACTTTCAACAATATAAATGATCAGGTGATTCAAAATTTGAAAAATTACAAGTACTTTTTTATCTATAAGGTGTGTACTTTTATCCAACTGGTCTCAAGTCAGCGTACAGGTAAGCCCTGGCTGCCTCCGCCACTCCCAGGGAGACCAAAAGCCTTTGTACATCTCAAGTTGGGGGACAAAAAAAGAGGGCCACAAAGGCTGATCATTCAAAATAAACCAAAATAAAAAAGTACTATGGTGAAGATAAAACATTTTTTGCATTTCATAATTTACACAAAAGCAATGCTATCACCTCCCCTGTGTGGATTCGGAAGAGGACTAGACCATTCTCTTTAGACAGAAGTGGGTGGCTTTTAGGAGGGCAAGGGACTTCTTGTAACAATGCATTTCACAATATTTGGAATGACTATTAAAAAAAAGTACAACGTACAATCAAAGTCCTCGGCCACATTGTAGAACTTTGGGGGACTGCTGTCACCTTCACTGTTCAGTTTTTAAATCCTGAGTCAAGCCAAACAAATAAACAAACAAACACCAAACCAAAACAAATAAAGTCATGCCAATCTCATCTTGTTTTCTGCACAAGTTAGGTTTTGTCAAGAAACGGTGTAACGCAGCTAAATCACTGTCTGCCTAGAAGCATTTGCGGTGGATGATGGAGGGGCCGGCTTCATCATACTCCTGTTTGCTGATACACATTTGCTGGAGAAGCCGCCAATCTGCACAGAGTACTTGCTCTCAGGAGAAGCAATCATCTTGATCTTCATTGTGCTGGGTGCCAGGGCGGGAATCTCCTTTTGCATCCTGTCGGCGATGCCAGGGTACATGATGGTGCTGCCAGAGAGCACTGTGTTGGCGAACAGATCTTTGTAGATGTCCACATCACATTTCATGATGGAGTTGAAGGTAGTTTCATGGATGCCACAGGATTTCACACCCAGGAAGGAAGACTGGAAGGGTGCCTGGGGCAGCGGAACCGTTCGTTGCCGATGGGAATGACCTGGCTGTTGGGCAGCTCCCAGCTCTTCTCCAGGGAGGAGCTGGAGGCCGCCATCACCATCTCCTGCTCAAAGTCCAGGGTGACGTAGCACAGCTTCTCCTTGATGTCATGCATGATTTCCCGTTCGCCAGTGGTGGTGAAGCTGTAGCCCGTGCTCAGTGAGGATCTTCATAAGGCAGTCTAGTCAGGTCCCGGCCAGCCAGGTCCAGATGCAGGATGGTGTGGGGGAGGGCATAGCTCTTGTAGATGGGCACAGTGTGGGTGACCCCATCACTGGAGTCCATCACGATGCCAGTGGTACAGACAGAGGTGTACAGGGACAGCACAGCCTGGATGGCCACGTACGTGGCTGGGGTGTTGAAGGTCTCAAACATGATCTGGGTCATCTTCTCGTGGAGTTCAGGGGGCCGTCGGTCAGCAGCACTGGGTACTCCTCAGGAGCCACACGCAGCTTGTTGTAGGTGTGGTGCCAGGCCTTCTCCATGTCCCAGTTGGTGACAATGCCGTGCTGGTTAGAGTACTTCAGGGTCAGGATGCCTATCTTGCTCTGAGCCTCGTTGCCCACATAGGAATCCTTTTGACTCATGCCCACCATTACACCTTGGTGCCTGTGGCACCCCACAGTGGAGGGGAAGACCACCCTGAAGTTGGCCTTGCACATGCCAGAGCCGTTTTGTTGACGATGAGTGCGGCGATATCATCATCCGTGGTGAGCTGGCAGCAGGTGTGGACAGGTGGCAGAGCAGCAAGGGGGAGGCTCTGTGCTCCCCGGGTGGACACAGTCTCCGTGGTCAAAATTACAAGTACTTCTCTTTAGCTTCAGATGCTGTGCAACATAAGAGACACT
Source organism: Callithrix jacchus (assembly GCF_049354715.1). NCBI lineage: Eukaryota > Metazoa > Chordata > Mammalia > Primates > Cebidae > Callithrix > Callithrix jacchus. Next base: position 67,539,226 of record NC_133513.1, read on the forward strand.
ATCCAATTAATTTCTTCAGGTATATTTTGTCTCAATGGGCTTCCACATTTCAAAGAAATGTTGTAAATTTGTGGCTTAACATTAAACTCATGATGTCATAATATCTGAGTCTTCTACATTTGTCAAAGTGTTCAAGCTAGAATTGAAAGAAAAATATTTTTTATAATGATAGATGATGCTCCAACTGTGTTAGGTTGAAATTGAATTTATTGGAATTTTAAAATAAGTGACTGATATTTCCCTTATATGATATATATTGAAGAAATTTGTGCTGCTTGCAGGTACAGACTGTATGAAAGTGTTATGATACAGTTGTTAACATCCTTTTACATGTATGTGCAAATGCTATTAATGATTGGCAGTCTATGGAACTGTTGAAAGAAACAGAAGACAATGAATTGAATGATCTTGTGTTCTTTGGCAATGCTCATTGGTTGAGCTGTGGAAGAGCTTTACAGATTCACTGTATTGTCGGTTCCAATTTTCTAGAAATAAAAAGATTGTTTACCAAACATTCAATTATTAAAGATAAAAGTGGCAGTGTGATTTACATTTTCTCACTGATATCACACTGATATCGCACTGAGTATGAATGTGCTATGTTTGAAGTTCCAAGGAAAGGGAAAACTTATCTGTGACCTAGCTAGACAGACAGAACAATTTATATTGAAATTGAAACTTTTCATAACACAAATCAATAATGATTTTATACATTTTCTACAGTATGAATTAATATGCAGAATATTTTCATGAAAATTGTCAAAAGTACAAGGAAAATTTGAACACTATTGATATTGATAAATTTAGAGTTGTATTTCAATGTATTAAATACTTTTAAAATTTGATGTTGTTCTTGAGTGGACACAGGGGAGTACGAATTCATTTAACTGAATTTAGTGAAATAAATATAGTTTTGAAATAAAAAATGCTTATGCTTCAAAGTCAAAGCGATTCTTTTCAAAAAAAAAAAAGAACCAGTTTGTCAATGTAAATGCAAATTACATTAGTCATTATTGATGTGGTCATCTGTACCTGAAAACAAATTGACTCATGGTGTCAAGCAAGGCCTTTACGAGATAAGACAACAGCTGGATTCACTGTCTAAGTTCTTGAAAGAGAACAGACACCAACCAGGATCAATACATTCCTGAGCCTGGCTAAAGAGAGATTGCCATGCGCTATAATTCAGGGGAAAAATTAATCTGGAGGTTTCCGTCTCTCTTAGTTCCCTTTTCCATACTCTTGTTTTGTCTGGACTCATGCCAGATTCAGGATATTTATGTTAAGGATATCTTGTGGTTTAAAAAAGCAATTATTAGATCAAGTCAGAAGATCTGGATGAGAGATCCTGATTAATTACATAGTCTCTTTCAGTTTTCTGGTCTGGATTCGTCCAGTTTCTGGTCCGTTGATCTGTAAGAAATCTGCTAGAGCCAAGGTTTTGTGTTTCTAAGTTGTTCTGGTAGTAGCTGAGACACAAATCCCAAACTATGTAAAACTCAATTAAAATCTCAACTCCATTCTAAGAACAAGATTTGAAATGCTACCATTTTCTTTCTTCTTCATCAGAAAAAGAAGAATGTGGAATAATATGCTTATATTATTTTCTATTTACTGGGAGTCACTATTACATTGTTTTTATAAAAGCTGCTTGATATTTTTCCCTTATAAAAATGAAATAGAAGGAAGATTTAGGAATGCCGTTAATCTTACTCTTTATTTGTAAGTGTGGGACCCTAAAAATGGAAGGCTGTATGTGTAATAGCATTATAGAGAAAACGGCCAAGGAATCATATTTCTTTCACTCACTGATAAAGCCTTCAAATGTTAGTCTGAACTAACTTTTAGTGGTGTTAGAAGTGAAAACTATCTCTCTAGGGTAGATAATTTTTATGCTAATTTCATGCACCTCGATGTAGACAATTACTATAGGGCATGTGAATGATCCATTCACGGAATGAAGAAAAATTATTCCAAATTATTATTGATGACTTAATCAAGATAACCATGTAAAGTTTCTTTATCCATTAGTGGTAACATCTACAGTGTTTCACAATCATCATAATAAAAGAGCCAAATGCTAATGGGCAAGGTAATCAGACCTTAATGAAGAAGAGTGAAAAATCTGCTTTTAAAAATAGTTTACAGTTTTCATAATCACTGAAGTGGTCAGTGAGTCCCAAGATTCCTCATATTTCATAATGTGTGTTTGCAAACTTTTTTCATCACTTAAAAAATAGTCAAATTTTTCCAATGTAAAAAAGAATAGAAATAAATGGAGACGGATTCATTTTAAAAAATAAATACATATTTAAAAAGCTATTCATATTGTAATGGTGATTTAAAATGGGGGAATCTCTATACATTTAAAAACACGCAACTACTGTTTTATGTTTTTTTCTCCCATCTTTATCCTTTTACTCAAATTTTGTAATTTTATTAATACAAGCTCAGATGAGTCTGGACTCCCAATTTTATTATGCCCATTCATCACACCTGCTGCAGCAGGGAGGCCTAGCTGGGGCGGCACCCTCCATGGAGCCAGTGGGAACTCCGCCCCTTCTGAGTTGGGGCGGGAGCTCCCGAGGTGTTGCTGCCGCCGCCCAAAGCCTGTCTGCGTACTCAGGCCTCTTGCTCTACAGAGCAGACAAGAGCTCCGCCCTCCTGGGTGGGGCCACAGCCACCCAAACTACTGGTTTGGATCCGAGGTGGGCCCAGGAGCAGGTAGCCTCCGGAACTAGTAGCTCGGAGGTGCAGCTACAGCCTCCGGAACTGTGGCCTCAGACTTGGGCCTTCCGCTCCAGGGGGCAGGCAGAAGCTAGGACAAACAGGAACCCGACCCCTTCTGAGTTGGCGGGGCAGAAACTCCCCTGTGTACCTGCGGACGCCCTCCCAGGCAGAGTACCTAGGCATCTCTGCGGCCTGCATTCTTGCTGGCAGGAAGCGTCAACTAAGTAGAAGCATTCTTCTTCCATACTCTTAAAACTAGTTGTGGGTTAAATGAAAAAGTCAACTAGAACAACAAAAAAGGTAACTGTGAGGTGATGGTGTGTTACTTAGCTTGACTGTGGTAATCATTTCACAATGTAAATGCATATCAAAGCATCACATTTACACCTTTAATACGTACAATTTTTATTTATCAATTATATCTCAGTAAAGTGGAAAAAAGAGGGAGAAATAATACATGCATATACTGCTTTAGCCAATATTTTTACATTGTTAAATCTTAAATTTTTGGGGGTACATAGTAGGTGTACGTATTTATGGGGTACATGACATATTTTGATACAGGCATAATAATAATCCTCACATCAGGGTGAGTGGGGTACTCATCACCTCGGGCATTTATCCTTTCTTTGTGTTAGAAACAATCCAATTTTGCTAGTATTTTTAAGTAATAATTATATTTGACTGTAGTCACCCTGTTGTGACTAGATCAGATACTAGATCTTACTCATTCTAACTATATTTTTGTACCCATTAACCATCCACACTCCCCGGCATTGCCTACTGCTTTTTCCAGCCTCTGGTAACCATCATTCTATTCTCTCTGTGAGTTAAATTACTTCACTTTTTAACTTTCACATATAAGTAAGAACATGCAATGTTTGTCTTTCTGTGCCTGACTTATTTCACTTAACATATGATTTCTGCTTCCATCCATGTTGTTGCAAATAACAGGAACGCATTCTTTTTTATGGTTGAATAGTATTCCATTGTGTATTATATACCACATTGTCTTTATCTGTCTTTTGATGGACACTTAGGTTGCTGCCAAATCTTGGCTGTTGTTAATAGTGCTGATATAAACGCATGGGAGTGCAGATATCTCTCCAATATTCTTTGTTTTTTTTTGGAGACAGAGTTTTGCTCTTCTTGTTCAGGCTGGAGTGCAGTGGCATGACCTCATCTTACTGCAACCTCCACCTCCTGCGTTCAAGCGATTCTTCTGCCTCAGCCTCCTGAGTAGCTGGGATTGCAGGCATGCATCATCATGCCCAGGTAATTTTGTATTTTTAGTAGAGATGGGATTTTTCCATGTTGGTCAGGTTGGTCTTGAACTCCCGACCTCAGGTGATCCACCCTCCTTGGCCTCCCAAAGCACTGGGATTACAGGCGTAAGCCACCGAACTCGGCCAGCATCTCTTCAATATTCTGATTTCCGTTCTTTGGGGTATATTCCTAGCAGTGGGATTGCTGGATCATATGGTAGCTCTATTTTTCGTTTTTTGAGGAGCATCCAAACTGTTCTCCATAGTGGTTGTACTAATTTACATTCCCACTAATAGTGTACAGGGTACCCTTTTCTCACATCCTTGCCAGCATTTGTTACTGCCTGTCTTTTAGATAAAAGCCATTTTAACAGGGGTGAGAGAATGTCTCATTATAGTTTTGATTTGCATTTCTCTGATGAGTAGTGATATTGAGCACATTTTCATATGCCTATTTACCATTTGTCTTCTTTTGAGAAATGTCTATTCAAATCTTTTGTACATTTTAGAAATCAGATTATTAGATTTTTTTTCCTGTAGAGTCACTTGAGTTCCTCACATATTCTGGTTATTAATCCCTTGTCAGAAAGTTCGCAAGTATTTTCTCCTACTCTGGTTGTCTCTTCATTGTGTTGTCTCCTTTGCTGTGCAGGAGCTTTTGAGCTTGATGTGATTAGCCAGTCTTTTATGCAGAGCCTTGGCCTTGTTGGTGAAAAGAAATACTTTACAGAGGTTGTAAAGTTTACAAACTGTAAAATATTTGAACCCTGTAAAGTATTTAAAGAGGTTTACTCTGAGCCAAATATGAGTTACTATGGCCCAAGACATAGTCTCAAGATGTCCTGAGAATGCGTGCCTGAGGTGATTGGGTTACAGCTTGGTTTTATACATTTTAGGGAGACATAAGAGATGAATCCATGCTTGTGAGATATGGAAAGGTAAGAGAACTGGAAGTAGGGATGAGGGGACTTTCAGACCATAGGTGAGTTCAAAGGTTTTCTGTTGGGCAATTGGTTGAAAGAGTTAAGGTATTATCTGAAGACCTGGAATCAGTGGAAAGGAGTGTCTGGGTCAAGATAAGGGGTTGCCAAGACCAATGTTCTTATGAAGTCTCATAGGAGGCTGCCCTTAGACACAGTCCATCCCTTAGATGGGAAATGTTTCCTATTCAGATCTTTAAGAGGTGCTAGACCTCTTCAGGATTGGGAGGTCCTGGAAGGGGAGAGATCTATATGTTGTTAGAGATTGTTTATAGATGCAGATTTCCCCTACAAAAGCCAACTTTGCAGAACCATTTCAAAATGTGGCAAAGAAACATAGTTTGGGGTAAAATATTCTGATTTCCTTTTTTATCTGTCATGTGATATTGTGCCAGAGTCAGGTTGGAAAGTAAGCCAAGTAGGGTTAAATAAAACCCACCTGTGTGGGGGGATGGGGAGGGATAGCATTAGCAGAAATAACTAAGGCAGATGACCTGCACGATCTGCACATGTACCCCAGAACTTAAAGTATAAAAAATAATAATAATAAAATAAAACCCACCTGATGAGATTGTTTTTGGGTTGTAGGGTGTGGCTCCCCAAGTCCCTTAGATAGGAATTTGGACAAGAGAGAAAAACAGTGAGGATTTATTTAATTATCAGCCTTGCCTTTGCCTATGCATCTTTGCCTACCGAGTTTCCTGTCATCTTTCTTGGTCAAATCACACTTGACAATACTGCATCTACTTTTCAAGTTTCATTATCTTTTTTCTTTTTTTTTTTTTGTTTAAATGGAATCTCGCTCTGTCACCCAGGCATGATCTTGTCTCACTGCAACCTCTGCCTTCCAGATTCAAGTGATTCTCCTGCCTCAGCCTCCTGAGTAGTTAGAATAACAGGCACCCACCACCACACCCAGCTAATTTTTGTAGAGTCAGGGTTTTGCCATGTTGGTCAGGCTGGTCTTGAACTCCTGACCTCAGGTGATCCGCCTGCCTCGGCCTCCCAAACTGCTGGGATTACAGCCGTGAGCCACCGAGCCTGGCCTCATTGTCTTTAAAGTAGGTTATTTAAGGGATTTAAAGACATTTACAAAGCTGATGAATAAAGAACTCTTCTAGATTCTGTAATTTTATGAAAACTTCTAAAATTTTACACTTAACCTACACATACTAAATTCAAAGGCAATTCAAACACTCAACTAAGTTTTTATAGAAACAATTCTCTTCTTGCACTTATATTGGTTTATATAATGCTTGATTAAATTACGTAAGTAAAGGAACACATAGAACCAGCATAAATACATTTGGAAACAAGTGCAGTTGACTCTTGGTAAGCAGAAAACTTAATTGGAAGTGCCTGCTGCAGAGGTGTCTATAGTTACAAATTTCCAGCATGTTTTGTGAGTTTTGTAGAGGGAATGGAGAACATTGGTTATTCTGGTAAATTGGCTAAATAGCATTTGGTTAAGAAAACTTGCACTGTATATTATTCTAGATATATGAAATAGGGTTTTAGAAAGTTAAAGTTAAATGGATAGTGGTGTATAAATATTTACAAAGTATGCTCTCTTTTAAGGCATCAAGCTCTGTTTTTGAATGTTAAATTTTAGGATATGTATTATTTTTCCACTAAGCACAGAGCAGTGGTAACAGTCAAGCTGGATAGAAAGATTTCTTCCTTGTGGCTTAACTACAATGATATTTTATTATGTTAAATATACATACATCTTATGCAATCCTGTATAGTCAAATCTTAAGAGTGAGAGAATGGGAGAAAGCTAATCTGAGGTTGTAAAATAAATGGATTTTGAAAGCAAAGAAATACTATTTTATTGCTCCGAAGTTCATGGGATAGCCTATACTAACCTTAAATTTTTGTTTTTCTTAGAGAACCTCAGTGATGTAATGGTAATATATCAATTGAATAAGAAGTATGTCCTATACTTAACAATGCTCAATAAGTATTTGCCAAATGAATGACTGAAGTCGGTGGCTGCTTCCAGACGTTAACATTATTTTAAATCTCCATTGCTACCATTTTTAAAAAGTTAGTTTTCTTAGTAAACTATTACATTTCTTAAAATAGTTTCCTGGAACAATGGTTTCAGAGTGTGCTACCTGGTATTTTGTTTTCCTGAAAAGCACATTGTAACATGTGGTGAAATGATTAAGAGCATGGATTCTGGAGTCAAACTGAGTTTATATCCCAGTTCTACCATTTACTCATTTTAAATATTGGACAAAATAGTTTGACTTCAGTTTTCTCCTTTATAGGTGGGAATAATAACAATTTCTTCCTCATAGAGTTGTTTGAGCATTAAATGTAGAAGATAATATGTGTTAATAATAGATTAACTATTAATCCACTGAATTGTCTTTTCATCTTTGTCAAAAGTTAGTTTCCTATATTTGTGTGAGTCTGTTTCTAGAATGCCAAGTATTTTCTACAGATGTAGGTGTCTCTCCTTAAGCTAATACCACACTGCCTTGATAACTAGCTTTATAGGAAGTCTTGAAATTAGGTACTGGTCTATCTTGGTAATGTTCAATGTGCACTTGAAAAGAATGTGTGTCTTATGTACATGGAGTATTCTATGAAAGTCAATTATGTTAAATTGGTTGACAATGTCAAGTCTTGCAAATTAGGGGCCTAGGAGTCTGCAAATGTTTTCTATAAAAGGCCAGATACTAAATATTTTCAGTTTTGTGCTATACATTCTCTGTCACAACTACTCTGATCTGCAGTTGGAGCCAGACAATGTATAAATGGGTGTGGCCATATTTGACTCATAATGAGCTGTATTTGGACCAAAGGCTGTAGTTTGCTGACCATGTTCTAAGGCCTTACTGATTTCCAGTCAACTTCTTCTATCTGTTATTGAAAGATGAGTGTTATAGTCAGCAACTATAATTGTGAATCTGTTTCTCCTTTTAGTTCTATCAGTTTTTGCTTTATGTATTTTTAAACTCTGTTACTAGGTAGATAACTGTTTAGGATTTTGGCTGGGTGCGGTGGCTCATACCTGTAATCCCAGCAGTTTGGGAGTTCAAGATAGGCAGATCCCCTGAGGTCAGGAGTTTGAGACTAGCCTGGCCAGCATAGTGAAATCCTGTCTCTACTAAAAAAATTAGCCAGGCATGGTAGCAAGTGTCTCTAATCCAAGCTACTTAGGAGGCTGAGGCAGGAGAATTGCTTGAACCTGGGAGGTGGAGTGCAGTGAGCCAAGATCACACCAGTGCACTCCAGCCTGGGCAACAGAGCAAGATTCTATCTTAAAGGAAAAAAAGTTGTTATACCCTCGTATTTACTCCTTTAGAATTATGAAAGACCTTTTTATTATTTTGATCTGAAATTTACTTTTTCTAACATGAATCCAGCCACTCCAACTTTCTTTTGATTAGTGTGAGGATGGTACATCTTTTCCCATACTTTCTTAGAGCAGCCTGTGCTCAGGCCAAGCTTGCTTCCTACTCTGCGGTAAGGTGAGCCACCTTAGAGACCTGTCTGGATGACCTGCGGTCATCCAGTTCCACCAGTGCCTGGCTGGGTAAGTGTGATTTACTCTGGTATGAATTAGAAAACTACTGTGGTTGCATATTTAATTTTAGAGCCCCTACACTAGCTTTAATCTGTAATAAAACAGACTTCGGTGTCTATATTTCTATCCTTTCAATGTTTTGGAGGAAAAGAAAAAAGTGTTTTGATTTGTTTGCTAAAACCTCTGCAGGAGAGTAGCATGTGAAGGGATTACTGCATAGGCATTAGCTTTTGTTATCTAATAAAGCACCAATTCTGAATACTCCATGTGCCCCTTACTTGTTGAAAGAGACAGAACATCTTAATGTTGTCAAACTTGGCTGCAGCAAAAGTGTAAAAATGCTGCTTTCTATTAGCAAGTTGTTTTTGCAGCAGACATTCTTGTATTTTGTTACTAAATAAGACAACAGCATCTCTCTATTCCTGTGTTATGCTGTTTCACTGCGTCTCACTCTGCCTCTGCCTCTCACCTGGCTCAAACCTCACCCCTAGAGATCTAGGAGGGACATGAGGGGCGGTATTGAAGTGAGGCCCGGGGTGGGGGAGAGCTTGAGGAATGGAGTGAGAAGGTGTGTGGCTCATCTTCCCTGTTAAGAAGAAACATTAGAAAGTTTTTTGGTTTGTTTTCCTGGTTTTGTTAAAATGAAGAATGCTTGAGTCCAAAAGCCAAAACAGTTCATCAGACATGTCACGTATCTTTAAGCACAAGCTGACTCTACTAGTTTCCCTACATCACCGTCTGTCGTTGTCACTTGGCCACAAAGTCACGTCTTGCAGTCTGGATAATCATGCACACTGAACACTTCCTAGAGATGGTTCTAAAAACTATTTGGGGGGAAAAACACTAAATATCCAGAGGTGATAACAATGCCCCAGCCTCCCTGGAAAACACTCATAGCACCAACCCAGTCCTCTTTCTAAGGCCTGGTCTCCAAAAAGGTAGCAATCATTAATGCCATACATATTTATTACAAGGCCTACTGAGGTCTGTATCTTCAGACACTTCTATGGAATTTCCAAGAATTCGTGCAACTTGTAAAATTATGAAACTTCTCATCTAGGTTCTTCCCCTCAGCTTCATCACCAGGTAACTATTCTAGGTTTTGTGTTTACACTTATTTGGGATTATTTAAATATTTAAATATCTAACCATGTATAATTCAAATATCTCTTAATGAGGCAAACTTCTAAGCAGAGACTTCACTTCAGCATTAACTGCTTTCCAACTGCAAATGATGTGAAAGTTTCCCTGAACTAATGGCTGGCTGACTCGATGGAAGATGTCACCTTTAAGTTCCCTGAAAAGAAAAAGTCCTCCAAGCTCGTCCAAGGCCAAGCACCCCTCATACCTTTACAGCATGAGGGGATATCAACCTGTTCAATGTGGTTAAAGGGAAAACAGTGAAATCTGAGTTGACAAGAGGAGAGGAACATCCACAAAAGGGGAATGAGCACAGAGAGAAATCAGTCAGAACCTCAGAGGAAGGAGCTGTGCTGGGTGTCACACTTTATAAAACGTTAACTAGCTCTTCCTCTGACATTATGAATCTGATATGATTTGCAGAGACAGTAGGGCAAAATGAACAGAAAATTTATTCTAGCCTAACATTCTTCTCTTCCATTTAGTAAGTGGCTTATTACTAAAGTTTATTTCTCTCAAAACTTGGTTTCTGTGTGGCCAGTTGGTTTTGTTCTGTCCCATGGCACCAACCTGGCTCTTAACCTGACCTTGTGCTCTGGCACTCAGGGATCAAAGAAGAAGGAATGATGTATGCTCCCAGCAATAATAGTGTGTAGATTCCAGGAAAACAGCTCAGAGAAGGGACTTGTGAAAGTGAGGCTGGAGAGGAATTGTCTTGATGTGAGAAAGGCAGCATGCATAGGGTGGCTGTTAGATATCAGTGTTTCCCAGAAACAAATGGTGTAATGGAACCATCAAAGGGCAATGCTGAACTCAACTCCTTCTTCAGTCATAGGAGGCGGGACATTTGTGTCTTGAAAGAAGATTACACTAAGCCTGTTGTCTATTCCTTATTTCCTTCCAGAGCTATTAGTGGGTGCTATTTGCCAGGGTTGGTGTCTACAGAGGGCCAGGGGAATTCCAAGGGAGGGAGGCAAGGAGAGCTTCTTGGATTCCTCAAGGTGAGACATGGTGAGATGCTTGAGGATCTCTGGTTCCCATTCAAGTGCCTGCAGCATTAAAGAGTCAACAAGGACTTAGGACAGAAGGCCATGTCAGGAATAAAGCACGTAAAGTAGACTCAAAATTGGTCTGTGCCAAACCTCTTAGGAATGGAGTATATATCTGCTTAATGAAGGAGAACCCATGCATAGACTTAGGAGATAGAACACTAATATATGAGAGTCTTCAACCTATGGGAGCTCTAAAAGTGCTCCTAAATTTGAATTCCCTCTGTTCCACTCTGGCTGAGACTTGGTCCCTAGGAAAATAGCAAAGTGCAAAGGTGTTGACTCTAGTCAGTTAATAAGTCCACTAGTGTTTCTGCATTAGTCACTGTTAGTCACCAGTTATTTACTAAGCATCCACTGTGAGCATGAACAGGACTATGTGCTGTTAGCTTGTGTCATTTGCTGATGTGTCTGCCCTCTTCAACTGCTCCTACTTCCAGTGTCTATGTAATATTTTGTATCTCCTGACAATGCAGCTGGGTTGGGTACTAACAAAGAAGGCCAGAATGAGCTCAAGCATATTGCATTATTGCTGGAAGAGTGTTCCCATTAATAAAAGCTGGCATTGTGTAATGTCATTCACATATTACTGTACATGAGATGATGCAATGTAATGCTGGCCTTTGATTCACCCAGAGTTTAAAGGGAGAATGAGACCGGTCATTCCAAATCCCTGCATTTTTACCACTGAGAATCATAAAATATTAGAGTTGGAAGGGACTTTAGAGAGTATCTCACCCAACCTCCTTTGTTTTACCAATGGGAAATCTGAGGCTTATGTTATTCTTTGTTGAATGTACCAGCTGGAATCTGGCCAAAGTGCCTGTTTCTACTCACAAATATAACGTTTAGAAACAGATTGGGTCCTGTGCCATCTGCTACCATCCTTGGTAGACTAGAAGACTAGGAATCCAGATTAGTTCCAAACCGTCTAATGCACTTCATCTACATTATTAGTATCCTGGTTCCAGAAATTCTCTCCCTGAGGGTACTAGTTTGTGGCACAAAGGTAGGGAAAATAAAAATAATTCTTGTTTTCTTATAATTTCATCTGATTCGTCACTTCATCAAGGTGAGCTCGCTAATCTTAGATCTCAGATCTCCAGGGCATGGGCCCAGCCCTCTTTGTTTGATACAGAGCTATGAAGATTGTCCAGCTTTGGTAGCAATCTCAATGGCATGTTTTTGTTGGACCATTTAAAAAATGACATAGTCCCCATTGGAGCTTGCACCTGTGTGTTTGTCTACCTTCTGCTGTATCTCCTTAATAGGGGTGGCAGGTAGTCTACCTGTTTAGAATAAGTTCAGGCTACATAGTCTACACAGCATCAAGATATGGAATGTAGTTCACAATTCACTTTTGCTGGAATTATTTGCATAATTGTGGAATGGGTTAGAAAGGGCATTTTAAAGAGTTATTCTTGGCTGTGGCAGGCTTTGTTCAATGGAAACATGTTTGGCTTTGAGTGAGTTGGCCTAACAGGGAAGTCATGGACAACAACCTCTTTCTTAGGAAAGCTTTCAAATGAAGAGTACTGCAAAAATCTTGGAGATGTGGAGCCAAATGAAGCTGTTGACCCAGGGTTGGCCATCACAAGTGTTTTGTAGGCAAGGACAAAGTTGCCCGGGATCAAGATGCTTAGTAGGACTCCTGAGAGTGCCAGAAAGGAGACTGGAAATTAACAGAAGTTGCTTCTGTTTTTGAGAAGCGCCCTCCTATGTTTATATAATACAGAGTTTTTGAAATAGAAACCCCTGGCCAGAAAATTAGAGGCCAAGAGAAGAAATAGAAATTAAATGAAATTCTTCCTTCAGCCTCCCCCTCATCCCTGTAAAAATAGACAGAGACTTCCTTTTCCACTTACAGATGGGGAGAGCGCTGCTTTTCAGTTAGAGCTGAGTTGTGAGGTTGAGGCAAGCTGATTTGGTGTTGGCAGCTTGGAATTATCATCTCTTTGAATTGAAACCCATTCGCTAAAGGATCTTTGGATTGGGAAATAGTACAACCTCCCCATGCGTAAGAGTAGGACGTACTCCATTTAACTCTAGAACACCATTTTTTGGCAAGCAAAGCATTTAGGCTTACCTTCGCTATAACCTCCTACTTTATCTGAAGCTGGGCATTGAAATTTATCCCTGCCACCCACCAGTGAGAGAGCAAAGTGTATCAGAATGGTCTTTTTAAGAATTTGGTATGTTCAGGAGACAAACACACAGTTTTGTTTTCATTCATTCACTTGCTTAATAAACATTTATTCAAATTCTGCCTCTCCTAATCTGTGTGATTTGCCATGTTTGTGGAGAATGGAATATGAAATTACTGAGTCTTGGCCATCCACAATCTTTCACACTAGGCAGGGAGATAAGACAGACCCACAAATAATGATAATAAGCAGTGAAATGTAACAAGTGCCTCAAGAAAGAGAATGAAAGGTTATAGAAATTCAGATTAGAGGAGGACCTGGCTGAGCTGAGTAGGACAGGGAAGGCTTCATGGTGGAAGTGACAGCAGGAATTATGAAGAGTAGTGTTTTAGGTGGTGAACTACACATGCAAAGGCATTACGGCCACAAAGCATGGAGGTATTCTGGAAAATAATGAGGCCTCTAGTTGGAGGTAATGTGGAGGAAGATTTAAGGGTAATAGGCACTAAGACTGAATGGGAGCTTTGAAATGCTGGAAGAACCTGGAATGTAAGGTAGCAGAACAATGAAAAATCACTAAAGATTTCACAGACTGAAAACAAGCTATATTATAGAAAAATGTATGTGGTAAATGGGTTTAGAAGGTGAGGTAAGAAAGGGGAGGTGATTCAGGAAGCAATTAAAATAGCCTGGGCTATAGACCATGAAAGTCACAAATATGGGTAGGAGAGTGAGAGGAAGAGGCGGTAGAAACACATGGACAAGGCAGATAGGAGACACTGTGGCACTAAGGTGGCAGCTGATCAGATGTGGGGTAGGTAAGGTAGAACACCTGTCAAAGATGACTGAGGAGTTTTAGCTTGGTTGTAATTCCCTCCTGGGTAATGACCACGAGTGTTTCTGTTTAGGGAGAGGGTTTAAGAGAAAACTGATTGCTAGGATGATTTTGTCCAGGGCTTATACCTAGGAAATATAATGATCACCAAAGCAGTAGCCTCAGAAAATGTATTGAGGGCTACACTGTGATGGAACTTTCTTGAGGGTGACAGGTACAGAGAATATGCAAGGCAGAAAAGGCCTGCTTTCAGTGAACTTACAGTTGAAGAGGCAAGAACAGCACAAAGGAATAACGCCATGCTCTATAAGAAAGAATATAATGAATGGCTTAATTATGCATTCAAGATTGTGAATTATATAGACATTTAGAAGCAAAGAAGAGCGATGAAATAGGTGGGGCTTCTTGGAGGAAATGTTACATAAGGTGTTGGGATTTGGAAGGAAGGAAGAGAGAAGTAGGAGAACAACACAAATAAAGGTAAAGCACTGGGGGTGGACAGTTGTGTTTATGAGGAACTGAATAGACTAACCTGGGCATCTCGTCTACAGGAACTTAGAAAAGTTCTCAGTCATCTGAGGGGTATGAAGGGTGCAGGAGAGAACAAACATTGAGCAAGATTCACAATAGGAGCATCCAAATATTATGCACCACTCATATCAGTGGTGCATAATATTTGGATGCTCCTATTGTGACTGTTAATAGTACTCTTTTGCGGTGACGGGAGAAGGAAGGTTGAATGTGTGTATATGAAAGAAGAAAGTTCGTGTCTTCTTTGGCAGGGAACCAATAAATAATGCTAAAAATTAATAAATCAAGAAATGGCATTGCAAGTACGCCTGCAATCACCGTGATGCCTAGGGGAGGCAAGAGCTGCAGGAGGTGAGGGCGGTTGCCTCTGGGGTAGGAGGATTGGGTTAAAGTGGGGCAGGAGGCTGCGAATTTTAATTACAGGATGTGGATTTTAAAACTTTCTAAGTATAGTATTATGGTTTTTGAAAAAAAGAATGGGCTGGGTGTGGTGGCTTACGCCTGTAATCCCAGCAGTATGGGAGGCTGAGGTGGGCAGATCATGAGGTCAAGAGATCAAGACCATCCTGGCCAATATGGTGAAACCCCATCTCTACTAAAAATATAAAAATCAGCTGAGCATGGTGGTGCGCACCTGTAGTTCCAGATACCCGGGAGGCTGAGGCAGGAGAATCACTTGAACCCGGCAGGCGGAGGTTGCAGTGAGCTGAGATCATGCCACTGCACTCTAGCCTGGCAACAGAGTAAGACTCCATCTAAAAAAAAAAGAAAGAAAAAAGAATGAAAATTTAAAATGCCGATCTGATTTCATCCTGGGGTAGTGATTTGAATGCATAAGACCGAACACCTGGGCCCACTGTGCTGCCTTTGATGGGGAGCCGAGGATGGTTTCCTGGGAAGGTGCAAGGCTGTCTCAGCCAAACTTACTCCCTGATTTTTCCACATTCCTGGGGGGTCCTCCAAACTCAGCCATCTCAGGTCCCTTTCCTTTTTAAACAGTGCCTTAGCCTTCCATCTGTGTTCTTCCCTCCACTTGGTCCAAGGCAGCCTGGGCGGCAGCATCCATGACACCTCACTTCATTGATGGCCCCATGGAAAGAAGCTCCTACTGCAAGTTATTAACAGGATGTTTCCTGTGCATGTATATTAGCAACGTGTTAGTAAAAGTGATAATTGTGAGGAAGGGAAATTGAATTGATCTTACAGAGTTCTTACCCTCATGGTCTCGGGCTGTGGTTCCTAATTCCATTGTCCATTTCTAATGATCTGGTCTGGACTTGATTGTCCCATTTTTATTCCAGATGGCTCATCCAGCCAAGAAAAGAAAAAACAAAACAAAATCCTGGGCAAGAACTGTTAAGTGTCACAAGTGGATGATTTGCATTTCTGGGGATCCCCCAGATAGGGAAAACCTATTTAAGTGAATGCTTGTTCTATAAAAGAATTGTTCTTGTCTCTCCAGACTAAAAATAATCATCGGAGTTCTCAGTTTATTTTGAACATATCTTTCTCCAAGCTTCTCAACTTCCTCTACTCAACCCCCCTCCAAAAAAGAAAAATAAAGTTCTTTAGCCTCTCCAGATCTGGGGGAAGGCAGCAGCAAAGGTACATTGAGTGGCAGGTGGGAAATTCACCTCAGCTCTGCATCTTTATCAGGGAGCCTTCCCCGGCCTGCAGCCAGGTCACAGCTGTATCATCAGTCCGAGTAGGAAATCCATGAAAGATGTTTTCACCTACCCTGTTGGTCATCATTCCTCAATTGCCCTTTCCTTGAAAAAGTCCCTGCTCTCAATCCTAGGTTTCTGCTGAGGAAAGAAAAAGATTTTCTTTTTCGTCTTTCCTGTCCCTCTTCTTTCAGTTTAGAGCAACCCAGCTCCAACCTCTTGCTCTGAGGCATTCCAGTTAACAAAGAACCTTTGTCTCTGGCAGATCCTTAGAAATGGGACCTTCTGATAGGCTGGCTTGTTAGTGATTGAAAGCCCCAGGCACTCAGGTGGCCCAAGGTCTTTATCTAGCATTTTTATAGCCAACAATCAGTGATAAATGGGACATAAATATTCAGCAATAACCAATAAAAGCCCACACTGATTTCTCAGTCTTTGAGAACCCACCCCCCCACAACCATTTCTGAATGGCAACCACTTTTATCTCAAAGAGGTGCCTATAGTTTAGGAACCAAACTTTGTTAGAGCTCTGAGGCCCCTCTGACTCTGGCTGCTTCCTGGGCCTCTTATGACCTGCACATAAAAGCTTGAGGGAGTTAGGACACAGTCTTCCCATCTCTCCCGGGATTGCAAGCATTTTTGCTTTGTTTGTTTTCTAGTTCTTCTGTAGAGTGAGTGAAGGAAGCAGGGCGAAGGGTCCAAGCACAACAACCAGCCTTCCCAAGGTCCTGGGCCCACACAGGGAGTGTAAGTGGAGGGAGGTAGCAGTGAAAAGGGAAAGCATCCTGGCTACCTAGGTGGCCCCTTGCTTTTTGTAGCTTTCTAAGCATTTGTAGCTGGTTCTGGCAGCACCCAGAGCAGAACAGTGGGAGGAACTGGGCACCTCCAGAGATGTCCTCACTGATTTCTGGTTGCCGTGTATCTGGTCACCCCTCATGCCCATGGAGAAGGCCTCAGGAAGAAGTTTCAGAGACTGGAGTGAACCGGACTGGCCCTGGCCACTGGTGGCTTTATCCTGCTCTGAAGGCCACAAGTAGAGGAAAAGATAGAGGGAGAGGAGTCTCCGCAGCAGAGCTTCTTCCAAAATGTGGGTCTGCAGGCCAGTGAGGACCTCTCTGGTTTTCTCCCCACTCTTTATGGACATAAAGATGGCAACACTAGACACTGGGGACTACTAGAGGTGGGAGGGAGTGTGACAAGGGTTGAAACCCTACCTGCTGGGTACTGTGCCCACTACCCGGGTGACGGGATCAATCATACTCCAAACCTCAGCATCATGCAATCGACCTGGATAACAACCCTGCACATCTACCCTCTGAATCTAAATAAAAGTTACAAGTATGTGTAAACAATGATTATGTTTTTCTAGTCTAGGTGGATGATCAGATGGCTCCTTTCTTTTCTAACAGCATTTACAGCCCTTCAATGTGGGCCATGTGAGATGCTAATCTGGGAAGAAATTTATTAATTGTGACCTCCTAGGAATGCTCTGAACTACTTGGTCTCCATCCCCAGAGTGAAACACACACAGCTCTTTGAATCACCATCTTTCCCCCTCCCTCTCCGGCTGGATTCCTAGGAATTAGCATTCACATTTGAGAGAAGCTCTCTGCCCCTTATGGGGAAGCTCTTGCCTCCTCGAAGAAATGAGCCCAGTTTTATCTCTTTTGAACTATTGCAAGTTTTCTTCCAGTTGTATAAACTACAGATGTCTTAGAAATATTAGCCTGGTAGCCTGGAAGTTTTTTTGTTTTTTTTTTTTTTAATTTCCCAGCAGTTTACACAGTTTTGAGAACAGTTGTTTTTTTTTCCCACAAGCTCATGTTTGGGGATTCAGAAGCTCTTGGATACCAATCATAATACTTTATTCTGAAGGCTGTTCACAACATTGAGGCTTCGGGACCGAGCTCCTTCTGAGTTACTATGGACTAAATTTCATCAGGCACCCACTGCCTCTCCAACATCTTTGTATCTAGTCTGCTCCTTCTCCTTGGGAAATGTTTTGACTTCAGCTTATTTTTCTAATAAGCAATGGGACAGTATCCCTGGTGACTCAGAGAAGAGAGGAGAAAGACAAACTCCTTTAGCCTTGTGCACAGAAACTGAAGTTTTAGGGGAATAATTGGGTAGTTTTTTTTTTTTATGGGCCATTGGCTTTTGTCTCTCCTGAGTCTTGTCTCTTTGACATCTTTGTCTTCTCTCCTTCCATCCTCAGCAGAGTTCCTGAAAGTCTAACACTTAGCCCCTTATGGCTGGATAATTTGGAGAAACGTTGCCTTCTAGCATTTCACTTTTGTGAAATAAATTGGCTCAATGAATAACTGTTATATTCTAGGTCATAAATTAATTTTATTCTCTTTGTCTTTATTTTCTTCTTCCTTTAAAAAAAATCTTCTGTTCCTTTAAGATAAAGGACATATTTAGGAAGTGTTCTGGCTTACCAATCACTTACTATTTATTTAAAGGCTGAGCTACCAGGATTAATGCTATAGGTTCATAACCACAAATATGCTTTAGTTAGTAGCTGTGTGTTGAAGAGAATTGTGCTTAAATTCTAGCATGATGCCTATGGCTTCCTGAACTTGGGCAAATTAACTTCTCAGAGCCTCAGGATTTTTATCATTAAATGGAGAATAAGAAAGTGCTTCATAAAATCGAGGGTAAAATTACATAGTGTGTGTAGCACAAAGCCTGACACGCTGCAAGCACTCAATCAGTAGTACCTATGTTGTCAAATGGATAGTCCTCTTTGAAAATTTTCCATGGGAATTAAAAAAATCTTAACATTCTTCCCCTGTCCATTTAGCATCTTTCTGGCTCACATTCACAGTAAGTAATGTATGTTGAAGGAATACAAAGTCATTTTGAAATTAGCTTAAGCAATACTTTCATGGAGAAATCATATCTAGTCATCTTCAAAGTGTGTACATTTTGTGTGTGTTTGTGTGTGTGTGTGTGCATGCACACTATTCTAGATAATTTTCTAATACCTAGAAAGTTCTTTACAATACTTCTTGGCTTTCTAAAGTGGATAACAGATATTTTATTCAAATATTCTGTCTTCCATGAAGTCTTTCACTACACCCTGGAAAACCTGATGAGCTTTGAAACTCTGTACCGCCCTTGGGAAAGATGCCATTTTTCTTACTAGTATTTTTAAGTGATTTACATTGTTCATCTTCTCTACTACACTGTAAGTTCCTTGAGGGCAGTGCCTTTCTCTGCTTAGTGCCTTCCATGGTACCTAGCAGAGTCTGATGTGAAGTGAGGTAGAGATCAGTTCAGGATTAAGAGCCTGGACTCTAGGGTCAGACATGCCCTTAGGTCCAATCCCACTACTTTTCACTCCTCGAGCAGCCTTACCTAAACTCTTCTGAGTCTCAGTTTCCACTTTTGTCAAATTGGAATGTTGGGGTTGTTATAAGCATCAAAGGAGCATACATATATATATATATGTGTGTGTATATATATATATATATATATATATATACACACACACAAACACTATGTGTGTGTATATATATATATATATATATATATATACATATAGTGTTTGTGTATATATATATTCTACTAACTAACCCATATTTGTGGTCATGAATCTACAGCATTAATCCTGGTGGTTCAGCCTTTAAATAAATACTAAGTGATTGGTAGGCCAGAACACTTCCTAAATATGTCCTTTTCCTTAAAGGAAAAAAAGTTTTTTTTTTTTTTTTTTTTTTTTTTTTTTTTTTTTTTAAGGAAGAAAACAAAGACAAAGGAAAGGAAAGATATATATATATATATTCATTCCCAGGTCCCAGAGTGTAATGAGAAATGAAAGAAATTGTAGCTACTTCTAATTATCGCTATTATTTGTGTGCTAAATATATGCTTGCACATTGGATGAATGGACAGATAGATGGATGGATGTCATTCTCTATAGCTGCAGCAAGCAGACCTTGCAATGAATTATGAAAGTATTCCCCCAACATCCTGATCTGCCAGGACTCCAAACTGGAATTAACACTGGGGATTTCCATATTTTTAAAGCTCCGCCTCCACTCTCAGTTTTGTTCTGATCCTCCCTGTGATACGTGAGTTTTGTTCTGAGATCTGATACTTGATACTCCCTGACTCTCTTTTCTATAGTGAAATCCCATCTTTTGCTGATAGACTATTGCCAATAGCAATATTATTTCTAGAAGGATAATCCTTATCTTGATGGCTACTTTCTAACATAAACAGAGAAGAGAAAATAAAAGAACACTATTTCCACATCAGGTAGTGGAGAGATAAACAAAGATATGAGTAGTCACTATGGTAGGAGAGTGCTTTTGCATGCTCAATTACCTGCCTAAGCTGTTGGCCTGCTTCCTGGTTGCTTTTCTTTGCATTGCTTGACCTTTAGACTAATGCTATTAAAATACATACCCAATACCACGTAAATGGTTTCCAATTTCTGGCTGCTTAGAGAAACTCATTGACATGCAGCATACAGTTACTTATGCATGTGAAAAAAAGAGATTAGGAGTCCTTTTTGACACCAGCTTGCTAGGATCACATTTTGTTGTGGCCCCTCTATACATTAGTGACCTCCCTATGGGTTTTGGCCTTAAATGACACTATAGTACCTGACATCTCCTTCTTTGGGTACCAGGTATGAAGGTGTATCTGTGGCTGAGAGGTTCTCTGCCCTGGGATCAGTCCTGGCCTCATTGCTGAGTCACTAGTGGATGGAAATGGTAGCCTGATACTCGTATACACTTCTATGATAGTCTAGATTCATCTGTGTCTTTCACCTTTCTCTTGATTTCATTTGAATCCAGATACTGGAGTGCCTGCCTTAAGAATACAGAGCTCTTCTCCACCTCCCTTATTTGCTTTCACCATTCTCTCCCTGGAAAGGAAAACAAGAATATAAACCTGATATGGATTCCAATCCTAAAAAAAACCAGCATGAGGGTCCAGATGGGTAAGAATGCCTCTGTGAGTTGAACTGTAGCACTTTGGTATTCACAGAATGATTCATCATTCATCTATTTATGTACATTCTATAAAACAAGTTCCTCTTCATGCATTTGTTTTCATTTATGTCAAACCTTAGGAGGAAACAGAAATGAGTAGAAGAGATGTTCTTGCTTCTTGATAAGATAGATGATTATAAGGCAGAACATAAAGAGAAGGGAAAGATATTAAGAACATGACACTGGGGAGCTGGTCATGTTCCATAGGAGAGATGACATTTGAACTGGGTCCTGAAACAGAGAAAAGCGTTGAGTGCCTAGAAATAGTGGACATTTAACCTAAAAGAACAGTGTCTGTCCTATCAGCATGGCTACTGAGAACTAGTTTCTGCTGATCTTCCAGTTTCTGCAGAAAAGTGGGTATTGAACTAACTTTAGAGTCAGTTTACAACCACTTGTCTTACTGCCATGAAATAGATGAGAAATCAAACAGGTAAGAGAGATCCTGTCTTCATACTTGTCAGCTTCTAGAAGGCTGTTCCTGGCATAAGCAAAGTTATGGAAGCCATTTTATCCAGCCTCAAAGCATCAGGTGAAGATGGATTCAGCACTGGGAGGCATCTTATTGCCAATAGGCTAGGATACTTCTGGTACTCCACGATGCATTTCTTCATGTGTTCTGATTCTAGATGCGAAGGCAGTAATGACAGGACATAGTGAAGGCTTGCCTCTGTGAGTCTCCATACTCACCTCAGCTACTTTCCTACTTGCTCTCAAGGCTTCAGCCACACTGTCCTTACAGAAGGCCCATCTCAGGGCTTCACATCACTATTGTCTCTACCTGGAATCCACTTTCCTGCACTTACTGCTTAGCAAGCTCCCATCCATTCTTCAAGTCTGTGAGAATGGATGGGCCAGATCTGGTTGCTCTATGGTACCTATACTATTCCTTCATAACTGAATTGTGATGAAAGTGTCTAGGTGTTAAATATTTTTTCTTCTGTCTCCCCTATTAGACTATAAGTTTCAGGAAGTCAGGGATTGTTACTTTTGTTCACCTCAGTTTCCTTGAAGCCTAGCACAGGGCTGAGTAGACTGTATATATAATAATCTTGGTCAAATGTTGAATGAAATAATGCATTACAATTGTAATGGGTAGTCAAATGGTAAGCAAAATGAGTTAATTAATTATGGAGACATTTCAAACGTTGGAGTAAAAATTGACATCATTGACAATCCCAATTTAGAGAGATTGTGATGGTCTTCACAGAGTTCTTTGCTCTAAACTAGTCCCCTAAATTTATAATGTATTTTGAAAGAGGCCAAGAACAATTGCTGCATGTCTCTCATCTGTGGAGACTGGGAATATTCTTTTAGATGATTTTCTAAGCTCTAGAGCTAGAGAAAGCCCCTGAAGTGAGACATCATTATTGCTAGTCATTCCTCTCTCTTCCCTTTCCTTTCCCCTTCCTCTCTCCCTCCCTCCCTCCCTCCCTCCCTTCCTTCCTTCCTTTCTTCATTCCTTCCTTCCTTCCTTCCTTCCTTTCGACAGTATCTCACTTTGATGCCCATGATGGAGCACAGTGGTGTGATCATGGCTCACTGCAGACTTCCTGAGCTCAGGTCATCCTCTTGCTTCAGCCTCTTGAGTAGCAGAGACTACAGGCATACACCACCACAGCCAGCAAAATTTTGTATTTTTTTGTGTAGAGTCAGAGTTTCCCCACATTGTCTAGGTTGGTTGCAAACTCCTGGGCTCAAGCAGACCTCTTGGCTTGGCCTCCCAAAGTGCTGGGATTATCAGCGTGAGCCACCGTACCTGGCCAGCTTTTCTTATTTTCTTCTATCTTTATTTGTTTCATTTTTTCTATATCTACTTTCTCTCCTGCCACTGTACTCTGTAGCTTCATGAACATGGCTTGGTTATGATGTTCCAATCTAAATAGGAACCAATTCTTGCTCTAGAGGAAGTAAGGATTTCATGCTAAAACTCAGAAAGTGGTTTGACTTCAGGCCACAGTTCTTGGCATAGGAAGACGCCATTTGGGCTGACAGTATAAACATAATGGAATAGTTAGATCACAGTTCTCCCAAGCATCATTTTCCACCCTCCTCTACTTCAAGAACCTCATCCAGTTTGTTCATAGTTGATTAAATCCTGTCTCCTCTCTTCAAGATATTTGAAGGTGAGTTCAAGCCTCAGCATCTCCTTTCTGAATTATTGCAGTAGTCATCCACATCGTCTCCCAGATTCTGGGAACTATCATTTCCAAAGCACAAGTTGTATCTTCCTGTCCAACTCAGCATTTATGATACCTTCGATTGCTAGTATAAATTTTCAGCCTCTCAGCAAGCATAGCTACTTTTGTCTCTTTACAAGTTGTCTCTCAACAGATGCTGGAGAGGATGTGGAGAAATAGGAACACTTTTACACTGTTGGTGGGAGTGTAAATTAGTTCAACCATTGTGGAAGACAGTGTGGCGATTCCTCAAGGCCTTAGAAATAGAAATTCCATTTAACCCAGCAATCCCATTACTGGGTATATATCCAAAGGACTACAAATCGTTCTACTATAAGGACACATGCACACGAATGTTCATTGCAGCGCTGTTTACAATAGCAAAGACCTGGAACCAACCCAAATGCCCATCAATGATAGACTAGACTGGGAAAATGTGGCACATATACACCATGGAATATTATGCAGCAATCAAAAATGATGAGTTCGTGTCCTTTGTAGGGACATGGATGAATCTGGAGAACATCATTCTCAGCAAACTGACACAAGAACAGAAAATGAAATACCGCATATTCTCACTCATAGGCGGGTGATGAAAAATGAGAACACATGGACACAGGGAAGGGAGTACTACACACTGGGGTCTATTGGGGGGAATAGGGGAGGGATAGTGGGTGGGGGGAGCTGGGGAGGGGTAGCCTGGGGAGAAATACCAAATGTGGGTGAAGGGGAGGAAGGCAGCAGAACACACTGCCATGGGTGTACCTATGCAACTATCTTGCATGTTCTGCACATGTACCCCAAAACCTAAAATGCAATAAAAAAAAAGTTGTTTCTCAAATCCCTTGCATCTCTAACCCCATCCAACCCTCCCCAAAATGCACTGAGCTCCAGTCCCCTGGACTCTGATGACCATCCCTGTCTGACTCCATTTTATGTTTCTGTTGCTTTGCACACACTGTTCTCATTGCTGAGAGACTTGTCCTTGCTGAGCTTAGATCTTCCCTCTTCTGAATGTCTCTTCCTAATCCTCAGAGTCAGAATTATAAATTCTCTCCTCTGTACTCCCAGGCAAGTTTACTTGTAAGTCATTTACAATTTGCCTTGTTTTGTAGTGAATAGTTTGTATCTGTTTCTGGCACTGCCTACGAGCTCCTGCAAAAGCAGAAACCATGTTTGATTTGTACAATTCTATATGATGATGATTTTCCAGGGAAGTGACTTTTCTTCCTGTCTTACCGCTCGTATAAGTATGCCCGTGCCCGTCAGACCATACATCTCTTCCGAAAATATGATCACAGGTTTTATTCGTCTTTATATATGTCCTTTTACAGAAAATGCTCAGAAATAGTTTGAATTGAATAAACTAAGTGACTCCTTGTGAAGCATGTACCCCCACCATATTTCTCTGATTCAGTTAGGAGAAACATACTTATGTCTTAGACCAGCTTTTTCTCCAGATGTCCTGGCAGCTAGGGAAAGTCGGGGTGGGGGTATGGGTGGACACCACCATCTGTCCATAAAGAATAATGGAGATTGAGGTTTGAGGTGGGGAAGAAGGAATTCAATGAATGAAATCAGAACCATTAAAGTTTTAAGGTGCCTGCCCGCCTGCTTGTTGTGTCATTGTGTCAACACATAGCAACAGTTTCCTATCTTTGCCAAGGAGGCCTCACAATATTACCTTTCATGATGAAAAACAACAGCTGTAACAGCCTGAGAACAACACTGCTTCTGTATTGAAAGCTCAGTTCTTAGGAGCTCTAATCACTTCTAAGATAGCATCTCCCCAATTCTCAGAATATCCCTCAAAGGGAAGGAGGAGGCTTGTATTGTTATCAGCTCTATTTTGCATACAGTAAAAACAAGGCAAGAGGAGGTTAAATGATTTGTCCTTGGTCAAGTGTGAGTCAGAGACTGAGCCAGCCAGAGAAGTTTCTTCACTCCCAGGCCATTGTTCTATCTTGATATTGGCTGACTCTCTCTCTCTATCCCTGTAACTGGTGGGGATGAACTACCAAGGGAGTGCCAATTGGCCAATTGGGCTATCTTTATTTCCCAAAATACAAGTGTTGGCCACTGACCAAGTGAGTCCACATACAACAAGTGTAAGGGGAGTTGTATGTCTGTAGTTTTGTGTATATTGCTTCAGTCAACAGGTATCTTTGGAGGACTTGAGTGTCAGGCATTTTGCTATCCATCAGGGATGTGAGGCTGAGCATGAGAGTCATTGTTCCCGCCTTCAAAGAGCATCCACTCTAGTGGATCACAAACATTAAACAGAGAAAGAAACAAATACAAAACGATCATAATGAATCAGTTATCTTTGAGCAGGCTGGGCCCATCCATTAAAAAGATTCCAAGCTGGCTGGACACAGTGCCTCACGCCTGTAGTCCCAGCAGTTTGGGAGGCTGAAGTGGGTGGATCACGAAGTGAAGAGATCAAGACCATCCTGGCCAACATGGTAAAACCCCGTCTCTACTAAAAATACAAAAATCAGCTGGGCATGGTGGCACGTGCCTGTAGTCCCAGCTACCTGGGAGGCTGAGGCAGGAGAATTGCTTGAACCCAGAAGGTGACAGAGCAAGACTCCATCTAAAGAAAAAAAAAAAAATGTTCCTCACCTTTTTTATTCTCTATCTCTTAGCAGGAACTTGAGACCCATTGCAACCTATCTTTAAAATATCTTCCAACTGTATTGGCCTCCAGTGGTTCTCTCTTCCCTCCAATAAACATAGTGTGCTCTAGACTCTGCCATTCCTGGACCACTCAGTTTTAAGTTTCTGTGGCTTTGCTGAAATAGGCTTAGAGACCTTAGGCTTCTTAGACTGGAAGTGAGGGTGTGGGGAGAATGGAGTGGAGGCTGGAGCCATGCCTAAGGAGAGATGAGGTCACTAAAATGCTTAGGTAGTAAACGTGTGTCCTGTAAAGTAATGGGTTGAGAGGCTGGCTGTGATGATGTCTATTGCTGTGGTTAAGCATCTTCACACATTTTAGCTAGTGTAGAGGAGACTGGGTGCCTGGACTATAGTCCTGCCTAGATCTTAGCTAAGTCACAGTATGTTTCTAATCTCAATATTCTCTTTGGTCACATTAGCAGATAGGATTAGGTGTTCTCTGAGGACTTTAGGGTAAGGGTGTACCTATGGTTCTTCAACCTGATTTCGTGTGTGTGTGTGTGTGTGTGTGTGTGTGTGTGTGTGTGGTGGCATAGGGTGATAAGACTAGGGGAGAATAATTTTTTAAATGGGACCAGCCCTTGAGAACTACTGGTTTTTTCCAGCCATGCATAAACCCAGTGCAAAGGTACAATAATATATTTATATTTGTGTTTCCACATCAGTTACATAATACCCAACCCAGAATATAATGTATTCTCTCCATTGTAAACACTTTTGGATCTAGCTACTTCTAGAGGCTTCCCAGATCCTGAAGACCTTGTGTGGGGAAAAGACTTTTCCCTCTACCCTCTGAAGTTCTATGGTTGGGCCTGAGAATTAAACTGACAAAAGACAGAATAACAGGAGAAAAGCATATAAACTTTATTCGATGTTAATATTTTTACATGCCTATACATACAGAAAATGAAATACTGACTGAGTGTGGTGGCGCACACCTGTAATTCCAGCACTTTGGGAGGTAGGAGGTCAGAGGTGGGTGGCAGGATGATCACTTGAGTCCAGGAGTTTGAGACCAGCCTGGGTCACAAAGTGAGGCCTTGTCTCTACAAAAAATAAAAAATTAGCTGGGCATGGTGGTACATGCCTGCAGTCTCAGCTGCTCGGGAGGCTGAGACAGGAGAATTGCTTGAGTCCAGAGGCAGAGGCTGCCGTGAGCTGTAATCATATCACTACACTCAGCTTGGACAACAGAGTGAGACCCTGTCTCAAAAAAGAAAAAAAAAGAGGAAAGAAAAAAAGAAATGAAGATTCAAAAAAAGAGACAGATCGTTTTGAGAGCTTATATACAATTTTAATTTAAAAAAAAACAGTGCATTATGAAGATCTGACAAGATAAAGGAAAAAGGGATTTGGACTGGGGGTGGTAAATTGTGAGAAAATGATGAGGAAATAATGGAGGAACTAAGGGCACATAAGGTAGGTTTGTTTATACAGATTAATCTCATTCTACTCCCCATTCCCAATAAGAATGTTCTCTTCTTTCTGGCAAAAGAGAAGGCACCATTGTCATGGGAAGTTTAGTTATTTCTTTAGGTAAAAAGGAAGAGGTCAGAGAGTCATTCTTACATCTGCTGTTTTTTAGTTGCCTTCAGTTCAAACTACCTAATAGGCCAAAGCGGCATATTTTGGGATGGCACGTTTTGATTTCCTTCAACTTTTCTCTCTCTCTCTCTCAGCATCTGCTATTTAGGACTTGGTTACAGAGTCCCATCAGCTTCCCCAAGGTAATCCAGCACTGCCTTCCAGGTCATTTAATTTACATCTTGATTTTGCTCATTGCTCATTTCTAAAGAGGGAGTGCATTTCCTGGGCTTTTCCACCTCTCAGGTACAAACAGCTCTAGTCTTTAGTTTCACTCCTAAGATGAGAGACTTATTTCACAACACCAATGGCCCAGCACAGTCTGATTACTAAAGCAAAGAGACATACATACTACATACTTGCCAGTATTAGGTTCCTGCAACCAGTTGGGCAAGAGAATCTGTCAGTGACTCCTCTGAATGAATGCTTGGAGGGTTTCAAATCAATAGAAGGAGTTTTACAGAACTCCTGCAGCCAACATTTACATGTCTTCAGATATGTAAAGTCTACTTTTTTCTTACATATGGAGGAGTTCTTTCTAGTTATGCTTTCCAATTGTGCCATTCATTTCCTCCAATCAAGTTTAAGGTTATGTCCTCAGTAGTAGATCTGAACCAGGCAGTCACAATGTGTCAACAATATTTTCTTGTTTAGTAATTGGTGAACAGGGCCTTATGGTTTCCCATTATGGAACCCCAGAAACTAAGTCATCCTTCTTTGAGCTCTGCTATGGTCATTTCCAGACCCAGGAAGGGAATAACTCAGAAATGACATTGGTTTTGGCAGCATGACTGACACCTTGCCTTCAGGCCAAGAAATCAAAATCCTATCTCAAGAATGTTGCTTATTTATTTTATTTTATTGGTAGGTGGGAAGATTTGGGGAAATTGGCTCTATTATCCATCACAATGAGCTTTGCATTCTACATTTGCCCCAGTCCCCTTGGTTGGTTTCTTTGTACGGAGGCCATGGATCTGGAGCTGTGGGACCCTTATTGCCCCACCTTTAAATGCAGATTTCTGCTCCGTGTGAATAGGTCTGAATTAAAATGGAACAAAAGTTGCTACAGAAGAAGAGTAAAACTATTTGTTGATACAAGGTTTCGGACACACGTAGGTGACATTTATTCATACCGTGTCTAAACATGTATTATATACTGGGTTTTGAAGTCGCACTGTCCAGCAGGGAATACGTGCAGAGAAGACTTGCTTGGCCAGCAGCAGCTAACAAAAGGCATTTTGGTCTTGGGTCCTTAATTATGAGGGACTAACATGCCAAGGCTGACTTTTTATTAGCATGTCTCTTTTCCTTTAGGAAAAAGTTTTAAAACAGACTACCCGAAGGTTTTCCGATTGCTGGTTCAAGAGACGAGTTGTGTTTGAATTTGGCCAATTAACATGACAATGTCAATGTCAGAATCCATTTCCAGGGGAAAGAGTAGTTCTTTGAAAGGCGGTTCTTGAGGGTGTCCAGGCTGAGAGGCAGCTTCTCCTCTGGGACTATTTGGATTTTATATTCCCGAGCCAAAAAAACATTCTTTAGCATTGGCTGACAAAATGAGTTTCAGAACAGGAGTTTTTAAAGCTGCAGTGGAAACTTTAATTATGCAGGTCCTGTCAAAATCCATCTGCTAATTCAACTGTTTCTGGGTAAGGTACTTTTTATTTTTCCAGCAGCATTACTGGATGACTCTCTGATAGGAATATGAAATGAACTTTCTTCATAGGCAAGCTTTAGTCTTTATTCTTTTCAGCATTAGGAATATTTGCTTCATAGGATTTATTTGCTTTGTAGCTGATTTGGTAAAGGCACCTAAGTGACTTACTTTAGAGTCGAGAGATAGGTATCATTTAAGGAGAAACTACTTCAATGTGGTATGACTTTGTAACTGACTAGTGCCCATGACTTAGAAATAAAGCCTTTCTATAATTCTTAACTGGAGAAGGGCATCAAAAGTTGTTTTGGTTTATGCAAGACCCAAATGTTTGGCATACTCATGGGCAAACCTATGGTCTTAACCTTTTCAATGTGCCTCATTTAAACAGTTGGAAATCCCTCTATTAAGCAATACTTCTATTTATGATGAGCATCCATGGATTTGTTTTTGTGGAGGGATTGGGCAGGAGTTTGAGGTAGTTGCTAAATGTATAAATATTGAATGTGCCAGCATCTGGGATTTTTCAGCTTAAATATCAGACAGTGAGCCTTATGCAAGCAGTTGACTTAGTGAAACTGTCTGTTATTTTAGGGTGCTTGCCTGGATAATAAGCTATAGACAAAACCAGAATTTTTATAACCAGCAATGTCATGTGCGTTTCAAACAGACATTAAGAAAAAAACTTCTGCTAATGAGTCTGTTTCAGGAAAACCTCAGTGAAAATATAGGTGAGAAAATGGGCTTATGAGTGGTGATAATCTTACATCTACTTGGGGTCTGCCGCCAAAAGGGCTTTTAAATATAGACTCCTTTTCACCAATTAAAATAAAGAACTCTACTAATTTTACTGGGTCTTCAAACCATGGAAACTTCTTGGCAAGTTTGAGAAAATAGTTCTCTGGGATCTTGAAATTAGGAGACAAAAATATTTCGCAGGGCTACTTCTGTGTAACAAGCACAACTGTGATAGAGTCATTGCTCCATGATCTGAAACGCTTGCTTTCCTGAGCCAGGGATAGCATGGTTTTCAGTTAATTAAGAGCAGCCCCTGCTTTTTAATTTGCCCAGTTTTTCAACCCCTGACTCATCTTTCTCCCAAGGGATAAACGTGTGGACTGAGAGCTTGTTGCCAGGCCTTGCCCTACACTTTCTCTGCAGTCTGGCAGCTGTGCCTGCTATTTTGTCCTCACCTGCCATTGTCCTCACCTGCTGTGGAGACATGGGGAGTGTGTAGCTGCCTGTGGTTATAAAGCTCTGGTTCCTTCCTCACCAGACCAGGTTTGAGTCTTCTCCAGCCATACTAGTCATGTCTTGGAAACTATTCTAGTTCTCCACCCATCCCCTCATTGCAGTTTTCAGGCCCTCAAAGAGAACAGGAGGTGTCCTGATTATTTTCTTCTAGGAACAATTTTACCAAGAGATGTGGGCCAGCAAGTTAACCTTTCTGTGCCTGAATTCTGCCTATCTGCTGTGCTGATCTCAAAGGAACCCAGACCCTTTTGAGCATTTCTAGGTCTTCAGTGTGCCTATTAGTGATTGATGGTATTTTATTAAAAATTTATACTTTTGGGTTCCACTTACAGATTCTAGCATGGGGCCTAGGAATCAATATGTTCAATAGTATCCCTTGGTGATTCTGATGCTTATGGTCCTAGGACCAAGTCTGAGAAACATTAATGCTTAAAAACGTGTATATGGCAAGAACTAAGTGACCAAATGGGTCCAAACTTCCTTATTTTACAGGTATAGGAGTTGAGCTTAAACTCAATGATATGCCCTCAGCTAATGAGTGACAAGTTATCCTCTAGATTTCAGGACTAAAACCAGGTCTCCTGAGTTCCAGTTTACGAGGCTCTAAGTCATAAGGTAAGATACAACAACACAGACCTGAAACAGCTCAGGAGGGTTTGTGGGATTGAGTAATGTGGCTGCCTTGGCTCTGGTCATGCGAATCTGAGGATGTCACTGAAATGCAACAACACGAGGCCTGCAGATTATTTTCTGAATTATCTGAAAGGGTCTTTGTGGAGTTTGTCGAGTCCAAATCTGCATTTGTTTCTTAAAATTGCCAGTATAATATCCCTGCCACGTAGGCATCCATTTAGTTGAAGACTCCTTTCATCGAAGATTTCTTGTGATGGGGATGCTCCCAACCACTCCAATCTCTTGCCTGTCCGCTTCCAAACAACTCTGATCCCATGCGGTCAGCTCTATACTGGGCTGGAAATCTTTCCTCCACACCTATACCTTCTACCCAGTGCTGGGCCTACTTTCAAAAGAGATACAGAACGAGTCTAATTTGCCTTCCACCTAAACATTCTTTTGTTAAGGTTGAACAACCCAGGATCCTTTGGTCATGTTTTGTAAACTTGGTTTTCAATACTCTCTTCTTGGTCATTGTTTTGCTCCACATGCAGTCTGTTTTGTCATATTTTATATTAAAATATAGCAACTGGAACGGAACCAGTACTCAATGTGGTTTGACGGGTTCAAAATTCATTACTTCTAAGATACTTTGTGCCTAACCATAAATACAAAAATTACATTATCATTTTCAGTGGACCAATGACATTCAACTCACAATTAAAAATCCCAAGTCTTTTCACAAGTACTGCTAGAATCGTGTCTCCCACCTAATATTTGAGTTGTTGATTTTTTTATACCCATGTGTTTTATTTAACCTTGATCCCAGTTAATCTTGCTGGAGTCACCCCACTGTCCTAGACAATTGACACTTTTTAAAAATTCTGATTTTGTCATTAGTCCAAGATTGCTTGTTTTCATTCAGTCAGTCATTCCACAAACATGTATTGAAAATCTACTATATGCCAGTCATGGTACTGGATATCAGAAATAAAATGGTGAGCAAGGTAGTCATATCTTTTCTCTCCTGGAATTTATAGTCAAATGAGGAATACAAACCAGTCATCAAAAACATGAGCAGTACCTGTGATGACGAGGGTGGTGTGGCATGTGTGGGCACATGTGAAGGGGGGCCACAGGATGAACATCTCATCCAGATTTGGAGGTGGAGGTCAGAGAAAGCTTCTTTGTGGAAGTGACCTCTAAGCTGAGATGCAAGAGAAATATGGCATTAGAGAAAGAAGAGTTTTCCAGGTGGGGCAATCACATGATCCAAGGACCAGAGCCAAAGAAAGTGGTTCTTCACATCAGCCTGGCTGGGAGAGGGGCTGTGGGCATGTGTGGATGGGACTGGCAGAGCGAGATGCCAGAAGGGGCTCAACTCCTCAGAGGGGAATGGGGAGCACCTGTGACAGTTTAGATAGTCTGGACTGTTGATAAAAAGGCTAGATAACAATGTCTGAGGCTGACACTAGCCCATTCCTCAGCAGCCTATGGGGAAGACAGCTGTCACAACATCAGTCTCTGCATTTCTCCATCCTTCCCACCAGAGTATCCTGAAAGACTTGGCCAGATATCTTGCTGAATATCAGATATACCATGTCTCCTGGTTGAGCTGACTAATATCCTTATTAAAAAAAATGTGGTTGGCCTTTGTCTGGCCTGACTTGGCCGGGTGCTGGCTACCCGGGACTGATGTTTGATTTCCTGTGCCACCTGACAGCCCTTGAGATAGTCCTTGCTCTCTGCACTAGGGAAGAAGACAGAGAAAAGGAAGATGGCCATCTTAAAATGTAATGGTAGGTAATTATGAAACGTGACATGGAAAATATTTCTCTTGCTCTTAAGATGTTTGCTGGACTAGAAGCTGCCCTCATGAGCCTCTGTGTGGCTGTCATAGCAGAGGTATTACAGCCTGTAAGAGGCAGGCTTAGGGGTCAGATGGCCGGGGCTCAAACCTTGCCTTTTTTGGTTACCACTTGTGCAACTGGGGCTGAAAGTTTGACTTTCCTCCACTGTAGAAGGGAAATAAAATGTCTACCTCATAGGGCAGCATGTATTGGAAGTAAATGAAATATTGCACACCTAGTGCCTATTACATAGTAAGTACTTGATAAGTATTACTTATTTTATTTTATTTTATTTTTTGAGACACAGTTTCGCTCTTGTCATCCAGGCTGGAGTATAATGGTGCGATCTCAGCTCAATGTAACCTCTGCCTCCTGAGTTCAAGAGATTCTCCTGTCTCAGCCTTCTGAGAAGATAGGACTACAGGCGCCCACCACCACACTTGGCTAATTTTTATATTTTTAGTAGAGATAGGATTTCACCATGTTGGCCAGGCTGGTCTCAAACTCCTGATCTCAGGTCATCCGCCCACCTCGGCCTCCAAAAGTGCTGGGATTACAGGCGTGAGCCAATGCGCCTGGCCTGATAAGCGTTATTTATTACGTTTCTAGAATAATTTATATTCATCAAACCATAAAGATTTTTGTGCCTTCTGATTTCTTATCCTCATGCAGTTCCTTTCATTTTCTCCCACACTTAGTGGAGAAACTCCCCTCCTTTTTCTTTCCTTACAGCAACTATTGAAATGCAAAAGGAATAAAGTGCCTGGAAAGAGAAATTGCTTTTGACAAGTTACCCTTTTATTCCACCTCTCATTTTTGGAGGCCTGGAGCCAGCTAGCCAGGCTGTTGTGAAGAACTGCTTATAGTGTGAGCAAGTTGGGTGTGGAGGGTACGGAGCTCCATGCCTGCACAATGGCGCTCCCCCCACCAAGTCTGCAGGGAAGACCGTGGGTGGGCCTCTGACAGAGATATTCTTTTTCAGTGCTGTATGTGACATCCTGGTCAAATGGACGAGTGAGTCTTTGTGATGTTGCAATGTTTTATTGTTACTAGCACTTTAGCAATTATCTGGAGCTGACAGGACAGCTGTTCAGAAGGAGATGATATTTTCTTAGCTTGTGTAAGTCACCAGTGACCCAAACTGTGCATTTCATCTGTAAATTAGTAAAGGAGAATGAGTCTTTGAGCCTTCTGGATGTGAAAATCTTCCCTGTCATTCCAACTATTCATATAATCTAATATCTAAAATTCTGGGCCAGGTATGATGCCTTATGCCAGTAATTCCAGTACTTTGGGAGGCTAAGGTGGGAAGATTGTTTGAGCCCAGAAGTTTGAGATCAGCCTGGGCAATAAAGTGAGACCCTGTCTCTACAAAAAAATCAAGAAAAAAAATTATCTGGTCATGGTGATACACACCTATGGTCCCAGCTACTCAGGAGGCTGAGGTGGAAGGATCACTTGAGCCTGGGAGGTCAAGGTTGCAGTGAGCTATGACTGTGCCACTGCACTCCAACCTGGGCAACAGAGCAAGACCCTGTCTCAAATAAAATAAATCTCTCATCGGCTATCCTATGTAATTGGAGATACTCATTGAATTTCCCTCTATGTTAGTATCAATGCGGGTATGAACAGATCAGTGTTAAGGCCAAAATTTGCCCTTCAAGACACTTTGGGGCCTTCTTAATATATCTAGAGAACAGTCATATGTTAATGTCCATTTGTGTCCTTCCTTGGTTTGTAAGCAAGCATTCTCCCAGGAGATAGAGTGGCCAAGGTATTGCTTGCGTCTGACCCCCTTCTCCTGTCTGAAACAACGTGAGCCTATTTCAGGAAGAGACATTGGTAATGGTGCATTGTTAATGAGAATGGCATGTCCTCTGCAGCCTCCTCAGGCGTGGAGCTGGGCTGGGAGCTGGGAACACCTGCTCTTAAGTGCTGTATGCTTCAACCCACTGAAAGTTCTTAGTGCAAAATCAAGCATGGAATGATGTTCTGTGGTTTTCAAGTAAGTTCCAAGAGGGTTTGAGTTGGATAGGCTGAGAACAAACCTATTCACCTATGACAGACCTAACCAGACTCCAGTGTCTGGCCAGGGAAAACTGGACATGTTTACAGGACCCAAAAGGGTTGGCTCCTCACTTAATCCATTTATAACATTATAGCCTGGCCCCAAATCCAGCTGAGCTGAGAACCATGAAGAGGGTAAGTGTGTTGGGTCTGTGTTTATGCAGTTGAGTGAAATCAAGTTTGTTCTCTAGAGAAACCGCAGATCAGTTTGTTGCATCTTTGATAATTTCCCCTGTACCTGCCAACTCCTAACTTCATAAAAAAGCTCCAGTGATTATCTCCAAATCTAACTTTTCTCAGTTCCTTTGGATAAATAAAAATTCTCTATGAATCAATTAGAGGAATCTCCATTTTTTTAAATATCAAAGAATTGGATTAAAATGGATTGTACAGGAAATGCTGTCATTAAAAGGGCCAAGAAAAGAAGATATGCTTAATTATTGAGTGGAATATTCATAATTTTGCATATCTATCAGCTCAGTGTGTCCCTAACATGTTTTTGAGATGTACAAAAGGAACACATATTATAGCTCTTGCTCTCTTTTTTTTTTTTTTTTTTTTAAGAAAGACAAAACAAATGGCAACATAATTGTTTTTGACTCCTTCATTTCTCTTTCGTTGAACAAAATCACACCATGTCTTTTTCAATCTTCTCTTTCAGGGTGACCCTCCCCTCAGCCACTGTCTAAAGAGCGTCATATAAAGGTAACCCTACAAGGCCTTAAAAGGGTTTTGCTACCAAGTTATTGTATTTAATCACAAACGATTCCTAGTCCCTGCCTTTTCTGTGGTTAGTTGTGGATTTCTGGTTTTTCAGTTGGATAAAGGAAGTTTCTGACTATAGGAGACCTGCAGACTTATCATGTGCTTCTTGCAGCACCTGGCTTAGTCAGGATCTTTCTGAATGCTCCTTTTGGATGCACCTCTTGTTGATACAAGTAAAAACTAGCATCGAGACCCTGGAGCAGGAAGTGAATAGTTATTGTCAAAACCATCCCGATAAACCTTTACTAGTCTTCTATTCTGAGTTAGGCTGACTCATGGCTTGAATCTGGCCAGTAACAGAAAAGGAACTTGCCACGGTGACGAGAGGCATCCTGGCTAGGGAATGGCGAAGGATGGCTGGATTCTGTCTCTAAAATGCCTGTGCTCTACACTACCACCACCTCTGTCTTCCCTTTTCTGCCTTATCTTTTCCTCATCTCTCTAGCAAGTTCCCCCTCTCCTTTTGTCCCCCATTTCTCTGTCACTGTCTTTTACTTTCTCCTCTTCAATGTGGTCCTGACTATTTTCTCCCACATCAAAGGTAGAAGTGGGTCACTTGATTAATTACCGTGCAGCAAAATCCTTTGCCTCCTTGACACACAAGCCAAGGGGACAAAGGGCCACTCTTCAGAAGCCCTTAGCTGTGTGGGTGCCGGGTGGGGAATTCACAAGCCTGAAAGAATGGAGCCTTCCCAGCAGGGATGTGAAGGTTCCTAGACCCTACAGAAGAATAAAGTTGCTACTGCCGCACATTGTGATTGGGTCATATTTGCATTTGAGGGGCGAGCATACAGCTCCAGTTTTAACCCATATGGACCATATAGAAACTTGACTTAAACTTTAAAATCTTTTGTGGGTAGAAATCCATAGCACTTGGAAATGAAAGGAGCTTAAATCATGATGACTGACAGTTTCATTTCCCCACTGTCCATTACAGCACCACTGGCCCCGTGTGGCTGGTTTCACTTCAATTAATTAAAATGACATAAAATTTAATATTCAGTTCTTTGGTCACACTAGCCACATGTCAAGTGTTCTATTGGACAGTGCAGGAATAAGAAGTTTCTGTCATTGAAGAAACTTCCCCTGCTCTTGACTCTTCATTCTTTTAAGCCAGGTAGCTTAAAGGAGGTCTGGAGTGCTTGGCAATAGATAGTTAAGAGGGATTCCAGAACTGGCTGGAAAAAAAAAAAAGAAAACTTTTAACAGAATGCCAGGGTAAAGTAAATTATTGAGACTTTAGTTGATCCAAATAAGATATTGTTTGGGAAGGTGTTTGAGAAGTTGAAAAAAACTATACAATAAAAGTTGGAAGTACGACAGTTATTGTGATTATTCCCAAGAGAGGAAGAATAGGCAACTGAGGATGGAATGTCCATGTGCATTCTCTACTCAGCAGAGTTGGAATTTAAGGACCAGAACTTCTAAGCCTTGGCTAGATCTCATTGCTAGTTGAATTCGTCAAGTAAGGAGCTATGCCTTCTTAGTAAGACTAAAGGTTCCTCTGAGGAAGTGAGACGTGCTTCCACTTCCAAAGGGTGAATATCATCTTTCCCCACATCCGAGCAGCAGTCCAGTATGACTCGATGCCTTTTGATGATGACAATGATAATTAAAGGTTATCTTTGGACTAATCAATTGTTTTTATAATTGAGCATAGATCCCATGAGAATGTCATTCTCAAATTAACTAATAGTTCAAGACTGATATGGACCTTTCAGAAAAGGCCATATAGAAAAGATCCTTAGGCTGCCCCCTCAGTGTCATGAGTAAAGACACAGACCAAGATAATGGATTCAAGTCTCCTGGCTTGCATGAGGCAGGTTTCTCCTGGGTGGAATAGTAATGCCATGGATATCCAGTGTCCCTCAAAGTCAGAACATTGGGTTCTTAAGACAAAGCAGCTCTAGCCACTGAACTGTGACTTGGTAAATTCACTAACAATTCTGCCCTCTCTCCCTTCCCCCAGGCACTTTCATTTACTGACAAGCCCTTTGGCTCTGACCTCTTGAGGTTACAAAACTGAATGGGTAAGAGAGCTGGAAAAACCTTCATCAAGTCCTCGGCTTAAGCATTAGTGACTTTAGGTGTTGGTGTCTGTGTGCTAGATCCCTCTCGCTGGTTCCTAAGTGAAGTATGTGACAGAGCAGTCTGGGCATGGGATATTCTGGTAGAGTTTTAGTTTCCGTGGTAAATGTTGAGGAGGTCTTACTGCCTTGTCTGATGATGAATGAAGTATGTGATTAACCCAGAAGGAACTGAGGTTTCATCAGCACATGCATGAGCCTGATTCTTTATTGGTAGCAATTAGAACTTCACATGAACGCATTTATTACAAATCAACAGATATATATTAAGTGTCTGCTCTTCAGTAGGTTCTGTGGTATAGGGAAGGAACTTACCATTTATTTGTCGTGTTTCAGACATATTGATGATATGTTATGATTCATAAACTTTGGAAGTCTTAAACATTTTGTATTGAATATTTTAAGAGTTTTGTTTCTATCATCAAATGTAAAAAATAGAATGTGTGAAGGAGGATTGTGCTGGGAAGGTCCCTTCTTGTCTATGCCTTCTGGGTCTGGGATGAACTTTGGTAAAAATACGTTGTTTGAAGGATGAGTCTATGATGAGCAGAGCCTGAAAATGAAAAGGTGGCTCTTAATTACCAGGCTGCTGCTGCATTGATTAGTTGTTTGTTGAAATATGAAGGCCATGCCAGAGCTTCCTCTCACATTCCTGGGATCTGAATTTACATGTCTGGTGTCTGCCTTCAGAGCATAGTCGAAACTTGCTTGTCATTTGCCTTATCTCTTCATCACCAACAATCTGTGTAGTTGGGGGAAGAATAGAGACTCACAGCCTCTTTTAGAGAGGCAAAGGATCTCCAAAGTCATCTGTGTTCACTTCTTCATCATACAAGTGAGAAATCTGAGGTTCAGAGAGGGGAAGCATCTGCCCCAAGGTGCACAGCTTGTTGGGTCCAAGGCTGAATGGCTGGAACCCTGGTTTCCTGCTTCTGTGAAGTGTGCTCTCAACCACATTGATTTGTCCTGTGTTTTAAAATCTTCCCACTGCTGATCTATTAGTGACTGCTAAAAATTTTTAGGCAAACCTTTGGATACCCTTTCAGGTAAAATCAGAATCATTTGTTAGAATCTGGAACAAAGATGATTCTAAATAGAGACCTCAAACTTCGAGGTTCTGAGTAGTTTCTAAGCTTGACAAAATGAGATCTTCTAGCTTTACCTCCTCAAAGGTAGGCCACTCTATCAGGCACATATTTGGATAACATACAGTCTAAAAGGTCTGCACTTCACAACCAAACTACCTGGATTCATAATCTTGGCTTTGCCACTTACAAGTTATGAGACTTTGGACAAACCACTTAATTGCTTTATGCCTTAGTTTACTTATCTGTAATTTGGGAGTGACAATCATGTAGTATCTTCCTCAGTTGAATCAATATATTGTGAAGTACTTAGAGTGGTGCCTGGCACCTAGCAGGCATTACTTAAGCATTAGTTATTTTATTGTTATTTTTATTTTATTTATTTATTTATTTAAGATGGAGTCTCAGTCTTTCACCCAGGCTGGAGTGTAGTGGTGTGATTTTGGTTCACTGTAACCTCTGCCTCCTAGGTTCAGGCAATTCTCCAGCCTCAGGCTCCTGAATAGCTGGAATTACAGGCGTGTGCCACTATATCCAGCTAATTTTTGTATTTTTGGTAGAGACAGGATTTTGCCATGTTGCCCAGGCTGATCTCAAACTCCTGACCTCAACTGATCACTCGCCTTGGCCTCCCAAAGTGTTGGGATTACCAGCATGGGACACCTTGCCCAGCTGCATTAGTTATAATTATTTACTTGGTTAAATGCAATAAACTGTTATTCCTGTTTATTTTCTGCATCAAAATATCTTACTGGTAACAAAGGAAAAGCATAAGAAATCAAGGGGGTAATGTGATTTGATTGTGTGGGTTTCTTCTTCACCTTGAGAGACCAGAACACATCACCAGAGTATTCTACTGCAGCCCAAACCAGCAAGTATCAAGACTTCAAGAGGTGTGAGAGGTCACCTGACACAACCAGCTGGTTTAGGAAGGAACCTGAGGCCTAGGGAAGGTCCCGTGGTCTTGATTGTCAATGATGACTGCCTGCTCTCCACCAGTGCCCCCGGTGCTCTCAGCACACACAGCACCTGAAAACAAGACATCACTTGGTCAAAGTGGAGAAGTCGCCACATTTAGCAGATCCTGGGAAGAAATATGAATAACTTATTTCAGTTGTTGGAAAGCCTTTCATCTAGCATGTTCAAATGGAAGGTGAAAAATGGGACTGTGTGTTTTCTGAGTCACACTGGATTTCCCCTTATCCCCATTTCTGAGCCTGCTTAATGATTTGCAGGAGCAGTTTAATGGAGCCCTCACTAGTGGTGGTAGCAGTGCTAGAATTTTTTACTGAGGTCCCCAGGAAGAATAAACACATTTCCTCTTTAGTTGAGTGAAATCTCTTCACATATCTTCAAGTTTGGCATTCACAAGCTACAAAGAGACTAAAGTGCCCTTAGCTTTCTCAAGCGTCCAACTAACATCCAACAGGGCCAAGTTTTCTGCCAAGTTCTCAGTGGGTCACGACCTCATTTTTCACGATGGTAACATGAATGAACTGGAAGGATAATGAGATGACACATTTTAGTGATTAACTTCATTTATATTTGTATTATCCTTTTTTATTGTGGAATAATACATTCAAAAGATTATATGCCATGTATGTGTAATTAAAAGATGAATAATAAAATGACCACCCATGTATCTACAATTTTTAAATTAGAACATGTTAACATAGCCTATATAGGTTAGACCGAAAGCTCCTTAAGAGGCTCTGTGTGTGTGTGTGTGTGTGTGTGTATGACATATGTGTGTATGAATAAATTTTTTATATATATGACAATTTTTTAGTACTTGACAAACACTATATATAATATGTACATATATAAAATATATACATATATATAAACTATTTATTTGTACATAGAAAATCAATTGCTTAAAGAGGTTACACAATTTGACCCAGGTTATACACTCACAAAAGGCAGATCTAGATTTGAAACCAGGCTTCTCAAAACCTGCAGTCTCACTCACTCTACCTTCTTGCCTAATCTTTTATAGCCCTTTGCTCTCCTCTGTAACCTTTAGTGGAGTGCTGAGTGCATGACTGGCTTTCAGTCAGAACCAAAGGGAGGGCTGACTCACTGAGATTTAGAACACAGAGGATAAAGCAAGTTAACAAGCAGTGCAGGAGTCCGCGTCTACTAAAGAGCTAGCTAGTTGTGCACACCTTTTTCCAGTTCTGTGTTTAGTGCCATCACACTGTGTTCTCAACATTGGCCATGGTGGGAATATTTACACCATGGAAACTGGCAAATGCGACGTCATGGCTCTCTGTTCCCCACTGCGGAGCTGTTACAAAGTTTTTTGATGGTGTATTGTGGCTGATCACAGGAAGGGACATCAGAAACATGTTATGAGGGCCATTCACCTCTGCTGTATTCTTTACAAAAACCCAAAACCCTAGTCTAATCATGAAAACACAACACATAGACCCAGACTGGGGAACTCTCTATAGGATACCTGACAAGCCCCAAACTATCAAGTATGAAAGCTGCAAGAGGCCTAAGAGATCACCTGATGCATCCTCCTGTCTTTGAAAATCTTGAATCAGTTTTGAAAAATTGGGATAGTTGACATAAAAATCAGGATTTCTGCTTTCTCTTGAAGCTAGAAGACCTGGAAATACTAGTTTTGCAATCACACCCAACACAAATTGGCTAGAACTGAGTGAGTTGTCCCCTTTTATTGGTGCCTGAATTCTCCAGTTTACAGTACTTCCTATCTCTCATACAACTGTACTCAAATGCACTAAGCTTACCCAAACTGTCATATTCTATTGCCTGTCTGGCTCCTCAAGGCAGTTGGGTTTATCTTTGTGGTCTATATTAACTTAAATGTGCAGTAAGACTGGGGAGAGAAGCCAGCAGGGCTGGTGTGCTTGGGGAATTCTTTCTGGAGAGGTGCATTTGCCTAGTGCCAAAGAGCAGCAATTTTTAGTGTGGGACCACCAGCATCGGCATCACCTGGGAATTCGTTAGAAATGCACATTCTTGGCACCATCCCAGACCTACTACTGAACCAGAATCTCTGGAGGTGGGGCCGGCAGCCACAGGGGCCTAAGCAAGCCCTGTGGATGATTTGAATATGTGCTAAAATTGGAGAACCACTGCAGAGGCAGACAGGATTGAGATGGGCAGAGCCAGGTGGACCACTCTAGTAGTGGGGAGCTGGGAGTGGCATGGACCATTTCATGGGTTTGCAAGTCAGTGTGCTGTGGAACAGAGCCTGGGGTCTGTGTGAATTTTCAGGTCTGTGAACCCTGGGCATTTGCTGTGTGGACATGGGCTTTGCTTCCAATTGTTTCTGATGCTCTGTGTTAGAATGGGTAGGCACAGCCTGCCTGGGTTGAGGCTCAGGATTCCATGCTTGTCCTCTTTGACGTTTCCTCCAGCAGCCACCCCATCCTTGCACCATCAAAATCTCTGCAATGTGGATTTAGTGAGAAAAGAGTCCATTGTGGTTTCTTTTGATTGGCAGGTGATTAACCCCTTGAAATCAGTCCTTTGTCCATGTGGCAGTTTCCCAGGTCTGAGTTGAGTGAGAGGGTTATGTAAATATCAGAAAATGTCAACAGATTTAAAGTATGTATCATATACATTCCTACCTTCTTACTCTATTTTTAAGGACCTAGATCAAGTTTTACCTTCTCCTGAGTCCCTTTCAGGACCATCTCTCCTCTCCCTGTGTGTAAGTCTTTGATATCTGCACAGTGCCTCTACTTCTGCTATTGTGAACTGACCCCTAGGGATTCCCATCTGTATCCTTTTCCTCCTCCAGTTTTTCTCCTGACTCACTGCCTAACTCTTACTAATCTTTCAGGTCTCTGGTTAAGCATCACCATTTCTAGAAGCCTTTGTGGACCATACAGGGAATGGGACAGTTTCTTAGATCTGCTGGCATTACTTGATTACTCTGGACAGGAACTGTCACGTTGATCACTGTCCCAGCACATAGCACAGCGTGGTGCACATAGGTGGT
The DNA here is from genome assembly GCF_049354715.1 of Callithrix jacchus. Classification (NCBI taxonomy): domain Eukaryota; kingdom Metazoa; phylum Chordata; class Mammalia; order Primates; family Cebidae; genus Callithrix; species Callithrix jacchus. Next base: position 67,581,910 of record NC_133513.1, read on the forward strand.
GCTCCGTCAACGCTCACTTCATGAACAAGTTGCCTGCAGACACACAGTGCACAGCATTGCCTAGTGGTTAAGCACCCTGGCTCTGCAATAATCAGCCTGGGTCTGAATCCTGGCTCCACCTAACTGGTAGTGTGGACAAACCAAACCATTTACCATCTCTGTGCTTTTTATCAAGGGACACATTGCTAGTACTGACTTCAGGGTGTTTCATGGTGACCAAATGAGCTAAAATACTTATAGCATGTAAAGAAATATCCAGCAAATGGTAAGCGCTCAATAGCTACTAGTGAGCAGCTTTTGGTGATGTTATATTGAGCGAGACTGATGACAATTCTTAGCTTATATCTGACCTGAAGAAATTCTGTTTCTTTAAGTGAAAAGATCTGTAAGGCCTGACGCCAAAAAAAGGGATGTAGGTATGCCTACCTGCTTGACAAGTGGTGCCTTTATTTTATTTTATTTATTTATTTTTGAGACGGAGTCTTGCTCGGTCACCCAGGATAGAGTGCAGTGATGTGATCTTGGCTCACTGCAACCTCTGCCTTCCAGGTTCAAGTGATTCTTGTGCCTCAGCCTCCCAAGTAGCTGAGATTACGGGCATGTACCACCACACCCAGCTAATTTTTGTATTTTTAGTAGAGATAGCAACTGTGTTGCCCAGGTTGGTCTGGAACTCCTGACCTCAAGTGATCCACCCGCCTCAGCTTCCCAAAGTGCTGGGATTATGGGCATGAGTCACGGCGCCTGGCCCAACATGTGGTGCCTTTACTGCTCTTCTTTTTTCTTTTTTTTCCAGGATAGCAGCAAGTTGGAACTGATCAGGCTTACCAGACTTATTTGGGGTAGATGTATTCTAAGGGATAAACCCAAAGTTCAGAAGTGTTTCTCCTGTTTAGACTGACTCCATAAGCATTACTTCCATACAGCTTAAAGGTGTTAAATCTTTTTGCTTGCTAGAGACATATGTATGTGACTGCAAACCTATTTGTATCTGGGGAAAAGATTCTGAATGTGATCCAGTTCCTGTGCATTTTACCTATTTTATCTTGAGTTGGCTGCCTTCTGCCACAGAGTTGTAATTAATATTGTTGTAGAACAGGAGGCTCATTAAATTGCCTCATTATGACTGTTCAGGTTCTGGGTCTTGGCTGAAAAGGATTTCCCTATTATCAGTGCCTGACATATATTCCTAATCAAGCAGGCCAATTCTCTTCTGTCAAGGACTGTCTTCCAAATTGAGATGGTATTTATTCTGACTTGTACTATTAGTGTGAAAAATGTTGGCTCTGCTGACAGACATATAGGCCCCCTGTCACAGGTCAGGGCTTCCTTTTCACAGAAATGCAGAATGAAGGAATTTATAAGACACCATGCTTTAGAGGCTGGCCTGTCAGTTGGGTTCATTCTCTGAGGGAGAATATTTGAAAAGGAAAATAAACATCATGATTATAAATGTTTGGAATCTTTGTGTCAGAAGAGGCTTTAGCAGCCATTTAACCTTCCACTCAACAGATGAGTTCCCTCTTAGCAATTGTGATTCCTGATTCTCAATCTTTGCTTGATTGCTTCCTTTGACAAAGAGCTCACTACCTTTAGTGTGGCCAACTTCGTTTTCAGAGAGATTTAAGGAAAATCCTTGGCAATGTTGAATTGTAATTTGTCTTCCTCTCACCAAACCATTGTCCCTAGTTCTGCCATCCAGAGTTGCACAAAACAAGTTCTGGTCACTATTCCTTGAGAAAGCACTTTGATGGCTCCCTCCTTCCCTTCTAATCTCTTCTTTAGATTAAATGTCTTTTCTTTGTGGTTAGCCAGATCCTTCATCTTGCTGTTCACTGATGCAAAATGAGATACCTTTCAGCCCTCCTAAGATGTAGTATCCAGAAGTGAATGAGCCTTCCATGTGTGTTTAGCTCACCCGAGGGCCCAGGGAGGGGCTTCTGGAATTTTCCTTGGAGGACAGTGTCACATGGTATTTTCACAAGGTGTTGAGAAGTGTTGCTCTCTCTTCCTTAGGACCTTTTACTGCAGGGACCCATACCTTACTGCAGTCACACCTGTTCACTGCATGGTCACTGGGGATACACCACTAAACAAGGGCTTATGCTTAGGGCCCTTGGAGTCAGGCTGCCAGTATACAAAGCCCAGCTCTGCAGCTTACGATTTGGTGTAATGCTGAGGAAGTTGTTCAACTTCTCTGAGCCTTGGTTGGGATGATAATAAGGTTTACCTCATAAGCTGTTACGAGAATTCATAAGATCATACATGTAATGGTTTAGCAGAACTCCTGAGAAATACCTAATAAAGTGCTAATAATCATTAATAACAACTAAACACCAATTATCTATACCCCACTGCTTCCCTTATCCTGAGCTTTGAGATTTTTAATTTTGACCTTTTGTGGGTAATTCCAAACCTGAGAAGGGGGTGGGACAGGCAATTTGTGGTCATTCCAAATGAATTTCTCTTTCACTTGAGTTCTTTTTTTATGTCTAATCTCAATATACTCATGAGAACCTTTTCCACCCAGAATACTTTTTATATAATATCTCGTTTCATGTGTGAGAGGGAAAAAGAGAGTCCATGAACTCTATGTTCTTTCAAGTGCTTTAGCAGAATGATCTCTCTTTCTCTCTCTGTCCTGGGTCCTTCCTTCAGATGAACTCTTACTTACAACCCTAGTATGTAAGACAGATAGCAGAGAAGCAGGTCCCTCTGGTAGTTCTCATCTTCTCTCCTTGGCAGAAGCAGCCTCATTGTTTGTGAAACCCCTGGAGGTTATCTGTGGAACCCTGGGAATCTGAGATCCACATTTGAAAGCCTCTGCATGAATCTGTTCCATATCCAAGTTTCTGAAATCTGGCCCTAATCCTTTCATCTGCCTGATCTCTTCCTGTAGGGTCATCTCACCCCTACCTTCTTAGGTCAGAAGTCCCCACTCTCCCAACACATATCACTCCCCGACCCAACTGCTGTGAAGCTCTTCCTAGCTTTGACCTCCAAATGATTTTTAATTTTGTTCTCTTCTCTTGTCTCTGTGTCACAGCCCCACTGAGGGTTGATAGCCATTATCTACCCTGTTTTAAAGAGGGTCTCCAGGATTTATGGGTGGAGTAGTGGAGGGGTAGTGGGGTAGGACAAGACACAAGTGAAAGCCACACTTGGAGGGGGGCTCTGGCAGGGGAGAATGGAGAAGGGATAGATGTACCTCAAAACTGAAGAGGTAGCCATTCAAGTGACAAACCTTTTACAAGTCTGAATCTCTTTGACCTTTCTGCAATATTCATTCATTCATGCATGCACACATTTGTTCATTCAACAAGTGTTCATTGAGTGCCTGTTGTGTGGCATCCTGTACGGTTCTATTCTAGGCACTGGGGCTCTAGGAAGGAAGACGTCATAGCCCCAGCCATGAAAAAATTTACAATCCATTGGAGGAAACTAAGAACATTTTGGTGATTGCCAGACACCCTTCCTGGGAGTCCTTGATTACTTATTCATTTGGCTTGAGAGTTATACTAAAGCACCCCTTATTTTTCTATTCTAATTTCCTCCTATATCTTAGCTCATGTGATACCATCTTCAATTTCCAGGACCTGGCAAATATAAGGAGAAAAAAAGAAAAATCCCTATACTCATAATGCGAATTTTTATTAAATACATTGCACCCTTGTGCCCAGATGGATCTTCACAAAGCTCCACCTTGTCACAACATTCCTTTATCAAAAGACTTTAAAGGAGGTCCTGACTTCTTACCCCTCTCTCAGATCTCCCCAGCACTCAGCAAGCTCTTCCTCTTCTGAACTCCTGGTCATTACTGCAGATGCTGATGGTCGAGTAATAAATCTATTCTGCCTTGTGATGTTGCTTATATTGCTGTCATGGTTATCAGTGGACTCTTACTTCTAGCTTCTCATGTATTTAGGCTATGTCTTCCTGTTTACTTAAATGGTTTAGTCAAAACTTTATTTCACAAGTAATACACAAATATACATTTAAAAAATAGTAATTATAGAGAAAAGCAAAAGCCCCTTTGAACTAGGTTCATCCCTTTTTCATTTCTGTCCCAGAGAGAGAGAGCTGTGTGTGTCCTTCTGTGCCATTAAAAAAAACATACTTTTACATAAGGATATATTATGTATTCGTAGGATATATAGAGTGTTATTTTCCTTATGTGTGTTTGCATAAATGGCATTTATTATATGCATCATTCTATGATATGACTTTTTCACTCAATATATTTTTGAGATCTACCAACACTGACATATATAAACCCTAGTTAGTTCTGATAAATTGCTCTACTGTATATTCTATGCTGGGTGCAGTGGCTCATGCCTGTAATCCCAGCACCTTAGGAGGCAAAGGAGGGCATATTGCTTGAACTTAGGAGTTCAAGACCAACCTGGGGAACATGATGAAACCCTATCTATGAAAAATACAAAAAATTAGCCAGGCATGGTGGTGCATGCCCATAGTTCCAGCTACTTCTGAGGCTGAGTGGAAGGGGCCCTTGAGCCTGAGAGGTTGAAGCTATAATGAGCCTTGATCACACCACTGCACTCCAGACTGGGCAACAAATCAAGACCCTATCTCAAAAAAAAAATAATAATAATTGCTCCTCTGTGTTCTATGGAACCAGTGTAAAGCATTTGATTTGGCCCTTTTCATGTTGGTCTTGTAGGTTGCTTCCAAATTTTTCTTGTAAACAATGCTTCAGCGAACATCCTGTGAGTAAATCAAACTCCTTTTAAATCCTGTGGGAGGAAGGAAAACTGAATTCTGTTTCTGGAATCCTCTATTATCCCTACTACAAATCTTTGCTTATGGTAGATGATCAATGTATTTATTAACATATGTATTAACTTTGTGTACATGTACACCAATATACAAAGTTATGTTCTGAAGTGATGCTCTGGAGGTATACACAGAGCTGACAGCCTTCTGGGTAGTGAGATCCAATCCATCTGATGTCTGGGAATTGGATCTACTCTCTCTCTTGTGTCAAAAGCAGTAGGGGTCTCTCTTCTGGAAGAAGAGATAGTCCCACAAAGACTCTTAGGGAGACAAAAGCAGATCACATCCCCAGAGGGACCACTTGCCAGTGGGCATATTTGCTCATTTCTCTGTTGTTCTCCCTCCCCCATAGCCCAATCCCCTCAACTTCTTCTTCTTTTTTTTTTTTTTTTCTCTGACAAGGCCTTTGGAGCTAGTTTTTGGAGCACTGAATGCCTTAACCAACCACTGCAGCCCAAGTCCCTCATGCTAACCAGGGCAGAAGTCTAGGGGCAGGGATGGTAACAAGGCTTTGGCTCACATGTTGGCTTGTGTGTTCATCAACAATTAAACAGGGAGAGACCAAGCTGGGAGGATCTGGGACACAGTTGATGGTATTTCCCCCTTTCCTTTCTCTGTTAAGTCAATTCAGCAGGTATTTGTGGATCACAGGTGAATCAGAGATGAGTCTCTTGCCTCAAGGAACTTGTGTCTACTAGAAAAGGTCAGGAAAGAGACAGAACTCCCAAAAAGGAGTTTTGTGGGCAGAGAAGCACCAAGGAATGCAGGGTTGTAGAAGGGAGCATGCCCCTTTCAGGCGGAGAAAGCTTCATTCAGAAGTTCATCTTCCTCCGAAGCCCTCTGCGGGCCTTGCTCCCACCACCATCTCTTCCTACTTTTGCAGTGAGACCAAGAGTAGGAAGAGATGGTGGTGGGAGCAGGGCCCACAGAGGGCTTCGGAGGAAGCTGACAGGTAAAGGGATGTATCTGGGACATCAGGAAACAGTCTACTTGTGATCCTCCAGGAGAAGAGGCAAGAAGTCTAGAAGGCAAGTGTGAGGGAGAAATGGGTAGCAGAGGCTGCATGTCCTATCCCTGATCCTGGACACATTTTTGTCCTCAGAACAGTTTTTATAAAAGCAGACTTCATTTTATTCTTTTGCTTTCTTACTGAGGCTGAACATACATATAGTAAAGTTCACAAATCTTTTTTATCTTCCTTTTTTTTTTTTAAGAGATGGGGTCTCCCTCTGTCACCCAGGTTGGAGTACAGCTGCAGCCTCAAACCCTCAAGGGCCTCTCCCGCCTCAGTCTCCCAAGTAGTTGAGACTACAGGTGTGCACCATTATGTCTGGCTAATTTTTTATTTTTATTTTTGTAGAGACAGGGTCTTGCTATGTTGTTCAGGGTGGTTTTGAAATCCTGACTTCAAGCCATTCTCTTGCCTCAGCTGCCTGAGTTGCTGGGATTATAGGCGTGAGAGCCACTGAGGCCAGCCCAGAGTACACAGATCTGAAGTGGAAGTCTCAATGGATTTTTACAAATGTAACATAAGTAACAATATGCAGCTTGGTGGGATCAAAACACAGAGCATTGCAAACACCCCAGAAGGCTCCCTCATGCTGCATCCAAGCAACAGTCACCATACACACAAGTACTGCTGTTGTGATTCCTAGTCACCTAGATTAGTTAGTTAAGCTGCAGTAAACAGATTGCTGCACCGTGTACTTTAGGACGTTTCTTCAGCAACACTGTACAGAAAGTACAGAGAGGAAAGGAGGAGATTCTTGCAAGAGTAAGTGAGATGAGTGATTCTTGCAAGAGCACGTGAGGAGATTCTTGCAAAAGTGAGGAAAGGAGGAGATGCTTGCAAGAGCCTGAGTGACATGTCTTTTGTTTCAAGGTGTTTGAGCCAGTGTGGTGGCCATGAGAATGAGAAGGAGGCCAGACATGCTCTGCATGGCAGAGACACCTAGGTCCTCAGGGAGACAGCTAATGAAACCAGGGTGTATGCAGTCTGTGCACCGCCTTCCAAGGTTCCAGTCTCCTCCAGGGCAGCGTACAGTCATGACAACCAGGTGCCTGCCAGATCACCTGCTACAGAATAAGCTCTTAGACACACAGGAAGAAGCAGGGCCCTCAGCTACAGGGGCCACAGCAGCTCCTCACCATATCTCTCAGGGTTGTTCTGTGGAAGCCAATCCTCATTCATCAGTTGCCACAGCAGTTCTGAGAATGGATATCCCCCAACCCTTCTGCAGCTGTAGGGATGGCCAGAGGTTTCAGGCACACAATGCCTCCGCAGGCTCCAGGTGATGGAGGAGTCAGACAGGGTGAAGGAGTAATCCAAAATGAATCAGGACCACCGAAGTCTGCCTGCCCTGCTGGCGTTACCATGAACACAGCACTGAAGTGGACACTGGAGGTCAGGCAGATTGCGCCCCACAACCTCCAGGAAAAAAGCAGTTCCAGAAAGCAATTGACAGAGCCATTCCTAGAGACTAGGACAAATAATTTCTAATCCCAGAGTTCCCACCCGGGTGAGGTCAAGGTTAAGTAGAAACCAGTAGTAGGGTGATAATGTCTAAAGGGAAGAAGAGAAGAGACCCAGTGCTGTCTGGCGAGGGGCTGGGGGAGTCAGGGAGAAATGTGTGTTTGGGGGGTGATGTTGGAGGCAGCCATCCAGCCCCTTGCCCTAATATTTACCAATTGGATGCTGATTATGTAGATGAATCCCATGCCTTTGGGGGTGCCACTGACTCCCTCCACCCCATTCCCTTAGAAATAGCTGCCTGGGGACCCAGGTGTGATCACCCAGTTAATCCCCCTGTTATTTTCCTGTCTTGGAAGCAATTCTAGTTTCTTGCCCCTTCATGTCGTATTGCAACTTTGTTAAGTGTTGAATCTTTACTTCACTACATAAATCAAGGTCCTTTGTTGGAACAGGTGTGAGAAGAGCAATTCAAAAATCAAGTAAACAATGAAGAAACCTCCCTTTCCTCATTCATGGGCTGCCAGCATGTGCGGAAGGTGGAGCAGTGGTTGGGGTGGAGACAGGATGAGGTGGGGGTGGGGATGGCCCAGGAGGGAGACTCCAGCAGCCCCGCCCCTCTGGAGCTCATCTTCCAGCTGCGGAGAGATGTAAACAAATGATTATCAGGAAGAGTGATAACTAGAGTGTGGTGGAAACCCAAGAGAGGGAGGGATTGATTTTGCAGTCAGTTGCAGAAGGAGATACTGGAGCTGGGTCTCCTAGAATGAGTAGAAGTTCCCCCAGAGAGCATTCCAGGCAAATGACACCATGTGAGGCAAAAGGCAGGAGAGTGTGAGGAATGGCAAGTCTAGAGAGGGGATGGATGCAGGGAAGGAGAAAAGGAAGCCACAGGGAAATGAGAACTAAAGCAAGTGGAAACCTTGAATGCCTGTGGTTTGTTTCCCAGCTCTGAGACAGGGGAGCATATTATGGGTATTTGTAGGTGGTGACAGGAGCCTCTGTGTGCTTAGAGGACACAACACTCCAGGCAGTGTGGTAGGAGATAGTAGGCTAATTGGGCCTGCTCCTGGCAAAAGTGCAAACTGTTTGTGTCCCTTACATTACCCTCTGGACTCCCTGCCACTTCTGTTTCCCTCTCCAGGTATCTTCATGCCTTTCCTCCTCCCCCTCATTACAAACCCCAAACCGCTGTATCTGTTTGTGCCAAGCCAGGAGAGGTGATGGAGTTGCTTGCACTTGCCAGCCATGCACTAGGCACCATGCTAAGCTGGTTGTTCTCTTATTACCTTTTTTTTTTTTTTTTTTTGAGACAGAGTTTCGCTCTTGTTACCCAGGCTGGAGTGCAATGGCGAAATCTCAGCTGACCGCAACCTCCGCCTCCTGGGTTCAGGCAATTCTCCTGCCTCAGCCTCTTGAGTAGCTGGGGTTACAGGCACAAGCCACCATGCCCAGCTGATTTTTTTTTTTTGTATTTTTAGTAGAGACGGGGTTTCACCATGTTGATCAGGATGGTCTCAATCTCTTGACCTCGTGATCTACCTGCCTTGGCCTCCCAAAGTGCTGGGATTACAGGCATGAGCCACCATGCCTGGCCCTCTCTTACCACTTTTAATTCTTACAAGACCTCTATGATGTTGGGAACTTGCACTCATTTTACAGATAGACACTGTGGCTCAGATATCTTAAGTAACATGCTCTAATTGACACAACCAGACAGTGGGAGATGTGATTCAAACCCAAATCACTCTGATTCCAGAGTCCTGGATCTTAACCCCCATAATGTATCTGCAGTAACAAAGTCCTCAATACCTCAAGCAGTAAGTGAGATAGGGAGGCTGCAGGGGAAAGGAAGGAGGATGGATATTCTCAGTAGGAGACCTTCCATTCCTCACACAGGACTGGCCCAGGGCCAACTTAGGAGAGGCAGTGCCATTTAGGGGCCCATGAAATGTTTTGATGTCTTTTTAAATAATAAAAAATGTATTTTCAGGACAAAAAATGTTGTTCCTCCATAATACAAACATATATATACTTTATGGAGGAAACCTTCCTCAAAGAAAAGTGCCCAGGGCCCGCGACAGTCACGATGTGGTCCGGGCCTGCGTTTCCATTCCACCTTTTGCCTTGTGCCACATTTATTGAGACCATGAGTTCACTCTTCTTCCTGTGCATGAACCCTCTTCCCTTTCTCTCTATGATACTCAACTCAGGCCATTCTGAGACCATTGCTGTAGCCTCCTATTATCCGGTGGCCCTGCCTTCAGTTTCTCTCTCTTTTTCCAGGCTTCTCCCAACTTGCAGTGTTTTTTGATCTGTTCTTATTCTATATTTTTACAGTATTATGTTTATTCTCATGATTATGTGTTTGTCCCATGTTAAGTCAGAGGGTTTGGATTTGTCTGCGTAAAGACATGGTAAAGACCACCCACTTAAAAAAAATATTAACATTGAAAGGATATACGTCACATGAAGTTTATCGTTTTAACCATTCATGCTGAATGGTTAAATGATATTAACTACCTTCCTAATGTTGTATAACCATCACCACTGTCTGTTTCCAAAACGTTTTCATCACTGGAAACTGAAACTCTGTGGCCATTAAATAATAACTCCCCATCGTCGCCTTCCCCAGCCCCTGATAATGTCCATTCTACTTTTTGTCTCTAGGAACTTGCCTATTCTGGGTGCCTCATGTAAGTGGACTCATACAGTACTGGTCCTTATGTGACTGGCTTATTTCACCGCACATAATGTCTTTGAGGTTCATCCATGTTGTCTTGTGTGTCAGGACTTCATTTCTTTTATGCCTGAATAATATTCAATTACGTGTATATAACATGTTTTATCCATTCATCAATCTACAGACACATGGCCTGCTTCCCTCTTTTTGTTATTGTGAATTTTGCCAGTATGAACATAGGTGTACAAGTATCTGAGTTGCTGCTTTTAATTCTTTTGGGCTCATATTTACAAGCAGAATTGCTGGGTGATAAGGTAATTTTGTTCAATTTTTTGAGGGTCCATCAAAGGGCAAATCCACTTTTTCCATGTGTGATGGACGAAGCTGCCCTAGAATCCACTTCCAAAGCCTGGCTCTGAGATTCAATGACTCTAAACAGTTGTCAAAACTTACTGTACTGTGCATTTTAAAATTGTGAATTTCACTCTAAGTTTATTACAACTCAGTGAACTAGACTTTTAAAACATAGCTTTCTTTTCTGGGAGGAGAGATTCCTAAGGAGAGGTTTGAGATGGATACAGCAAAGGGGAAACTGTGGAAAGGGTGAGAGTTTCTGAAGGGAAGGGGAGGAGAAATGCAAAGACCAACATCATAATCTTGCTTAGATAAGCCTAGCTGTGTATTATAATTGTTAGCTCTGGTGAGCATAGTTTGTGCAATTGCAGTTGTCATTCTGCTTTTTGTTTGTTTTTGATTCAACAACATGCATTTATTATGTGCCTTCCATGTGGCATTTAACAGCCCCCTTTGTCTCAAGTTACACACATAAAATGAAAATGTTAATAAAAAATAAGATGTCACTTTAAAATACACAAATAAATGGAAAGACAGCCCATGTTCATGAATTGGGAAGACAATATTGTTAAGATGTTAATGCTACCCAAAGCAATCTGCAGATTCAATGCAATCTCTGTCAAAATCCCAAGGATTTTTTTGCAGTAATAGAAAAATTATTTCTTAAATTCATATGGAATCTCAAGGATCTCAAATAGCCAAAAACTTTGAAGATGAAGAATAAAGTTAGAGGTCTTACATTTTCTGAATTAAAAACTATGGTAGAACATGGGCCAGGCATAGGGGCTCGTGCCTGTAATCCCAGCACTTTGGGAGGTCAATGCAGGTAGATCACCTGACGTCAGAAGTTCAAGATCAGCCTGGGCAACATGGTGAAACACCATCTCTACTAAAAATACAAAATTAGCTGGGTGTGGTGGGGTGGACCTGTAGTCTCAGCTACTCAAGAGGCTGAGATGGGAGAATCACTTGATCCTGGGAGACAGAGGCTACAGTAAGCCAAGATCATGCCTCTGCACTCCAGCCTGGACAAACAAACAAAAACAAGCAAACAAACAAACAAACAAACACTTTGTGGAACAAAGCTACAGTAATCAAAACTTACTACAAAGCTACTGAAATCAAAACAATGTGGTACTGGCATAAAGACAGACATACAAACCAATAATATAGGATAGAAAGCCCAGAAATAAACCCTTACGTATATGAATAAATTATTTTCAACAAGGATGCCAAAGCCATTAAATAGGGAAAGGATAGTATTTTCAACAAATGCTATTGGGAAAACTGGATAGCCACATGCAAAAAAGAATAAAGTTGGATCTTTGCCTTACACTATATACAGGAATTAACTCAAAGTGGCTCAAAGATCTAAATGTAAGAGCTAATGCTATAGCTCTTAGAAGAAACGTAAAGCTTCATGACATCAGATTTGGCAGTGATTTCTTAGATATGATACCAAAGGCATAGGTAAAAAAGAAAAAATAGATAGGTTAGACTTCATCAAAATGAAAAACTTTCGTGTATCAGTTAAGCCAGATGTCCATCAACGAATAAATGAATAAAGAAAATGTGGTCTACATACATAATGAAATACCATTCAGCCATAAAAATAAATGAAATCAAGTCATTTTCAGCAACCTGGAGGGAAATAGAGGCCATTATGTTAAGTAAAATAAGCCAGGAACAGAAAGACAAATATCACATGTTCTCACTCATATGTGGGTGCTAAAAAAGTTGATCTCATGGAGATAGAGAGTAGAATAATAGATACCAGAGGCTGAGAAGGGTGAGTGGTTGGGGGAAGAGATGAAGAGAGGTTACTTAACATATAGTTAGAAGGAATAAGTTCTAATGTATGGTAGTAAAATAGGGTGACTGTAGTTAATAGTGTACTGCGTATTTCAAAGTAGTTAGAAGAGAGGACTTGAAATGTTGACTTGATCATTACACATTTAATACATGTAACAAAATATCACATGTACCCCAAAATGTATATAAATATTATGTGTCAATAAAAATACATAAGAGGAAATCTAAGCAAAAATATCCCAAACCAAACAAAAAACGTTTGTGCATCAGAGGACATTGTCAACAGATTGAAAAGGCAATCCATAGAATGCGAGAAAATATCTACAAATCAATACCTAATAGGGATGGATATCCAGAATATACAAAGAACTCTTACAACTCAGTAACAATAAAACAACCTAATTAAAATTGGGCAAAGGACTTGAATAAACATTTCTCCAAAGAAGACATCCACATGGCTATTAAGCACACGAAAAGATGCTTAATATCACTCCTCATTAGGGAAATGCAAATCCAAACCATACTAAGATACTACTTCATTCCCATAATATTAAAAAAAAAAACAGAAAATAACAAGTGTTAGTGAAGATGTGGAGAAATTGGAACCCTTGTACATTTCTGGTGGGAAAGTAAAACAATGCAGCCACTGTGGAGAATGGTATGATAAGTCCTGAAAAGATTAAACATAAAATTACCATACAATTCAGCAATTTCACTTTTGGGTTTAGACCCAAAATAAGTGAAAACAGAGACTCAAACAGATATTTGTACACCAATGTTCATAGCAGCATTATTCAACCAGTAGAAACACCCCAAGTGTTATAAACAGATAAATTGTGGCATATACATTCAACAGAATATTATTCAGTCTTATGAAGGAAACAATTCTGATGCACACTACAACATGCATAAATTTGGAAGATATTATGCTAAGTGAAATAAGTCACAAAGGGACAAATTTTGTATTTTATATACACTTATATGAAGTATCCAGAGTAGTGAAATTCAGTGACAGAAAGTGGAATGGTAATTGCCAGGAGCTTGAGAAGAAGAGAATGGGGAGTTTCAGTTGAGAAGGATGACAAGGCTCTGGAGGTGGATGGTAGTGATGGTTACACAACCATGTGAATGTACTTAATGCCAGTGAACTGTACACTTAAAAATGGTTACTGGCCAGGCACAGTGGCTCACGCCTGTAATAACAGCACTTTGGGAGGCCGAGATAGGCGGATCACGAGGTCAGGAGTTCGAGACTAGTCTAGCCAACACGGTGAAACGCCATCTCTACTGAAAATACAAAAATTAGCCGGGTGTGGTGGTGCACACCTGTAATCCCAGCGACTCAGGAGACTGAGGCAGGAAGACCTCGTGAACCCGGGAGGCAGATGTTGCAGTGAGCCAAGATCTCACCATTGCACTCTAGCCTGGGCGACCAAGAGAGACTCTGTCTCAAAAAAAAAAGGGGAAAAAAGTGATTAATGTGGTAAACTTGATGTTGTGTATCTTTTCACACACACACACACACACACTCTCACACACACCTGAAAACAATACTCCTTCACTCCCGATTACTTCAGGAATCTTTTTAAACCTTCAACCCAAACTCTCCAACATCTGGCTTCCTGGGACTGTGTTAACTTCCAATATCATCTTCCACCCAAACCTCTGGCTACACGGTTTAATACATTCTCATATTTCCCTCATCTGTCCTCTTTTGCTCTTCTGCATTTCCTAAAATTGTTCCCTTTACCTGGAATGACCTTTCATTTTCTCCATCTCCACCTTTAAAATCCCACCCATTCTTCAAGAGTAAATGTTACCTCCTTCAGGAATCCAGTCCTAACCTCGGTACCTTTGTTTTAATACTTTTCACTGTGGGCTTTGTCTTAGAGTGATACTTTCACACTTTTGTCTCCCTTAATACATTTGAAGTGCTCTGAATTATATATATATATATTTAAACCAGCCATAGAATTTAGATTGTATTTATGAAAAAAAATGTTTATTAAATGAATTAAGCTTTCTTCACAAAAGCAGTTCCCACGGGGAAAACAGAAAACTTTGGTCCTTTTTGATCTTTGACCAAAAATTTCAAAGAGAATCAAAAACTTTAGATGAAAAATTGCAATTTATTACGCTGACATTTAATCTGTCCCGGCTGCCAAGGGTGAACAAAATTACAATCAGGAAAATTTGTCTGCAGATGCATTTTTTACAGTATTTTTTTACTTGAACTGACATGGAAGTGTCATCTGATATAATGTATAATGAGCAGTTCTTCTGAAAACTATATTTTGATTATTCACAATTACTTTAGACGTAGTAGGTAAACACCCCTGAAAGCTGATGCAGAATGTGTGCAGATGGGAAAGCAGTTAGTCATTTGCTTACTGCTCAGATTTGAAAGTGATGCCTCTGCTCACGCAAAGGATCAGTTTAATAAATTCAACTCCAGGCAATCAGGTGTGATGGGGGGGCGTTATGTAAGAATAGAAGCTAAATATTCACAGCTTAGCACATGGGAAAGCAGGCCTCAGGTCTTCTCACACCAAATAGAAAGACCTCTTTTGTAAGAACATTTTCCAGAAACAAAATTAGGAAAAAGTCTTTTAAAAAAGTGAATTAGGAGGTGGCTGTTTAACACTCCTAGAAAGCAGTGACTCAGCGGGAAGGGCAGGGAGCCCGAACTGCTCCTGGGGAACAGCTAACAGTCAGCGTCTAGGTAACCACCCGATACTACTTAATGATCAAGTCCAGCCTTCCAAGAGGTATTGTTCTAGGATGAACTCAAGTGGAAACAGTGCATTGGAAGAAAGGACATTAGAATCAGTGCAAGCCAAAATATATTTTTAAAAAATGACTGAAATGCAACATAGGTGCAGAAAAGTGCACAAAGCACACATGTTATAAAATAAACACACCTGTGTCACCAGCACCCAGCTCAAGAAGGCAGTGTTACCAACACCCTGCAGCCCTCTCATGCCTTCTCCCTCCTCACAAAGGTAACCTCTCCCCTCACTTCTGACAGCATTTATTGGTTTGTCTGTTTTTGAACTTTATATAAATAAAGTATGTAAAAATATTAAATTATTGAGTTCAATTTGAATCATAAGAACATTTCCAAATGTGCCAATTCACTAGTCGTTTTGAGGGAGGAGAAGAAGAGAAGCAGAGAGATGACTACCACATCTCTGCAGACTCACCAGTGATGCTATTGTTGGGATGTTAGTGTTAGTAATTACACCAGCATAAGCCACAGAATCTATTAATTTTTTTGAGTTGGTGGATGAATCACTTACTCCTTCCTTTCAGGCTGACAAAGCAGAATGCAGAAGTCTTCTTCAGGCTTAGCATGTGGATGCCAAAACCTAGCAGATTCTTGAACTTGGAAATACTCCCAAGAAGATAGGCTGTAAGGAGCTAATTCAGTTTGATGGGTCCAATCAGAGCATCCTTCCAAATATATAAAGTCCACATGCTTACAGAACTAGAGAGACCCATGAAGCAAGCAGGGGTCAATATCTGAGCAAATAGGGGGCTGTTAGCAAAAGTGGGGAAGGATGGCAACTGGGAGGATTCAACAGTGTCTGCCATAGTATTGTCATGACTAGCATCACATGAGCACGGTGACAACAGAGAGCCCACAAAAGGACATCCTCTGTTCATTTCAGTTTTACCCCAACTCCAGGGTGGGGTAGATGTGCATTAGTTTCTTAAAGCTGCTGCGACAAAGTGTCACATACTGGGAGGCTCGAAGTCCAAAGTCAAGGTGTCATCAGGGCTTTCCTTGTAGGGGAGAGGCCTTCCTTGCCTGTTCCTAGTCTTTCTAGCTTGCAGCTGCAGCATTTCAATGTCTTGTGTGGCATCTTTCCTCATGTGTCTGCTCGGCATCCCTTCTCCTCTTCTTATAAGGACACCAATCATATTGCATAAAGGGACCCCTTAGTCCAGTAGAACCTCATCTTAACTGGACTAATTACATCCACAATGACCTATCTTCAAATAAGGTCACATTCTGAGGAGCTGGAAGTTAGGACTTCAACCGGGGGATCGTGGGAGGGTTCTCCTCCACTCCATGCAGCTTTCGGAGCTGGAGAGCTAGAACTAGAAAGTGGCCTTGAATAAAGGCTTGTTTTTAGTCTGCAGGCTATGAAATTCACTCAAAAGTTTATAAGAGGTGGCTGGGCATGAGGCTCAAGTCTGTAATCCCAGCACTTTGAGAGGCCAAGGTGGGTGGATCACCTGAGATCAGTTTGAGACCAGCCTGGCCAACATGGTGAAACCCGTCTCTAGTAAATATATGAAAATTAGCTGAATGTGGTGGTACACACCTGTAATTCCAGCTACTCGGGAGGCTGAGGCAGGAAAACAGCTTGACCTAGGAGGTGAAGGTTACAGTGAGCCAAGATTGCACCATTGCATTCCAGCCTGGGTGACAGAGCGAGACTCTATCTAAAAAAAAAAAAAGTTTACAAGAAGCATAATTAGGAGCAACAGGAAAGCAATGTGATTAAAATGTGAAGCTCTTGACACAAGAATAGAAAATCAAACACTGCATGTTCTCACTCATAGGTGGGTGTTGAACAATGAGAACACATGGACATAGCGGGGGAGCATCTGGGGTCTGTTGGGGGTCCTAGGGGAGGGACAGCAGGTGGTAGGGAGGTTAGGGAGGGAAAACGTGGGGAGAAATGCCAGATATAGGTGATAGGGGGATGGAGGCAGCAAACCACATTGCCATGTGTGTACCTATGTAACAATCCTGCATGTTCTGCACATGTACCCCAGAACCTAAAGTACAATTATATATATATTATATAATTTTATAATATATAATATATATATAAAATGTAAAGCTCTGTTGGTTGGAAGCCATCACAGAGCTGGATGGGAATCCAGTTTTGATGTTACTAGTTATGTAACACTGTAGTTTCCCCTCTGTAAGATCAGAATCATAGTGATTTGAAATAAGATTTAAAAAGGCAATTTATGCTGACCTCTGCCCTTGGCCCATAATAGGCTCTCGACACTGAGTACAGCCTTATGCCTCAGTTTTCTCAAAGGCATAAAAAGCAGGAGGTATCTTTTCATGCAAGATATTGCTTAAATATTGACTAGAAGGGATTTTGCTTCTCATCAGTTTTTTTTCAGTCTTCTTTCATCCTATCATTTTTGTGATGCTTAATTTTCCTTGCCATACAAATGTAGAGTTCTTATATTTTCTTTGGCCATATTTTTCTAACTTCAAACTTACATCCAACAGATGAATCGGGGACTCTTTTTAGCTTAATATTACCTTGGTTTTGCAAGTTTTGTGGAGTTGAAGCTGTCCTGATGTAAGTCAAATCTCCAAGACTGGAATTAAGCAGGGACAAAGATTAGTACAGAAAATTTCAGCATGTGTTTGAAGCATGTGTTTGAAAGGCCAGAGGAAAAACTCTAACATGTGCATTGACTCTGTAGTATAGCTTGGGGAATCTAATTATAATAACTACTAGTTATTGAGCAGTTAATATTATTCTAAATGTTATTCTAAAGACTGTGCATATTTAGTTTATTTGCTTTTCACAACAACTCTATGAGTTAGATTTGCTTATTTTCCCCATCATACAGATGAGGAAACCAAGGCCCAGAGAGGTTATGAAACATGTCCAGCACAACATGCCTGGCAGAGTTTTAATACCAACTAAGGCACTCTGATTTTCAGGGCCCATGTGAGTAACTATTCTGTCAGTCAAGCATTTAAACTGGCAAGTTCATGGTGAGTCTGTTGGGATCTGGTCACAGGACAACCACCCAGCTGGGTCTGTGCCCTGTTGACCTGTCTATAGCATGACTCCCCAGGGTCAGTTGACTTCCTCCATACTGCAGTCTGCATGCCATCCATGTTCAACCTGGTGACGTCTTGCTCAGATTCCTTCTCTCTGCCAGAATATCCCAGCTATGTGGGTTCAGATTACTTGCTAAACTATCTCTGTGAGAAAGTAAGCTGGCTTTCCATGGCCTAGGAGGTAAATGAGCAGAGCCAATAATGAATGTCAGTAAGGTCACCCTCACTAATTACAGATGAACTAGAGCTCACTGTGGCAGATGGAATCATCTAGGATTAATGTGAATGAGTGAATGCATGAATACACCCCCAAGGGCCTACTATGTGCCAGTTATTGTTCTGTGTAAATGATACATAGTCCCTGAAATCTAGGAGCTCCCAGTGCAGTTCAGATAGCTGCAGAAATAAGTAAAGAAAGCACGAGGAAATGACGCCTCCGTACAGGTTTGGAGAGAATATCACAGAAGTACAGAGAAGGGAGATCATCATTATTTCCTGAGGAAGTCAGGAAAATATAGCCACACTTTTAGCTGCCTAGCAGAGTGCAGAAGTATCCATCAGGCAAGAGGATAGACCTACCAGGCAGAGAAGAGAATGGCATATTTCTCAGAGGGTATCCTTGAACCTTATCGTAGAATCTCATGGGATGCTTATTAAAGAAGCAGATTCCTAGCCTCCGCTTCAGACTTTTAAATATGCATCCTTGGGGGTGTGGTCCAAGAATCATCATTTTAAATGAGGCTAAAATTTCAGTAGAGCAGTGTTGTGCTGTATGAAAGACATGGTTTTGACAATGATTCTCCTGCCTAGGTTTGGGATAGATAGAGAGAATGCTTAGAATAGAGACTGCAGAGATAGAAAAAGGCAAGAAATTCTACTTTAAGAGTAGGTTGAGGCCAGATATTGAAAATCTCCAAATAAAGACATTGGACTTTACCTTGTAAGCCGCAGGGAACCAGGGAATCAGGGTTGTGACATGATCAAATCCTTGTTTTGGAGTGAGTGAGAGAGGAAAAGCCATTCACAGCCATTAACAGGCTCTTTGGGTAGCCAAAGGGAGAGATGACAGGGTGGCTCACCAAGGCAGGCACAGTTCAGTGAGGGACTTTCCTTACAAAGATTAGTTTCTGCATATTGCAGAAAGCAGAAGATATGAAATTTTCCCATGGTTTACCAGCATATTAGGTTACTTGCACCTAGTCAATGATTGATAAATATTTGTGGGATTGGTAACTACCTAGTGTCACTATGTGCCAACCGGGTGCTGAATATTTTATATAAACTACCTTACTTAATTCTCACAACATGACCAGATAGCTATTACACTTTACAGATGAGAAAAATGAAGTCTTCGAGAAAGTAAGCAACTCACCCAAGGTCACAAAGCTAGTAAGTGGCAGAGTTGAGTTGCAGACACAGACAATCTGATGCCAGAGTTCATGTACTTAGCCATAATGCCACACTGCCTTGCCAGGGAACCAAGGCATTTCACTGAGGCTCTTCTTAGATAGAAATATTTTTACATCATTATCATCATTATCCATAAGGTTTCAAATCTTATACCCAAAGCATTTTGCCACATCATAAAATGTTTTCATAAGCCTAATTTTAATATGCATGCTCATCGACTGAATGGATATGGATTGCAGATTCACTCACTTACTATCTTCATTGTTGGTATTCGATTGTTCAAGGTTTCACTAGCCTAAGTAATGTGATAACAAACATTTTCATGCTGATTATATTTTTCTATATCTAGTTATTTCCATAGATTAGATTCCTAGAAACAGAATTGCCACCGGATTGAAGGCCTCGTGAAATTTTTGAACCCTTGATTCATGTTGCCAAATTACACTTTGTAAATGTTTTTACAATTCACAGTCACTATGCATGAGGCAGCCACATGAGAAGTATGAGAGTATCAATTCAGCCTGCCTTGACTTGCAGTACAGATTATTTTCAAATCTTACCCCTATTTAGAAGGTTTAAAATGATAAATTACGTTTTACTGTAATCTGCATTCATTTGATTGTATATTTTCCCATATTTTTACTGACTAATTACATTTCCTCTTTGTGAATTCAACTGCTTGTGCAGTTTGCCTGTTTATCTTCTGGAAAATTTTTAAAAGTCCTTTTCCAGGTAGACTATGCAGATTTGGGGAACACATTAGGGGTGAGGGGATGAGGGAGATAGGAAAGTCAAGATTTGAGGAAATCTTTACCACTGATTGCTAAAATGGCCAAATACTCTCTTGAGTTCAGAATCTCCTTAATTAAAATATCTGAGGAGATGACAAAACATCCCCCTTTCCTCAGCTACACATTTTGCCTCACCATAGACAATTGGTACGCAGAAAAATTTAAACCCACAGTGTTCACTTTGGGTTTGGGAAAAGGCAGTATTGGTGAGTGTGTGTGCAGAAACCCTACTAAAACACGTAAGTTATAGAATTGATGTACTTGATTATGTTACACTTTTGGGAACAAAGCATAATTAGTGTTTCCCCAAAGTGATCTGCCTACAGCAGTGGTGTTGACGTAGGTGGTACTGGATGAACACTGTTTATTTTAGTAGTTATCTATTTGTTTTACTCTAGGTTAGGAAATACATACCTGCCTCAGTCTGTGTGACTTCACTGATATGACTGCAAAGAATGACCCAAAGTTAAAAGAAAAAAGCATGAGTCAATTGAAAGAGGCCAATAACCATACAAGTGGGAAAACTTGATTAGAATAAAAAGCACAAAGTTGGCAAACCAGTCACTGAATTTTTGGGAGAATAGCTTTTCACCATCAACACACTGCATGGTAGGTGCCATGCTTGGTACCAAGGATGCAGAGAAAAAGGGACAAGCTTCTTCCTCTAAGAGTTCACAGTTAAAGCCAGTGAGAAGGACATATAAACTGGTAAATGATGGAAGTCTGTACCAATGAAAAAGAGGGGTGTGCACTGAACAGCCAGAAATACCAATGAGATAGGTGAAACCTAACAGCAGAGGCCGCACAACGACACATTACAGATTTCTTTCTGCTTATTTGCTTTTACAATGTTCATACCTAACAGGATGAAACTAAATGCCTTCCTTCCTTCCTTCCTTTGTTTTTGCCTCCTTCCTTCCTTCTTCCCTCTTCCCTCCCTCCTTTCCTTCCTTCTTTCCCCTATTTTCTTCCCTTTTCTTCCTTCCTTTCCCTTCTTGCCTTCCTTCCTCCTTCCCTTCCTTCCTTTCTTTCTTCTTCCCCTCCTTCCATTTTTCTTCTCCCTATTCTCTCACTGCACCCCTCTAATTCCATATTTGTTTTACTTGCCACCAGACTGCCTGCCCACACCATGAGGCACTCGGGACATCCAGGTGTGCGCTGCAGGGCATCAGGGAGATAAATGATGCATATGTGCCTGGGACAACAGCCTCAACTGGTAAATCAAGTCTGTTCTTCTAACCCTGATGATTTCCTTTTTAAAATTCATCCCGGAGGAAGTTGTGTGACATTTATTTTCCACCCTGGGCTCCTAGCTCACTCGCTCGGCTTTGAATAACAACTGGCTACCTTGAGGACTGTGAGTCCTGCTGACCATGGGGAGTGGGAAAAGGAAATATTTCTGGTGATGGCTCACCAGTTATACTTGGCAAAGCAACCTTGAAAGGATTAAAGTGACCCTTGGAGGATCCATGAAATGTATTGTTATCATTATCCCCAAACAGGTGTGGCACCTGCTATGAACAAGCTATCATGTAAATTGCCCTGGGAATAAAACACAGGTACAAAAGTCTCTGCCCTCGAGGACCATACAAAAAGACTGGCTGGGGAAATAATGGTGTATATGAGAGCAGTAACCCCAACCAAAGGAGTGTATGATAAATGCACAGGAGATATATAGAAGAAAGCTCACTTCTGACAAGGGAGATGTGAGAAAAAGAGGTTTATACTTCCCCAGTCTCTCGACTGACTGTGTGAATGAATCAATCTGTAAATGGGCCTTGAAGGATCTCTGGATAAGATTTCAGCAGGAACAGAGGAGAAATCAGGGCATATGATCAGAAGGTGGAAAGACAGGATGAGGAGGGAAAAACCCATAGAAAGCACGTGTTTTATTTGGGAGGGGGCAGTGCTTGAGCACACACATAGACAAGGCTATGGCGGAGGACTTATTTAGGAAGCTAGTGGGTGGAAAGCCTGGAAGGTAGATTAAATGGCCCATCAAAGGGTCATGGGGAGCCACTGGCATTTTGTTAGATTAGTAAGAGTGACACCCCTTTTGTTCTTTGGGAATATTGTGGCCGAGCATGGGTTGGTGGAGGAAGAACTAGAGATAGGAAACCAGTTGGGCAGCTATTGCAATAGCAAGGCAAAGGCTAATGAGGGCCTGGTGAGGCCTGTGGTGATGAGAATGGGAGAGAGGCAGAGGATGCAGAGGCATTTTGGAAATACAATGGCCATAGCCTGAGAACTAGTTGGATATAGTGGGCCAGAAAGAGAACTGGAAAATGACCTTAACATGATAGAGAGTGGAGGTGCCATCAACCAAGGCTGAGTTGCTGGTTTTGAGGAATGTTTTGGGAGTCTCCCTCATCTATGCATAGGTTTAAGCAAAATGAAACCTGTTTTTACCAAACCATTCATCCCTGTCTGTGCATGGAGGAACAGGGGTGCTGATGGAACTGTTGACATCAGGTGGAATTAAGATTTCAGGGAACAAACATATGTTAGGAACTGCTAGGGTAGAGACTCTGAGGTCTATCCTGGACTAACATTCTCTGCTATTTTCAGAGAAGCCTACAGCTGCAATTTTCTTATAATAAGAGATTCAGACACGTTAGGAAGGAAGGCTTGGAAGAGTGCTTAACACAGCGCTCAGCATCACTGTTAGGACTTGGGAAATGAGCACTGGCACCACTTTCACTCCTATTCTTGCCCCTCCCTTCTCAGGGCTCTCTGATTTTGCAGATTCTTCTCCTGGAGGCATTCACTAAGGCCACAGTCAAGAATTTATCACTCCTGTGGCCCCTGTCTCAGGGCCCTGATCTCTGTTAGATGGCAGCTAGCTAAGCAGTTCAGTCATTAATTCCCTCTTCAACGAATAGTCATTGAATGCCAACCAAGGCCAGGCCCTGTTCTAGGCATACTTTATTGCTGCGATTCTTGCAGGAAACCAAACAGACAGAATCCCTGCCCTCACAGATCAGCATTCTAGGAGTGGAAGCAAACTACCAGTAAAATAAATAAGCAAAAGATACATTTGACAGTGGTAAGTGTTATGGAGGAAAATAAAACAGGGAAGGAGGCTAGTAATTGTTGGGTGAGGAAGCTGCTTAAATAGGGTGGTTAGGACAGCTTCACTAAGAAAATGGCATTTCAAGAAAGACTTGAAAAAGAGGAGGGGGTGAGCCATGTCTATACCAGGGAAGAGCGTTTCACTTGGAGGGAATAGCCAATGCAAAAACCATGAGTTAGGCACATGCCTTGTGTATTTGAATAGCTGCAAAGAGGCTAGCAGGGATGGAGCAGAAGGAGGGAGTGGAAGTGGAGCAGGAGACCTGGAAAGTAATGCAAGGTCTCGTTCCAATGGACGTCCCGCCTTGATAACCACCTGCTATCTAGGATCTTCTAAAGATGGTGCCTGAATCCTACATGGTGGCCCTAAAGGATGGAATTTGGAAAGTGATGTATTTGACCATCTTTTACTTTTGGGTACGACTTGCTCTGCAAAGAGTCAAGTGAATATCCGAGCACAGGAAGAAAGAAAGGTTTCAGGACAGAAAACATCAAAGCTCTTCTTCCATTTGGTAGAGCTGACACCCGTGATGGTGCCTCCCTGCCTGTGCTATTGTGGCTGGCAGGAGGCCTGGGTCTTCCTAGCAGCCTCCTCAAAGCTGATTCATATCAGTATTACTCAACGTGTATAGATTCTAAAATAAAAAAATTAAAAATTACTCTAAAAAAGTATCCATGTTCTTTAACTTCTTACATCAGAAGTTGCATTTAGTTTAGAGCTTCACTTCTTTCTTTTTTTTTTTTTTAACACCAAACTGCAAGGTGGGGCTGGGAAGAAGAAAACCACGCAGGCTAAAGTCCCTCAAATTCTATACTTAAATTCCATCTCCATGGCAGCATGACAGCCTCCTGACCATGTGGAACTGTCACAAGTTTTGAAGAATAGCTTTAGAGATATAATTCCTCACTTATCTAAAAGCTGCACTCGTTTAGTGAAGAGGTTTATTATATCTCCCCACAGCTATTGACCATCCAATTGAGGAGGGGGGTGTTTTCCTTTATTTCTCTGAATTGGGCAACTCACTGCCTCATTCTGGCTGAGTGCCTAAATGCTTGCAAGGGCAGAGACAAACACAGGAAGAGGGAGGGGTGGAATTGGACAGAAGGCCTTGCCCATGGTGGAGTCATATGAACTTGTAGATCAAAAGAGCAGTCCTGGCTTTAAAAGACTGTGGCACTATTCATGAACCCGGTGACTGCCCAAGAAGGAATACAACTACTTGTTGTCACCAAAAGATAAAAAGCTGCAGCTGGCTCCCCCATCCCCCATCCCCAATCCAACTTAGATGCCCCTGCAAGGAAGGTAGAGGCTTTGACACCACTGTTCTCATTAATTGCTGATAAATGACAGACCCATAAAATAGAACCAACAAAAGGAAGTTGGCAAAGAGTGACACAAGTAGTTTCCTTTTAGAGAATGCTCTCAGACCTGAAATTCTCTTAGTTTTATACCATTCGGTTGGTGATAAGGTGTCCTGGCTCTTTACCTTGATGCAAATGAAGTTTAGCAGAGAATGTTAGTTCTGGGACTGACCCCAGTGTCTCTACTCTAGCAATTCTGAAAGTATGTTTGTTCCCTGGAATCCTAATTTTACCTGGCATTGATAGATACTGTGTAGAGGGAAAAAGGGAGGCTCCTTAGTCTAAAGAATGTTGAGAAATGCTACATTTAAATAATATTAAACAGGTTTTCCTTGCTGCAAGACTCTCTAGAACTTTTAACATTCTGAATGGCAAAAATCATACCCATTTCCCAAGTTTGGGCCAGAGCCAAATGACTTGGAGTCCCCAGGCTTTCATTTGCCTGAAGAAATATAGAACATTAAGAAAAATTGAAAACAGAGGTATTCATGAGCCATTGTGGTAAAGAAAAGAGTAAATGTCAGATCCAGACTCTCAGGAGGTCAGGTTTGAGTCAGTCTCAAGAGCCTAAATGGAAGTCAGTCCGAGGAGCCTAACAAGATTGAAGCAGACAAAGCAGCAAAACCACAGAAGCAAGGATGTGTGTAGAAAATACATTTGTTCTTTCATTCAACAAATCCTTACTGAATGTCTATAAAATGCTAGGCACCATTTTGGGCATTGGGAATACAAAGGTAACAAGGGTGTGTTCATTGAAGGCTGCTCCTGGGGTGTGCTCACCTGGATCTAGGTGCTTTTGATGTACTCCCTGCCCCCGTTAGGTAGCTGCCCACCTTTGTCTTTAGTAAGGTCTAGGTTCTGTAGGGAACTGTCTGGGCATTGGAGCATGTACTTCCTAGATGCTGGGAGAAAGCGGCAGAGGTGAGGGCAGGCCTCAGGAAGAAATTTTTCTGCTTTCTGCTGTATTTTAGCAAATTGGAGAGGCAAGGAGATGTCATGACCCATTATCTGAGTAGCTTATAAGGACTTTCAATGAGGAAAACTCTCTTAAAGTACAAACCAGAGTTTGTAAGAAGACCCTTGAGTTGAGAGCTTATGAAATTTCTGGGACAAAGAATTCCTTAAAGTGATCAGGTGTTCCAACTTCAAGCATTGTGGTTCATCTTGATCACCTCCAGGTTTGGGATATCCTCCAGTAATGATTCCATACCATAAATCTGGCTTGATGGTCAGGAGCTCCTTCTCCATAAAGGGGCAATTGATTCGACCAGCAGGAGATATCTATCTATCTATATCTATCTATTATCTATCTATCTATCTATCTATCTATCTATCATCTATCTATAATTTTTTAAATAAGAAATACTCTGTATATTTTAAATAAGAAGTACTACAAGGAAGGAACATGTGGCTTTGGGGTTTCTTTTGGCACATGAAGGCATGAATGGCCATATTTGAACATCTATTTCTTCCATCGATGGATGGTGAAGAATAGGACTTGGTGTGGGGTTATATTTTAGCCCCTATATGGTTTCTTTGGCCACTGGAAACACAAAAACAGCCAGCCATTCCAAGGATTGTAAACTCAGTTGTTTACAAGGGCCAGGTAGATAATGTAAACTCAGTCAGTGGCCTGAGTGTAATATAGTAAGGAGAGATGGGGACTGTGTCAAACTAGGGGACAATATCCGGCCCAGAAGGAGGGCAGCTGCCACTCAAATCCAGCTGATTCTTAGCATTATGATTGCAAGGTTGCTTCTGATTTTTCAAGAGAAGCTAGAGAGCAAGATTTGTGTGTGCTTGAAATTTTCTAATTTTTAACTGTGGGCGACCAAATCCAAATTTAAAACAGCACATGGGACAACATCCTGCTGAATATACCTGAAGGCTGGAGGCAGCTCATGGCACAGCACTTTACAACCCCTTCTGTTAGGTCCACTACAAATTTCTTGAACAAAGGAAATGTGTCTTTTCCATCTCTATCTCTGCTAGGTTAAAGCCAAGTGGTTGGGATCTGGCTGGAAAACGAACAATGGCAATAGACAGAGAGAGGCACAGGACAGAGCTGAGGGTCGTCCTGGAGCAGGGTGAAGAGGCTCCAGAGTCTAGGCTATGAACCAGGATTGTGGGCAGGGGAGGCCAGGCGGCCAGAAGTACTAGTGGCCAGGCCCTCTTGTGTCAGCTACATTTAACGGGCCAGGCGAGCACCTCCCTGCTAAGATTTAATGATGCTACATTTAGTGTTTAAGATTCTGAGATCTAAGTAGTTTCTGTTCTTAACATTTCGGAGTCTCTTTTCCCAGAACTACTCAGGTTCTTTCTTATGCCCAGTATCTGTAATGTCTTCCTATTCTGAACTAGGGTCTGTAAGCTTTTATTTCCTAGAATTTATACATATAAAAAGTGCTTCAAAGTATAGATAATACATTATAGGTCACTATATGTTGTTTATGACTCATTATTCTTTATGTAAAAGAACAAGATGAAGAGAAATACAAGATTTGGTAAAAATATCTGTAATAAAGCCCATAGAACTTAACAACACAAGGAGTGAGTCCTAAAGTGTAGATTTTTAGTTAGTAGTAATGTACCAATAATGGCTTATTAATGTTAGCAAATATACCACTCTAATGTAAGATGTAATAAAAGGGAGTAGAGTATATAAGAATTCTTCATCTGTTCAATTTTCTATTAACCCAGTTCTAAAAAATAGTCTATTAAGTAAAAAAATTTAATAGTGAACTTGATTGTATTAGAAGAACCACAGAAAACCTTTTCCCAATGAATCATAATCTGTCTGGAAAGTGATATATATATATATGTTTCAATGCAATATTCACTTCTTCAGTTTAATCATTTATCCAATAATGATGCTGAGGGCAACTTATTTCCTTGAATTTTTTGAAGAACTCAGCTTCCATCAATAATTGTTGATTTTGCCTAATTTTCTCAAACATCTCTTACCAAGTCTCTGAGTACTTAATTTGAATACTAAGAGAGAGTCTACAGTTTCAGGGCTCACTGAACCTGAAGAGGGTTCACAGTCTCTAAAATTGTTCTTTCCTGAAATTTGTCTCTTCATTATGGTGTACCCAGCAGAAGATGAATTTGCACTTTTAAAATAAGACTGGAATACTAACATACACAGGAGGAAAACAGTCTTTCATCATATCCAGTAGTTTCTCATTTGTATCCTTTCTCTTTGCCCATTAGGCTAGTAAGTTCTCATTAAACCATAATTTAAGGACATAGTGTTTATTTAAAAGGTCATTGCCTGATAAAGAAGGGACAGTACTTTAAAGGGAAAGAATGGCTTTTCTGGATGATTTTATTTAAAATTTCTCCCTAAGTGAAGCCAGTATAAACGATAGGCCTTATTCACACTTAGCTCTCCCAAAGTTTCATGATTTAGACAGTTTTATTTATAACTCATCTGTTTAGATATAGATCTAAACCAGAGTGAAAACCACTGTTAAGATGTTCTTTCACAATTCTCATAGTTTGAAATGAAAGTGAAAATTTAGAATTACTTATGACTTACGCATACTGCTGGAAAAGCACATGGTCTTCAGTGATGATACGTTCTGCCCCTTATTTTAGAAAGAGCATCAGGTAAAATAGTGGAAGTAGCTTGCTTAAAACTAGAACCAATGTTTTGAATTAAAATCTTTATTTTATTTCATTTAGATAAGAGGACATCAATTTGTTTTAACTGCTTGTAGAATCATAAACTAGTTGAAACACGCTTAGTCTTCTTTCAAGAAGAGGCATTCGTCTCAGATATCTTGAATTTAAGGAAATACTATTTGCACTGCCCTTTGACCCAATCACCAAATTATCACAGTGACCTATTCACACCCTACATAGTGAAAAATACTTTACAAGACGACTTTCCTCAAAAAATGAAAAATCAGCAGATGTGTCATTTATAGCATTGATATGAGTATGCTATCAGAATCAATTCTCATCATGTTTTGATGAAGTTAGTCATCAATTTCTAGAACAAAGTCTTTAAACTGGTAGGATTTTTTCATCTCTGAAGTTAATGTTACCAGCTGACGTGATGACCATCTTATAACCAGTGTGCTGTGCTCAGAGCAGAGAAAGCATAATGGTCACTTGTTGCACCTGGCGGGATGTCAAGTTCCAGAACTTTTACATTATCTCCAGGAATTTCATTAAAATAACTTACTAATATAGGAAGAACTCTTTTATTTTTGTGGTTAGCTGAAGCTGTCACAGTGCTGAGACACAAAGGTTTTATCCAATTCTTGTTAAATCTTTTGAGGTCTTGGAGTGGGTTAGAATTTGTTTTTGTTTTTATTTTTACACTATACCTGTGGTTTGTGTTGATGAATATGTAAGTTCAAATGCTGTAGAACCTTGCTCAGAGATGCATTCTGAAGATCTAAAGCTATGATTGCGTTCTGTGGTGTTATATGGAATTACCGTTTCTTTTCTGATCACCTTTTATGAACTATTTCATCATTGAATCATAGAAGATCCAGATATGACAGATGATGGCTGTTTCCTTACACTGAAAATGCAAAACGATAGCAGATTTGGCTTTGACATTTTCTCACTTACTACCACACAAGAAGCAAAGTGCTACATGTGGATTGACACTTCATTTATATGACTATTCCTTTTGCGAACTCTCGTTCACAATTTTTTTTCCAACCTTTTCTCTGCTTTGCAATCATTTTGGTGCTAAAATAAAATAGTTTAAATAATTTTATGCACCTTTTGAATATCTCCAAACTACTGGCAGGAACAGAAATAGCCCCTATAATTATCAATGCATATCATAGGAATCAGCTTTGCCTGACAATCACTCCACACTTAGAAGTGTGCACCTAGCTTCAGACTTCAACACTTGCACAAATATCCATCTCAATGTTCACAGGAACCCAGCTTACCCCTTTCTGCTCCTCTTTCTTCCTCAACATCCTAACACTGGCTTTCTTTCACTTAGATGTGTCTAGTACCTTGCTTCCCTGCCTCCATCACAAATCCCCAAGTGCCCATAGACCCAACAACAAACCCTTCTGGCATTTTACACAGACATTTGCAGGCCATTGTCATAATTTTGCAGCTTGGGATCCTGCTTCTTTTGTAGCTCTTCATCTTAGATTTCTTAATTCTTTAAAATGAATAACTACTAATTTGCTGCTTTCAGTCACTATCTTCCAAGATATTAGACATTTTAGAGCATTTTACATTTATGCAAAAAATATGGAATAAGGTATTTGAAATTAAAGTTTCCTATCAAAAGTCAACCTCCTCCCAACCCTGTGTATCTGGCCTCAAGTGGTCCCATTCTCCCCCCTGACTCCCAATCATTCTATCCCATTAACTTGTCTCATGTTCTTTTTCTTTTTGAGACAGTGTTTCGCTCTTGTTACCCAGGCTGGAGTGCAATGGCGCGATCTCGGCTCACCGCAACCTCCACCTCCTGGGTTCAGGAAATTCTCCTGCCTCCTGAGTAGCTGGGACTACAGGCGCGCACCACCATGCCCAGCTAATTTTTTGTATTTTTAGTAGAGACGGGGTTTCACCATGTTGACCAGGATGGTCTCAATCTCTTGACCTCGTGATCCACCCGCCTTGGCCTTCCAAAGTGCTGGGATTACAGGCTTGAGCCACTGTGCCCGGCCTTGTCTCATGTTCTTCATTGTGCTTACAATTGTTATTATATGAATGTATCTTACATATTTATGTTTCATGTGTATATGATTCCAGATCATAATTCTTTTGCTTTTAGAAACAGGGACCTTGTCTTGTTCACTGCTATTTCCTGGTGCCTAGGACATGCTCTATGAAGACTGGTTGTAAGAGAGAAACAAACCTGAAAAATTGTGATAGTCAGTCCCCATCTTTCCAGAGCTAAGCTATTAATTAGGGACCCTTGGTTCGGAGACACGAAAGTTTCTTAAGATCCCTCTAGAGTTCCATCACCTTGGAGGGCTCCTGCTTTCTGAATCTGGAAAGGGGTGCCTCCCGACCCACATAGCGCTAAAGAATGCTTTGACAGGTAACTTTTGCTTTTTTCAAATTATAAATAATTAAAAGAAGCCCCACAAAGGTTAGATAAGATGACTAGGTCACTTAGAGTCCATGGGTCTAAACAAAGGCCTCAGCATAAAAAAAGAATAATTTTTTAAGACATACATTAGGATGTTGCATAAACAGGGCTGAATAAGTTAACCTTTTTTTTAAAACTAAGGAATAATAACTAGCTTGTTTTTCTTAGAAACGTATTAAGCATTGAATTGTTACAAATTTCTAATTCCCCATATTCCGTTTCAAGAAGCATTTTAAGAGCAGCAGTTATGTCCTGGTCTACTGAGAGTATCTGCCCCTGGAAATCTAGAAAATCAACACGTGTGTATTCTTTTACCTAGAGTTATAGGTTAAAAAAAATCAATATTATTATACCTAAAGTCATTAAACGTTAGGCAGGAAGGCAGCAGAGAGACTGCCGGATGATCAACCCACTTCTTTTTACTAATACAAATCCTGAGGATCAGAGAGTAGAGAGGTTTGTCTGAAGTGATTCAGCTGCAGCCTCTGCTGGATCGTCTTTATTTGCCTGGCCCCCTTTACCAGCCGGCTCTGTGAGCTACGTGGATCAGGTTCTCTAGCCGTTTGGGTGGGAGGCAAGGGCAAGAGATTGGAGGATGAGTAGCGAGGCTGGGGTGTTTACTCCCTCAACAGCCTCCCTCCTGGGATATGTAGGATTCAGCAGGGGTTGCATTTTTTGACCCAAAGCTGCAGCTCCCTCCTCTGGTTCCTTTAGCTCCAGGGGTGATGACACTTCCAGTTGTTGCTAATGCTGAACCCCGCTCATGCTTTGTTACATGGTCCCTTTTTACTTACTCGTTTCCGTTGAATATGTCATCTGTTTCTTATCTGGGCCCTAACCATACACATTCGAATCCAAGTTTCTGACTGCTGGCCAATGCTGTTTCTATTCTGTTCCCAAATTCAAGGGCTGCTTTAGCAATACAAAGGACTCTGAAAAGTTCTGAAGATCACAGCAGGTGACTGTGGTTAATAACACTATGTTATAGACTTGAAATTTGCTAAGTGAACAGATCTTAAGTGTTCTGCACAAACACACACAAGAATGACTGTGTGGTGATGGATGTGTTAATTAGCTTGATTGCGGCAACTGTTTCACAATGTACATCAAAATGTCACATTACACAACTTAAATTTATATAATTTTTTGGCCAATGATATCTCAATAAAGCTATAAAATATAAAGATCTATATTTGACAAAAAGAAGGAAATATATGACTCCAAGTGCTCTGATTATGTGGAAATATTTTTTAAATACTTTGATGAAGTACTTGAAACAGAATCTAAAACTATGAGTAATGAGGCCAGAGACAGGGGAAAGACTGACTCTAGGGAGGTTCTGCAGGAAATCTTGCAAAGGTGAAATTTGACTGAGGCAAAATGTGGAACTGTTTAGAGGGGCAGGAGGGCACTGTGGTTCCTGTGTGGTCAGAGGAACTGAGGTTGCTGCTTTCAGTCCTGCAACAGCTAAAGTCAACCCACCCTGGGTGTGATTTTATGCGATATGTGTTTTTCATCCACCACAGCCCCTAGATATAAGCCAAATACTTTATCTGTGCTCAACTAAAGAAGCAGCACATTTTTCCAGCACTGAATAGGAAAACTGGTTGCACTGGTCTCAGTGAGGGGGTCTCCGCTGGTCTCCAGCATGGTGTCTAATTGAGATATTGCCAAGGATCAATCTGACCAGGCAGAGTTTTCACCTTATATCCTGACTTCACTGGAATATCATCTCTACATACTGGTGCTTCATCTTAATTCATTCCCACTTGCTTCCTTTTCCTCATGAAAATGGAATATCAGTAAAGCCATGAGGTAGAATATAGAGCGACGTTTCTTGAATAGAGCTGTGCCTCAGAACTGAAAATAACTTTGTTCTAGTCTCATCTCTGTCACTGACTTTGTGGGACCTCATGCAAGTGTCTGGGACTCAGCTTCCTCTGAGTAAAATGAAAACTCAGATTAGAATGGTATTTGAGGTCATTTCTGCCTTTCAGATACTATGATCCCCTAAATAATCAGACTAAATGACAACATCATCTCTCTTGAGCTCTCTGCCTATTGGGAGAAAAAATTCATGTACTCAGGGTCCCTTCCTCCTGGGTCTTGGGATATGTTTCATAGAGAAAGTGATGAGGTCCTGGTACCTCCAGCCTTCCTGGACTCAGCAACTGGTGTCCAGACCCAAAGATCTCATGTTCCTGGAGCCCATCTTCTGGCCAGTGTCTTCCTGGAGACATGTCATATAGGAAACGCGAGGCAGGAGACAGATCTCACAGCCTGATTGCTTTAAGTGGCTTTGATTTCTTTTCTGCCTGGCAAACTCTGCCTCCTAACTTTAAAGCACCGTTTGAACAGCACTTCCTCTGAGAAGCATTTGTCAATGCTTCTTCCTGGGGTAGAATTCATGTTCTCGTCCTCTGTGCTTCTCAGGCACAGTGCACCCATCTCTTCCCTGGCATCTGTCACCCTGTCATTGAATTATTTGTATCTGATGCAGGGGAAGTTTCTATAGGTCAGAGACCTGGTGTTTGTCTATCTCTGCCTAGAATAGCAACCACTCAGTGAGGACTCCTTAGAAAAGGAGGAAGGGAAGGGGCAGAGGGAGAGAAGGAAAGACAGAGGAATTTTCTGTTTGTCAAATGCTTGCAATGTTCTTTCCTTATGCATATTCTGAGGGTAAATGACATACTTCATAGGCAATGTTAAGAGTGTCTTCGACAGTGAAATAAGAATAACCACCAGCTGTGGCACAGTACCACTGAATGGTTTGTTTTCTCTTGCTCTGCCATACCTGACTCCCCTATGACTTGACTTTGGGGAAAAAAGGCAACAAGGACCTTTTATCATCAGATCTCTCCTAGGGATGGTTTTATTGGTTTTTGTTTAGTTTTTGGTTGATTGTTTTTTCTGAGAGAACCAGTCTCTACACTTCCCCAGAGAATAAAGGCATAAAAGAATTGCTGCAGTCAGAATGGCTTCTTCCCTAGAACAGAGGGAGTTGTCTGAAGTCTCAGCCTGGCCTTGGGGAGAGCAATCTGGCCAGAGAATTAGGTGCCATGAGATTAACCAGGAAGTGATGCAACCAGGAAAATTTGGGTGTTATCACTGCCGAAAGTCTGTCCCCAAATTGCCTGGTGGTCAACAGGTGTCCTGTCTTGTGTGTTAAAAAGCTATTGGCTCATTTGATCTTTCAGGATCTCAAAAGCCTCTAAAAGTTCTGGTTTTCTTCTTTGTGGTAGCTAAGGTCACCCCAGACTATCTCTTGAATAGTCAAAACTTGGAAAATTTCAACTCCATATTTGTTTTTACTTTATGGTACTAAACAATCTATTTGGGTAAACTTTTTTTTTTTTATTTTTTTGAGATGAAGTTTTGCTCTGTTGCTGTGGCTGGAGTGCAGTGGTGCAGTCTCGGCTCACTGCAATCTCCACCCCCTCGAGGTTCAAGTGATTCTTCTGTCTCAGCCTTCCAAGTAGCTGGGATTATAGGCATGTACCACCATGCCTGGCTAATTTTTGTGTTGTTAGTAGAGACGGGGTTTCACCATGTTGGCCAGGCTGGTCTCAAACTCCTGACCTTAACTGATCCACTTGCCTCAGCCTCCCAAAGTGCTGGGATTACAGGCGTGAGCCACTATGCCCGGCCCTTTGGCTAAACTTTTCACCAGTGTGACTGCATTGTTTGGTGGCGTTGATAAACTTGGGGTCACTGCCCATAACATGAGGTCCATTTGTTTACCATAAAGTGTTCTGACAGAATGTTGGAGTTACCAGTCCTAGAAATCTGTCATTGCATCTGGTTTTCTACATAGCATAACAATAAGGCCGTGAGAGATGTTACTGTGCTTTTAAACTTGAGCTTTGTCATTTTAACCTAGGGAAGATAAACATCTAGTTCATATAAGACGTTATTAGTTTATTCAAAATTATCTATGAAGCACCTACTATGTGCTAGGCACCATTCTAGGTGCATGGGGGTACATCAGTGAAGAAAACAAAGATCTTTGCCTTCGTGGAGCTCACATTCTATGTCAGCAGTCCCCAACCTTTTTGGCACCAGGAACTGGTTTTGTGGAAGACAATTTCTCCATAGATGGGGGCTGGGGATGGTGGTTTGGGGATGAAACTGTCCCACCTTCAGATAATCAGGCATTAAAGTCTCCTAAGGAGCATGCAACCTAGAGCCCTCACATGTGCAGCTTACAGTAGGGTTCATGCTCCTATGAGGATCTAATGCTGCTGTAATGCTTGCTCATCTGCCACTCATCTCCTGCTATGCAGCTTGGTTCCTAACAGGCCACGGACCGATACCAGTCTGTGGACCTCTGTTCTAGGTAGAGAGAAGACAGGCAATAATCCATACACACAATATATCAGTAGATGATCTAAGATGCTAGAGATGACAAGTGCTGTGAAGAAAAGGAAAAGTAAAGCGTGGTAAAGTGGCATTAGGTATTGAAGTGGCATGAGGGAGGAAGATGCCAGTGTGTGCTTAGGATGGGCCACATTGTGACATTTAAAAAAGAACTTGAAGGAAGTTAGGGAGTCAGCCAAGCAGGTATCTGGAGAAGTGTGTCCCAGAAAGAGGGAAGCGTGAGTGCAAAGACCTTCAGGTGGGAATGTGCCAGTCTTGTTTGCGGACCAAAAAGGAGACCAGGGAGGCTGGAGAGAGTGAACCAGTGGGTGAGAAGTAGAAGACAGGAAGAAGAAGATCATGGGGGTTCTGGCAGCCTTTGCCCTGACGATATGGGGAGCAATTGCAGAGTTTTGCATGAAGACATGACACTATGTTCTCACAGAGCATGAGAGTTCATATGTTAAAAGCATTACTTTGACTTCAGTGTTGAGAATAGACAATGGTATATACAAACCTAGGCTGCATGAGTAAATTTGATCAGGCGTAACCTGATAATAGGATACTTCTCCAAGAAGAATCACAAGATACCACGTTCAAAAAAAGCATTTGGATTCTACTTCCAGAATGTCACTGTGGGTGTGCTGCCACGCAGCTTGATTGAAATAGCTGTTGTATCCATATTTGTAACAGACACCATCCTTCTTCCAGACTCTCTTAGAGTTGTCATTCTCCTCTATCCACTACATTCAAATAAAAAATTACCTTCCCCATGCAAAGCTCTGTGCTAGTTGCAGAGCACACGAGTTGAGACTGCAAGGATGGGCAAAATGCTGTCTCTGTCCGCTCCTGCAGTTTCCAGAGAGAAAATTTAGATTCTTGATCTCAAAAGGATATATTTCTCTGATATATGCCTGGTACGTGGTACTTGCTTTTTTTTCCCCGCCTTGAGATAATCAATGATTTTGTTGTGGAAGAAATCTTTATAAGAAGTCAAATGAAGCTTCTACATTTTAGACAGCATTATCCTTGCTTGGCATAGAATTCAGTTTGCCCTGCTTGCCATGTGATGAGCAGATGAACTTTAAATCATTTCTGGAAAGTGCTATATTTTCAATAGATCATTCTCGAAGAAGAATGGATGTGTGGCTATAGAGGAGGAGTTAGAAAGTGGTGGTGTCAGAGAATACAAAATTTAAGATTCTTAATCTATTGTCTCTAGACCCAAAGAGCAAAGTCAAATCAGAGAGTACTGCTTAGTGGTCAGAGCATTCAATTGGCATAGCTGGGGAGTTGGAGAACTAACAATTTTTTGTGGGGTTGGTATAATGACCTTAACAAGATTGCTGGGCTACCATAACAAAATACCACAGACTAGATGGTTTAATAGCAGAAATCTAGTTTCTCACAGTTCTGGAGGCTAGAAGTCCACGATCCAGGTGTCAACTCCTGGGCCTCTCTCCTTTGTTTGCAGATGGCCACCTTCTTGCTGTGTCCTCACATGATCTTTCCTCTGTGTGCCTGCATCCCTGGTATCTCTCTATGTGTTCAAATTTCCTCCTTTATAAAGACATCAGTATTGGATTAATACTGGATTAGGGCCCACCCTAATGGCTCTTTTTATTTAATTACATCTCTCTCCAAACACAGTCACATTCTGAGGTACTGACGGTGAGGACTTCAACATATGAACTTTGAGGGGACACAACTCAGCCCATAGCAGAGGGGATGGTCTCATTATTCAAGTATAAAACTTGTATCTTGGAAATGTTTAAGCATTTTGATAAGGAAAACTTATGTGCTTTAGATCTGACTTTCTGTGGAAAAATGAGATTTGCTATAGGTGCGACCCATGTCTGAGTTTTCTAAAAAGAAGGAATGGCATTTTGTATCCTGTGTACCCTTTTATTTAAGCCCCTTAGGAACAGATTGCGGTTATGAAACTCATTTACATGGGGATTGAGCCAACCTTGGCCTTAGTGTGGCTCTCCAATTAACTGATTCAACAAAGCCAAGGGTGAAAACTGATTGAAGGACAAATTATTCTCTTGTCAATTTTTAGCATCATTCTGAAAGGGCCTCACTTGGTAAGTATTTAATTATTATTTTCTAATTATAGTTCAAATATGTTCACATAAACCAAGCAAGTAAAGAAGATGTTTCATGGTTAGATGTTCTTGTGGTTGCTGGCATGGAATTTTGATTTAGATTTGAACAGGGTCTGACAGATAAGGGCTGCAGCAGGGGGATGGGTTTGTTTCCAGACTGTCATACTCTTGCTCTTTTTCCATTAAGCTGGCTGGACATATTCTCATGAGTACTAGACAGACACTTTATTAATCTCTGGCCTTAACTTACTCTACAAATGGCAAATACCTCTTAAATTGTAGAATCTTCTGCTGGGAGTCATCACAAAATTTTTTGAAAGGAACAAAATTTTATCATGCTACACAGAGACTATGAGTAACTTATCTGAAGAAACCTGGTGGTTCAAATGGTTCTCTACCCAGGGATCTTCCAGAGTCCAGGG
This sequence comes from Callithrix jacchus, assembly GCF_049354715.1. Lineage (NCBI taxonomy): Eukaryota > Metazoa > Chordata > Mammalia > Primates > Cebidae > Callithrix > Callithrix jacchus. The sequence goes on from NC_133513.1 coordinate 67,619,459, forward strand.
TTTGGTCATCAGACCTTTAGTTATCAAGGTACCTAAGTTTTCATACTGAAAGAAAGATACTTTTGTTTTAAATGAAATGATTTGCAATAACTGAATTCATGAAGCTGCTATATAGTGAAAAATAGAGCGTTCAAGAGGACTGGATACTCCTGTCTTCTGAAAAGTCCATTTGGTTTCTGTACCCTCATGGGAAACTGTTATAATAAGAAAGTTGCTTGGTGAGTCAGACATCTAAACAAAAAGAATTACTTATATGATTCAAAAGTTTAAATGCAAGTATGAAAGGTAGGCTTCATTTAACAAGTACTCTTATCAATTGTTCAGGGCTGTCTGGAGTGTTGAGAAGTATGAGGCCACATTTAGGCTTGGTAGGAAAGTGATAGTTGATTAGTGATGTCTGCCATGGGCGTAGGATTGAGGAGAAGGTGTATATATATATGCTATGTTTGAACCATCCCTCATATAAAATTATCACACCAAGAGAGCCTTATAAATGTGCACATGCCTGGGCGTTCATACACATACACACATACGCACGCACATATACAAATTAGGACTAGAGGATTGGGCACCCTGGGCAGTGCTTGGTTGGTGACTACTAACATCCTTTTTCAGTGCTCCCATATATAATGGATATTTCTTCTGACATTCCTGTCTTTCTGTGGATATGTTTAGTCAGGTCAGGCTAAGGGCTGTGGCTCGAGGGCAAGCTGGTGTCCTGAAGATGACTGTATAATTCTGCTCTGAGCCATTTTGGGCTAATTTCTTTCTTTGCTCTCACAGGAGAATCTTGTTGACCAGATTTGGGGCACCTCTCTATAGCTCCTGTTTAAGAAAAAAAAATCTACCTGAGTGGTTTTCATATTTTGGGAAACCTCTTTTTTCTAACTAAATCTTCCCTAGAACTCCATCATACTAAACAAATAAAAGCAACAGGCAGTTTCTCTGGAAGTTTCAACCCTCATTGTTTGACAGACACTATTTCTCTGGGTGAAGATGTCCTGAAACATTGTTGTGGTGATCCCTGGGAATGCATGGACTATTATTTGAAAATCTCTCATCCAGTTCGATTTCTTCATTCCAGGTAAGAGAAAATCCAGGCATTGGAAAGACAAATTATTAACTCAGGATCACATAGCAGGTACGAAGCTGTGTTGAGATGAAGACTCCTCATTTCTTAACTCCCCATATAGCACTTTTCCCCTAAGACCAACACTTGTGGGTTTGGGAGAGATTATCTTCCAGCACCCCAGTGGCCAAGCCTAGTCTACACTGTGAGTCCTTGGGGGGAGGAGTAGGCCCAGGCCCACCAGAGGAGACATGCTGAGGACCCCAGAGAGAACATGCTGAGGACCCCAGAGAGAACTGTCTGCTTTTTCTCTCCTTCATTTCATAAGTGAAACCTGACAGCATAGATCAGAAAAATAATAAAAGGCCATCTCATCTGTGTTCCCTATTTATTACACATTATTCAGGTATCTGGTTGCAAAACCTGCACTCCTACTCTTCTCTCATTGTTAACAACGTTTGAAGCAGAACACACTGACCTGCTTCATCAGATAACATTGGCATCTCAGTGAGCACTCACTTTCCAGGTGGCTTCTGCCCTCCCTCCCCATCCCCACCTCCTCACTGACCCCCAAAATCCAATAGGGAGAACACTTTACTAGTAGCAGAATACCTCACCTTTACATGATACGATTGTGTCTATATCTAGTCAAAAAATAAAGGAAAATAAAATTGCACCCTTTTCAAAAGAAAATAGATTACCCAGATTGTGGGGTCTGAGAACGGACCCTGAAGGAATGTGACCCAGTTAGTTAACTAAGAGGGGATTACCCCAGTTCTCTTCTGGTCCTGTGCAAGGCCCCCTTTGAAGCTTAGGGAGGACACCAATTTTGTGGGAGGAAGTAGCTCTTCATTTGTTGTCAGACAGAAAGAGGAGGAAAAAGGGAGGGAAAGGAAGAAAAAGAGAAGAGAAGAAAGAGAAGAAAAGAACTGAGGTAGAGAGAAGGGGAAGAGAGATGTTGATGAGAGGCAGAGAAAGGGATGAGAAGAGCTAGACACAAGGACAAGAAGGAGAGAAGGAGGAAGAAAAGGAGGAAAGGAGACAGAGACAGAGCTTTGTTTTAAAAGAGTATAATGTAATAATCAAATTAAGCAGTCCCGGCCTGTGCTGCCACATAGAGGCTCAAGGGGTGGGGGAAGACCAGATGGCATGCGGGGAAACCCCATGCCTCACCTCTACTATTATCTCTGTGTCACCTTGAGTGAGTCTCTTTTCCTCTCTGGGCCTCAGTTTCCTCAACATGCAGTAAAAAGCATGTGTGAGAAGCCTTGAGTGTCTCCCAATCACCCCTTGCCCTGGAGCAGTCTCGACTCTGTGCTGAGGAGACACCAAAGGGAGAACGGAGCCCTTTGTGGCAGGCCGGGGACAGACAACTTAAAAGGCGATGAGGGCAGAAGAATTGAAGCATTTTTGTTGTAGAGGAAAGCGTGGGCTGCAGGCAGGGAGCCAGAAGCCACTGACATCACCATAATACTTGGAACAGGCCTGAGAGGTAGGCAGGAGCCTCAGGGAGTGGGCAGAGTTACCTGGTGAAGGGACAGAGGACCTGAGTCTGGCCCAGGAGCACTGACACACTTGAAAGAAGCTCCTGGCCCTTACAGGATCAGGGCACAGGTAGCCATGAATTCGAAGGCTGGAGGAAAGTGTGTAAAGTTTGGGAAGTCAATTCTCTACTCAGTTGCTTGGTTTAGGTCTTGGCATGGAAAATGGGAGAGATGAGTGTGGTCACCTCTAGACAAAAATCCATTTGTCCTGATCCCCGGACCTTAAGTTGGAAACACTTGATACAGGAGATGTTCACATCCACCTTCTCTCTTTGGCTCCCAGAGCCTGTCCAACAGGGAATGGAACTGGAGGTTGCCTCTCTGGTAGGATTATAGGGGTATGGGGAGACACTTCATTCCCTCAGATGGGGCCTCCACTAAAATGCCATAGGGATTTCAATCTCTATTATTACTAAGTCCCTTTTTGGGGTTAAGCACTCCCTCTTCCTACAGCTGTTTTGTAAAACTTACATCTCATTCCTCCCTAGGGATTTACAAATACTAACATCCTAGTGTGTCTTAATGCAAGCTTATCAACTCTGTGGCACGTGCACCACCACTCTCTAATGCTGAGCTCAGGGCAGACAGTGCTAGTGGATTGCCCAGATGCATTATCAGAATCCCTCCCAATCAGGGCTCTTGCCAGGCACTACCAACTGATGGGAATTAGCTCTTGAGACTGACCCTGTTTGTTACCCCTAGTTTAGGGTTAATTATCAGACATTTTCCTTTGGGGCAGGAAAGTCCTGGGATATGGTGGAAGGGAGGATTATGGGGAACTTGAGGGCTGGGAAGAAGCAAAGGAAAGAGACATGAGAGAACTGAGCAACGACAATACCTGGTTTTAAATATTATTTCTTTTTTCTTCTTTGTAACTTTCCCTTCCGTTTCTCAGAGCTTTCTTCATCCTTGGATTATGTCATCCTTGCTCTCTTTTTTCTTTTCTTTTTTTTTTTTTTTTTTTTTTGAGACGGGGTTTCGCTCTTGTTACCCAGGCTAGAGTGCAATGGCGCGATCTCGGCTCACTGCAACCTCCACCTCCTGGGTTCAGGCAATTCTCCTGCCTCAGCCTCCTGAGTAGCTGGGATTACAGGCACGTGCCACCATGCCCAGCTAATTTTTTGTATTTTTATTAGAGACGGGGTTTCACCATGTTGACCAGGATGGTCTCAATCTCTTGACCTCGTGATCCACCCGCCTCGGCCTCCCAAAGTGCTGGGATTACAGGCGTGAGCCACCGCCCCCGGCCCCTTGCTCTTTTTTCACCAGGAATCAGGATATTAGAAAACAATTGTTTAAGGTCCTACAGGTTGAGATGCTGGAATAAATGGAAAATAGACCAGGAGCTCATTCCTTTTTCCTTAGGAAGATGGTTTCTGTCCCTGCTTATGGGACACCTGGAGATAGATGCCTTACTCTTCATGAGAGCCTTTGCAAGATCCTTAAAAGTCCACACCCCTCTTCTGTAACCTTTTCAGGGGTGGGAACCCCATTGCCTCATGAGACAGCTCATTTCATTGTTGAATGAGCTAAGTGGTTAGAAAGTGGTTGGCTCACACTGGTTGAAATCTCTCTGCCTGATGAGTCCACCTTTAGTGCTGGTTGAGAGAGTACATCTGCTTCCTCTTTTTCCATGTCAGCTTTTCGTGTTGTTTCAAGATGGCTATCATGGGCTGCCTAGGTTTTCTCCTCTCTAGTTTTCCTATTCTGCCTCATGTAACATGGCATCAGAGCTTTTATCATCCTGAGTAAACCTCATGTTGTCAGTGACCTCCTTGTAACCAGTGTCCCTCATTGAAAAATATGTAGTCTAACTTGTACGGGTCTGTGGGATAGATGTTTGTTGAATTGAACTGATTATTAGGTCCTGTGATCTAAAAATCGTCCTTCTATTTATGCAACCAAAGAGTTGTTTTTGTTTTCATTTTAAGGTGCTACTTTATCTTGCCTTATGTTAAGCTTGTGTCCAGCTAAGACCCATAGATTACTTTCACTGAAACTATTAACCATCTTGTATTCAACTGATAGGAATTTGTAAAACTGATTACTACTGTTTCTAAACAGGAATGTGTATTGATTGTCTATTTTTGTATGGTTCTGTGCTGGGCACTGGACCAGAGAAATAAGCCCTTTAGAGTATTATAATTTGAGACATAGTCATTCAACACACATTTATGGTTAATGTTGGCTTTTTAGTGGATAATTTGTTAGCATCAAAATTTTATGTTTGTAGCATTTGCCCAGTATTACATCCTTATTTTAAAGATCTAGTCACTCATATAATGAACATAAATATATATGTACAAGGATTGTACATAAATATATACATGTACAAGGATTGTACAATTGCAGCATTGATTTTTTTTTTCTTTTGAGACAGAATTTTGCTCTTGTTACCCAAGCTGGAGTGCAATGGCGCGACCTCTGCTCACCACAACCTCCACCTCCTGGGGTCAGGCAATTCTCCTGCCTCAGCCTCCTGAGTAGCTGGGATTACAGGCACACGGCACCACGCCCAGCTAATTTTTTGTATTTTTAGTAGAGACGGGGTTTCACCATGTTGACCAGGATGGTCTTGATTTCTTGTCCTCGTGATCCACAGCATTGATTTTTAATTGTGAAATTAAGAAGCAAACTAAATTGTCAAGGGGAATAAACATAGAATAGTACCTCCATAAGTGGAATGTCATGAAGCCACTAAAGCTGCATTTGATCCACATGTAATGACACAGAAGAATCTTCAAGATATTATGTAAAGTGAAAATGCAGGTCATAGTAGAGTAGATATATTCATAATCTCATTTGCGTTTTAACAAGTAAAATTATAAAGTATATTTTCCATATACATATACAGGCATACATATATACACTTAAACATAAATAAGGGTTTGAATGATACACAGTTAACTATTGATGGAAGTTTCTTGTTAGAGCAGGCTAAGATTAAAGAATGGATTGTTTTTCCTCTACATATTTTGGTGTTTGGATTTTTACAAGCATGGATTTATTATTTGTGTGATTTTTTTAAGTTTTGTTTGTTTGTTTTTTTTTTGGAAGACAGTGGAAATACAAAGAATTCAATGGGAAAGGCACAGTCCTTCAAAAAACAAAAACCCAATATGAGGAATAATGCAGCATACAGATAATGATGGTATTTTGCAATGCAAGGTGTTGGGGAATCTGGATGAGAGAGTGATTCCTTCCACCTGGAGAGCTGAGAAGTCAGGAGGTGAGCCCTAGGGGATGGCAAGAGTTTGACAGGGGATAGCATGAAAGAGTTTTTTGTAGGAAAATGGGAAAGGCTGTACCTTTTCTGGATAGGACACTAAGTCCAGTTTGTTAGAAGTGTAGGGTTTGTATGGGGGAGTAGTCAGCAAACATTTTTGAAGGATAAGTTAGATTTACCTCTCAATTAGCCTTTGATATTCTTCCTTTGGTAGCCAATAAGAGATATCCTGGGGTGGCATCTTAGGCAGATTAATTCAGCCGGGAGACCAAAAGTTTGGGGGACTATGACACTAGAGGCCAAGAAACTATTGCCATATTTTAGCATTTTCTAAACAGTGGGATAACCACTGTTAACTTTTAATGGGACCTAGAAAATGCTAAAATATGGCAATAGTGTAAAGGTTTTCTAAGGTTATTTAGCTGCTGCATACCCTCCTAAATGTGTTCAGCAGCTAAATAACCTTAGAAAACCTTTACACTACATCTCTACTTTGAGATATGTAATCCTTTTTAGCATAGTCTAGGCTCTGAGAGGTCCTATAATAAAAATGTGTTTAGTTTTTATTAACCTATAATTCCTCAATTTTATCTGGACCTGGGACATTTTATTTGCAGCCCGTATTTTTCACAATGGCATTCTGAACAGCAGCAAGCACTTAAAAAATCTGTTAGAGTAGAATCACAGACGTCTGAATGTGGCAGAAGAACGATGGAAAGGAAGAGTGGATATGATCATGCTGGAGAAGAAAGAATTGGGAGGGCATGGCAAGCTGCTTGGATGTGGAGTCAGAGGAGAGACATGCCAAAGACTGGTCTGACCTTACTTCTGCTATATTCCCTCATTCTAAAAGTCACACATCAGGTTTATACCTCTGAATGACTAGCCACAGACTTGGGACTATCCCTGCTTTAGTGGGCCCAGCATGAATTACTGGCCTGGAAAAAAACTCATAATTTTTTCCTGTCTTCACCCCTAATGGAAATATCTAATTTAAAATGGGATGTATCACAATTAGTGGAGTGAAGAGACAATCCATGGAATGGGAGAAAATATTTGCAAATAATATATCTGATACAGAGTTAATATCAAAATATGTAAAGAACTCCTACAATTCAACAGCAGTAAAACAAACAAATGGGCAAAGGACTTGAATAGACATTCCTCCTAAGAAGATATACAAATGGCCAATAAGCACAGGAAAAGATGCTCAACATCACTAATCATTAGGGAAATGCAAATCAAGACCACAAAGAGATACTACCTCATACTCATTAGGATGGCTATTATAAAAAATTCAAAAATCACAAGTGTTGACAAGCCTATGGAGAAATTGAAACACTGTGCACTGTTGGTGGGAAAGTAAAATGGTACAGTTTCTATGGAAAACAGTATGGCAGTTCCTCAAAAATTAAACATGGAACTACCATATGATCCCAAAATTCCACTTCTGAATATATACCCCAAATAATTAAAAGTAGAGACCATAAGAGATATTTGCACACTCATGTTCACAACGATGTTATTCATAATAGCCAAACGGTGGGAGCAATCCAAGTGTCCATCAGTAGATGAATGGAGAAACAAAATGTGATATGTAAATTCAATGGAATATTATTCAGTCTTTTAAAAAAATATTTGGACATGTGTAACAACATTGATATTAGGGACTAAATGTTTGTGTCCCCCAAAATTCATATGTTGAAATCCTAAGTTCCCATGTGATGGTATCAGGATGGTATTAGGGGCTTCTGGGAGGTGATTAGGTCATGAGGGTAGAACCCTTATAAATGAGATTAGTGTCCTCATAAAAGAGACCCCAGAAAGCTCTCTTGCACCTCTTCTTACAAGTGAGGACATAGCTCAAAGATGGCCTTCTATGAACCAGGAAATGGTCCCTCCCAAGACATCAAATCTGTTGCCACTCTGATCTTGAACTCCTAGCCTCCAAAACTGTGGAAAATAAATTTCTTTTGTTTATAAGCTACCCAGTTTGAGGTATTCTATTATAGCAGCCTGAATGGACTGAGACAATGAATGACCTTTAGGGCATTATGAGAAGTGAAATAAGCCAGTCACAAAAGGAATATATCATGCTACTTACATGAGGTACCTAGAGTACTCAAATTCATAGAGATGGAAAGTAGCATGGTGTTTGCCAGGATCTGGGGGGAGGGGAATGAGGAGGTATTGTTTAATCATCATAGAGTTTCAGTTTTGCAAGATTAAAAGAGTTCTGGAAATGGATGGTGATAATGATTGCACAACAATGTGACTATACTTAATGCCGCAGAACTATACACTTAAAAATTGTTAATGTGGTACATTTTACATTATGTGTATTTTACACAATTAACAAACAGACAAAACAGATACAGCATTTTGGTTCCTATAGTCAGAAAGGTCCTAAATCTCTTTAACTGGTTATTTTATCTTTTCTACAATTTACTGTCACTGTGCAAATGGTCTGGAGTTTTGAAAACTATACATACAAAATATTATCCACTGTAGAAAATATGGAACATATAAAAGTACAAAGAGAAAATAACATCACTCAACTCCTATCTGGAGATAAGCCATCAAGTTATCTGGAGATAGCATTATGGTAGATTTCCTTAAAGTCTTTTTATCTGGAACATGCCTACTTGAGTCCTCAGCCCCCACCTCTTTTTTCCCCTCTTCTTCTCACTCAGAATACCAGAGCATGGCAACCATTGCATGAGGATAGCCACTTTTGTCTAGTCTTGGTCCAGTCTGTGGCTGGGTAGCAGGTTACAACAATCATTGAGTAAGAAACAAATAGAGATTTCTTCTCTCATTCAGCGGACGAGTGGAGTGCTCACTGATCATCTGAATTGTGTCCTATCCAGACTAATAGGTAAAAATAATAGGATTTAGAAGGGACTTGTCATGCCAGGAATTAATTAGACTACTAGTTTCCAAAGCACCCTGGAACTTCCCTTGTCTTAGTGCTCATTAAACTTTATTACAATGAGTGGTTTGATGTTTTAATTTGCCACTAGACTATAATAGACGAACTTTATCTACCTGTTCACTGCTGTAGTCCCATTGCTACCTGGGACACATGAAATGTTCAATAAATGCTTGTTGAATGAATGAATTAATGGGTGCTTGTAATTTACATTCAATTTTATAGGAGGATAAAGGAGAAGTTGTGTAGAGTGCTATTTAAGAGCATTTCTTCCGGTTTCAGACAATTTGCATTTGAGTCCCAGGGTCTGTATTTTGAGAAAATTATTTAACTTCTGGAAGTTTTTCTCATTTGTAAAATGGGGATGAAAGTACTACCTGTTTCAAAGTAAGTGTGATAATTAATTGAGATAGTCCATTATAAATCATGTAGAATAGAGCATGTAACATAGTAATCACTCAATAAATGTCACGTTACTGTATTCAGCTTTCTGTTTTATATTTTCATAAACATTTCCTATATCATTGAATTTTTCAGAAAAACATGTTTTTAGTGATTATATACCTATTTCATATTGGAAATTTACTCTGATTTATGGACCTTTAAGTTGCTTTTAGATTTCCTCTATTTTAAATCACTTTTGGATAAGCATTCTTGTAATAGGGTAGTCAGGAATGCAGGTTCTGGTACCGGGCTGACTGGGTTCCTACATCGAATCTCCTTTTACAAGCTATGTAACTTTGGACACCTAGTATCTCTGCACCTCAGTTTTCTATTGGCAAGATAGGAACAATAATAACAATTCATGAGATTGTTGAGATAATAAATGAGCTAATGATGTATGTAGCTGCTTATAATGATGACTGGCACAATTTAAGTGCTTAATAAATGGTTGCTGTTAAATCATTATTGCTAATCTTTTACCTTATTTGTTAATTTTTTACGCAACAAAATACTTTATTGAATTTGTGGAATAAAGACAGATGTTTTTAGGATGAATGTTTATTATAGTCTAGATAGGAATCCCTAACCTAAATGATGGTTGGATGTTGGAAAAACATGGACATCATTAATTATTAGAACTTGCATTACTCACTACCCTTCAATAGTTAAATGCATTCAAATGAATTTAATATCTTAAAAATGTTTTTAGATCTCTACAGTTTATGATTTGAAGAGTAGCTAAATGTTAATTCCTAAATAAACTTCCCATTACTATTTATCATCTTATGTCTTATACAACAATTACCTTACCATGTTTCTATACAAAGATCATTTGATATGTGGATTTACTTGCACAAGCATTAATAAGAATGCCATTCTAAATCCATATTTGTGCCTTTGATATTAGTAATGATATTAGTACATGTATATGACAGAGCTGAGATCCAGCAGATGAATTTGGACTGCTCTTAAAATTTGTACGAAAGGAGTCATGCATGCATATATGTCTGTCTTCTTTTATTCAGCATTATGTCTGTAAGATTTATCTACATCATTGCAAGTAGTGTTTTTTGTTTTTTTTAATTGCTGGGTAGTAGTCTATTGTCAGCATAAAATGTAATATTTTTAACTGTTGTTTTTCTGATGGATATTGGGGTTGTTTCCAGTTTTTTGGCTTTTATAAAGAATATTTTATATTCCCTATATTTTATATTTGCTATGTTCATTTTAGTACAGATCTCTCTCTCTCTCTCTCTCTCTCTCTCTCTCTCTCTCTCTCTGTGTGTGTGTGTGTATTTATTTCTGTTGGTTTAATATGTAGGAGTTTAACTGCCCAGTTTTAAGTTAGGTAAATCTTCAGTGGCAAAAAATTCTGCCAGTTTTCCAAGTTAGCCAGTTACCAATATAACCTCCTCCCAGAGCTACATAAGAGTTCCGGTTGCTCTGCATCTTCACCAATACTTGATATCTTCTGTTTTTAAAGTGGTAACTCTTCTGGCAGATGTGTAGTGGTATCTTGTTGCAGTTTTAACTAGCATTTCCCTAATGACTGTTGATATTAAAAAACATTTTTAATGTTTATTGGCATAAACATCATTGTTTCACGGAGTACTCTATTTGCCCATTTTAAAATTGAGTTGCATGTCTTTGAAAAATTGATTTGTAGAAGTTCTTTAAAAAAGGTGTTTTGGATACAAGTCTTTCATTGGCTATGTGTGTGACAAATATCTTCTCCCACTATGAGGTATGACTTTTCATTCTCTTAATGCATCTTTTGATAAACATAAGTTTTTCATTTTAATGTAATTTAAAGAACAATATTTTCCTTTATGTTTAGTGTTTTTATGTGCTTTATAAGAATTCTGTGTCTACCTCAAGCTCACAAAAATAGTCGTTTGTTTTATCCTTATTATTTTGCCTTTCACATTTAGTTTTATGGTTCTTTTTTTTTTTTTTTTGAGATGGAGTCTTGCTCTGTTGCCCAGTCTGGAGTATAATGGTGCCATCTGGGCTCACTGCAACCTCTGCCTCCCATGTTCAAGTGATTCTCCTGCCTCAGCCTCCCAAGTAGCTGGGATTACAGGCATGTGTTACCATGCCCAGCTAATTTTTTATATTTTTAATAGAGACAGGATTTTGGCATGTTGGCAAGGCTGGTTTTGAACTCCTGACCTCAGGTGATCCTCCTGTCTCAGCCTCTCAAAGTGCTGGGATTACAGATGTGAGCCATGGTGCCAGTCCTATGATTCATTTTGAATTACATTTTGTATAGTGTGAGGTAAGGTTAAGGTTCCATTGTAACACATGGCTAGCTAATTATCTACTACCACTGATTGAAGTCCATTATTTTCCCATCATATTGCTGTAGGACCTTTGTCATAATTCAGATGACCATAGATAGATGGATTTGTTTGTAGATCCTAGTCTGTTCCATTGGTCTGTTTACCTATTCTTGGACCAATACCACTGTTTACATATGTAGCTTTACAGTAATCTCGGTATCTGTGTTAGTCCTGCAGCTAAATTATTGTTCAAAATAGTCTTTCTTGAATTGTTCTTTTACATAAGATAGGTAAATAGTACCTAAATAATGTGTTGAAAACAGCTCGATTTTGTCTTCATTCTCTATTAATAGTTTATGTAGGTATAAACTTTTAAGTTGACATTTATTTTAATTTTCATCAGCACTTTTGAGATTTACCTTCACAGTTGCCAGGCTTTTATTACTGCCGATCAAAGTAAATTTAACTGTAGGTGCTCTTTTTGCTTTCATAGCTTTTAGAATATTTTTGATGTTCTACAGTTCATTACAGTGAGTCTGTGTTTATCCTAGTTGGTCAACTTGCTATGCACCTTTAAACAATTATATTTTGGAACAGTTTTATATTTACAAATATTGAGAAAATAGTACAGAACTCCTGTATATCCCACATCCCATTTTCTTATTAACATTTTACATTAGTGTGGCACATTTGTCCTCATTAGTGAACCAATGTTGATACATTATTATTAACCAAATCTATATTTTATTCGTATTTTCTCAATTTCTCCCTAATGTCTTTTTTCTCAGTTCTGGGATCCTATCTGGGATATCGTATTACATTTAGTTCTCTTATTTTGTTAGATTCTTAATGGCTGTGACCGTTTCTGAGGCTTTCTCGTTTTTGAAGACCTTGACAATTATGAAGATAACTGGTCAGATGTTTTGTAGAATGAACTCAGTAGGTATTTATCTGATGTTTTCTTGACTGTTAGAGCAAGGTAATGTGTTTTATGGAGGAAGATCACAGGGGTAAAGTACCATTCTGACTACATCATACATGTCAAGGTATATACTGGAAAATGACATCCTGACTTGAGGTAATGCTTATCAGCTTTCTCCACTTTAAAGATACTCATTTTTCCCTCCCTTTCCATACTGTACTCTTTGGAAGAAAATCACTATGTGCGGCTCACACTTAAATAGGAATTATGCTCTACCTTCTTAAGGGCAATGTATCTACATAAATTATTTGAAATTCTTCTGCATATTAACTATATCTATTCTCCCCATTTTATTTATTCAATCATTTATTTATATCAGTATGTACAAATGGACATGTTCATACTTTGGCTTATAGCCCAATATCATTATATTTATTTTCTTGTTCAAATTCTTCTAGCTTTCAGTTGGTTCATGTATCATTTGGCTTGCCTCCATCATTGTATTATTTTCCTTTGGCTCATCTTGTATATTTCCTGCCCCAGTCTTAGAATCAGCCATTTCTTGAGAAAGCCCTGATTCCTTTTATTGGAGAATGGTATTAGAAACCAAAATATGGGTGCTAGGTATGCTCTACAATATACTTTTTATTATTACTTTTGGCTGACAACTTATGATTATATACATTTATGGGGTACAATGTGATGTTTTGATATAGCCAACCAATGTGGAATGATTAAGTAATGCTAATTACCATATCTATCACCTCACCCATCATTTTTATGATGATATATTTGAAATGTATTATCTTGCTTATTTCAAAATACACAATACATTATCATTATTATTATTTTTGAGACAGAGTCTCAATCTGTCGCCCAGGCTGAAGTGCAGTGGCCTGATTTCGGCATCTTGGCTCACTGCAACCTCCACCTCCTGGGTTCAAGCAATTCTCCTGCCTCAGCCTCATTAGTAGCTGGGATTACAGTTGTGCATCACCACACCCGGTTAATTTTTCACAATACATTATTTTGACCATGATCACGCTGCTGTGCAACAGATCTCAAAACCTATTCCTTATGTCTATCCGACACTGTGTACCCTTTGCTCAACTTTGATCTCAGGTTGTCTTGATAAAATTTGCAAGTAGTATCTCTTCATATAATGTTTCTCTATCATTCTCTCAATTTTTTTAATTCAGGAATTCTTATTAAAAAGAGTTGGAGAAAAATCTCAGTCTATCCACGTGTCTCTTAAGCGAACTTCCTTTTGACTTTTGTTTTGTGTCCTCCATCTTTTCCATCTCCTCATCTTTTCTGTCTGTGCTACATTCTGGTGGATTCCTTAATACTGTATTTCCATTTAATAATGCTCTTTCTGACTCTCTCTGTCTAATCCAGATTTTTATTATATTCAATTGTTTTATTTCCACTAGCATATTTTTCATTTCCAAGATTTGGATCAATTATTATTTTCTCTCTTTCTATTTTTATGTCATTTGCAAATCAGAGCAACGAGTTAACTGGTGGTTGGCTAAGGTCCTAGTCTTGAAATTGTGTCTATTTTTATACATACCATAACTTTAAGCCATAACTTTATACAGTGGGTCAGCAGCTGTTTATAAACACACACACACATATATATGCACATTATATACACATACATATATACACACATATATATATACACAAATATATATACACACATAACACACACACACACACACACACACACACACACACACTTATATAAAGTGGTAGGGAAGAGCTTGCCTCAATCTGTGGTCTTAATCAGTGAGCCAGTTTCTGTTCTCTGCATTTAAGCCTTTTTACCTCCAGAAGCTGAACTTTCACAGCCATTTTACTGTACTGGCTGAAAACCCTAATGTATTATTCATTCTCATGGTTCCTTTTTATTTCTGCTAAGTGATACAGGTTTCTGTTTGTGGTAATAATATAAAGTTTTCTTATAAAAATACATTTACTTATGAAAATAAATAATTTAAAGAAAAATACAAAGTAAACATTGGTGCAGAATAAAATTAAAATGACTGAAGTTTGAGAGACCTTAGCACTGAGCCACACTGACAATCCATGATTTGAAATTATTGGTAGAACATGGGGAGGACTATAAGCTAGATCTCCTTATGGTCCAGGTCCTTACACTGGACCCTTCCTGCAGAGTAACCTGGACAGGTAATCCTGTGCAGTTAATGAGTCTCTGTCACTGTTTGGCAATGTGACATAGGTTTGGGACCTTGTGTGTGCAATGTTGCTGAGGCAGGGTGAACATGAAAGCTACTGGTTTGAGAGACATGAAAATTAGAGGCCACCTTGGAGGCCTGCTTGTGGGACTACAGTGGCTCATATGGACTAGCCACAGACAGCTATGCCATGAGGTGAGGGATCGTGGTATTGATGCCTAGTATCAAGGATGGGGAGTCCTGAATCCCCTTCCTGGCACAACGTCTGACTCTGAGGCTTGGAGATAAATGACTTGACTACTCCAGAGGTGACTCACTGCAGTTTGGAAATTCTCAGCTGCAGCCTGTGTGTTAAGAAAAATTATTATTATCATCTCTGACTAATAACTAGAAAATCCAAAGTGAAAAATAACTCAGTGTGAGATGAAGAGAAAATTCTTTTTCTAAAAAAAAATTAATATTGAGCTGCAAAGCACAATAAGGCAAAAGCAGAGGAATGCAGATAACAAATCTTTAAATATTAACCGGATAATTATGCCAATTAACATTTAATTTTATCTATGCCTGTCACATTTTATCCATAATAGCATTCTAGGTAACAGTTATTGCTATAGACCTCCGAAAATTAATTAAAATCACTGAGACAGAACCAAAAAAAGTCTATTCTTTTTAAGAAAATTCAATGAAGTTAAATAATCAATTTCCATTCTGAAAATTTACTCCAAATGGAAACTCTGAGAGCCAGGACCAGGGACAGATTTTCTTTGTTTCCTAACATCTGCCTGTCCCCAAATTTTTGTTGCTATACCTCCCTGGCCTTCTAATTGAGTCAGAGTCTGCACAAAAGGCAGCGGGTGGGGTAGAATGCTAAGTCCCCATGCCTCCCGAGTTCCTGATTTCTCTGGTCTCTTGGCCTAATGCAAGAGGCTGTCTTGTCCTGAAATGGGCTTCCTCTGGGTGCTCCACATTCGGCAGCTGCAGCTCGTGTGTTCTCAGTTCCTATTTCATCCAGGAGTCCTGTGGAGGTGTAGGCTGAGGCAACAAACTGAAATGAACAGGTTGGCTGTTCCTTTATGGCTCATTTCTGATGGGGCCTGAGATTCCACAGTATGTGCAGACCACAGCTGGCTGTTCAATGGTGAGAGTAACTGTGGAGGGTTCAGTGATCAGGGGTTAGGGCGGCTGGGGAAATGCTGTCTTTAGGGGCCTGCACATCATAGCAGACAGTCCTATGAACGTTTCAAAGCTGAACTTTTATTTTCTATCCACCAGCACAATTCAGGGCCTGCTTCTTTCCCTGACAAAGCCACACAGCCACTTCTTGGTGCAATGTCTGGGACATGATTCTCAGAACATTTAGATGGAAAAAGAAAATTGAGCTGCTGCTAAATGCAGCCTCCTTCATTTTGGAGCAGGCTGTACAAATGCTTGTTTTTTCCTCCCTTGATTGGCTTTAATAATCTTTGCCCAGAAAACTAAAACTGATAGATACCTACAGAACTTATGTTTATGGGTCTACAACTATAGTAGCCAAACTTTTGATCAATCTTCAGGTAAACCCCCAAAATCTGTTAACCTATTGGTAGCTAAGGACTATGTCTGGAATATGTACCCTTTATCTTTTACTAATTATCAATTGAGTCACTTGATTGATTGATCAATGTACACTGATAATCTTCCATAGCCATCCCACTGTATTAGATATGGTGTAGAGAGGTTTACTAAGCTATGAAGGACATGAAAACACCAAAGTCTAAAAAATGAGTAGACTTTATATGCTTTGCCTAATCTGATCCAACTACTACAACTGCAGCTGTTGTCCCCCGCCTTGGGACCTGTAGCAACATTTTGAATGTATCTGATCATACCTACCATGTCCTCTGTGAAATCTACTTATTTGTGCATCTGGTTTACCTCCTTCTGGACTGTGGGTTCCAAGAGACAGGGACTCAAATTCATCTTTCATTCCCTGCAGCCTCTGACCCTGGGCCTGGCACTCAGTAGATCTCCAAAATACTTACTCATTTATTTTGTCAGCATTGGCTCAACAATTCTAACAAACAGCCTTTATGTATCTGCAGTTACAATTTACACCTGATAATTCAGATACTTTTGGACTCTGATAATAAAAAATTGACTTCTTTCTTTGCAAGTCTGTTTTCTCTTTGCATTATTTAATGATTTGCGTGTCTGTGTGTGTGTATATGTGTGTGTGTGTGTGTGTTTTAAATAACTGGGCCCCAATTAACCCAACTTGTTTCTTATTTTCTAAAACTTATATAAACTGTAGTTTCTATTCTATATCCAAAATTAAAATACATCACTGAAATTAAAGTAAGCCTACAGGAGTGCCATTAGGGTATTCAAAGTCAAATGTTGATAATAATGGTATTTATTTACCAAAATTTAGCAGTATTCATTCAAAAACAACACGCAGTCCTAACTCCTTAGATCAAAGAATACAAGTTACTTTAAGATTATGTTCTCTAATTAGGTAGAAAAACATTTATTTCCCTCATATTAACTGTCTCCTTCCCATTACTTTCTATGTCATTATAAGTGCAATATCCATTAGAAAGAATTAATGAAGTCTGAGAGACTTGCCTGAAGATGGAAAAAGGATAAATTATCTTTATTTATGAAACTAAAAAGAGGTTCCGGTAGTTGCAGATTTGGTTAAGTCTTCCTTCTAAGCACAACTCATGTATATATCAGAATATTGATTTGTTCGATCCATTTGCAAATACCTTGGCATGAGCAAGTCAACAGATTCAATCAAATAGACTTCATGGGGAACAATTCCTATCAGGATCATCCAGCCTCTTCCTAGGAAGAAGCACAACCCCACTCTTTCTTGGCAGGAGGGAGGCCTTTTCAATGGGCCTGATACATTTTGCCTAAATCAGAACTTGTGATGTTGCCTTACTTACAAAATCATAGTCCAGTTTGGGGTGATGGTTGAGGCTGAAGCCCCTGGGCTCCCCATGGGTCCTCAGGGCCAGAAAATAATAGACTGCCAAAGCTGTATGGGGCCTTAGCTGCCATAGAGGCTAATAATCTTGTTTTACAGATTAGGCAGCGAAGACTCAGGAAGGGCAAACAGTTGTAATAAGGCCCTGGCTGATCTTGACTCATTCATCCCATCCATTCAATAAATACTTACTGCACATTTCTCTATGCCAGCACTGTTCTCGGCCGGGGATACAGTGACGGTGCAGACAAGCATTGCCCTTACCTTCATGGAGCTTATACTCACTAAGAATACACCTAACATAAGAAAATAAAACACAGTAATGGCCAGGGTGACCAAGGAAGAGTGGAGAGTGTTGGGAAGGGAAGGCTTGTGTTGAGACCTGAATAAGGACTAGGCATACGATGATCAAAGGGTGGGGGCAGGGATCATTCTAGACAAGGAGAATAGCTGGTGGACAGGATGGGAAGGAGCATGGAATGTTTGAGAATGGCGAGCAGTGGGAAGAGAGGAAAGACACGTTGATTGGAGGAATAGGACAAGGCCAGGTCATCTAGAGCAGCGATCCCAACCTTTTTGGCACCAGAGACTGGTTTCCACGGATTTGGTGGGGGGACCGTTTCAGGATGAAACTCTTGCACCTCAGATCATCAGGCATTATTTATTATAGATTCTCATAAGGAGCACACAACCTAGATTCCTCACATGCACAGTTCACAATAGGGTTCATACTTCTATGAGAATCTAATGCCGCCGCTGATCTGATGCGAGGCAGAGCTCAGGCAGTAATGCTCACTCCTCCTGCTGTGCAGCCCAGTTCCTAAGAAGCCACAGACTGGTGCCAGTCTGTAGCACTGGGGGGTTGGGGACTCTGATGTAGAGACTTGCAGGTCATAGTAAGGAGTCTGTTAAAAAATTATAATGGGAAGCCAGATTATTTCGAAATTAGCTTCTTAAAGGGCATTTTCTTTGTTGCTGTTATTGTTCTACAGTAGATTATTGGGACTAGGATTCTGATAATGAGTGAGGTCAGAAGATGGCCCAGCACAGTTACTGGCCAGTTCCTGTAACTCTACACCAACTCCTTTCATTGTATTAAGGACTCACTTGCAACCCTCTGGGCAAGACTAAAAGCATGAGGTGGTATTGCCCATTACATGAATTATGATGAGGCCAAATTTTACCCAGAAACACAAATGGTTTCATCTGAAAATAATATTAGGATCATTTTTGAGCAAACTGTGGAATAGGTTAGCTAAGTTTGGAAAGAAACAAAACCATCGAAGCCTTCTGTTGATGACGCTGATGAATCTGTCTCCTCCACCTGGTCAGGCTGGTCACCCCAGTCGAGACCCAACCACACTCAAGCCACCTCACACAGATGAGAATCTCTTCTGGTTGCACCACAGCCTGATAACCCAGAGGGTGGCAATCAGTGAGTCAGTGCCAACCTCACAGAAATGGGGCAAATGAGTACTAATGGGGATAGACCTGGGGCTGGTGAGGTTCCAATCTGCCTCTGACATAGAAGGCCAGGATCTGGTTGATGATGGTTATCATTTTACTTTATGCTACCAGTCCTTACCTGAGGGGTCATATGACACAGGGGCACAGAACAGGGTCAGCACACACCTGGGGAAGAAAACACATGACCTAAATGTTAACTGGCCACCAGCCATCAAAATGTCTCAGGGATTGCACAAGACTTCACATACCTGGACCTTCCCAACTGGTAGCTGAGGCTCCCATGAGACAGAACTCTCAAGTTCAGCACCTGGACACCCGGCTAGCCATGCTGTCTCTGCCTCATTACTAGCTGTGTGACCTTAGGTAAGTCACTCGGCCCCTCTGGGGCTCACTTGGCTTCTGTGGGCAGTGGGAAAGGTGAACATGGCCTTGCCAACATCACAGGGTTTATATGAAGTAATGTGAGTGAAAAGGACTTGGAAAGGGTAGAGTGGCACCTAAAATGGCTGATTGGGCTTTATAACCACTGGGAAGTGTGGGGGAAATTCATGAGAGAGTTGATGTGGATGGTGAAAGGCTCAAAACATGAAAATCCTGGAGATAGGCAATAGAAGCTGAGATTCTATCCACGCTAAACAGAGAAGGCTGAGGGCTCTAGTCCAGCCTGTGACTGCTTCTTCCTCAGAACGTGGTGACTAACTTCTATCAGGTCTTCTGAGGAAAAAACAAAATAAAAGGCATACTAAAGGGGTGTATTCTATCTCTGAAGAATGTCTTGTGAGAGTATTAAACACCGGAATGAGTTACTAAAACAAGTTTGGTATTCTTTCTCTGATGGCCTTAGGAGAGATTCATACCTGAGTGTGGGTGGTTTAAATGTGACTGAAGATAGAGGAAGACACTACAAACTTAGTTCCCTTTTTTGGTTCCTGGAACTAAATTCATAAGAATTTTCAGGATGTGAGCTCCACGAAGTCAAGGAGTTTTGTTCACTGATGCATTCCAAGCATCTAGCATGATACTTAGCATATAGTAGGTGCTTAATAAATATTTGCTGAATGGATGAAGGAACACTATGAGGTAGTCTGGGCATTTGGAAGTGAGACAAGTTACCCTCTGATTCACCTACGTGCTTGTTCACAGACCCTGGCTCAGTTGCTATGAGCTGAGCCTGTAAGTTACAGCAGTGGACTTCAGATCCCAGGGAATTTGGACAAGGTGTCTGTATTAGTCAGGGTTCTTTAGAGGGACAGAACTAATGGAATAGATAAATATATAAAGGGGAGCCCATTAGTATTAACTCACACTATCACAAGGTCTCACAATAGCCTGCCTGCAGGCTGAGGAGCAAGGAGAGCCAGTCTGAGTTCCAAAACTGAGTCCGATGTTCAAGAGCAGGAAGCATCCAGCATGGGAGAAAGATGCAGGCTGGGAGGCTAGGCCAGTCTCCCTTTTCACATTTTTCTGCCTGCTTATATTCTAGCGGTGCCGGCAGCTGATTAGACTGTGCCCACCCTGATTAACAGTGGGTCTTCCTTTCCCAGCCACTGACTCAAATGTTAATCTCCTTTGGCACCACCCTCACAGACATGCCCAGGATCAATACTTTGCATCCTTCAATCCAATCAAGTTGACACTCAGTGTTAACCATTCACAGTGTCTCAGTCCCCTTCATCAGGGATTTGCATTGTGGGGAAGAAGTCAAGTCCACCCAGGTTCAACTATAACCACCCATCTTTTATCTGATATATATGCATATTGGGCTTCCAGATACTAGTTTCTATTTGTTTGGTAGCAGTCCACTTGAATTGCTATTCTATGAGAGCAATCTGTGGTCTTTTTTTTTTTTTTTTTTTTTTTCAGAGACAGAGTCTTGCTCTGTTGCCCACGTTGGAGAGCAGTGGTATGCTCTTGGCTCACTGCAACCTCCACCTCCTGGGTTCAAGCAATTCTCCTGCCTCAGCCTCCTAAGTAGCTGGGATTACAGGCATGTGCCACCATGCCCAGCTAATTTTTTTTTTTTTTTGTATTTTTATTAGAGACAGATTTCACCATGTTGGCTAGACTGGTTTCAAACTCCTGACCTTGTGATCCGCCCACCTTGGCCACTAGGATTACAGGCGTGAGCCACAGTGCCTGGCCATAAGTAATCTGTGACTTTAAAAAGCCTGAAATACAGGAAAAGTGAGGAAATAAGCCCCCTGTTAAAGCACCTTCCATCTCTAGGATTTCTGAGTAACAGATGAGGGGACCAAAATGGTGATTTTGGACATGATTTTGATGGCTCGTTTCATGAAATTCAAATAAAGGGAAGAAAGGATGTAATAAATTGTTCTAGTTTTCCTCTTTTTGAAGTTTCCATGGTTGTTGTCTGAATAATCGTATTTTAAAAAAGCAATCTGTCTAATTCTCAAAGGCTAGGGGTTGCCAGGTCTCTGGGGAGACTCTTATAAGCACACAATGCCATTGATTGAAATTGTTCTGTTACTCAGTAGTGAGCACACTGGACCCAAAACAACCCTTAGAGAGAAGTACACATTCTAGTTAATTATGAGGATTTGAGAAGGAGTGTGACCGTGTGTCTGGGCCTGCTATTAGTATCAGGAGGAGCAGACCCACCAAGGCCTAGTTCCAAAGGCCCCAAGACTCTGAGGAGCATTTCCCCACTCCCCTGTCTCCACATGAGAAGGAAGACACAGTTCTGGACAATTCTGCACCGTGAGGAGGGGAAAAGAGACCACCTCAAAAGATCTTAGGTTTGGACAGCAAGCAAACAAGTCAGAAGCTGAGTTTAGTGGTTGACGCCTTGTCCTGGAATCATAAACTTGGCCTCCCACCCTACCCCAATCCACATTCAGCCCTGCCACTGAAGGCCCAGCCACCCAAACCATTGCCCTGGGAGATGACAATTATATTTGTGGCACTGTCCTGCTTTTCAGAATGCGTTCTCTCTTGGATGCCTCGCAATGCTCTGGCCAACGGCACTTAGGGCAGGCATGCCCAGTCGCATTTTAAAGTGAAGAAACAGAGGCTCAGAGATGTGAAGTTGCTTGTCTAGTTACACCGGTTGGAGTAGGTACTGGGAACACCAGCAATGGAGTCAGACTACTTGGGTTCATGTCTTGGCACTTCCACTTAATCAGCTCTGCAACTTGGGCTTTGGTGACTCGGTTTCCTCATCTGTAAAGTGAAAAGAATCCCAATATCTGCTTCATAGTGTGGTTGGTAGATTAAAAGAGATAAAGCATCCCAGTCATCAGAGTGCTTAGCATCCTGAAATGTTCAATAAATATCAACCATTATTATGATGGAGAGGCAACCATTGAGCCCAATTCTTACTCTTGTGGTATTTCCAGTACACAATATTGTACCCAGTTTCTTTCTCTCTTTCTGCCCAATCCTTTCTCTGCTCCCACCAACTTTCTCACTCAAAATAGTGAACACCTACAACATTATGGCCCCTTTGGCTGCTACTTAAAATTCTGGCAGGCATGAGGGGATGTGATGTCTCTACCTCTTGTGGCATGAGGTTAAAGGTTTGAGTGATGTGGCTGCTGGTGCCTTCCAGCATCAACCACCCACCCCAAATAGCACCATCAGCCACTGGCAGGGGCAGAACTGCAACTCTGTGCCTTGAGTCCTCTCCATTCTCCAGGCTGCCTGGATTGCCCTGCATCCGGGACCAGTAGCAGGTGGGAGAGGAGTCAGGAAGGAGAGGGGATGGCTCACTGCTGGCTGCTACCATGTCGGTAGCACTCACTGTCCTGATGGCAGAGAGTGGCTCCTGAGAACTTAATGATTTAAACCTTTGCAAAAGGGGATGTCTGAGGACAAATCCTTCAGAGGATGCTTTCAGGTCCTTGCATTTGTTCCGAATACAACATCTCCCTGTGAAATTGTTAGACGTAGCATGCAGTGGGATGGGTAGAATTAATTGGGAATTATCTGACAAGGTAGGATAAAAATCTCAGATGGGCCTCTCATCACTGGAATATTGGATTCCTATCCAGAACTTTGCTTGATTGGAATATAAACAGAGAACACATTTCTGATGTCCCTGGCCTTAAGGGGATTTATAATGAAGTTGAAGAAGTAATGGTATAGAAAATATGTGAGAAGATCACACGAGGACATGCTCCTAAATGGGTTCCACAAGGCAAAGAATGCCCCTTATGAAGCACTCTCTCTAGATTTTGCAGGCCATCTGCTAACCTATTCTTCCTAAATTTAAAATTTTGATTCTGTATTCCCAAACCTCCTTGGAAGAACAACAGTACTATTGTGATGCATTGTGGTCTTACTGAGAAAAAAGGTGTTATATTAATTAGATTCTTATTAATGTGGAACTTGGCTTTCCAAGTTTAGATGACATTTTCCCACAAAGGTATAGCTTGTTTTAAATTACATGCCAATAACCTCTGCCTTCTGGGTTCCTTTTTCGCCTGCTCAGTAACGATATTATCAATGTTCTTGGAAGCTGAAGCTCAGAATTTGGGAAAAATGCAACGAACACTTCATATATCGGTATTTGAAGCAGAGCCACTGTCTTGCTCTTATGTGCTATGGGTTGTTCCACATTACATAACCTACTCAAAACATGTGAGCTTTGGTGATTGAGAGAACAGAGTTCATATTCTGGTTCTGTGAACTCGGGTGAGCTGTACCTTCCCTGAACTTTAGTTCCTTCATCAGTAAAATGAGAATAAACAGCCCTGTTTTTCAAGGTGGTTGCGAGAAGTGAAGCAATGAACCTAGAACAACACAGTATATAGTGTCTGGTGCAGAGTGGGAAGTCAATAATAGTAATAATTTAATAGCTAAGAATCACTGAATAGTTACTATATACTGACAATATGCTATGGGTTTTACATATATCATTATATTTAATCCTTAAAACAGCCCTATAATCATTCTGTCCACTTTACATATGAGGAAACAGAGTCACACAGATGTTACGGATCTTTTAACTACCTAGGTGTTTAAGAACATATAGCCAGGGAGTGGCAGGATTCAGGTTTGAACCCAGGATCACAGGATTTAAATCCAGGCCATATGGGCTTCCAGAGCCTATATCTTAACCATAAACATGAGAAAAGTGAACATTCTTATCAAGATTATTTAATTGAAATACACAATTTGTTATCTTTTTTGGTTTAAATGCTGTGAAGCAACTGCTGTAACAACTGGACACACTGATGGCCTGGTCTTTTTGTCAGTATAAAGCAAAGCTTCTATAACAAGTATGACATCATTTGAAAGAAGAAACATTGCTTCCATAACCTGGTAATATAAGCAGGATAGTAATATATGTATAAAAAATCCACTGGGAGGCCGAGGCGGGTGGATCATGAGGTTAAGAGATCGAGACCATCCTGGCCAACATGGTGAAACCCCGTCTCTACTAAAAAAATACAAAAATTAGCTGGGCATGGTGGCATGCACCTGTAGTCTCAGCTACTCAGGAGGCTGAGGCAGAAGAATTGCTTGAACCCGAGAGGCGGAGGTTACAGTGAGCTAAGATCGTGCCACTGCACTCCAGCCTGGCACCTGGTGACAGAGTGAGACTCTGTCAAAAAAACAAAACAAAACAAAACAAAAAAACCATGAGCTCCCCAGTTGTAGCAAACTTAATTTTTTTTACAATTAGAGATAATAAATTAAAGGTATACACTGAAAGATTAGAAAATATTAAAAGGCGTGATTTGGGATGGAGATTATGCTTTGAGCCTTCATGATCAGACTGACAGCCTTTCGCTTATTAAAGTGTATGCCAGGTTTGTATGCACTTTGTCTTAAACAATCATGATAAACCCTGCATTGATTTACCTTTTATCTTCTGTCAGCAATGGTAAAGTGATCTGTAGATTTGGCAGGATGTGTTTCTACTAGAAAAGCTGCACTTAAAAACTCTATTCATTTAAAATGGGACAAAATTCACATTGTCTGTCATTTCCTTATTAAGAAATAGACAACGAAGCAATGTTTTTCATTAAGACTGTCACTGAGACACAGTGCTGATACCAACAGGCATTTTTGTGTGTGTTCTCCTTGCTGAAACCTTGTCCGCATGTTCTCATTCGCTTGCAGAAACTGAGTGGTAAAAAAATTTCAAATGTAACAATTTTAATGCCACTGTCATTAGCCAGAAAAAGAATGGCAGAGCAAAGAAAGAACCTTAGAGAATAAAATCTCTGAAGACACTCCAAGGAGGATGTCTGTATTGGCCTCCTTCAGCCCCAGTGCACTAGACATGCAGATGGCCTTGGAAGTTTCCACCAACCATCAACTTTCTCTATTCCTCAAATAAACTTCGCTTCCTCCCACCTTGGCACCTTTCAACACTTTTTGTTTCTCCCTGGAATGCCGTCTCTACTGATCTTCCTCCAATTCCTGCACACCCTTCAGATCACTGCTTAGAGAAATCTTCCTCGACCTCCTAGACTCAATTGGGTCCTTTGTCGTGTTCTTTCATTGGGACCAAATATTGTCATTATTGGTGGTCATGTATTTGTGTGATGCACAATGCTAACTCCACGGGGTGGGAACTGGAACTACTTTTACGCACCATTGTATCCCTGGGGTTTGGTGTAGTCATGGACACCTAGTAGAGGCACATGAAATATCTAAAGGGAACCTGAGCCCCCACTGCTTGGGCCAGTGCTGCTTCTTGTGCTGGTGCGTCTACAAAATTAGATCATAGAGCTCTTACCTCCTCCTGTTCAGATTATTTGTGCCAAAGACACGTGACTTAAGTTGCACATTGGAGTGGTGCAAAGCAATGCTTTGTTAAAGCTTCACCACAGTTTTGATTGGCATAGCCTGGGCCTGGTTTATAGCCCCTGGGATTACCAGATTAGTAGTGAAACGCTGAAATGTGGAGAACCATTTATCAGTTTTTTTCAGCTCACAGGGGCACCTTTAAGAAAACCTGGCTGGATAGCAAAGTTGGCAATTACTCTGATTTTCACCAAAGTGAACATGTTCTATGCCATTCAAGTTTGAGGTCCCCACCTTCATGAGTGTTCACGGTTAAGGAAGATTCTGATACTCTTTTGTCTTCCACTTCAGCAACAATATTAGTACTGAAGGGAACAAAAATGACATTATGCTAGGTAGAGCCTATGATGATGTGCAAAAAGTCTTAATAAATCAAAGCACAAATATTAACCAATCGTTTGTGACACCCCTCTTAGCTGATGATGATCCTATCACATTGCAAATGAGAATTTAAAATCTGGGTTAAAAATCTAAAAATCACTCAGGGGACTCTGGGGTCCAGCCAGGACCCTCAGGTTGCCACCCTGCTTGTCACCCCAAACACCCGCAACCCCAGGAGCAAGCCTACTATAGTGTTTCTCTGCATCCCTGCTATTTTACTTTCAGGCTCTAGAATCTGGACAAATTGGAAACTGGCATCAGTTTGCCACCCTGATACATCTTGGAGTCCCCCATTTACTTGGGCGTTTTTACAATTCTATTTTAAAGAAAGGTTTTTCTTTGTTGGATTTTTAATCAAAACAAAAAAGTTCAAGTGCTTAACCTTAGGGACCATGGTACATGTTCGTATTTCAACTCTCACATTCTCTATCCCAACACCCCTTCACCTACAGCACAGTATCTTGCTCAGTAAACCCTTTGGAGTTTTTATTTGTCCGCACTTCTTTCTTCTCTCACCTCTTCTTGCCTCCAGGAAGGATACTGTGGGGCCGGCTTCTCTTAAGACAGCGCCTATTAGTATGCTGGCTTTGTGCCAGCCTGGCCATTCCATCCACAATATAGGTCTGGAGAACCGAAGAACTGAAAGTCTCTCTTTATCCTGAGCAGAGGGTGTGGCCATGACAGCCCCTTCTTCCTTGCCGGTAGAAAGCCCTGACCTCAGTCAGCTTTGCTCTCCTCAGAAATGCCAAAGAAAGGAGATGAAATTGGCGGAGGTGGACTGATTATTCCCTAGTGGGCTGAGTCAGGCTCCCAATCCTCAAAGAACTGTTTACTTTCTGCAACTGGGTTTTCCTGAGGGCACGATGTAGCGACCACTGTGCACCGTACTTGGATTCAGAAGACCCGGCTGCAAGTTTGGACACGACCACTTACCAGCTACGTGACTTCAGGCAAGCCACTTTAGCTTTCTGAGCTTGTTGGCTTGAAAGAATGAGCCTTGATTCTGTTCCATTATCTGTACTATTCATATTTAAAGGTTGGTACTTCAAGAGACACTCTTTAAAAAAAAAAAAAAAAAAAAAAAGGTTACGAGAGTTATCTACTGACCCGTTTCAGCGGAGGTTCAGTAAAGATCTCCCAGGACTGGCCCGAGGCATTCCCAGGCCTCCCCGCAGCTGCCGCCCGTCCCCGCCCCCACACCATTCCCTGCGCACCACAGGCTGATGTAGCGTAGCTCTTAGGGGGAGGTGTGAGTCCTTGGAAATCTCCGAAGAATTTCAGAGGGTCAGTCACTCTCATTTAGTCTAACGTGCTTTCAAGACTCCTCGAAGGGCCCCTCCTCCACCCGCCTTCCATTGGCCTCCTCTTCCGGGAAGGGTGGCAGCCGGAGACCTCGTGGTTCTCCCTCGCTCAGGCCGCCCCCGGCCGGCGTCTTGCCCTCCGCGCCCTGCTGGCTGGGCACGCACTTGGGCGTCCAGGAGCTCCCCCTCGGGGCGGCGCGCGGCGACCGCCGACGGGTTTGGCAGCAGCGCCAGTCGCCGGGCGGCCAGGGCAACTCGCCCGCCTGCCGGTCCGCCCACGTGCGCAGAGAGGAGCGAAGCGCGATCAGTCGCCGCGCCCGCGCTTGCCGCCGGTGGGTGCCTCTCCTCAGGGGCCGGCGGGGACCATAACCCAAGCCCCTTCGCCGGGACCCGCATTTACATAATTCGGCTTCTCCCCCTTCTTTCAGACTCAGGGCTGGAGATGCGAGTCGGGCTCCCCTCCGAGGCTTCGTCTTGCCCATGGTCAGCGCGGGGGCCGCGGGACCCGCCGGAGCGCAGGCGGAGCGGGCTGGCGCACGTGGTAAGAGCGCAGCTATCTTTCTTTTCTTTTGAAATAGGACTTTGCACGTTTTTGCTGGGGGGTGGGGTATCTACTAGGGTACTAACGTTGCTGCGATTTCTTTCCGTGTCCTTTTAATCCCCAATTGGTAAAGAGCGCACAGCGCAAGCGGGAAACTTTCCCAAATGTGCCCTGGGTGACTGAAGTCAAAGAGATGGCTGGTCGCCAAAGACCAGCTTTTTTGGAGGGAGAAGAGAAGCAGAGGGGTGGAGGAGCGGAGGGAGAGACCGCTCTCCGCCGCCCCAAGGCCCTGAACGCGGTGCGCAGGGCCTGGCGAGAAGTGGCGCAGGGCGGCAGCGGTCGCCGCAGGTGAGCGACTGGAGTGCCGCCTGCAGCGCCGCGCTCCCTCCACGGCGTGGCGCCGTGGCTCCTGCCCGCTGCAGCCCACAAGAGGCTAGGGCCGCTCCGGGCCGGGGGTGAAAAAGGGGCAGGACAGGCCGGCGAGGCTCACTGCGCATTATCCCTGGCCTCCGCGGCTTTGGAGCGGGAAAGGGCTGGGACAGCTCGCAGCCTGCACAAACGACCATGAATAATGAGCCATGCAGGCGGTGGTGCGCTGGGCTTGGGGACCCAGGACCAGCCTCTTGTGGGGCCTGGGCCAGGCCGGGCTACCCATACGGGCTGGGGCGCACCCGGAGGTAGAAGCTTTGCGCCTAGCAAGCCAAAGCCTGCTGCCATTTGCACCTTGGAAAAGTTTTTAAAAATTGCTTTGGGAACTAAATAGAAAGGTTTCTACTTTCAAAGTAAAACGAGTGGGTGGGGGGGATGGAGATGGCGTCTTGAAAGTGGCATTAGAGATGCCGCCGGCCGTCACTGAGGACCGCGCGGGGCTCACGGAGGGGTGTTTTGGAGAGGGAGATAAAATATTTCTCCTTGTGCATGTATTCTGGCTCGGGTGAGGGCAGGGCGTTCCCCTAGATCATGGGCTCTTGGGGTCAGGGGTGTTCTGTGGTGGCCAGGACAGATAGTGAAGGTCAGGACAGTGTCTTCACATAGCCTCCTGTCCGGCGAACCCGGGTGCCCCCTCTGCCTCCGGGACACTGCTGGCAACACGGACGCGCGGGCGCACTCAGTCAACAAGGAGGTGTGTAGTGTAAGGTGTGTGAGTGGGTGTGTGATGAGGGCAGCGGGGGCGGGAGTGTGTAGCGGAAGTGGAGCGAGTGTGAGTGTGTATGTGTGTGTGGAGGGACAGGGTGAGTGTCCAAGCTTCCATCTGGACGCCCCCACGCAGCCGACCGCCCAGACGCGCCGGGAAGGGCGCCCGCTCAGCGCAGCAGCTGAAGGGGGGCGGGGAACGCGCGGGCAGAGGAAGGAGGGTATCTCCGGCTGAGGATGTCTCTCGAAGCTCCCTACAGTTATTCTGCTCCTCCTAGGGTTTACCCTCCCAGTCTCAAGGTGCCCAAAATACTTAAACAAACAAACAACCCAAACCTGTTCCGTTTTCGCTCCTGTATAAATAGAACAGACTTTCCAAAAAAGCAATACGCATTCACTCTTATCACCAGCCACTTCTTTCCACCAAGTAATTCAGAAAAAAGCAGTCAGCTTCCGTGAATGCATGTAGCTTTTTTTTTTTCTTTGCTGCCTCCTTTTGCTTGCGGTTTTGAGCTGCCAAGAAAGTGAGTAGGGGTTTGACTGTAGTGTCTCGGCTCCGCTCGGTTTCTTTCCGAAGTTTAATTTTCCGGAATGGCTCCCAAACAAGGGCTAGGGAGGCGGAGCCGCCAGGACCGGATCTTCGCCTTTTTTGGAAAGTCCCGGAGAACCGGAATTCATCCCCGCCCGGGGAGGCTGAGCTGCAGCCCGGAGCCGCTTGCGCTCTTGCTGTGGCTGTGGCGGGGTCCGTGGCGTGCCCTCTCCCACGCGATCCCTGCTCCCCGGACGCAGGCTGCAAGCTAGGGCTGCGCGCCCGGGACCCCAGCAGATCCCTGCCGGCTGTGAGCTGGGAGTCGCGAGCCCGGCGGAGCCCGCGCGGTGGAGCCCGTGTATGCAAATTAGCCATGTGACGGCAAAAGCCGCCTGGCCCAGCCCTGTTCCTCAGTCCATATATGGGCAGCGACGTCACGGATATTGAAGACCTGCCCATAAATACTTAGAGCAACACTTTCCGTCTAACTGAGCGAGCAGCAATTGATTAATAGCTCGGCGAGGGGACACACTGACTGTTATAATAACACTACACCAGCAACTCCTGGCTTCCCAGCAGCCGGAACAGACAGGAGAGAGTCTGTGGCAAATAGCCATTTTTCTTCTTTCTTAAAAAACAGCAACTTGTTTGCTACTTTTATTTCTTTTTTTTTTTTTTTTTTTTTTTTTGGTGTGTGTGGTGGTTGTTTTTAAGTGTGGAGGGCAAAAGGAGATACCATCCCAGGCTCAGTCCAACCCCTCTCCAAAACGGCTTTTCTGACACTCCAGGTAGCGAGGGAGTTGGGTCTCCAGGTTGTGCGAGGAGCAAATGATGACCGCCAAGGCCGTAGACAAAATCCCAGTAACTCTCAGTGGTTTTGTGCACCAGCTGTCTGACAACATCTACCCGGTGGAGGACCTCGCCGCCACGTCGGTGACCATCTTTCCCAATGCCGAACTGGGAGGCCCCTTTGACCAGATGAACGGAGTGGCCGGAGGTAAGCCGCGTGTCTTCGCAGCCCGGGACCTGAGCGGCCGGGAGGTGGTGGGTGGGGTGCAGTGGGTGTGCGAGAATCGGAGGAGAGGATTGGGGCTCCAAGTGGACGGTGCTAACTGCACTGGCTTTGGAGACTGGAAGTGGGTGTAGGAGGAACCTGCGATAGCAGAGACTGGGGCGCGCGGGCAGATGCGCCAGGTCGCCGGCAAACCGGCGTGCGTGCGCCCCGGCGCGCCCAGTCCCCGGGCGAGCGCAGGGATGCGGGGTGGAAGAGGCGCCCTCTCCACCGAGCTTCGAGGCTTGCTCAGGCCCTCTGGCCAGAGACACTTCGACCTCCCCTCTCCCGGGGCAGGGGCAAAGTGATGGTAAAGTTCGGGGCTCCCGGGGAGAGCTGCGCGTCTGGAGAGCCGAGCGGCGGAGAAGCGCCAGGGGAAAGCGTCGGTAGCTCCCTCCCGGGCAGAGCCGACTCCAGGAAAATCTAGGAGCGCTTCCCTTATGCGGCCTGGAGGCGCGCCCCCACCTGCGCGCCGCCCGCTAAGTTGAGGGGGTTAGCGAAGCGGGGGCTCCGGCCGGCGGAGGCAGGGAAGTGGGTGGTGGAGGAGGGCGGGCAACGGGCGGGCAACGGCGAGAAGCAGCCCCCGGACTGCCGAGGGAGGCCCGCGGGGGCACCGGCAACGCCAGTTTCCTTGGCGATGCCGTGAAAAGTCGTCTCCCAAGGCCCCCGCGCCTTCCTCGAAGCCAGGCCACTGGCCTTGAGTTGAGGCTGGGACGCGCGGGTGTCGGGAAAGGCGGGGAAGATTGGGAGGGAAGGGAAACCTATGGACTCCTTCCTCTACAGCCCCGATTCCTTCCAGCAGCTCTCAGCTGAAGCGCAGCGGGAGAGGGAGGGAGAGAAGGCACCAGGCGCCGGGGATGGGGAGCAGCCGGAAAATCACCCACCCCCTTCTTGGGCTCTCCTCTGGGTTTGGCACCGTGGTGGCACTGGCTGGGACAGGTCGATTCTTGGTGGTGTTTTGGTGCCTCAGCCGTGGAACCCCCAGGCAAAAAAAGAGAGAGAAGCTCCGGGCAGATGGGGATTTTTAAATATTTTTGTTGCTGTTATTGGGTGTTTTTTTAAAATTGGGGACTAGAGCCACAGATGACTGAGGATGGAAGGGAGTTGGGAAAAGCTCATTCTGCTTTTTTGGAGGTAGTTCTTGAGTTCCATACTGCCAATGGGTTGCCACAGTGGGATCTTGGGCTAGGTAGCCTCTTTTTACTGTCTGTGGGCCTCAGTTTCCCCACATTTTGGACTTCGCCCCAGCTCTTCAGTGCCAAGACTCTGGGCCTTGGGAATAGACCCATGTGAGTGGGGATGAAAAGGGAGTCCTGGCTGTATTCTCATCGCTCCACCTCCTTTCTGCCTTTTCCCTCCTCAGATGGCATGATCAACATTGACATGACTGGAGAGAAGAGGTCGTTGGATCTCCCATATCCCAGCAGCTTTGCTCCCGTCTCTGCACCCAGAAACCAGACCTTCACTTACATGGGCAAGTTCTCCATTGACCCTCAGTACCCTGGTGCCAGCTGCTACCCAGAAGGCATCATCAATATTGTGAGTGCAGGCATCTTGCAAGGGGTCACCTCCCCAGCTTCGACCACAGCCTCCTCCAGCGTCACGTCTGCCTCCCCCAACCCACTGGCCACAGGACCCCTGGGTGTGTGCACCATGTCCCAGACCCAGCCTGACCTGGACCACCTGTACTCTCCGCCACCGCCTCCTCCTCCTTATTCTGGCTGTGCAGGAGACCTCTACCAGGACCCTTCTGCATTCCTGTCAGCAGCCACCACCTCCACCTCTTCCTCTCTGGCCTACCCACCACCTCCTTCCTACCCGTCCCCCAAGCCAGCCACGGACCCAGGTCTCTTCCCAATGATCCCAGACTATCCTGGATTCTTTCCATCTCAGTGCCAGAGAGACCTACATGGTACAGCTGGCCCAGACCGTAAGCCCTTTCCCTGTCCCCTGGACACCCTTCGGGTGCCCCCTCCACTCACTCCACTCTCTACCATCCGTAACTTTACCCTGGGGGGCCCCAGTGCTGGGGTGACTGGACCAGGGGCCAGTGGAGGCAGCGAGGGACCTCGGCTGCCTGGTAGCAGCTCAGCAGCAGCTGCTGCCACTGCCTATAACCCACACCATCTGCCACTGCGGCCCATTCTGAGGCCTCGCAAGTACCCCAACAGACCTAGCAAGACGCCAGTACATGAGAGACCCTACCCGTGCCCAGCAGAAGGCTGCGACCGGCGGTTCTCCCGCTCCGACGAGCTGACACGGCACATCCGAATCCACACTGGGCACAAGCCCTTCCAGTGTCGGATCTGCATGCGCAACTTCAGCCGTAGTGACCACCTCACCACCCATATCCGCACCCACACTGGTGAGAAGCCCTTTGCCTGTGACTACTGCGGCCGAAAGTTTGCCCGGAGTGATGAGAGGAAGCGCCACACCAAGATCCACCTGAGACAGAAAGAGCGGAAAAGCAGTGCCCCCTCTGCATCACTGCCAGCCCCCTCCACAGCGTCCTGCTCTGGGGGCACACAGCCTGGGGGTACCCTGTGCAGCAGCAACAGCAGCACTCTTGGTGGAGGGCCGCTGGCCCCTTGCTCCTCTCGGACCCGGACACCTTGAGATGAGACTTGGGCTGACATACCGGCTCCCAAAGGTCCTGGATTCCCTTTGTCTACTGGAGCTGCACGACAAACACTACCACCCTTCCCTGCCCCTCCCTTCGTTGGGCAAAGGGCTTTGGTGGAGCCTAGCACTGCCCACTTTCCACCTACAAGCACGTCATTCCTAAAACTTAGCCCATTCTAGTCTCTCTTAGATGAGTTGACTATCAACCCAAGGCAAAAGGGAGGCTTAGAGGGCGATGGGGTGGGGGCCCCTGGCCAAGAGGGCTGAGGTCTGACCCCGCTTTAAAGAGTTGTTTGACAAGGTTTTGCTCCCCGCTTCCCCTTATTTTGACCCCTCCCAGGCTTTTGACCCTGGATGTCAGGGTTGATCTAAGACGTTTTCTACAATAGGTTGGGAGATGCTGATCCCTTCAAGTGGGGACAGCAAAAAGACAAGCAAAACTGATGTGCACTTTATGGCTTGCGACTGATTTGGGGGACATTGTACAGTGAGTGAAGCATGGCCTGAATGCCACACTCTGTGGCCCTTGAATGGCAAATCAGAGCATATCTAGTTGTCTCAACCCTTGAAGCAATATGTATTATAAACTCAGAGAACAGAAGTGCAATGTGATGGGAGGGACATAGCAATATCTGCTCCTTTTCGAGTTGTTTGAGAAATGTAAACTATTTTTTCAGTGTATATCCACTCAGATTTTGTGTATTTTTGATGTACACTGTTCTCTAAATTCTGAATCTTTGGGGAAAAAATGTAAAGCATTTATGATCTCTTGAAATGAGTCAGAGGTTAACTTATTTAAGGGGGATGTACATATATTCTCTGAAACTAGGATGCATGCAATTGTGTTGGAAGTGTCCTTGGTGCCTTGTGTGATGTAGACAATGTTACAGGGTCTGCATGTAAATGGGTTGCCTTATTATGGAAAAAAAATCACTCCCTGGGTTTAGTATGGCTGTATATTTCTGCCTATTAATATTTGGAATTTTTTTTAGAAAGTATATTTTTGTATGCTTTGTTTTGTGACTTAAAAGTGTTACCTTTGTAGTCAAATTTCAGATAAGAATGTACATAATGTTACTGGAGCTGATTTGTTTGGTTATTAGCTCTTAATAGTTGTGAAAAAAATAAATGATCTATTCTAACGCAGAACCACTAACTGAAGTTCAGATAATGGATGGTTTATGACTATAGTGTAAATAAATACTTTTCAACAATATTTTTGTTGCAGAAGTCATTTCTGAAATACTTACTGGGTAGGAATTAGATAGTCATTCAATCTCTGTGGGACTATTTCTTAAAAACAGCAGTAAGCACCAGTGAAAATGCTTTGACCAAGCCAGGGTCTCCAGGTCTTCTTTGCTAGCCTGTGGACACCAACCCCGAAGGAGGCTCCATTCATACTCAAACACTAGTGTTCCGGGGATTTCCCCCATGCATTAGTGTAAAAGTGGGGAGGCGTTGTTTTGACTCATTGTTCCGTTGTCTCTAACAGCCTATAGCTTCTCTGTGCTCCTGAGTGGGCTCCGGAAAATAAATACTTATAAACAAGTGCCCACTCGGAGACTACACATTTGCAACCACTTTCAGAACCCTGACCAGGGTCTGCACTCAGACGAGATGTGGCTTTGTGGAAAGTGTGGTGGCGTGGTCAAGCTGGAAATGACTTTCAGCTTCCAGGATTAGTCTCACGACCACAGAAAACTTTTTGAAAAGCACTATCATCTCTTCAGATCTAAAATGCTCCCAGACGCTACTGATGACAGCATTAATGGGTTGTCAAAAGGAATTACCCAAGGACTCATTTCACTCCAACCTTCACTTCCCAATTGATTACCCTTATTGGAAAGGATCATTGAACTGCCAAAGGTTTGGTGGGTCTAGAAGTGACTATCAAAATAGCCACTCATTAGATAAGAGGTGCCTCAAAAAAATTTCAAAGATAATCTAAACTAAATAGGCCGATATAGTCCTCCATGGTACTGAATAAGGATTTGCAAAGAATATACTATATGGTTCATTTTACTGCAAGCCTTTTGTAGTGATTTAAAAATATAAATTCACCAAAAAAATAGTTAATTTAGCAGATGATGCCTTTAGGAAGTTATCTTTACTCTAAAATCTGGGCCTAAATATCATTGAAGTTCACCCACTTCTGGATCCTTACACAAATTTAACATGTTGCAGCAGCGTCCACTGTTTAGCTGACATCTGAAAATCCGTTTGTCTATTTGCCCTTCAGAACCGTTGAGACTCCCTCAAACTCAACCTGTATTTCAGAATAGCCGATGGTAATAGCTACTCTGGAAACCACCTTTTGCCTTTACCAGCACTGGAATTTGAGATCAAATTTGTGGAGGGAATTAATCCCTTTCTTTTATGGCTCTTCTCCATCCCTATTTCAAGGATGTAGAATCCCTCTATTGCTACGAAACACAGGTTTCAGAATTTGTTTCAGATTTTTCTAGTGACTGGTGTTTTCCCATTAGTTCCTATTTCCCTGCTTGTCGGCATAGTATCATCCTTGCTTGTCCAACTTTGGCACGTATAAGACAATGCCACATTTGGATAATTACATGTTTTTAAAGGATACTTCCCTCCTACCAAGATTTCATTATATTAAAATATAGTATACCCAAATTTTGTAAGGTATATTTGTCTTGCCAAATTCTAGAGTATCTTCAATCAAGATAATCTAAACAATCACTTACAAAGCAGTTGACTAAAAGTCACCTCAAAAATTAAATAGAAGATATTTTGATGACAGCAAAATTGATTACATAATCACTTTCACCCTGATATGGGCTTGGTGAGGTAGCACTAACACACATACCATAAGGAACACCACACCTCAGCGTTTTCTCAGAGCCAACTTTGTGGCTTTTACTATTAGATTTCAACACGTAAGGTCAGTATCTTTAATCAGATTTTGGTCTCTGCTTAAAATGTTCAGAGTGCTTCCTGCACATGCCTCATTATTTACATTGCTCAAGAAATAAAGCATAGAAAAATGTCCTATAATATTGTACATACACTTTACAGAATATTATTGATATTTTTGTTGTTGCTGTTAGTTTTCAAAAGTAACTTCTGGAGAATAAATTCCTTAAAGATTCATAATGCTTTTGAGATGGTTCAATTCGTATTAAAAATGGGTTGATTATACCTAAGTAAAGTTTATAAATGTTCATAAACCAGGCTATTTAATTTCATTATCACAGCTGCTAATAAGATTAAGGCAAACTGTTTCCTATCTGTTAAAAAATGGCTGCAGTGACATTTTAACCATTCAATACCGTGTGTGTGTGTGTGTGTGTGTGTGTGTGTATGTAAGTGTGGTCAGCATCAACAAAAGTCCCAAAAATGCTGCCAGTAGAAGCTAAAACTAAACAAATTCTACAGGAAAACAAAGCAAAAAACAAGGAAAGAAAGTAAGTCCTAAACTCCTTCCAGAATGAAAGTATTTTTGTTTTCTTATATAGTACTATCTTATTTTCCTTAGTTAAATACAAAGTAAGCTTTTTTCTATTACAGCAAAATAGTCCGATTAGACATAAACTAGCTTCAGATGTGTTTTCCCTCATGCTGTCTCAAAGCTCACTCTCAAGGAAATAAACTATTTTTAAGTGTATGTTACTACCTGGGCTTTGGAAATCTGCAGAAGGCCATTAGTTTTTAGTACAACATAATCTTACATTATACGTTATGAACCTTTAATGGTAATCAGACAGTAGACATCAGAGCAGGTAAGCTTTTCCCTAGCCATCTTGCAATAATCAAGATTTATCTCTAAACAATTTTAAACATGCTTTTATTTTCCATTAAGTACACTGATTTTTTTTTTTTTTTTTTTTTTTTGAGACAGAGTTTCGCTCTTATCGCCTAGGATGGAGTGCAGTGGTGTGATCTTGGCTCACTGCAACCTTTGCCTCCCGGGTTTAAGTGATTCTCCTGCCTCAGCCTCATGCCCAGCTACTTTTTATTTTTAGTAGAAGCAGGGTTTCACCATGTTGGCCAGGCTGGTCTCCAACTTCTGACCTCAGGTGATCAACCACCTCAGCCTCCCAAAGTGTGGAGATTACCAGTACACTAATTTTAATCCAGAAATGTAACCATCCCCAGATTTGGGTTTGAAGATTCAGTATCTATAAGGGACTTGACAAATGGTTTCCTTCTTTGAGGGCAGATGCCTCATTGCAATGGAAGTGATCAGTGACTGGCTTCTGTATATACACTTAAGTTACTTAATTACTTCTGTAATTGCAGGTCTTTCATTTAGAGGTTAGAGTTGGAAAGCAATAGGCAAGCCCTGAGTTAAAGATATATCGCTTCTTCATTGGGCAGTAGAGCTAGAGCTCAAGATTCAGAAATCAGTAACAGGAGTAATGACAGAGTACTCCCGAGATGCCAGGACTGAGGCGCCTACAAGGAGACAATGAAAAGGGGGAATAAAAGGTGTGGATTTTGAAAAAATTCAGGCATAGTAGTGTTAAAGCTCAGAAATCCCACTCCTGTTGACAAAACACGTATTATTTAAAAAGTAGGCTATGACTTTCACTAATAAATAGGAGTTGGTGTAAACGCAACCCATTCGAATCATGCTTAGTAAAAAATCAATTATAATAAAATAGTAAGTAGGTACACAATACTCTGCGTTGATATAACTGGCCAGTGATAGAACCAGATACTTTAAAAGCTTCGGAAGCATTTAGACAGACAATTTCTCACCCATGAGACAATTATTGCGTTTATTATTCATCACAAAAGTGATTTAATACCATTGTGCTCATTAGTCTTTCCTAGGGAAGATGACTTTTATCCCACAGTTATTAAAACATTATCTGTATTGGAGGGGACTATATGGAAACACAATAGCAACACACAAAGTCAGTTATGACTAACAGTTTATGCACACAGGTGCAAGATTACTTTCTGCACCACGTTTTGTCTTTGTCTTTGTAATCAGCATATTACAAAGACACTATTCCTTAGTGGCTCACTAATACAAGGTACATTTTGTTTACTCAGAATTTATTAGTGAACCAGAAGTTTCACGGTTCTTATTGAACTAAATATTGACATATCATACTGCTGTTTTGGCCTGCAACAATTTCGGTTACTCTTTTGAAAAGCACCTTAGGGTTTTTCTTCCAATTTGCTTTGTAATTAAAAACTTAAAAAATTTTTTCATAGTAGTCATAAAAATTCTTCCTTTATTACTGTCCTACAGTCAGGATGAGTTTTTGTAGGTTAGGTTAATGTACTCCAGGTTGTATTATAATACATATGTTGCTATTAACAACCTTTGTAAGCTAATCAACCTTTTGCTATAATATAATCCAAAAAAGTATGTGATTGACAACCACATTCATTACTGTGCTATGGAAAAAAAACCTTTTATTTTGTAAAGTTTTCTAAGAAAATCATTTGCATATCTAGAATTTATTTTCAAACTAAGTGGCATGAAGAACTGCTTCAAACTGTCCCCAAAGGCATTTTAAACTACAGCAGAATGTGGAGCTACAATAAAACAATTTTAGCAACCCTGGAGGAAATGCTTGGTACTATGCCTGTGTCAGGTTTTATAACACAGTGGCATGTCCTGTTGAATAGGTATCTTTTTGTGTTTTGTTTTGGTTTTGTTTTTAAATCACTCACCAAGTATTTGCTTTTTAATACTATCTTAAAAATTGGGAACAAATACTCCCTCATCCTGGGTCTCTGTAACACAGTGTGCACAAAGAGGCAAAGGCACATACTGTTTCTCTTAATACAGGGTCAACATTCCACCAATAGTAGCAAATCTCCCTTTATTATAGATATTAGAACACTATCGCCACTTGGGCAAGTCAATCAAGAGGGCTTAGACGACAGCTGGGCAAATTTTAATGTGTTTATTTCTACAATTTGTTTTTATTAAAAGTTTTGTGAAAAAAGAAATCCTATAAATAGTAAAAAAGGAGAAACGGTGCTCCATGGTCTGAAGCAAATGGAGTCAATACATCTGTAAACAAGGTAAGATTGCTCAGACTATTAAAAGCACAAAAATAAAACGAGTCACAAATAGCAAGACTGTTCAAGAGTTGGGAGTGGGAAATGGGAAGTGTTTAATCCCAAGTTTTGGTGCCCTAAACTGGTCAGTAGTATAGTTAATTCTCAATTCTCTAGCTGTGGTCATCTGTGCCTTCTGTGCCTTCCTACAGAAAACCACTGTGCTCAGTCGTTTTAGGGACAGGGCTGGGACAACACTGCCAGCAACACAGCGGTAACCACCCGAGTCAGGAACGTTAGAGTTCCAGAGAGAATGTGAAACAGTTCTCAACATAGTATTTCTCCCTACTTTTACAGTAAAATATTGGAAGTAAATAAAGATATGAAATGCAACAGCTGGCTAGGGGTGTTTTACATTCAGTTGTTTGGAAGCATAACAGATTCAGCTCCTTTGAATCTTCCCGTTAGAAAATATAGAATTACTCTATCACCTTTTGAAGTGCAGTAAGACAAGAAAAAAAGTCATGTGAGGATAATACAGTCTTTGCATTAAAGGTGAATCTGCAACATGAAATCTGCTCAACTCACAGATCTGTAGATTCATAGGGAAGATAAGCTCTAAGTGACGGTGTCACAGAGACATGCAGGTGCTGAATTTCTTAGTAGATGCTGCCTGAGTAAACCAGATGTGGTACTGGGCAAAGGGAGGAAAGAAAATAAATCTTGTCCTCTACATGCATAGTTATGTTTGAGAGTAATCCCCAAACTGAAAAAGCCATTTAATTTTCACAAGGAATTAATTAGGCAGGCCAGCTCACTTTAAACAGTAGCTCATCTCTTTAAACCTAGTTTTTACCAATGACTTGAACCAAAAACAATTCAAACCACTGGGTCGTGCACAGTCAATAAGTTAAAACTCTTCAGGAAAAAAGGGCATAAGGGCATGAGTGGAAAATAAACCCTATTTACCTAAGGGGTAGGGGGTGGGAGGAAGAAAACCACTTAGTATTTTGTATAGAATGGGGAAGAGAGGATGATACCTTCATTATGGCTTTAGGATGGAAGCGCTTCAGATAATCCCCTGCCCCACTCCCCCAAATCAAAGCCCTGGTGGCAGTGACAGAACCAGGAAAACAATCTAGCCTCCCCGCCCACCCCGCCCCCATAACCGTGCCCGGCGGCTGCTGTCCAGTCGCCCGTGCTTCCCAAGGCTGCCGAGGAAGCGGCTGCTGCTCATTCCAGTAGATCCAACGCCCGGGCTAGGGGGTAGAGACACAGCCCTTGTGGTAGGGTAGGGCACGTCTTCGGCCCACCGCTCCTGGGCGCCGGTGGCTTCAAGGGAAGACCTTAGGACCTGGATAGGGTTCTCCCTCGCACCAGAAGTCATCGGCCTGCGGGGTCTCCAGGAGCCACACCTCCCGGGGCAGGTCACAGGCTGAGCTGGAGGCCTCCTTGGGCCTGACCGGCTCCAGCACCCGGTAATAATGGCAGTCCCGGCCGTCGTCCGGGTCGTAGGGCGGGGCCAGGATGTCCAGGAAGGCGGCAGGACCTTCCACGGCGTCGATCTGGTGCAGGTTGTCCCGGTGCGGTGTGAGGACGCAAGGGCCGCTGGCTTCGGTGTACTCGGCCCGCGAGCGCAGTACGCCCGGCCGCACGGCTTCCCGCTCCCGGGGCTGCAGCGGCGGCTCGAACTGCTGCTCGGGCGGCAAGGCCCGCGGCCGTTGCCCGCCTCCCGCGTCCAGCTTGTCCATGCAGCTGATGCGCACGGTGCCGTAGAGCACCTTGAGCATGCCGTGCATGCCCGGGTGGTCGTGCAGCGGGATGGACGTGCCGCTCTTGAGCAGGAACACGCCCAGGCTGAAGCCGTCAGTCTCGTAGATGTGCATGTAGGTGACGGGCGGCAGGTTGGGCGGCAGCGGCTGCAGTGTGGCCTTGCGCGGGGCGATGTTCAAGTCCTCCGCGCGGACCTGGGTCAGAAGGCTTTTCAGCTTGCTCAGGTTCTCAGGAAAGCCCGGTGGCATCGGCGCCTCCGGGCCAGACGCCGCGCCGCGATCGGAAGCGCCGCGGCCGCCCCCGCTGCCCCGGAAGGTGAGGCAAGCCTGGCGGGCGATCCGTTGGATCAGGGAGGCCATGTTGTCTCGGGGCATGGTCAGCTGCTCCTCCACTTGCCGGGGCCTGCCCCCTCCTTTCCTCCGCCCCTTGCGGTCCCCGGCGGCCGCCACGGCTGCCCGCAGCCCGGGTCGAGGCGGGAGGCTC
Organism: Callithrix jacchus; assembly: GCF_049354715.1. Classification (NCBI taxonomy): domain Eukaryota; kingdom Metazoa; phylum Chordata; class Mammalia; order Primates; family Cebidae; genus Callithrix; species Callithrix jacchus. Next base: position 67,661,097 of record NC_133513.1, read on the forward strand.
GGCAACCACCCGACCGTCGGGCGCGCGGCACCGCCGCCAACCTCAGCAGCCACGCGCCCGCAACTGCCCGGCGCGCTCGCCTGGCGCCCCCTCCGAGCGCGCAGGCGCACACCCCACACCCCGCACTCACGCTCCGGGAGCAGGTACCGGCCGCGCGGACGGTGCCAGGCTTTTCCTTACGTCCGGAGCTCCATTCATGTGGCCCGCACCTACGACGGTGGCCGGGCGCCCGGGGAGCCCTGCAGAGCATGCCGGGACTTGTAGTTCGGCCTTCCGCTTGAGCGCTAAGCGAGTTCACTTTGTTCATTGGAAAAGGGAAGAACTATTACACGTGTTGGGTATAAAGCGACCTTTTCAGGGTGCAGAGGTGTTTTTCTTGTTTTAAAAACGATGAATCAGTTTGCAAGAGTGGCCACTTGACTACAACTCCCGGCATCCCCCGCAGGGTGGGGTGACGCACTTCCGGCAGCTGGCCTGCGGAGTAGTGGAGGTTCTTGGCCTTGACAAGGAACAGGGCAAGTAGGGTCGTTAACCTTCTGGCGCCGCTGGAGCCTGGTTAGCCATCCAGGGTCGCCTTCCTTTGGCCTTGCCCCTGGGAAGGAGACTGTTGAATCAACCTTAGCTCCTCGTAGCCGCCTAGGCAGCACTGTCTCCCACGGGAATTGCAGGAGGGCTCTTCTGTAATTTTGTGTTTCACAGGAGGGAAGGGGGTCCAGGCCGTCCTCTGTGATCACCAAGGCTACTCGGCCCAGCTGGGCCCAGCTGTTGTTTGCATTAGGACCTGATGACGCTGCCCTTCTGTTTACAGAGCACGATAGCTTTTTGCTGGAGGGACTTGAGGCCATTTGCGGTGGTCGTGGATTCTGAACACTAGTGGTTATCAAATCTTGGTTTGCCTGAGAACGGGGAGGGGTCTTTTATAAATACAGATTCCCTGTTGTCACCCAGAGATGGAGTTACTAGATGGTTCTGAGGCATCCTGGGAGAAACAGTGGTGTAAAACAGTCAGTTCAATCAGTAATTGTGAAATTAGTTCACTACACAGAGGGATCCTTTGTGGCATGAACTAACTTTGACATAATGACTAAATGACTAGAAAAACAATATTAGATACTATGACTTTAAACTTAACCCTGAGTTTAAAGTCAGTTTGGACTCCAAAGCTGAACATGGGTTTCTTGTACATTTTGTAATTGGAGTGGTTCAGTAAATCCTCTCCAGTTAAAATAGGCATACTTTTTTACTGGATTATATAACCTGGCTAATGAGTACTCACAATATGCCAGGCACTGTGTTAAGTACATTATATAACAAATGTTATACTATTTAATCCTTGCAGCAACTTTCAAGAGGCAGGCACCATTATTATTCTAAGTTTGCAGATGAGGGAATAAGTTGTAGGATAGTGAATAGTAAGTACTCAGCAAGGCATAAGCAACAGAGCAGAAATAAGTACAGTCTTATACCAAAAACACAGCTTGAATTGGTGTAAAACACCAAACTAGAGTCAGGATATTGTTTTTCCAGCCAACTGTGCCACTTAGAAGCTGTGTGTTGTTAGGCAAATCCTACCCTTTTAGGTTCTCAAATTTATTTATTTGTAGAATGCTGGTGTTAAGGGAACAGGAATTCTGAACCCTAGTTACACATCAGAACCCCCTGGGGAGCTTAAAAAATAAAGATCTTGGGGTCACACTTCAGAGATTTTGATTCGGAAGAACTAGAGTGAAGCCTATAATTTATTTTTAAGATATTCCCCCAAGCGATTCTTGATTAGTAGCCCAGTTTGAGAACCACTGCTAGATCTGTAAATAGTGAACCAGCTCTAATTAGTTAAGAGGGTGGTTATTTGCTTTAGAAAAGGATTCTTAAGATTGATTCATTTTCAGAGGTTGCCATGTCATCGTTAAGTTATTTAAATGTACTTTCAAAGCTCATAAAGAAATTTCTTACAGTCTTTTTCTAAAGTGAAAAATATTTGAGAGTAAAATTCCTCCCCTTCCTTTATTTACAAATAATGATTTTTATTTATTCGTTTTACTTCTATTAAGGTATAATTAGTGGGAAGTTTAGACTCCATAGAACACAGACTATATTAACATGCAGATCTGTTTGATTTCCAAATCTGTCACTTAATGGTTGTCAGCACTTACTTAACTGAAGCTCAAAATTTTCATCTATAATTTGTGATCATATACCTGTGTAAATCACTGATGACGCTGTGTAGAACACAGTAGCTGCCCCATGAGAGTAGCTTGTTTAAAATGGCTAGAAGTTGTACTTAAAGACCAATGAATTTATAAGACTAATCAAGTATTGAAATGGAATTTGACTTGTTTTGAGAATCAGCTTCAGGGTAGAGATAAAAAAAAGATTATTACTTAAACCACTAACCTGGTAATACCATCCCTGAGGTCGTTGCTGGTCATCCTTTGGCCTGAGTTCAAAGTTTCCAGAGACTTCCTGTATCAGAGTCACTTGGGAGTGTTTGTTGAAAGTGCAGATTCTCAAATCATGTCAAAACCTACTGCATCTGAATCTTTTGCACATTAAAAATTTTAAGAACCAGGCTGGCATGGTATGGTGGCTCATGCTTGTATGTAATCCCAACACTTTGGAAGGCCAAGACAGGAGGATCGCTTGAGGATAAGTGTTCAAGACCAGCCTGGGCAACATAGCAAGACCCCCCCCCACACACACACACACCAATTAGTTGGGCATGGTGATACACACCTGCAGTGTATTCTGGAGGCTGAGTCAGAAGGATTGATTTAGCCGACGACTTCAAGGCTGCAGTTAGCTATGTTTGCACTCCTGCACCCAGGCCTGGGCAACAGAGTGAGACTGTCTCTAAAAAACAGTTTGTAAGAACTGCTGAGTGTCTACAGGGCATGTGGTACTTTTTTAGGCCACAGAGAGGCTACCTCCACAATTCCTTTTGATGTTGCCCTTCATTCAGAGCTGCACTAATGGGTGGTATTGACTTTACAGGCTTTTGCCCTTAAGAAGCAGTGTGCTTGCCCTTCTGCCCCACTGCCAGTGGCATAGGCTGAGTGGGTTTTTATTAGCATTAACATTCTTCTTTTTTATCCCCATTTATTCTGTAATGCAGTGTAGATGTAAGCAGAATGGAGACCAAAAGAAATTTCAAAAGGTAACAGACGGGAAAAGAGAAGTGATAGTGAACAAATACTAGGAAAATGCATGGCAGTGACAAGGTTTGGGGAAAGTTTGAGATAGACGAAATCAATCGTTTGATAAACAGTCGGTATCCACTGGATACTAGGCATTATTCTAGGCTTTGGGAATTCAGCAAGGAACAAAGGAAGCAAGGTCCAAATTCTCAAGTTTACTTGCAAGTAAATGTGTGTATTTGAGAGGAAGGGTTATATAGTGCAGATAAATCAGCAACATAATTTTCAGGCAGAGATAACTTAGAAAGACAATAAAACACAGTAATAGGTTGGTGTGATATTTATGTGTGTGCGGTATGTTACTTTAAATTGGGTTGTCAGGAGTGACCAGATGTTAACAGTTAAGCTACTTTTGAATGTTAAGGAGTTAGCCATGGGAAAATCTGGTCAGAACATTCTAAAACCGGGAAGCATCCTTAAGATTGTTAACACGGTATTGACTATCACTACTTTGACCATGTAGGAAGGATCCAGGTATAATTAGGGGAGAAGGTGAAGGCCTGTAGGGTTAAGACTGCATAGTGAGCGTCTGGGTTCCTGGAGGAGATGCAGGTGGAGAGGCCGGTAAGGGTTGTATTATGGAGACCTTATAGGCCGTGGGAGGGAGTTGGATTTTATTCTAAATGCAAGAAAAGTCTTTGGAGAGCTTTGGACAGGGGAGTGTTTGATCTGTTTTGAATATTTAAGAGGTTGGGCGAGTGTTACAGCAGGGAAATATGAATGAGGGGCAGGAATCCAGAGGAAAGACAAGAGAACAAGTGTAAGGGTAAGAATCTGTTTGAAGGTAGAGCTGACAGGGCTTGCTGATGAGCTATTGCTTCAGCAATCTATTTCAAAGTATATTTTCTCCACGTTTTTTCTTTCACAGGTTGACAGCTCTGTGGTGATAGGTAAGACTGATAAAGCTTAAATCCCACCTCCTGCCCACGTCTATTAAATTTAGGAATGGGGGAAGCACACAGAAGCATGAGTAAAGCTGAGATTTTTTTTCCTCCTCCTTTACAGTTGCTTAATTAACCAGAAAACAAGGAGAGCTGGAAAGGCCCCCAGCTTTTATCGATTTAACTCCACCTGTTCATTTTTATTATTTTTTCATTCTTTGGGAGCTAGGCTTGTGCTTTTGCTTTCCCTTCCTCTTCCCCTACCTCTCTACTCTATGAGGACAAATTTTCTTTCATTCACAAGGTATGTTATCTTCTGACTTTTACTCAAATCTTCAGAATTCATTTGCCCATTTCTTTTGTTCACACTGAGACCCAGTAGAAAGAGTACAAAAGATTATAATGATATTCTCACATGCTCTGAGTTCCTAGTCTGCAGTTTTGTTTTTAAAGTGGGAAGGAAGGTATCTCTTTTCTCCAGTAGTCATTTCCACCTTGCTCTGATATCTGCCTTTTTTTTATTAGTATAGAACATGATAAATAAATGGATAAAAATGTTTCCATTTTCAGACCAATTTAGACTTAATTACATTTGAAATATTTTGGATTCGTATCGTGGCTTTTCTTTCAGTTTTTGAAAAACTTGAGTGTGTATTTCTCATTCCTTATGAATAAATGTCACGTTATAAGAAAAAATAATAATTTCAAAGTCAAAGGAGCTGGTGTCATGGCTTTGCCACTGACTGGCTGTGTGTTACTGAGCAGGTCACCTGATTTCGCTAGATCTCAGTGTCTTCATGGTTGTTGTGAGAGGATCTATCTGTAAAATTCCTTCTAGCATCTCATTAGCTCAACGTAAAGGACAGAGACAATCGTAAGACTGATTCAGACAAAACCAAATATATGTATTTTCTTTCATTTAAATAAAACTATTACACGATAGCCCTCTTAGTTGTGTCCATCTCCGCTAAGATCATATAAAGTAACTCTGCCCACTCTAGTTCAAATTTGTGTGGTTATTTGAAATCATATCTCTTTGATGTATGGGCTGTTCAGCTAAAATATGCTGAGTTCAGGGCTTTTTCATGTTTGGGTCAGACTTTAGGTGTACACATGTGCTAATAAACTGCAGAGTTTGCGTTGTGTGATACATGCCATAGACACTGTTTTCTAACTGTAATTCTATAGACCGGTGCATATTAGGTTGGGATGGAGAAGGACTTCAATTTATTCTTTTTTTTCCCTCTTACTTGCCAATGTCTTATTTCAGGCAATGAGAGGCAAGGGAGAAAAGAATTAAAAATCGGTAGAATGCAGAGTGTAGTTGAGGTGGGGGAAGGTGTGGCTTTCCGAAATTCTTAATGAAGAGAAGGTTTTGCTATGGGTCAGGCTGAAGCATTGCCAGAGGTCATGTGTTATGATTTTGGAAGTGATTTAAGATTATAACACCTCCTCCACCAATTTTGTATTAGAGAGGTTTTCCTCTTCTCATTTAAGCAATGCAATTATTATGAGACTGAAAATTGTTGTGAACTGTAAATTAAATTCAAACACACTTTACCTCTCTTAACTCCCCCCTGCCCCATTTCAAGCTTCTTGTTTTTCTTTTGCTTTTTTTTTTTCCCTCTGAGAAGACATCAGCTATCTCCACCTCCTCCGCTTCCCCATCTGTCCTCTTCCTCTTAGCTGAGTTTTACTTTATATTTATTTTAATTAATGGATTTGAATCACAAGTGGTGAAACAGTTGATGTTCAGCTTCAAGAGGCAGTGAAAGGGAAAATCGTCTTCCTTAACTTGCCAGCAAAGAACTGTGTGTTCATTGCCGTTGCCTGCCTGAAAAATGACTGGGAAGGGGTAGGACAGGGTTCCAGAGTTCTATGTCCTTGCAGGGGAACAGATGCCATATACTAGGATTAAGGGAAATGAAGGTGGGGAAACTCTTTAGAATGAAATTGTACTTTCTTGGGAGATGCTTTTCCCATAGGATGCTTAGTACTAGGTGGGTGCAAAAGTTATTGCGGTTTTTGCCATTAAGCCACAATTGTATTTGCACCAACCCAATAAGTATTGCTTTATGGTTATGGATCATTGGCTTAGAATCAAATTCCTTAGGAACAAAATCGCAGGATGCAATTAAATTGTTTAAGCACTCTGATTAATAAAATCCCCTCTATCATCTTTTTCTCTTTAGTTGGAGAAGGCATATGATACCTTATTTTTTTGTTTGTTTGTTTTATTAAGGTTCTCCCTTGAGTATTCACCTTAAATTACATTCCCAGGCATTTGACTGACTTGAAATAAATAAATAGAGGCAGTATTACATGTGTTTTTTTGGAGAGATGAAATGCTAACTAATCAAAGCCTTCTTTTGGAAAAATGAACAAAAATAACCTTGTCCATATAACATAGATGCTCTGTTCTGGCATTTTGGAAAAAGTGTGAGAAATAACAGTATGATTTGAAAGTGAAACAGCAGGATGGAACATGGAAAGAATAATGGACTGAGACGATACTAGTTCTCCTGGTTCCAGCAACCAGCTGTGTGATTTGGAGCAAGTCATTTTACTTCTTGGAACTTCAGTTCCTTTGTTTATAAAGTGAAGAATTTGGTTTAGATGATTTACCACTTTCCTTCCAGCTTAACAAACATCCTATGAATTTTGAAGATTGTGATGATGTGAAATTAATATGATTTCATACCATGATCTGTGTAGATCATTACAAAAGACACTTATAAACGTGTTTTTAACATGAAGAGAACACTCAGTAGCATGTATAAAATAATATTTGATTTGTCTTTTAATGTCTGTGTTTTCCCTTTCTGAAGTAGATTATATTGACTTTTCCTGAATATAGATCATTGAGTAAAATGAGCAGGAGCTCTTGTTTAAAATGTTTGTCGTTATTTTTAGTTTCCACAATGTGTTTTTTTAAGGAAAAAAAATTTTTTTTATTCTAAACACAAATTATCATGCAATAAGACTGCCATGTATTGCTAGTGGGAAAAGCAAAACATGACTTGATTTAACTACACATTTCAACAGGACATGCTGAGTAATTGACAACCAACATCACAGGGTATAGAAATTCCTTTAAGGCAGCAGAGCTTTAGTTTAATTAGATAATTAGCCCTGGTCAGCCAATAATGAATGCACAGGCAATTAGCAATGAATTTGTGCTACTAAAGCCTGTTTTTCCTCTTTTGTGTTCCTTTGCTGTCATTAACAACTCTAACTACTGAACAATTTATATCTTCACACTAACAATCAACTTCATTGTCATGAAACTCTTTGAAAACGATAAAGCAATGAGACCTGACTTTCGTTGCACAACATTAAGTGATTATGTTAAGTAATGCCGTTTATTTGCCTTACCGTTCAGCTGCTATATTATGTCAGGCAAATAGGGCTTTTAAAAACAGTGCACACTCCATTATTTTGATGATTGCTTTATTTGTCAAACCCAAGCAACTAGCAAGAGATGTACCTCAATTTGTAGTTCTCACTCAGCAGCTTTCAGCAGACTTGAATAAAAGAAAACAGTTACACAAATCTACCAAAAGCAAGACCCTGTTAAAAAAAAAAAAACAACCTTTTTTCATGGCTTAAAGATTCTTATGTGTGGAAAATTTGAGATAAATTTCAGTAAGTGAAAGCCCTTGCTGGGCCATCTTTTCTTGTTTGGGAACCGTTTTCAGTTTCATGGATGAATGATGGAAACTTTATGGCTTTTCCTCACATACTTCCACTGCAAGCCTTTTCCATCCATTTATTGTTTCTTAGGGGAATGGCAGAAGAGAAAAAGGAGAAGAAAGGGAGTGACAAAGGGAGGAGAGAGAGCTTCAGAAGAGCACAAGTTACCAAAGAAATATAGATTGTGTTCCCAAGACTCTTGAGTATTGATGTCATGAAGACATTTGTATTGCTCTGGTTCTGGGTGTGTAAACTGAAACACTTCATCATATTTCAATCAGAAATTGGAGTAGGCAGTTAGGCAGACATGAGCAGGGCAGGCCAGGGCCTTGCCTACGAAGGATGTCAGGCGACCATCAAATGATGGTCAGGTGGTTGTTAAACTGTCTCTTGGGCACAGCTAGTGCCAGGGAACAGCAATCTCCCAATAGATAAGAAAACACCCACATCTGGTGATCAGCAGCTTCCTGATGAGATCTCAAGAGTTGGACAAGTGGGCTCAAGGAGGCAGACTAAGAGGCAAAATGGTGGAGTTTAATGGTTATATGACCTTCTAGGAATGCTCAACTAGTAAGGGAACGAACACCGCAAGTGAGCATTTGCACAAATTCAGTAAACACACTGTGCACACAGTCCTTCTCAAGTGCCGGCAGGCCACCATGCATGCAGACAGCCTGCTCCAGGGGAAGCCCTTTCTTCTCAGGCAAGAAGAAACCAAAACCCCAAACCATGCCAATGTATAAAACTCCAGGTCAAGGGCCAGATGGGGCACTTGGATCTCTCAAGTCACTCGCTTGGCCCGCTTCCAAGTGAACTTTACTTCTTTTTGTTTCTACTGTCAATTTTTAAAAAATAAACTTTCACTCCTGCTCTAAAAGTTGCCTTGGTTTTTCCCTCTGCCTTAAAACTATGTCTGCTCCTCAGCCAAATTATTTCCTCTGAGGAGTCAGGTATCAAGTTTGCTGCAGACTTGCACGAATTCACTGCTGGTAACATAATGAGTTTTGAAAAATGGACATTTTAAGATTCTAATGGCAGTTTATACACCTACAAAGAGCTATCACCTACAGTATCAGAAACCAGTCTAATCTGATTAAGATTTATAAAGCCCTTACTATACAGAGTTTTTTTAAAAATAGAAACTCTGTTTTTCTTATTAATAATCTAATAAGGTTTAGGAGATTAAACCCAATATTGGAAAATTAGTCAGCCAATTAATAGCTGTTTAGGAATTCATTAAAGAAATGCATTACTTACTATTTAAGCAGAATTTAAAAATGTATAAACAGAATGTTTCTTCTGATTGGAATATGAACACTGGCTTATAATTTCTTATCTTAAAACTTCCCATCTGGCTGGTTTTAGAAATATTTTTCTTTTTTTTCCCCCTAGCAATGCAATAACTAGCAATTAGAGTTTCAGAAATGCCAATTTTAATCACAACTTCCATTTGCAAAACAGAAAAACTCACACGAACTATATAGTATGTAAAGCCTCTTGATTTTATTTAATTGAGTGTTTTGAAAAGGTAATTTCAATAAATCAAAGCCAGGGATAAGATATCCCCAAAATATTAAGAAAATAGTACAGATCTTTATGAATTATGACCATTTTTACTCTTAAGCTGGGCACTAATTTCACTGGCATTGATGTTTATGTCATCCAGATACCAACTTTATTGCAATTAACTCACATAGAGCAGAGTTCCTCAACTTTGGTAATATTGACATTTTGCGTTGGCTAATTCTTTGTAGTGGGGGGCTGACCTATGCATTGTAGGGTGTTTGGTAATATCCTTGTCCTCTACCCACTAGATGACAGTAGCACTAACTCCCATGCCCCACCCTGTTGTGATAAGGGAAAGTACATCCATCTGTTCCCCAATGTCCTCAGGCTACGGGGCAAAATCATCCCAGGTTGAGAATCAGTTATAAAGAATAAGATCTTGGCAACTTTTTTCTTTAAAAGCATTTCAATATTAAACAAAGTGTGTTTAATATTTGCATGTCTAGACATTTGCATGTCTAGATCCAAATTCTTAACTTTAGTAAGTTTTTTTTTTTTAAGTCAGCGTTTTTAAGTCTGTTGCCCAGGCAGAAATGCAGTCAGTGGCAAGATCACCACTCACTGCAACTTTGCCTCCTGGGATCAAGGGATCCTCCCACCTCAGTCTCTAGAGTAGCTGGGTCTGCAGGCATGCACCACCACTCCTGGCTAATTTTTCTTTCTTTCTTTCTTTCTTTTTGGTAGAGACAGGGTTTTACCATGTTGCCCAGGCTGGGCTGGTTGCAAGTTCCTGGGCTCAGGGGATCCACCTTGGCCTCTTAAAGTGCTGGTATTATAGGCATGAGCCACTGTGCCCAGGCAGTAGGTGGAGTCTTAATAGAGATAAATCAATGAGAGCCTTGGTGAATCCCAGTTTGGAGTAATTTGAAGGATACAGGAAAAAACATTGTTGTTTCCAAATACCACTTGATTTTCCCAAACAGCCTGCTATTGTATTGGAAATTTCTAGTCTTAGAAATTTGTTCCTTCTGTTAAAATGCAAACATTCCTGAGAGGAGAATTTCTTTACACAAAAACTGAAACTTTAGTTTTAAAAGCTAGCATGTTATTAATATAAAACTATATATAGGTTATTAATATATACCTATAATACTGTTCTACTTATGACGAGGTCCTTCAGGAAGTGGATCCAGGAGAAAATTACCTTGCATATTAAGAGCTGGTGGCTGAATGTGAAGCGATCGCCTTGGGAAAGGAGTGATGAAAGTAGAAGGCACTAAAGAGAGTCTTTATAGTTTTTGATGGGTAGCCTGAGTTACTCTTGCCAAGTTTGTGTTTGTTTTTTTCCTACTCCTCACTGTATCTTTAAATCCTATTTTTTAAAAGTAATGAAGGGCTAACCAAGATGTTCTTCAATAGATGAAAGGATAAATAAATGGTGGTACATCCAGATAATGGAATATTAGTAAGTTCTAAAAAGGAGTGAGCTACTAAGCCATGAAAAGACATGGAGGAAAGTTAATGCATGTTACTAAATGAAAGAACCTAATCTAAAAACGCTGCATACTGTCTGATTCCAAGCATATGACATTCCAGAAAAGGCAAAACTATGGAGACAGTGAAAAGATCAGCGGTTTCCAGGGACTAGCAGAGGGAGGGATGAATAGGTAGAGCACAGAGGATTCTTAGGGCAGTGAAACTACTCCCTATGATACTATAACGGTGGATACATGTCATTAAACATTTGTCCAAACTCATAGAATGTACACCACCAAGAATGAATGCTGATATAAACTACGGACTCTGGGTGATAGTGATGTGTTCATCAATTGTAGAAAAATCCCCTCTGGTGGGGACATTGATGATGCTATGCATGTGTGGGGGCTGGAGTTATATGGCAAATCTCTCTACCTTCTCAGTTTTTCTGTGAGCCTAAAACTGCTCTAAAATAAATTCTATTTTTAAAAAAGGTAGAGAAGACTATGCAGATGGTATAGTAGTTGTTGTCTAATGTACTTTCTTTGCAACTTCATGTTGGATGTCCCAAGTTAATTTTGAATAGTTACTGTAAATAAAATACAAAAGTCTAACAGAGGATGGGTATCTAAGCCTATCATCTAGTGCTGATGGGGAAGTCTGATGGGTGTAGTGCCTGCTTTTCCTCCCTTGTTGCCTAACACATTAGCGACTAGCAACTTTGGACCTAGAAGATGGTTTCCTGGTCCTTACAGCACCACTCACTAGGTACTATAGGGAATGGCCTTGCTGGTGCAGTTTATAACCTTCTATAGGTAGATGTTCAGTAGATATTCAATTTTAAAAAGCCACCTTTCTAATCACTGAAATAGTGCTCCGTAAAAAGGAACTTTCTGAAACATAGGAGAGACATAGCAATCTGATAGCTGGTGTACTGAAGTGGGTTCCAGGGTATTTTCATAAATCTGTTAGTAATTTTCCATACTAGGTTTCCATTTAGGCTATGGGATTTCAGTTATTCGTGCTGGGTTTTTTTCTCATTGCCTTTTCTTATGGAATTACTGTATCATGGCCCTGAGGCCATGACCAAACTCTAAGAATAGTTTCTGTTTATTTTTTTCCCATCTAATGTCACTTGCTTCTTCATTTCTTAATTTCTTCCTAAAGTGAAGGAGCCAAAATACACCACTGATCACAGCCGGATTAGACAACAGGCATCTCCTTTCCAGGGGCCCACGCAGAACTTGATTAATTTATGTAAACATTTTGGCACTTACTATATAAAGTTGTGGACTCTTCAACTAGTTACTGATCTGTACTTTCTAGTAGTTAATACAGCCTGTTTTCAAAAAGTCCAACTGAACATAAAAGTAAAACGATTTTTTTTTTTTTTTGAGACTGAGGATCCCACTCAGTCACGCAGGCTGGAGTGCAGTGGTGTGATCTCAGCCCACTGCAAGCTCTGCCTCCTGGGCTTGGGCCATCCTCTTGCCTCGGCCTCCCTCTCGAGTAGCTGGGTCTCTGGGCATATGCCATCACACCTGGCTAATTTTTGTATTATTTGTAGAGACAGGGGTTTTGCCATGTTGCTCAGGCTGATCTCAAACTCCTGAGCTCAAGCAAAGTGCTGGGATTATAGGCGTGAGCCACCGTGCCCCGCCTAGTGTTAATAAAATGAAGTGTTCTTTCTTGTTTGTATTACCAGTTCTTACCTTCAGGTTGAGAAGTTTAATATTCTGCATTAACCTCACATTTTTTTATGGTTCCTTGCCTTAAACTAGACTAGGTGACTCCTCTTTTGTAGTTTGACTTACATGTATGATGTAAGCAGTTGTTATGATATTATACTTGACACAGATTTCACACTTGTCCCTTTTGGCATAACTTCCCCAATCTAGCATTTGGTTTTTACCTTTCCTTTCTCAACTCAGATTTTCCTATAAGCTTTCACAGAGATAGTATTTTATTATTACTAATAGTCACGATAGTATACTAATGCAGATGGCCATGTAAGTGTTCACCTTTTAATAACTTGCTTTAGCCTATTTTCTTCTTAAAGTATAGGGATCACTGGGTGTGGTGGTTTATGCCTATAATTTCAGCACTTTGGGAAGTTGAGGTGGGAGGATTGCTTGAGGTCAGGTATTTGAGGTTACAGTGAGCTATGATTGTGCCACTTTACTGCGGCCTAGACGACCCTGTCTCAACAACAAAAAAAGTGTAGGGATCTATGAATATGTGTCTTTCTGAGGTTGAAGAATATGGTCACCAAACCAATAAAGGTGAAACAGCAAAAGCCCAGGAGCACAGGCTGAGTGTGGGAAGCCAAGACAGAGACACCTGGGCCATTTCCTCACCACTAGGGGCAGGGATCAGAGACACAGGGGGTGAGCAAACCTTGAACACGGTATTCCTGTGTTGGCTTATACATTTCCTGACGATGAAGATGACATCTAATTAACGTATTTTTGACAGAACCCGGATGATACCATGAGTATGTTAACACATGCTAGTGATTGTGGGGCTTATGCCTTTTGTCCTCTTCAAGGATATATTCTGTAGTACATTCCTAGAGGGGATGATTGTTGGGGAATGTTTTGGAGAAGTACGGACAGCACTGTGGAGGAGTAAAGAGAATCTGACGTGGAGACGCTTTAATATGTGCTTTGCCCAAGTGCTGAAAAGAATGGATCCTGATTGCTTTCCTCTTTTCGCCTTCTAATAAAAAATGAGGAGAGAAAAGCTGTCTTATTTTAGATATCTGAGCATCAGGTACAAAGCATTAAAACAAACTGTCAAAGAAATATACCAATCTGAGAATTTGTGATTGGTGATGGCACGAGCACCTCCCCACTGCTCCCCTACCTGGTGAGGGCCACCCCTCAAAATGCTCTCCTCCTGGCTGTAGTCACAGACTGTCTATGCAGAGAGCACTCTTGCCCCATGCATGTGACTGCCTAGGGGTCAGGCCTTACTAGAAGCAGGAAAAGGTCCTGGAAGGAGTCTGCCTCCCTCTCACATCTTCTGCTGGTTTCTTGGGGTCACCCAGAGAAGCCAGGCTCTATCCTGGATCCCTCCTAGGTGACTGGGGAAGGCTGCTCCCAGAATGGCCAGCAGTGGATGGGAGAATTGAGTGCAGCTATGACAACCTGGATTATCTGAGAGACTTTGTAATTTGAGGGGATTATCTAACTAGTCCTTATTCTACCCTTAAAGGAGAGTTAGGTGAAGAACCAAAAAGGATCACCATGGAAATGAGCATATTAATCACCACTAAACTCAGGTGTCAGCCGTCATGTGTCAGAGCTGGGTGTGGTTTGGGAAGATACCACTCTGGGGTGGCATTTGGGGAAAAAATGCATTGGGGGAAACTTGCCTGACAGGTCTCCTTCAGTGTCAGCAAATAGCCTTGGTTGTGCTGCAGCTGTGGTCCGTTCCCCTATCTTACTTTCATTCTATCTCAGTGCTCCCCTCACACACACCCAGAGATGCTCGCTTTGCCTCCCTCTCTGCTCAGCATTTGGCACATTTCTTCCAGAAACCTCTTGCTGGCTGTGCTTTCAGTGGCACCGTTCTCTCCAGACCGCTACTCTTTGCTCCTTCCTGGATTGCCTTGGTGCCTCCTCTCCTCTGTGTGACCCTGAAGTGCTGCATTCAGTCCAGAGGTCCTCCTTGAGCTCTCTCCGGGGAAGGCCAGTTGTTCCTTCCCTCTTCCTTGCTAACCTACTGTGTTTAATCCTTTTTCTCGCTCCCATCCCATTTCAGTGTTCCCCAAGATCCACTTCTCATGCAAGGAGACCCTGTTTTTTCAGGAATGAATCCTATGAGAAGGTAATTTGCTAAGTCATTCATCAGCTTTTACTACATAGCTGTTTGATAGGAGTATTGTACTACACTGTGGAAATAACAGGAGTTGTGCCTCCCTGCTGGTGGGAGATGAGAATCTCCCTCCAGAAAGGACACATCAGGGCCGGAATGAAGCAAGAAGCAGAAGGGGATTTGTGGAGCCCCTGTTAGCTATTAACAAATACAAGCCTGGGCTCACTAAATACACTAAAGTCCACTCTAGGCAAGATGCTTAGAAAAAGCTTCTCTGAGGATGTGCAGCTTGAGCCAAGTCCCTGCACAAGAATTGGGAGCATGTTGGTGGGAAGGAGACAGGAGAGAAGTGAAGGCCCCGCCTATATCTCCTGACTTGCACATGGATGGAGGAGCCACCTGGTGTTCTGTTTGGTGGTGGGTGCATTTGTGTAGCCCACAGAGGCGGATGGTGTGATTTACTTTACAGAATTATTTCCAACCTTCAGGCATTCCTGCTGAACTTTCCCATGTGAGTGTTGACTCTCCCCTGATCCAGCCAGCAGTGTTCATTCTCTTCCCATGCAGACATTTGTTCTCCTGCCTGGAGAAGCCTGCAGCTGCGTACAGGTCAGGGTCATGCAGCAAATCCCTATTTGATGAGTTTTATTTTTAAGTGTACAAAATGGACTTTAGGTGATGGTGGAGTTTTCTCACTCTAAAGCTAAATCAAAGAGAATTTTCTGCCTACACGAACAGGATTAGTGGCAACAAATTTTTCATGTAAGTGCAGTCCCGTATGGGCTGCCCAGCTTAGTCTATCATGAAGAATGTAGGAAGCCTGGTAGATGCTGCTATTTTTATCTTGGCCCTTTGGTATCCGGCATCTAATTATTCAATTCACAAAGTACACTTCATGCTGCAATGTTTATTTTGTCTGCAGAGAAAAAAATCTTTTTGAAATTTTTGTGGATTTTACTGGTTGTGGAATGTTCATATTTTAGCAGGTGACTATTTGAGCATGTTAAAATTGCCTTGGTATAGCAAGGGATACTGTTGGTGGAAGCAAGACTTTATTATTATTATTGTACTTTCAGTTCTGGGATACATGTGCAAAACGTGCAGGTTTGTTACATAGGTATACATGTGGCATGGTGGTTTGCTGCACCCATGAACCCATCATCTACATTAGGTATTTTTCCTAAAGCTATCCCTCCCCTAACCCCCACCCCTTGGCAGGCCCCAGTGTGTGATGTTCCCCTCCCTTCATCCATGGGTTCTCATTGTTTAACTCCCACTTACGAGTGAGAACATGCGGTGTTTGGTTTTCTGTTCCTGTGTTAGTTTGCTGAGAATGATAGTTTCCAGCTTCATCCACATCCCTGCAAAGTTCATGAACTCATCCTTTTTATGGCTGCATAATATTTCATGGTGTATATGTGCCACAGTTTCTTCATCCAGTCTATCACTGATGGGCATTTAGGCTGGTTCAAGTATTTGCTATTGTTCAAGTATGTTTACTACAGTAAACATACATGTGCATGTGTCTTTATAGTAGAATGATTTATAATCCTTTGGGTATATACCCAGTAATGGGATTGCTGGGTCAAATGCTATTTTTGGTTCTAGATCCTTGAGAAATCACCACACTGTCTTTCACAATGGTTGAATTAATTTACATTGCCATCAACAGTGTAAAAGCATTCCTATTTCTCCACATCCTCTCCAGCATCTGCTGTCTCCTGACCTTTTAATGATCCCTATTCTAACTGGCGTGAGATGATATCTCATTGTGGTTTTGATTTGCATTTCTCTGATGACCAGTGATGATGAGCTTTTTTCATGTTTGTTGGCTGCATAAATGTCTTCTTTTGAGAAATGTCAGTTCATATCCTTTGCCCACTTTTTGATGGTGGTGTTTTTTTTCTTGTAAATTTGTTTAAGTTTCTTGTAGATTCTGAATATTAGCCCTTTGTCAGATGGATAGATTGCAAAATTTTTCTCCCATTCTGTGGGTTTCCTGTTCACTCTGATGATAGTTACTTTTACTATGCAGAAGCTCTTTAGTTTAATTACATCCCACTTGTCAATTTTGACTTTTCTGCCATTGCTTTTGGCATTTTCATCATGAAGTTTTGGCCCATGTCTATGTCCTGAATGGTATTGCCTAGGTTTCCTTCAAGGGTTTTATGGTTTTGGACTTAACATTTAAGTCTTTATTCCATCTTGAGTTAATATTGGTATAAGGTGTAAGGAAGAGATCTGGTTTCAGTTTTCTGCATGTGACTAGTCAGTTTTCCCAATACCATTTATTAAATAGGCAGTCTTTTCCCCATTGCTTGTTTTTGTCAGGTTTGTCAAAGATCAGATGATTGTAGATGTATGGCATTATTTCTGAAGCCTCTTTTCTGTTCCATTGGTCTATATATCTGTTTTGGTACCAGTACCATGCTGTTTTGGTTACTGTAGTTTTGTAGTATAGTTTGAAGTTAGGTAGCATGATGCCTCCAGCTTTGTTCTTTTTGCTTCGGATTGTCTTGCCTATACCAGCTCCTTTTTGGTTCCATATGAAATTTAAAGCAGTTTTTTCTAATTCTGTGAAGAAAGTCAATGGTAGCTTGATGGGGATAGCATTGAATCTATACATTACTTTGGGCAGTATGACCATTTTTAGAATATTGATTCTTCTTATCCATGAGCATGGAATGTTTTTCCATTTGTTTGTGTCCTCTCTTATTTCCTTGAGCAGTGGTTTGTAGTTCTTCTTGAAGAGGTCCTTCACATCCCTTGTAAGTTGTATTCCTAGGTATTTTATTCTCCTTGTAGAAATTGTGAATGGGGGTTGACTCATGATTTGGCTCCCTGTTTGTCTATTATTGGTGTATAGGAATGCATGTGATTTTTGCACAGTGATTTTGTATCCTGAGATTTTGCTGAAGTTGCTTACCAGCTTAAGGACATTTTGGACTGAGACGATGGGGTTTTCTAAATATACAATCATGTCATCTGCAAACTGAGACAATTTGACTTCCTATCCTCCTATTTGAATATGCTTTATTTTTTTCTCTTGCCTGATTGCCCTTGCCAGAAGTTCCAATAATATGTTGACTAGGAGTGGTGAGAGAGGACATCCTTGTCTTGTGCCGGTTTTCAAAGAGAATGCCTTCATCTTTTGCCCATCAGTATGTTATTGGCTGTGAATTTGTCATAAATAGCTCTTATTATTTTGAGATACGTTCCATCAATACCTAGTTGATTAAGAGTTTTTAGCATGAAGGGGTGTTGAATTTTATCAAAGGCCTTTTCTATATCTATTGAGATAATCATGTGGTTTTTGTCATTGGTTCTGTTTATGTGATAGATTATGTTTATTGATTTGCTATGTTGAACCAGCCTTGCATCCCAGGGATGAAGCTGACTTGATCATAACGGATTAGCTTTTTGATGTTCTGCTGATTCATTTTGCCAGTATTTTATTGAGGATTTTCATATTGATATTCATCAGGAATACTGACCTGAAATTTTCTTTGTTTGTTGTGTCTCTGCCACGTTTTGGTATCAGGATAATGCTGACCTCATAAAATGAGTTAGGGAGCATTCCCTCTTTTTCTATTGTTTGGAATAGTTTCAGAAGGAAGGGTACCAACTCCTCTTTGTACCTCTGATAGAATTTGGCTGTGAATCCATCCGGTCCTGGGCTTTTGTTTTGGTTGGTAGGCAATTTATTACTGCCTCAATTTTAGAACTTGTTATTGGTCTATTCAGGGATTCAACTTCTTCCTGGTTTAGTCTTGGGAGGGTGTATGTGTCCAGGAATTTATGCCTTTCTTCTAGATTTTCTAGTTTATTTGCATAGAGATATTTATAGTATTCTCTGATGGTAGTGGGATCAGTGGTGATACTCCCTTTATCATTTTTTATTGTGTCTATTTGATTCTTCTCTTTTTTTTCTTTATTAGTCTGGCTAGCAGTCTATATAATTTGTTAATCTTTTAAAAAACCAGCTCCTGGATTCATTGATTTTTTTGAGGGGTTATTTGTGTCTCTATCTTCTTCAGTTCTGCTCTGATCTTAGTTATTTCTTGTCTTCTGCTAGCTTTTGAATTTGTTTGCTCTTGCTTCTCCAGTTTTTTTAGTTGTGATGTTAGGGTGTCAATTTTAGATCTTTCTTGTGTTCTCCTGTGGGTATTTAGTGCTATACATTTCCCTCTAAATAGTGCTTTAACTGTGTCCCAGAGATTCTGGTATGTTGTGTCTTTGTTCTCATTGGTTTTAAAGAACTTAGTTATTTCTACCTTCATTTCATTATTTACCCAGTAGTTATTCAGGAGCAGGTTGTTCAGTTTCCATGTGGTTGTACAGTTTTGAATGAGTTTCTTAATCCTGAGTTCTAATTTGATTGCACTGTGGTCTGAGAGACTGTTTGTTATGATTTCTGTTCTTTTGCATATGCTGAGGAGTGTTTTACTTCCAACTATGTGGTCAATTTTAGAGTAAGTATGATGTGGTGCTGAGAAGAATGTATATTCTGTTGTTTTGGCATGGTGAGTTCTGCAGTTGTCTATTAGGTCCACTTGGTCCAGAGCTGAGTTCAAGTCCTGAATATCCTTGTAAATTTTCTGTCTTATTGATCTGTCTACAATTGACAATGGGGTGTTAAAGTCTCCCACTCTTATTGTGTGGGAATATAAGTCTCTTTGTAGGTCTCTAAGACCTTGTGTTATGAATCTGGCGCTCCTGTATTGCATGCATATATATTTAGGATAGTTTGCTCTTCTTGTTGCATTGATCCCTTTATCATTATGTAATGCCCTTCTTTGTCTTTTTTGATCTTTGTTGGTTTAAAATCTGTTTTATCAAAGACTAGGATTGCAACCTCTGCTGTTTTTTTTTCTTTCCATTTTCTTGGTAAATCTTTCTCTGTCCCTTTATTTTGAGCCTATGTGTGTCTTTGCACATGAGATGGGTTTCCTGAATACAGCACACTGATGGGTCTTGACTCTTTTTCTAATTTGCCAGTTGGTGTCTTTTTATTGGGACATTTAGCCTATTATATTTAAGGTTAATATTGTTTTGTATGAATTTGATCCTGTCATTATGATCCTAGATGGTAATTTTGCCCATTAGTTGATGCAGTTTCTTCATAGTGTCAATGGTCTTTACAATTTGGTATGTTTTTGCAGTGGCTGGTATTGGTTTTTCCTTTTCATATTTAGTGCTTCCTTCAGGAGCTCTTATATGGTGGTGACAAAGTCTCTCAGCATTTGCTTTTCTGTAAACGATTTCATTTCTCCTTCGCTTATAAAGCTTAGTTTGTCTGAATATGAAATTCTGGGTTGAAAATTCTTTTCTTTAAGAATGTTGAATATGGGTTCCTGCTCTATTCTGGCTTGTACGGTTTCTGCAGAGAGATCTGCTATGAGTCTAATGGGCTTTCCTTTGTGGGTAACCCAACCTTTCTCTCTGGTTGCCCCTAACACATTTTCTTTCATTTCAACCTTGGTTAGTCTGACAATTGTGTCTTGGGGTTGCTCTTCTTGAGGAGTATCTTTATAGTGCTCTCTGTATTTCCTGAATTTGAATGTTGGTTGGGGAAGTTCTCCTGGATAATATCCTGAAGAGTGTTTTCCAACTTGGTTCCATTGTCCCCATCACTTTCAGGTACACCAATCAAACCATAGTCCCATATTTCTTGGAGGGTTTGTTCATTCTTTTTCACTCTTTTTTCTCTAATCTTGTCTTCATGCTTTATTTCATTAAGTTGATCTTCAAATTCTGATATCCTTTTTTCCATTTGATCAGTTTGGACATAGATACCTGTTCATGCTTCACAAAATTTTCGTGCTGTGTTTTTCAGCTCCATCAGGTCATTTATGTTCTTTTCTAAACTATTTATTCTAGTTAGCAATTCCTCTAACCTCTTTTTCAAGGTTCTTAGCTTCCTTGCATTGGGTTAGAACATGTGCCTTTAGCTCAGAGGAATTTGTGATTACTAACCTTCTGAAACCTTCTTCTGTCAATTCCTCAAACTCATTCTCCATCCAGTTTTATTCCCTTGCTGGCAAGGAGTTGTGATTCTTGGAACGTTTAAGTCTGCTGAATGTATACTAAACATACATTTTTACTTTTATTGATGAGTCACACCTTCTATCCTTTGTTAACCCATCTCCTGGTGGTGTTATTTTGCTGATTAGCATCTCAGTGGATCATCCTCAAAAAACTCTCTGACCCTTCTTGCTGGCGTAACCTAGGAAGAACCAAAGAGGTCCCTGACAGACAAGATTGTTGTATCAGTAGGCTCAATTTACACACATGCTCCAAATCTGGAGATGGGACAGCAAAGAGGAAGCTATGGGCCCTTTGAGGGTTAACCTGTATGGGCCCCCTTGCTTTCTCCTTGCCTGGAATTTAAAGTTCAGCGCCCAGGTAATGGATCCAGATGCTTAGGGTTAATATCTTTCACCTCCTGCCTCCTCCATCTCCTCATTGCCAATTCCTTTAACTTTCCTTTGTTAGTCTTTAATCACTGTGACCTGCCTCTAGATCTTTATCCTAGAGAGTTAATAGGATGGGTAGACCCATGCAAGCTCTTTCTCTTTCGTCATTACCATACACTTGGACTTAGTAGTGATAGCCTTGAGTAGATATAGACTCTTTCCCAGCTTTTTCTCCTCCACTTCTATTAAAGGAGGCTATGAAGATTTTTTTAAAGAGTCCAGATGACTTAAGGGATCCCATTTTTAACTCATAAAAGTTGAACAAATTTGCTCCCAAATTTGCTGGCATTTTCCAGTGAGATGTTAATGGATGACAGTTATTCAAAACTTTGTCTAGGCCGGGCACAGTGGCTCACATCTGTAATACCAGCACTTTGGGAGGCCAAGGTGGGCGGATTACAAGGTCAGGAGATTGAGACCATCCCGGCCAACATGGTGAAACCCCCTCTCTACTGAAAATACAAAAATTGCCTGGATGCGGCAACGCGTGCCTGGAATTCCAGCTACTTGGGAGGCTGAGGCAGGGGAATTGCTTGAAACTTGGAGGCTGAGGTTGCAGTGAGCTGAGATTGTTCCACTGTACTCCAGCCTGGTGACAGAGTAAGACTGTCTCAAAAAAACACTTTGTCTAAGGCATTTGGTATGTGGAAAACATTTAGACTTTGACTACAGATAAGATTTTCTCAGTATTTTCATAAAGTAAATGCAAATTTTCTGCTTGATTCAGATGATAATGTGTTATCTAGTTGTAACTCTGGTACCTCCAGATCAGCTTCTTTTACTTATTTATTCATTTGTTTGTTTAATTTTATTTTTTTTAGAGATGGAGTCTCACTATGTAGCCCTAGCAAGAGTACAGTGGCATGATCATAGCTCACTGCAGCCTCGACCTCCTGGGTTCAAGCCATTCTCCTGCCTCAGCCTCCTGAGTGTCTGGGATTACAGCCACACACCACCATGCCTGGCTAATTCTTTTTTTGTGTGTGGAGATGGGGTCTTTCTGTGTTACGCAGGCTGAACAGCTTCTTCTTATGGTGCTGTTGAATATTGGAGAGTTGGTAAAAGAGCAAATTGACCAAACAGGTGTGATTGTGTGAGTCAAGGATGAGACATTATCTTTTATTGTTAAAATAGTCACTGTTTCACAATTGAAAATCTAGTCACTATTTCACGACTGAAAATTCCCCTCTTCTCTACACCCACTAATTAAGCTACTTTTCTATTTAATATATAAAATAAAATATTTTAGCTTTGTGGAGGCCTTGGGACTTCCCCAGTGCCACAGAATGTAAAGTGTCTTTTCATACCTCTAGGCTGGGGAAACCCCACTCTGGGCAAAGGGCCAATTTTAGACTCAGCAGCTTATTAAGGAGATTCAGAATCTAAAGGAGTCACAAACAGACAGTAACAGGAAGGAGACAAATATAGGAAAATAACACCTGAAGTTGGCTCTCTGGCCAAGCTTACAGTTATCTCAATATCTTAGAAAGAGACAGTGGATTAGTGGATGAGGTATTGTGGAATTGGGAAAGGATGTTAGTTCTAATTTGTGGAAGAGAATTTTATGAATAAAAATCATCAGAAGAAGATTAGGCTATTTTGAAAATGACCCAAACAGATGCTATTTGTGCTGTGAGAGAAAAACATTCTAAAAACCTCCATGGTCACAAGTCTTGGAAACAAAACCCAGCTCTAACTTTGGAAAAGGCTCTTGGAAAGCATCTCATCCATCCTCTGACTTCAGCTGGAGGAATGTCTCCCAGGGGTTCCTGACCAATGGTCACCCGACTCCTACCGAGCCCTTGGGGTGCTGGAGCACCCATTGTTGACACTCATGGTGAGTCAGCCATCCCTTGGCTGGCCAGGAAGGTTGGTAAAAAAAGTTCTTGATGTGAAGATGAATTTGGCTTCTTCTATTATGCAGCCAGAGTTTTGTTTTGTTTTGATTTTTTTTGAGATGGAGTCTCACTCTCTTGCCCAGGCTGGAATGCAATGGTGTGGTCTTGGCTCACTGCAATCTCTGCCTCCTGGGTTCAAGTGATTATCCTGCCTTAGCCTCCCAAGTAGCTGGGATTACAGGTGCCTGCCACCATACTTGGCTAATTTTTGTATTTTTAGTAGAGACAGGGTTTCACCATGCTGTCCAGGCTGGTCTCGAACTCCTGACCTCAGGCAGTCCACCAACCTCAGCCTCCCAAAGTGCTGAGATTACCGCACCTGGCCCCAGAGTTCTTTCCTTTTATATACAACATGCCTACCCTCCCTTTCTGATTACTTCTTCCAAATATTTGAAGGCAACCAACCACCCTATGACACCTAGGTTTTTCTCTTCTCCAGTTAAGCATATCAGATACTCCCCTCTTCTCGAGTTTCTGGCTTTCACTCTTCTGGTCACCCTTTTCTGGGCTGACTTAGTTTGTGGAGGTTCTTTGTGAAACTCAGGCCTGGGAAGGAAACATAATCCTCTGGATGGAGTCACCGAGGCCCCCACACCAAAGTGTAGGGGGACAATGACACTATCTGTTGATAAGGATTAAGACTGTTTGCTTTTTTCAGTATCCATACTGCCCTGGTGGCTTATATTGAATTTGTGGTCAAGCAAGACTTACTCGCTTTTGTTTATTTTAAAATTGGTTTTCATCTGAACCATTATAAGCCAGCTTCCAAACAGATAGTAACAGGAAGGAGTCAAATACAGGAAAATAACACCTCTAGGTGTTATTTACATATATGTATATACATATATGTATACATGCATGCATGTATCTGTACATATATACACACATATATGTATATATACACACATATACACACACACACACACCAGTATATATACAATTTATAATGGTGGTGATTGAATTCTATGTCAATTTTTCAAAATTTCTTTTAGTATTATAACTTATAGATTGACAAACAGACTCTTGCCATCTCTACCCCCAGTCATAATACAGATGTTTCAATGAGAGCCTTGCTGCACACAGCAGGTGGTATCTATCCACAAGTTTGCTATGACTGTTAAACCACCCTACTGTTCTAAATCCTCCTGGCTGTTACCAGCACCCAGAGGCATTTTCCCTTCTTGTCTGCAAAGATATTACCTGATGCTGCATGAAATGCTTTGCTAGAATGTGCATACACTGACTCTATGGTGTTTCCCTGTTTAATTGCTTATTAAAGGAGATTGCTGTGACTTTGTGGATTCTGTTGTTTTCCTTCTGAACTCAGTTCTTTCTAGTGATCATTATTTTTTAAGTGTTCTAAGAAGGCATAAGGATGTAAACTGGGTGATTATTTGGATTTCCCCATGATGCTTAATTTGATCATTCAGGCTAGTCAATTTGTCTCTTTTATCCACCATTTTAAAAAAATCTGGAAAACTATGAGCTTAATTATTTCCAGCTTTCTATAATTTTGAGTCATATTTTAACATCCTATTTTAGAATTTTTCTAGAAACAACATGAAATTTCTGGATTCCAAATTTTCCTCTCCCAATCTGTTCCTTCCCTTTGAAATACCCTTAGTCTTTGCATTATATCTTAGTCTTAGGGGCTTTGATCTATCCTAAGTCTTTCTCCCTGATTTTTTAAATGTCACTGACTATGGTTCTCTGATTATATCTGAAACATTTTTTATTTTCATTTTCTTTTCAGGGGAGGCACATGGGATATAATTCTTCTCATTTCAATTGGCAATTATTTGAAAAATCTTAAATTTTAGTGACTTCTTAATGATAGTTGCCTTTCTTTTCCCATTTGAAAACTGTTCTTTTTGGTGAATAAGATGGGTGCAGAAAAGCACTAACCTAGTTTACTGACCAACTTTATTCATTGGATTTTCCTTCAAAAGATTGTTGCTTACTTAAATCTCTCCATCATTTCCTTTAAAACCTTCCCACCCACCCCCTAATTGAAATACAAATTTAAATTATAAAGATATATCACCACTGAGAATATTCTAAAGAACGTGCTTAAGGCTCTGAAAGGAAATTGTAAAGGAGAAGTTCTCCAAATGTTTTAAGCAACAGCAACATTCTCAGGGGAAATATATACTTTCCCAAAGTATGTACCTAAACCCCTTTCTAGGTGAAAAAGTCTTGCTATATTTGTGTAAATATCAGCTGTGGTGTTTTATGATCAATGAGTTACAGTGCCTGAACTAGTTTTTCTATTTGTTCAGGAAAAAAGCAATTGCTATAACATTGTTAGCTAGAAGCCAGCCCAGTTTTTTTTTACTCTGTTTTCTATTTATATTGGTTTTGACTTCAGCCCTGTGGATCTGAAGGTGGCACTGAACAGATTGGACCTAATCAGCTTCTTGGAAACCTGTCTGTCTCCTCCTGGCCTGCCCACAGTTTAAGTCTTTTCTATGAAAAGATAATTTGTGATAAACCACTTAATAGAACCAAATACTATTTTTCAATTTATAATACCTCCATATCTGGATATATTTTTGTGTATTCACAACCTACTTGTTTGATCTAAGTAAGTATCTTTGACAAACTCAGTGTCCAGAGGTTTTGGTTTAAGGTAAACAGTTTTAAAATGTAAACATAAAAAATCACTAGTTTCAGAAGTCCTTGGAAGACTAGCTGGGTGCAATGGCTCACGCCTGTAATCCCAGCACTTTGGGAAGCTGAGGTGGGTAGATCACTTGAGGTTGGGAGTTCAAGACCAGCCTGGCCAACATGGAGAAACCTTGTCTCTACTAATAAAAAAATTAGCTGAGTATGGTGGCATGTGCCTGTAGTCCCAGCCACTTGGGAGGCTGAGGCAGGAGAATTGGTTGAACCCAGGAGGCGGAGGTTGTGGGGAACTGAGATGGTACCACTGCATTCCACCCTGGGTGACAAATATTTTGTCTTTAAAAAAAAAAAAAGGTCTATGGAATACTATATCATGAAGTTATAAATTAAGTTGTTGACCCTACTCGGTTGGGAGTCAGATCCTAAATCCTTTTGATGCTTCTTGGAAAGGCCCTGTAGGTATAAAACCTCAGGATGAAAGTTTGCAGTATACTTTTCTTATGCCAAGACAGATTGTATTTATTTAGAGTCCCTTTAGCATACTTTCCTCATGCAAAAATAAGTGAGTGAACATTCAAAAAGTGGCCCTGAAATGGGATTCAGAGAAGTAACTGATTCAGTTGCAAGTTCACTGCCCCTCAGAGTGGTGTTTGAACACCGGGAGTCCTGGGTATTAAGGAAAATACATGATTTTATTTTGCAAAATTTTCTTCCATAACAAGCATGCAGCTGTGCATGACAACCTTGTTTCTGGGAAGAAAAAAGATACATGCATATGCGTCAGTTGACATTTTAGACATTTAACCACACTGTAAATCTTTTCTATGAAAAGATAATTTATGATAAACCACTTAATAGAACCAAATGCTATTTTTCCATTTATAATAACTCTATATCTGGATATATTTTTGTGTATTCACAGCTTTTTCATCTTTCCATATAGTTTGTACATAATAAAAGCCCCAGAAAAAATAACAAAAAAAGAAAAAGAATAAAACCCCCAAATTAGAGCAAATTTGTCATACATAGATCTCTTTTTCTCTGCCAAATGATTTTGTAATTTTCATAGGCTTTCTCCTTTGAACATCTGACACCCCTTTGCCTGTGAGTTCATGAGCAATGTATGTGGCCCCTCTTAGAGTCAGTCAATGAGACGCTTCAGGGTAGGCAGGTGGTGGGTGGCTGAAGGGAAATAAAGAACCTTCAGCGGTGAACCGGAAGAGCCACAGAATCTCTTGTCACCACGACTGAAATGGAGTTTTCTGACCACGTGGACTTTAGAATATGTGGTTCTGCTGAGGCTGAGGAGGCAGCATGGAGTATGAGGATAAGCCAGCATGAGCTTATCAAAGCCCTGTACATTGTCCTACGATAACTGAGCATTGATGAGAGCTTGATGCTGCTGCTAGAGAAATAAGGTTATTAATGAAAATATGAAGCCTGGGAGATATGCCAATTAGGATAGTACCATGTCAGTGAGGAGGATTTGGGCTCACAGAAAACAAACTCTGAGCTTCTGAAGCAAGGAGAGGTTTGTTACCTCACCTAATAAAAAGCCTAGAGGTAGGGCAATTTCAGGATTGGTTAATTCAGTGGTTCAACAATGATATCAAGGCCCAGGTTCTGTTTGCTATTCTTAACATGTTGACCTTTTCTTAGGTTTCTCCCCTCATGGTTGCGAGATGGCTGCAAATGCTCCAGGCATCTTACCCTCATCCTCATCCATTTTCTTTGAGATGAAGAAAGGGATAGTTTCTCCATTTGTCTCTTTTTATCAAGGAAGAAAGTTTTTCCTAGAAGGTCCTCAGCAGACTTTCCCTTCATGAATCATTGGCCAGGATTATGTTGCATACTCATTCCTCAACCAATTTCTGATTTAGAAAATAGAATGACTATGATTAATGTAGTTTAATTAAAACTCGTCCCTGAGGTTTTAAAGGCGCATCTTCACTGAGCATGTTTCTGTCATACAGAGGGTGATCAAGATCAGGGTCCAGTTAACTTTAAAGAAGACCTGGGGCTAATGGCTATAAGGTGGGCAACCAATGCTGTCTGCTGCAAGGTATGTTATGTTTTGATACCACAGCTCCCTTTTCATTTAATGAAATTATTCTACACCATTGGAAGAGAAAATGATGCTGAGATTTATACCCTACCTCATTGGAAACAAGATAAAAGTACTCTGCATGAAAAACAGAAGTCATATTTCTGCTTATTTGTAACAACAACAACAAAAATCTGAAGTTTTTTTTTTTTTTTTTTAATCAAGATAGAAAACAAAAAAGAAGGGAACACTGGAAACACTATTAATTGACTACTTAGCTGCCATTTTCAGAAACCTGATTTCTTCTGGCAACATTGTGCTGACTACTGGGACTAACTGCTGACAGCATAGTGATGACTGCCTGTGTGCTAGGATAAGCTTAGATGTACAGATCACACATTCCCAGTTTTCCTTGCCATTAGTGATAGTCATATGATAGAATTTTGGCTAATAAGTAGCAAACCTTTGGGGATGGGGCTTCTGTGAAAGCTTTTGTTTTCTTGTTAACAAGGACAAGTGTTAGAAGAAAGCTTGCTGGGACCTCCTTTTTCATCTTCTTCCTGCCATGAATGTAAATGTGACGTCAGGGGCTATAGCAGTCCCATTGACAACAGGAGGCAACAATCATGGGGAAAACAATCATGTTAGAGAATGGGGGCATAAAAGATAGAAAGATCCTGAGTCATGAGACCAAATTGGGAACTACTTACTTTCAAATCTCTGGTTATGTGAGATAACTGAATGGCCTCTTTGTTTAAATGACTAGAGTTGGGTGTTCCATGACCTGCAACTTAATACATATAAATTGATACAAAAGCAATAAACAACATCTCATGTAGATACCACAGCTATCTGGCACCTCTCTTCCTCCAGCATTTCAGTTATACCTAGCCTCTACGTTCAGAGAGACTGAATAATTTGACCACAGCTAGACAGCCCTTCAACTCTAACCCATTCAGATAGCTGCATTCTTCTATACCCTCAATACTTTAGAGTATACTTCATCTTCTACGATTTTCCTATACTCATGTACGTTTTATTTCCTACTAGATTTGAAATCCTTCAAAACAGAGGCTGGACCTTTTAGCCTTCTGGTATCCCTTCCTGCACTGGCTGTGGAGAACAGTCTCAATGACTGGGAAGTGAATGAATACTGTGGCATTCCTTCTTTAAGCCAGCAAGAGAGGGAAGTAAGCACATTGCATCTTAAGAAGGTTCAGGTTTACCACCTTCTTGGTCTCTAAGTTGGAAAACAGAAGCCTTATAACATCCTACAGAGATTTTTTCATGCTACACCACTCATCACTAGGAGTGGATAGTCTTTGAATTTTGGATATGTATCAATATTTCCATTCTTTATGAACAACTTAGATGCAAAATTAGGTGAAATCTTGTAGTGGTGAGCTTGAAATGCAGCATTTTAGTGAAGCACTGAAGCAGTTGAGTTATAGCCGGCAAATGTGGAATAAGGGAACTTCGTAGCTTAAGGTCTCCCATGGACATTTTGCTTTTGGGGGTGGTTGGATTGCTACAACTAGAAAATTCCCTTGCATGAGTTTGTCAGTTTCAGGGGATTTTGTCATGATTCACTGAAGTGGAACTTTAGGTTTAAATGCGAATCTCATGGCTTTTATGCATCTTCACTTATGGCCAGAATGGCAGCTTGGGTGTGTGAATGTCCACCACCGGCTTTGCCTCTCTCACTGACCGTGGCACATGCTCTTGCTGGATCACCTCCCCATCCAAAGCCTGTACTGCTATTTCTTTCTCTCCAAGCACAAGGGCCTTTGTAGTCCCAAGATGGAACTCCAGTACAGTGCTTTGTACTGACAACTGTGGGTTTTCCTTAAGGTAACTGTGGGTGGCCCCTTCATTTATTTTCTTGCTTCCTTTTTGTTTCTGTAAATTCTGCCCTCCACTTTCCCCCAAAGCACATGCTGTTCATGTAATCTGAATGGCCATTTAGAGGAAAGATCAGAAGTTTGTTGTTTCATTACCAACATAAATCAAAACTTTGTGTTCGCACTGCAATCCGAGTGAGTCCAGGAATAGCTTTGGGATTGCTAAGTGTCTGGAGAGCACTGACTACACAGACATGTTTTGAAGCCGGCTATAATAGTTTCTACAGCTGTTAACAGTTCGTGGAATAATGGCAGCATTATATATTAGCGTTTAAAATGTGCATGACTTGCATTGCACAGAAGTCAGATTGGGATAGAATCAGATATTTTTTTTCTGAAACTTGGCCAGGAAAGTCTTCAATAACTAGAGAAATTCTTTTCACTACTGAAATCAACATGAAGGCATTGTGTTATTATAATTGCTTATAGCTCACCATGAAAGTTGTCTTTGTATGAGTGGATGTACGGGCTGTACTGTTTTGTTTTTATTTATTCTGCATTCTTTATTCTAATGTCCTTTCCTTTTTCCTGACCAGAAAGATTGTTATTGAGCCCTTCACAAAGCTGAAATAATGCAGTGTGTTAAAAAAAATGCTAACAATCCAAAGAAGTTATAAAAATTTATAAGTTTGCTGAATGCTTAGGAAATTTCTGCATATTTTAATATAAATAGGTAATGCAAATATTTGTTCTTTGCATTGAGTGGTGAGTCTCTGTTTTCAGAAAGTCTCTGCTATTTAAATTAGATTTATTTGATTGCTCTGAAATAAGGGCAGTTTCCATTTTGAATGATGCCAAAGATTAAATACCACTGTTGTTATCAAATACAAAAGACTTATTAAGTCAGATGTGTTACTGCATCATGGGGTTAAACAATTTCCAGAAAACAGTAAGAATGTCTCATGTTTAAAATTCTCAAGAAGGTAACTTGCTTAATAATTTCTTTTTGAGATTTCCAAGTTGAGATGAAAGTTTTGCACATGAAAAGAGCTGTCTGGACCACCTCTGCATCCTGTCAGTTTTGCTGCCTCTTTAAAAAATTGATTGACACTTAATTCAAGATAGGACTGGGATGGATATCTTGGGGGAATATATGTAAATAAACAGAAATTGAGTAAAAGGTCAGAAGAAATCAAATTATGAGAGGAGCTCTTTTGATTGAGCTGTAAAATCAAGATATACACATTTTAATGACGCTGGGTCAAGGGTCTCTGCTGAAGGAAGAAGATCTAAGGTCTTAGATATTTCCTAAGTGGTATGCCAAGGTTCACCCCGTGAGAAGCCAGAGGGTGGCATGGAGGTTCACAGGGAAAAGCCCACTGAGTGAAGCTGGCTTTCAGAGGTGACGCTGAGACACTCCAGGGATCAGATCCCAGACCTTGGATGCCCAGCATGTTGGACATCTTGACAGTGGGTAGCTTCTTCAGCAGGTGGCCACTGCAGGCAGCTTGATGACCTCAGAAAACCTCAGCAGAGACTTGGTTCCCTTCAAAAGTGCCAGTGAATTCTCAGACCTCATCCCTCTCAGCTCCTCATGTACCAGCTAACGCTTTAGCAATTAGCCACTGGAGTGAGAGACAGAGAGAGACCACATGAAAGAATGACGGAAAACTCCCAGGGTACCCTCACAAACTGTACAAACGACCTCACAATTTTCCTTGAACAGGCTGTTAACCATCAAACCCATACTTCTTCATGTTCATGGCCATAGAGACATTAACATCATCTGGGGGCCGGCCTGCACTTTCCTGCCAGCCTGCATCTCTCTGAGGCTTAGAGAAACTAAGGGCACATGTGGAGGAGTCTGCCTTTTCTTAGGAAAAGGAACTTGTGTAGGAATTAAACTAATTATGTTTTCCAGGGAGAAAAGGCATGAAAACGTGTTTTCACTTTTCTAAACTAAGAGGTCCCGCCTCATTGAGAGAAATCACATCAACAGCTGACATGTGTTAAGTGCTTACAATGTGCCAAGCACTGTATTATCTTGTTTAAAAAGAGGTGCCAGTGGGTAGCATGATCAGTAGAGGGAAGTATAAAAGTTATTTGATAGAAGACCGCACATAGGCCAGAGGTGAACTAGAAAGGAAATAGGAAAACTGGACTTAAATCATAGTTTCTGCAAACACTAGGGATCCTTTGTAAATGCATTACCCTCATTAAAGCCTGGCTTTCTTATAAAATATGTATCAGCCTGAAATACAAAAGTCAGATTTTTGAGTCAGGAAATGGCCCAGTGGGTTTTGTTTTTGTGTTTGCCTTTTCAGAGTCATGGAACTCTTTTAGAAGCTGAGAAGTGCTAAGAGCTCTGTCTAGAAATTACAAACACACATATAGATGCAAACAGAATGTTGAACGCTATTTCTGGGGTTGCCAGCTCCCTTGGAACCAGTCTCCTTTGGTGGGTGGATTAGCATCAGCAAAGTCTGATAACAAGGAATACCTGTAGGTTCAGGCAGAGAGGCTGGCTGGCAGGAAGTTCAGAAGAAGCCTACCAGGGGCTTCCCAGCAGCAGGAAGGGGGTAAGCAGTCGCTAATATTTCGTCTGTGTGGGAGCTGGTACTGGAAATGCTTGGCTATAGGTGTCAGAGACTCAGCATGGGGATTGAGACTTAAAGAGTTAAAATTGCCATCCTGGAGAAGACTGCTGGGCTACTGGAAAGTAGCCAGGAAAAGGCCCCAGGTGTCAAAGAAGAAGAGTTAACAGAAACTGGGCTAGAAGGTACAGGCTGGGTAACAAAGAAAGCCCAGTAACCAAGATCAGGGTCACAGCTGATTTGGATGGGCTCAGGATGACTCAGCAAGATTTCCTGGGCTAGGAGATAGTTGGCTTTAGACCCTGGTGGTGGCTGAGCCCTTTGCTAGGGTGATGTAGGCCTGTCTCTGGGAATATGGTGGGGAGGGAGGGAACTGGAAAAACAGGCTGCCTAGTTATTCATATTACAGCTATGGTGCTATCTCTCCTCCAAGCTTTGCTGACTTGGCTATGGGTATGTGTGTGTTACCATTTTCAAATCTTCTTAACACATGTAACTTTGAGACCAGAGAATGTTCTTTATTTTTTGCATGTTTCTCATCTTGCACATGTGTCTGCTTGTTTACAGTTACCTTTTCCCTGCCACTTCTGTACCATCAGCCAGTTTGGTCTCACTCTGAGTGGGAGATCCATTGCTCATCTTGCCTTGGCTTCCCTCAACAAAATTAAAAGGTGGCAGCATTTGTTAATCCATCAAATATTTTTGAAATTTTACTGATCTATTAAGTCTAAATTCTGAGAACTGTTGGATTCCAGTGTCCTCAGTTGGGATGAGTGGGTACTCAAGAAATATTTATTGAATGAATGATTCGACGAGACAGGAATTGTATCCCAGAAAGCTAAGGGCTGAAATATCTACTACTTGCTTTGCTCATTTTGATAGCTCTTAAAAGATTCATGCAGAGACAGGCTGAGGTCCCTAGATGGATGGTTAGTTAGGATTATGGGACCCCTCTGGACTGCTCCATTGCTAACTAGGCAGCAGTCTGTCTACTTGAGTGGCAGCGCTTTGATAGCATTAGTATATTACAATAATGCTGTTGTCTTCGATAAAGTAGGGATTGTTGTCAGCTATTAGTCAGTTGCTGTTGTTTGAAAGAGAACACACATAAAGGTCTCTTACCAGTTAGCCCATGGGACAAACAGGGGCAGCAGAGACTCCCATTTCTCCCCTTGCCCCCACTCCAGTGGGTGCTGTAACATAGAGTGGATCTGTGGCCTAAGTCATGAATGTTTACCAGAAACTAATTAAACTACCTTAGTAGCTCAGTTGAGCACTAGCTGAAATTGAAGATGTGAAATAAGTCATGAATATAGTGAAGATTGAAGGAAACAAGTAACCGGATATGCAAAAGAGTCATAATTCTGCCATTGAGGTCAGATCAGATATGCCAGATAGCTTTGGTGCTTGACTTGATGAGGGCTCTTCTTCCTCAGATTAGATTAAAATTATAAAAAGCAGTGTGTGTGTGCGCGCGCGCACGCGCACATGCTGGGTGGGGGATTCTCCTCTTTCATGGCTATATTTAGCAGGAGATTAGCTGCTCAAATTTGCCCTTTGGTTCAATAGAAAGAAATATAATGTAACTTAAAGTGAAGTCAAAATCAATGTAATTTAAAATTTAATTTTGTGTGTACTGGAGTGTTTCATGGGAAGTTAGATGAGTGTGGTCTGGAGAAGAAATAGGAATCCAAGGATTAAAGGTTTTTGTCAAATAGGAAAGAATCAATAAGTTCACAAATTTCCATATTAAAAATAGATCTCTACATTTGTGAGAGACACAATTATTTAGCAGTGGTTGAAAAAAAAGCACTCCTTATTGAGATTCATAATGCTTTCATATGGCTGAGTTAAGTGTGAGAGAGTGTGTGTGTGTGTGTCTGTGGTGTGTGTGTAGTAGTAGTAGTGTCATAAAGTGCAGTAGTGGCTGGGTATGGTAGCTCACGCCTGTATTCCCAGCACTTTGGGAGGCTGAGGCAGGAGAAGTGCCTGACCCCAGGAGTTTGAGACCAGCCTGGGCAACATAGTGAGACCCCATCTCTATTAATTTTTTTTAAAAAATAAACTGGGTATGATGATGTATATTTGTGGTCCCAGCTACTTGGGAGTTTGAGGTGGGAAGATTGCTTGAACCCAGGAGGTCGAGGCTTCAGTGAGCAGTGTTTGCACCAATGCACTCCAGCCTGGGCAACGGATCAAGACTGTGTCTCAAGGAAAAAAAGAAGTGGAATAGTAAGAGAAGAAGAAATCATGAGAGTCAGGGGAGGGAATCATTTGGCTGGGGCAGTCACGCCTGATGGCGCTCCACTTCTTCAGCACCTTGACTTCTTGCCAGCTCTTGATGGCAACACTTTCTGCTTTCTATAATTGGCAAAAACCCAGTTACTTTCAAAATGGGTGAAAAATTTTCATCTTGCTTCTTAGCAACAGTTAAGGTTGGGTCTTGGGGGGAAGTGGGGAAGATTGAGATGGAGAGTGAGGTGAGTCTTGGGAAATGGCAAAGTTTACATGAGGTGGAATGTGGTATAATATAAGTAAAGGTCTCTAGAAGTTCTAAAGGAGAGGATACCTTCAGGGTAACTGGGAAAGTGTTTATAGAGGAGAGGACATTGCAGGATAGGTAGGGTTTTGATAGGTAGGTATAGATGGAGGAACATTTCAGAAAGACGAAAATAGCTCGAAGATGCCATGGCAGAAAATACAAGCCTATTCTGGGAATGGCAGGGGATTCAGCAGAGCTGGAGATTAAATGGGTAGGTGGATAGAGTCTGGGTTTTGAGAGGCCCTGACTGCCAGGCTAACATTTTATGTGGTATGCAAGTAAACTCAACAACTCACTAAGTATGAATGCCCATCTCCTGAGACTTTGCTTCCTAAGGTTTGAATGTTCACCAGCAAATTTTTTCTAAAAGTAGAGCATAACTGAACTGCATTGCTAAGCTGTCTCAGCATCTCAAAGGCAGGGCATGGTCAGCTTCACCAAAGCCAGGGCCGCTCATGTGTTCAATGTGTTCCAGAGCACTTTGGGATTTTGCAATGTTTTGTGTGGTCCTCTCTCTTTCTGTTTTTGTTTTGAATTTATCCATCCTTATCTCAGTAGTTACCTTACAGGGTAAATGTGGCAGATTTTGTTTTCCATAAATGACCAAATCAAGATCTCCCATCTCCCAGGCTTCTTACCCTGTTTCCAACACTTCACCTGTTGAGAGGTGGGCTCTACTTTCACCTTCTTAGACTGGCTTGTGACTGCAGTGGAAGTGACACCAGGTAACTTCCAAGGCTATGTCATATGAAGCCATGAAGCTTCCTCCTGGTTCTCTTGAGACATTCACCTTTGGAGCCTTTAATCATTATGTAGGAAGTCCAGAGTCTCCATGCTATGAGAAAATCCAGGCCACACCTACCAGGAACATGAGTGAAAAGTGTCTCTGAGTGATAGCTGGCCCCAAAGGTGGAGTCACTTCAAGGCTTCAAGTCCTTTCTGCTGAAGTCTCAGGTGTCACTGGACAGAGCAAGCTATCCTCACTGTGATCTGTCTAAATCCTTGGCACACAGAATCAGTGAGCATAAGAAAATGGTTGTGTATGCAGCTAGGTTTGGTGCAGTTTGTTCTGCAGTAGTAGCAGCAGCAATTCGTTATTCATCACTGTTTATAATAGTAAACATTACTATTATACAGTATATAGTATATAAAATAATGTATATCATATATACATTGTATATTGTATAATATATATTATCTCTATTATCTCTATAATACATAACTAATATATAATATACATGTATATTTTGTGTAAATTATATATAAATATAATATAGACAAATTATATATATAATACAATATATATAACATGTTATATATTATATATAACATATGATGTATAATATGCATATAATAGTATATAATATATACACTTGATCTTAGCCAAAAGGCCGAGAAGCAATATATATAATATATAAATATAATAGACAATACATAATATATATAATACATAAATATATTATATATTATATAATTATGTAATAATATATATATTTATGTATTATATATATTATGTATTGTCTATTATATTTATATATAATAATATATGTGTATATATACATATCATATATATGTATATCATATACATATGTATGTATTATATGTTATAAATAAGACCTATTTTTATATAACATATACTATATATAGTATATTTATAATAATATATATAATAGTAAATATTACTGTTATAAACTGTGATGCCTTTTTCTGGCTCATTTCTTTCTGTTCAGGAGAAGCAGTTTAGCAGAAAGGAGAGGGTGGGAATTATCAGTGGTTGATAAGGCCCTGTTGGGTGGTTTACATATGTTATTTAATCTTCCTAACAACACTATAGATAAATATTATCAACCTTACTGTACAGAGAACTAAGGTTCAGAGAGGTTTAGTGATTTCCCCGAGTTCACACATCTAGGGCACAAACCCAAGCTTCCTGGTGGTTCCATAGTTCAAGATTTTCCTCTCTAGATTGGGTGAGAGACCCCTCCAGTGTCATGTCGTATGAACAGTGGATTCTGCCACCTAACCCACTTCCCTATCAGATGGCGTACCTGCCGAGCACCTAGGCCAGGAAGTGAGAGGGAGATGAAAAGAGAGGCATGGCCCCTGTCTTTTCTGCAGTGGTGATTATTTTAGGGGCTGGGCAGCTGTAAGTCTCATGGAAAGATAAAAGCAAGACAAGGCGGTGTGTGATCCAGGACGGTGAACTTTCACAGAGGGCGAGGGAGGGGAGGAGTCACTTTAGAGTCCTGGGCAAGTAGGTGGCTTCCTGGTGCTCTCCTTTCTATACTGGTGAAAGTTAGGGTGACCATATCTCTCGATTCTCCTTGATAGTCTTGGTTTCTTGGTTTATACCTGTTGTTGCAGTGAAATTACTTATTTTGCTTTTTTTGTTTGTATAAATTTAAGGGGTAAGGCAGGGCACAGTGGCTCATGCCTGTAATATCAGCACTTTGGGAGGTCAAGGCAGGTGAATCTCTTGAGGCCAGGAGTTCAAGACCAGCCTGGCCAACATAGTGAAACCCCATCTTTACTAAAAATAGAAAAATTAGCTGGTCCTGATGGTGGAACTACAGTAACCTGTAGTTCCAGCTACTCTGGAGGCCGATGGAGGAGAATTTCTTGAACCCAGGAGGCAGAGACTGCTGTTAGCCAAGATCATGCCACTGCATTCCAGCCTGGGCAACAGAACCAGACTCTGTCTCAATAAATAAATAAATAAATAAATAAATAAATAAATAAATAAATAAATAAATAAATTTATTTGTCCAGGCATAGCGGCTCATGCCTGTAATCCCAGCACTTTGGAAGGCTGAGGCAGGTGGATCACAAGGTCAGGAGTTTGAGACCAGCCTGGTCAATATAGTGAATGTCTGTACTAAAAATACAAAAATTAGCCAGGCATGGTGGTGGGCACCTGTAGTCCCAGCTACTCAGGAGACTGAGGCAGGAGAATCGCTTGAACCAGGAGGTGGAGGTTGCAGTGAGCTGAGATCGCACCACTGCACTCCAGCCTGGGTGACAGAGCGAGACTCCATCTCAAAAAAAAAAAAAAAAATTGAGGGGTACAAATGCAATTTTGTTATATAGATATATTGCATGGTGGTGAAGTCTGGCTTTTAGATGTATGTATCGCCTGAATAATTGTGATACACATTGTACCCATCCCTCTACTCTGGCCACCCTCCCACCCTTCCAGGTCTCCAATGTTTATCATTCCACACTCTATATCCATGTGTACATGGCTCCCCCAGTGAAATTATTAATAGCACCTCTTTTTAGTGTCACAGGTGGCCTGTTTTGGATGATAAATTACATGGTTGCCATACATGGTACTTCCAAATTCAGCTTTTTCGAGGGAATAGGGTAAAGTGCTATTGAGAACTCACATGAAATGGCATGAAAGGCAGTGACTAATGGCCCCAAACAAGTAGGAGAGCCTGTTGATTCAATGAAAAATCTGTCCATTCACTGTGTAACAAAAAAGCCAAACAGCAATTTTGTTCAATGTGAAAGTATGTTTATTGGACGTCAATTGTGTGCCACAATTAAACAGCTTTAAAATCTGAATTGACAAAAACAAACAAGACCTTCCCAACAAGGTAAACAAACCACAATTGAATTGGTCATCTAACCTGAGCTGACTGATTTGTGTCTGGCCAAAATGGCTAAGACAGTCCATATCTCTCTTGAAGAAAATGAAGGTAAGTGAGTCTAATATGAAGATCAGACTGCATTTCTCAGATATATGGTGCAGGAACCATGAGTGTCAGATTTGCTTGATCAGGGTGGAGGAGGAGGGTTAAGAAGGCAGATGCTGGGGCTCCATCCCAGCCTGCGAGATCATTCTCAGGGGATAGGCCCACAATTCAGCCTTTTTAGCAAGTTCCCAGCTAATTCTGTGGCACCATAAAGCTTGAAGATATCCAGGATTAGATATTTAGAACCAAGGAAACTAAGGCCTTAGAGAAAGTTTATTGGTTTGGGGATTGTTGTTAGTTGATTTGTTGATTTAAAATTGTGAATGCAGGCTGGGCATGGTGGCTCAAAACTAATCCCAGCACTTTGGGAGGCGGAGACAGGTGGATCACCTGAGGTCAGGAATTCAAGACCAGCCTGGACAACATGGCAAAAACCCGTCTCTACTAAAAATTAGCCAGGTATGGTGACGGGTGCCTGTAGTCCTAGCTATTCAGGAGGCTGAGGCAGGAGAATCTCTTGAGCCTGGAAGGCAGAGGTTACAGTGAGCTGAGATTGCGCCACTGCACTCCAACCTGGGCAACAGAGTGAGACACCATCTAAATAAATAAATAAATAAAAATTGTGAATGCATTTAGAACTTGGGGCAGAGGCAGTGTTAACCTCTGTCAGCACTGTGGAAAGAAGATGAAGTTGGTCTTAATTCCAAACCACTTCCTCGTATAAATCATTAGCTAACCCGCCAGGATGAGGCAAGAGTCGCATCATTTTATTATAAGAAAAGGAGATATGTTTAAACATCAATCTTTTTCTCATTATCATCTCTGCCATTGGGATTAATCTTATAGTGAATTTGCCAAGCGCTCTCTAATGTTTAGAAATTTCAGGAAAAACAGCTGTGTTGCTTAGAGTTTGGTCGATTCTGGCCAATTCTGACAAAGTTAGGCAAAGGGGAGAGTGGTACAATAGTTTTCTGCAAATTCATGATGATGAAGATTAAATATCTCACTTTCTTTTGTGCCTGTGCAAACAGAGCTTTGCAACAGAATGAAGGAGACTAGATATTAGAGCTGAAACAGATTTTTTAACATAATTTTTTTTCTTTTCTTTTTCTTTTTCTTTTTTTTTTTTGAGAAGGAGTTTTGCTCTCATCGCCTAGACTGAAGTGCAGAGGTGCGATCTCAGCTCACTGCAACCTCCGCCTCCTGGGTTCAAGCAATTCTTCTGCCTCAGCCTCCTGAGTAGCTGGGATTACAGGTGCACACCACCATGCCCAGCTAATTTTTGTACTTTTAGTAGAGACAAGGTTTTGCCATGTTGGCCACGCTGGTCTCCAACTCCTGACATCAGGTGATCTGCCCACCTTGGCCTCCCAAAGTGCTTGGATTACAGGTATGAGCCATGGCCTCCAGCCAAAAATAGATATTTGAGATGATCAAGCCCAGACTTCTTACTGCATAGATGGATAAACTGAGACCCAGCAAAAGGAAATGGCTGGAATAAATCCTGACATTGCTGCTTCCTGTGTGTGTAATAAATAGACAAGCCACTTACTTGTCACCTGGCATCTCTGAAACACAATAACCATGCCTATCTTTTGTGTGGTTTTAGGGAAGAGTAGATGCAAGAGAGCATGAATGGGAAGCACTGAGCCCAGCACTGGGCACCTGTATTGTACTCCTTGCCCAGGTGCTGTCTACCATTACTATCAGCTAAGGTTGTGGAGCTTGTTGAAGACAGAGCCAGGCCTAGACATGGACTTTCTGACTCCTCTGCATTTTCCAGAGTGTAGATTTCAGTGGTATTTGTGGAGTTCCAGAGCTTAGTCACACAAGATATCTGTGTGTCTCTAGATAGGCAAATGCTATTTTAAGACTTTCTTTCAGAAGCGCCCCAGGACAATGAGCTCTGGCTGGCTGCCTCCAGCCATACAGTCTGTTCTCAGGGGCGGGCGGCCTCTGTACTCTGTGTCTGTCTGTCTGTACCCCAGAGTACCCTGTGTATCTGGCCCCCTTTCTGCTCATAAGCCATGTGGTGGGTGAATAGGGGGCTGAGTCTAAGATGCCTGAGCCACTTTTAGGAGAGTGTCCCTTAGCATTCTCCTAGTGAGATAACCAAATGGGTGCTGAAGGCAAACTGCCTGTTGCCACTGATTACTGGCTGTGGGGCTTGAGTAAGGTATTGACCCCTGAAAAGTGCTCATTTTCCTTATTTGTCAAGTCTGTAACAAGCATATCCACCTCACAGTGTTGTTTTGAAGGTCAGTGTGGAAACTCACACAAAGCAAAGAGCCTGGCCCACAGTCTACAAAAGGTAGCTTATTGCTTACTTTTAATGGGGCTTCATGACTTTAGAGGGGAATTAGGATATAGAGAACTTCTCAATGGAAAGAACATCAGAACAGAGAGTTGTAATTTATAACAAGTAATGCAGTTGTATTTGGATAATCATAGAAATGGAAGGCCGAAATTGAGAATTGGTTGAAGGTATTGTATAGCCATACAAACTCAGAGAAATTGGCGATCACTCTAAAAAGAAAAAAATGGAAGTGTCTTCTATATTTTCCATTACTGCTTCATGAGTTCCTCCCCTTCTTCCACACCCTCTTTCTCCCTCAGAGTTTGTTATGGCTGTTTAAGTAACTTGTATAAAGGTAAATATGCCAAAACGTTCTATCCATGTGTGTAAGCCTACGATGCAGAAACTTTGAAAGAAGTTTTAATTAACATTAAATTACCCCAATGGAATTCATTCACATTTATACTAGCCATCAGCTCCCGGAGGTAATGGCCAAGAACTGTTTCTGTTTGCCTTTCTCTCAGCACCAGCCTGCAGTATAAATGTAAGCAATATTAGTTGACTGACTGACTATAGAGCTTACCATGTGACTGGAACAAAATCAGAGCAAGGGCCTGAAAACTTGTCCTCTCTTTCTCCTCCTGTTTTGGTTCCTCTCTCCTTCCCTTGTGCTGAGATTCTGACTCTGGAATTGATTA
Source organism: Callithrix jacchus (assembly GCF_049354715.1). Lineage (NCBI taxonomy): Eukaryota > Metazoa > Chordata > Mammalia > Primates > Cebidae > Callithrix > Callithrix jacchus. The sequence goes on from NC_133513.1 coordinate 67,702,378, forward strand.
CCTGATGATCTTGGACCATGATTTAGCCTCAGTTCCTGCAGTTGGAAAATGGGGGCATGATTATTCCTTTGTAAAGGCTAAGATGGCATATGTCAGAGCCAGTGGTCAGTGAAGGTTTGTGGTTCTGCTGTTGCCCAGTGCCCTCTCTGGGGTCCCCGGGTACCCATCACCATCTGCTGAGCTGCCCACTGTGGCCTGCTGTGCTAAGGCAAGGCGTTACGGTCCACTCATGCCCCTCTGATCTTTGCACACTTTTTTCCTTCGATTTCCATATCAAGACTTACCTCTTCTATATCCTGTTTCTTCAGAACTTGACTTTCTACTAAATAGGATAAAATCATCCCTACTTCATTCATTAATGGATATTGATGGGTTAGAAAAGATTCCTCCAACTCTCGAGCAATTGTTTAACCTGAAGGGCAGCTCACCCAAGGTAGGCTGCTGGCAGTCATAGATTCACAATATGAAAGGTGCCCTAGAGGGATCATCTCATATGATGGCTTTCAAACTTTTTTCCCAAATGAAACATAATTCATAAACCTGTCTGTAAAATATAAATGGGTCTGCTTTGATTGAGAGGAGGTGGGTGGTACCTCCCTGCTTGGTTTTCCCCAACCTGAAGACCCTAGAGAACTTACATGGAACTCCACTGATTTTAGGCCAAACTTCTGGCTTTGCAGAAGAGAAACCAAGGTACAGAGAGAGGAAGGGACCTTGGACTCCATAGACAGGTGGTTACTAGACTGGGGTTGGGGCCTGGTCCCTGTGCCCTGGTCCATGCCTTCCACTCTGACAGACGTGCCTGCACGAAGAAGCAGCCAGAGAAGAAAGAGGTTGTTTCTGATGACTCATGGAATTTGCTCATCTAAAGGCAAAACTAGTATGTTTTTTTCTTTTTATTCTAAGGCACTGGATGATTCCAGACAGAGATAATAAGAGACAAAACCTTTTACCGCTGAGCTACCTTTATTACTGTATTACAGGCTGTTAGTTACTCCAGGCCATTATTGTGTGATGGGTTATCAAAGGCCTATGTGAAATGTGTGGGATTTTTATGAGCTTGTTGTTATTGTAATAAAATGTTTAAAGGCCCCTTATGTACAAAGATCTTTAAAAGCTCCAATGGGGTCCCATAATCACCCACATAATTATGAAGGTCAAACTGTGCTGGACAAACTTGAGAGCTATTTTTGACCACATTAGTGGATGACAGAACAGACTATTAAAAAAAAAATTGTGGTTGCTATTGTCCCTTTCAGCATTCTGGGTACAACAAAATCTCTCTTGGAGCTGGAGCAGACTGCCGCTCTAGTATATTTTCCCACTTTGGTAAATCTAAGGAGATTTTCTTTTCCTGGGTTCCAGACACAGGATAGACAGGCTGTACATTGGGTTTTGGAGGACAGAGCTGGCCATAGTGAGTATTCAGGTCGTTTGCTAAGGAAACTTGCTTTAGCTTGTTTTCATTCCTGTCTCCATTGCCCCACAGTCAACAGATGCCCATCTGGAGCAGGCCTGGGCCTCACCGGATGTCCTTCTATAGCGATGACTGCTGCTTTCACTGGCCATCCTTAATTTTCCATCTTATACTAGGAAACTGCCAAGTTAGAAAAACAATGGACCGTTTCCTTCCTCTTTCTTTAAACCAAGAGGCTGAAAGGAAGGCTTCATATTCATAACTCACAGGCCAGACATGGGGATAAAGGTCACTAAAGTTCAAGTGTGACAAAAGTTAAAGTCCACAGGTCTCAGTGAGTTCCCAGCTCAGCTGGGGTCAAGATGACATAGATCCCCTCCCTGAGTCCTCGTGTTAACCTGAAACTTGCCTCAAACTTTGTAAGTATTTTGGGTAGACATTTGGAATCTGAGCTCACTAAAAAGAGCTCAAGATTATGGGCATGAGGAGGGGAAAGAAGTGACACAAAGCGGGCTCCATTTGGGGACAGTCTTCTCTTCTAGGACTTTGGCCTCCAGGCTTTCTGGGAGCTTGTCATTATTATTATTGGTGGTGACAGGTACATTTCTTAAAAACCTAACTTAAGAGCATTCTTGCTAAGCAGCTAAGATGTGTTTTTACTGCCATTTCAAAAATGTTCTCTCTGAAATATCCTTTTGCTGTGGCCTCTTTTCCTGTGGCAAGATGATCTGTGGCCAGAAAACCCTCATGTGGTGAGTGGTTTAGATATCCCATCCAGCCACATTGCCTCATCATGCTGAAAGGGAGAAGGAAACCACCCCTCTAACACCAGCATTCCATTCTGTGCTATTTATGCTAAAAAGCAGCTGTTAGGATTTTTGCCAGCTAGACCTCCCTTTTGCACTTGAAATCCACAGGGAAGAGCTGATGTCACACAAAGCAGAAACGTGATAGTAAGGGCAGCAAAGGATGGTGTTATGAGAAGATCCACCAGCAGCACAGAGAGATCTGATCAACTCTGCACAGGCAACATGCTGAGCCACACTAAGACTTCAGGGGTCCTAGGCACTTTTGCCATGGTAGGCCTTCTTCTTCACAAAGATAAATGAATGCATAATTATATTTGATGCCTACATTGGTATACAGACAAATGTGTTCATATTGTATGTGACAATATTTCCTTTCACCTGACAGCTAATTTTTTTCTTATTTTAAAAGAAATTAAAATGCTTTTCGTGGGCACTGTAAAAGTATTGTGGGATGTGAGCACTGCATCTACCATACCTATTGGATAAGTTGACCCTCTCAACAGGAAGCAATCTCTGTCCTCGGTACAATTTGAAGAAACGGGATATTTATGAGTTAGTGCAGTTTCGTAACTTTAAAAGGCAATGTGTGTTATGGATGGGTTTGGTTGATAAAATGAGAAAGGTTAATTAGATGTGTATACAGATCAACAAATCAAAATCTCCCTATTAGCAATAGGTTTATATGCAAGGACTTTGACGTTCCAAAGTAAATTTTAAAGCTTTGGTTTGGTGCATAAAAACCAGAAGGGTTATAGATACTGAGGTGATATGGCCTTGGGTCAGGATCCTGGGTTCATATCCACAATGTGTCAGAGTACCCTATTGCTTGGGTAAGTTACTTTATTTGTACTTCTGCTTCTTTCTTTAAAAATGAGAGGTAACAATAGCTACTTCATGAGGTTGCTGGGAGGATGAAATGAAGTCATGTTTGTAAAGCACTTAGTATAATACCTAGGACATTGAAATTTTTCCGTAAGTGTTATTATAATTGCCATTATTGTCATTAGGAAGTGTTGTTACTCTTTTTAACAGGTGGAGGAACTCAGGCTCCTCCATTATTTTGCTGGACAATTCTTTTGCTACGTTTAGACAGGTGCTGAGTAGATAAAAAGGTGATGAGTAAATAAGAAGAAGCATATGTCAGAGATTAGAATTAATCAACCAATAGCATGTGAAGAGGAGCGGGAAGTGACACAGAAGATTCAAGGAACGTTAAAATACAGACCCTGGCTTCCAGAAGAGTACTGGAGACAAGACACACCCAGAAGGCTCAGAAACAACTGCTATTTTGAGATCAATCAACCAAACTTGATCTAAGTCATACACCTAAGTTTTGAGTCTTTAAGAGTGGAGTTTAGACCTACTAATGTTTTCTTGGATGAATTATCAGAAAATCTTTATGTTGATCATAACAATAGTAATAGCATAGGAGTATATATGGAGCCCCTACTATTTTTTGACACTGTGCCAAACCCTTGATATATACTGTTTCTCACAATTACCTTTTAAGGTGAAGCTTCTATGTCCCATTTATAGTTAAAGAAACTCAGAAGTCAAGGCATTTATTCCAGGTCCAGTTTCTAATAAGTTGAGATCTTACTGGAGATCTATCTGACTTCATGGGTCAAGTTCTTTTCTCTATGCCTCATCCTTGTTAGTTAGTAGGATTTGAGTGGATATGATTTTACTTTGATCTTTAATTAATATTGACCCATCTGATAAACAAATAAAGATTTTTCTAATATAATACCCAGTTACTCTAGAAGGATTCCTTTGAAAATAGGAATGGTGGTGCATGCCTATAATTCCAGCTACTCAGGAGGTTGAGGAATGAGAGTCACTTGAACCTGGGAGGTGGAGGTTGCAGTAAGCTGAGATTGCACCACTATACTCCAGACTGGGTGACTGAGACCCTGTTTCAAAAAAAAAAGAAAAGAAAAGAAAAGAAAATAGGGCTTAGCATAGTTGATACAAATGAGCCAAAGTGTAGGTTTTTCAGAGATTGGATGAAGTATAGGACTAACGAAATTGATCTTTCCCTTCCACTTGGTCACATTAAGACTTTGTGTGTGTGTTCTATGTTCTGGAGGACTTAGGTCTGGAAGGTCTGTGCTAGATGAGGTCAATTTTTGTTCTGACCTTGACATGAGATGAGCCTTCAGGCTGAGCCCAAGTGAGGAAGCCATTGCTCCTCATAATTCTGCAGGATGTTTTTTCATTTTTGTTTTTTGCTTTTTTTTAACAGTTCTCTACAACATCATCTGAAGCACCAAGCTCTCTGCTGTTCATCCATTTAACCAGCGACTTTCAATGTGGATAGTATTGACTATGACACTCCCTGCCCTTCAGAGCAAGATCAGATTGCAAATGGTAGGAGACAAGTTGTAAATTAGTCTTTTATGTGGAACACAGTTCACAAGTCTGGACCTCAACCTTGTCCCCATTTTAAAGGATTTATTGAGCACAATGACTTGCCTATATGTGAAAATAGCCCTCAGTTACTGCCATAGTGATTTTTCACATTGCTTTTGTGAGATCATGGGTTTGATAAGTGAATAAGATGTAACACCTTTGAAGATCATGGGTTTGATAAATAAATAAGATATAACAACTTTTGAGAAGTAGAATTTTCTAAGAGTATTCCAAGTTAAGTTTAAAGTTTTGAGAGGATGCTACACTAATTCCCTGTAAGTATATGGAAGCATTGTGTTATGAATGCAGCTGGTCATTTATTAATGTTTGGTATTAGCTAATTGGAAAACACCTAAGTTATAACTAGTCACCCCCAGAGTTCAGGGTTGATTAAACAGTCCATTACACTTTTTCCCTCTAGAATGCCTTAGGAATATTTATAATGACTTGCCCATTGTCTTGAGTTAATTATTTCTCATTTTTTTCTAGTGTTCCTCTCTGTAAATATCCTAAAATATCCCATCATGTTACACTGTTCTTCTCTTATATTTCACAACTGACGTATATAACCAGGAACATTTAAGCAATAGTTTGGTTCTTTCAAAGGAATAGATAAATCATCAGGCTACGTGATGAGAGAGGAAATGACAGTTTTTATCTTTTATTCAGGTAGCCTAAATTTACATGAGACCACAAAAAGTTCCTGGCAGGATGTCATTGATTGTGTTTACCCAGTTGGGGCTTGAGATGGGTCTTTCTGCCACATTGCAGGGCACCTTCTTGCCTGCAGATCAAATCCCAGATCTTCCAATTCTCACGAATTTTCAGAATAGAGATTTCAGCCCCTTGGCAGATTTCCTATTATTCTTAGTTCGGCTTCCTTCTCTCTGTGCCAATCAGTAACGATATCCTCTCTTGTTGGATGCTATGAATGATAGCCCCATAGAACTAAATGAAGAGAAAATATTCATTGTAATAACTAAGTCATTGAGTACCAGACCTTATTATAAATTATTTGTGTGTATTACCTAATTTAATCCTCATAGCAATTTTATGAGGGACTATTTTTATCCTTATTTTACAGATGAAACTGAAACACACTTACCTAGTGCAAAGGCCTGCCTTTCCTCCTCCCTTTCTTCCTCCTTTTTCCCCTCCTGCCAACCATCCTGCTTCTATCCAACCAATTCCCTCCTTCCCTTACCTTCCCTCCCTCCCTCCCTCCCTCCCTCCCTCCCTTCCTTCCTTTTTCTTTTTCTTTCCTCTCTCTCCCTCCCTCTCTTTCTCCCTTTCCCCTATTTACTTCCATGCTCTCTCCCTTCCTCTCCCACTTCCTTCACTACTTTCCTCTTTCCTTCCCTACTTTCATTCTTCCTTTCTTCCCCTCCTCCCTCCTTCCTTCTCTCCTGCTTTCCTCCTTCCTGTCTGTCTCCCTCCCTCCCTCCCTCCCTCCCTTCCTTCCTTCCTTTCTTCCTTCCTTCCTTCCTTTCTTCCTTCCTTCCTTCATTCCTTCCTTCCTTCCTTCTGTCCAAGCCAAAAATGTGAATTAAGCACTTGGTGTGTACTGAGCAGTATTGTGGTCACTGAAAATGACAGTGAACAAAACAAAGTCCCTGCCTCCATGGAGCGTAACCACTATCCTATAGTGCCCCAATTTACACATCTTCCCTAAGGAGCTCTCCCAGATTAATACCACCCAGTTTCTAACCTACCTGGATAATCTCAACTCTTCTTCCATTTCACAATACACTTAAGTAGTTTAAAAATTCAAAGTTTCAAATTTTAGCTAACGTGCCTGCTTTGAAACTTTTAGGTGCCAATAGGCAATGTACCTTAGGTACCTTCATGTACAATCTTACGTTCTGGGGATGACCACAAAATTCAATATAACTGCTATTTTCTAGACTATGTTACAATGAGAGAGAGAGAGAGAGAGAGATACCTGGGAAAATCATTGGACCCACTTCCAAAAGAGGTTTCATTATGTTGTGTCTGATGATAGCATTGAAAACCCAGGTTATTTTTCATCAAAAATGGTCATGAAGCCAATTGAGGATTTCCTGAATGAAGTCTGCAATTTAGGAGTAGAGCATTTAACCCAAAAGCCATGGACCATGCTAGCTTTGGACATCAGCCTGAGCTTTATTAAAACATTCACACCTAGGGAAATTTCTAGATATTTTAACTGTAATCAATTAAGCTAGGTGTTACAGGGACAGCCATATGTTTGTTTGTTTGTTTTATCTGTCTTAGAGAAAGTGCAATGGGGGATAGACTTAGTATGGATTAAAAGGGATACATTTATGTGGCTTTCAGTCACTTCCTAGTTATTACAAGTTATCCTGGCATAAGTATGTGCATTAGTCCATTCTCACACTCCCATGCAGAGCTACCTGAGACTGGGTAATGTATAAGGGGCATCTTAGACCTCTCCTAAACCAGTCAGTCATTAAGACTTTTCATGTCATATAAGAGAACACTAAAAACTGAAGACAATTTCCTCCATCCTCTTTTTATCATTTAAAATATTGTTGTCACTGCATTCGGTATGCTAAAATATGATTTTTTTTTTCTCTTTGTATCAGTTAGGATAAATTACTTATGCTGTAGCAAAGAGCCCCCACATGTTGGAGGCTTTCACATTCGAGGTTTATTTTTCACTCATGTCACAAGCTACTGCTGCTCCATGCACTCAGGGTCCCTTATTCCTTCCATCTAGTGTTCTCCAATGGCTTCTCTGGATCTGGATTAGAGAAAACTGATGGCTGATGGTGATCATAGAAACAAGGCATGACAGTGACATGCTTCATTTATGCCCACAATTGATTGTGAGTAACTCAGTCATATTGTCTCATCTAGGAAGGTGAAGAAATTACTAGAAATTCCTAGAAGAGGAGAAATAGGCATATAAGTGGGTAATAGCAGTCTCTGCCATAGCCTTCAATAGATATGTAAAAAAGGACAAATTTTTGGTAGATAGAAATAGTCTCAGAGGGGACTTGTTTCAGCTCCCAAATCTATGTGCATTTAATGGGAGATGCTATTGTGCTTTGATGAAAAGAGTCTGGAATTTGGAATTAAAGTATCTGGATTTGTAGTTGTCCTAGCTGTTCACTTATTAGCTATGGGACCTTGCATGGAACGCAGTCTTCCTGAGGATCAGTTTCATGAACTATCAGATAAGGCTGATAATAATGTCTACCTCACTTACTGCATAGGTTGTTTTCAGGGTCAAATGAGATCAAAGGAAGAGTTTATTGTACTCTCTGAGATGCTGTGCAAATATAAGTGCCTGCTCTTCCTTCTCTTCCTCCTCACCTTGGGTCCAGTTTCCATTCTTACTTCAGGATGCTATGTTACAGATACTTGGCTGTAAGACTGATAGAGATGCTGATGCCTTTGTTGCCTGATGCTGATATTTAGGAGACTAAATATAATTTCTTTCTTTTTTTTTTCTTTTTGAGACAGAGTCTTGCTCTGTCGCCCAGACTGGAGTGCAGTGGCCTGACCTCTGCTCACTGCAAACTCCAAGGGTTTAAGCAATTCTCCTGCCTCAGCCTCCTGAGTAGCTGGGACTACAGGCATGTGCCACCACACCCAGCTAATTTTTGTATTTTTAGTAGAGACAGGGTTTCACTATGATGGCCAGACTGCTCTCGAACTCCTGAACTCAGGCCATCCACCTGCCTCGGGCTCCCAAAGTGCTGGGATTACAGGTGTGGGCCACAGTGCCTGGACTAAATGTCATCTTTAATCTTCCCTCAGAGACTGAATATGTACTCTTATATGTATAAGATAGATTTTTATATCTTATATATATGAATTTTATATAAAAATATATCTATGTAAAATATATTTCGTATATAAAATTTTATATCTTATTAAAGATACAAATTTATATATAGTATATTTTTATATCTTACACAAAAGATAAAAATTGTATATGAGGTTTTATATATGTAAAGTTTTGATTATATATATAATATATATATAATGTATATATATCTCAAAACTCAAAATTTGAAATGCTCCCAAATCTGAAACTTTGGGTGCTGACATGATGCTCAAAGGAAGTGCTTATTGGACCATTTAAGATTTGGGTTTTTTTTTGAATTAGGAATGCTCAACAAAAAAAAATCTGAAATCCAAAAGAGTTCTGGTCCCAAGCATTCATTCTGGATAAGAGATACTCAACCTGTGTGTGTGTGTGTGTGTGTGTGTGTGTGTGTGTGTGTGTAGTCTCTGGATTTGGGGGAAAAAGACAAGATGGGAGGTATTCCTTTTAAACTGTGTAAAAAATAACAAGGAAGCAAATTGTCAGCATCCCTAGGTGGGGTGACTAATGCCATGAGCTGTTAAAATTCAGTGTGAAAACCTTAACTGTGGTCCTTTGAAATATTTTCTTTGGAAAAAGAAGGAGAAAATAATTGTGCTATCTTGAATTCTTTTGAGTTGAGGTCATATAACAAGTGGTATATTAAATGGAGTAGAATTTTTAGAATGAAGATATTTTATGTTTTAGATATCTTCATCACATCTTACTATTGATATGTACATTTTCAATACAATAGCCAAAAATGATTGATTGGTTTTCATAAATACAAATTATTTTATGGGCCTCTGGTCTCTGTCTTAGATATTGAAAGAAACTCTACCCAAATGTGTGCAACTCGTACAGTTTAGAGAGAATGAGATTTTTTGTGTAACTTTTATTTTTCACAATTTCCTTACTTCTTTACAACCCTCGCCTCATTATGCCAGTGGAACTTATTTCTTTGGGAAAAACCTAAAATTATTGATAAGAAAGTCAATTGAGTTTCTGAATTTATTTTTTTAAATCCCTAAAAGAGACAATTCTCTTCAAAGCTGAGACTTTTGCTGCAAGAGACTGAACTCTAAAAGCTTAAGACCCTGGAATTTTTGACACATGGAAACCACTGATTGGGAAGGAATGGCTCAGGAGTATTTTCCTGCCTACATGGAGACTGGGTTTGAGCAGCAGGCAGCCAGGAGAAGAAATTGAGGACAGAGACTGGTGAAGAACCAGAGAAAGTGCTTTGTGCCCATCCCCCTCCTGCCAAGTCTTTGGGGGACCTAAAGATAGCATAGGATAGGATGCATTTGCTGCCTTGTATATTGCTTGATGATGAAGCTCTAGAAAAAGGAAGCAATTATTGTAGATAAGTCTCCCATTCCAGCATGGCTCTGCAGCAGGAATAGGAGGTCTAGGCAGAGAAAGCCTGAAGCAGTACCCAACAGGCCTGCAGTCCCAGGAGATGCCAGAGAGCCAAACATTTCCCATTCCCCTGAGATGAGTATTTGTGTGGCCTTTTGGGTTTATCACTTTTATAACACATAAAATCCATAACTGCTATTAACATAAATGTTAATCATGCTGCATTCTAATTTTCCTTTCTCTTATTTAGATATCAAATGGCTTATAAGCTTCTGGAATCAACTGTGTGATCTTCAAAACTGGCAACTTGAGAACAGAGCAGGAAGTAAGTGGTTCAGCTTTGGATACCCTGGTAAGGATCCCAACAGTCAAAGAGCATGTTCCTTTGGAAGCCATTGTCAATGGAGGCAGGGCTGCCATCAGCTGGCACTCATCAGGAAGGTCCCACTGTGTCAGTCTGTCTGTTCCAACTACTTGTTTCATCTTTTGAGTATCACACCTACTGATGACCTTGGCGTGATGTCTATTGCCCGATGCCAGCAAGTTTCAAACACCTCCTCCTACAACTTGTATATCTCCCCATGGGTATAAGGAATAAAGAAAGAGAAGGGAACCTTGTGAAATGACTGGTGATGCCCTCCCAAGGAGACTGGCATAAACCAGAAGTGACTAAGTTTACCTTGATTGTCGAGCTTAAGTTTTCCACTATGAATTTGTGAACTAATTTAAGCTCATTTACAGTGCATTAAAGAGAGCTCCATTTTGTTTTAACATGTAAAATTTTAACTGCTACAAATGTGAATCACTGCATTTAAGCTTTCACTTCTCATATCTTGATGTCAAATGCGCCCCAAAGCCTCTAAAGCAATCAGGCATTTCCTAGAGGAGATCTAAGGGGAAACATGTTCTTCTGCAATTTTAGAGGGCGGGATGATGGGCTCATTGGGGGTGTATTACCACAGTAGGGTCTCACTTACAAAGTGGCACGATAGGAATTGACCTTTCTACTTTTTAGGGATTGGGAAAAGCTGTAAAGCAAACCCCTATTAGAGAAGAGGCTGAATGATATGTTTCTTTCACATGAGTTGAAATCAGGAGTACTTGATTTCAAATAGGAAAAGCAGCAAATGGAAGAAGTGTAAATGATAGACTGGACAAAGGAAATATGGCACATATATACCATGGAATACTATGCAACCATGAAAAATGATGAGTTTGTGTCCTTTGTAGGGACATGGATGAACCTGAAAACCATCATTCTCAGCAAACTGACACAAGAACAGAAAATCAAACACTACATGTTCTCACTCATAGGCGGATGTTGAACAATGAAAACATGTGGACACAGAGAGGGGAGCATCACACACTGGGGTCCATTGTGGGGCGGTTAGGGGAGGGATAGTGGGAGGGAGGGTAGGGAGAAATGTCAGGTATAAGTGATGGGGGGATGGAGGTAGCAAACCACCTTGCCATGAATGTACCTATGCAACAATCTTGCATGATCTGCACATGTACCCCAGAATCTAAAGTACAATTAAAAAAAAAAAAAAAGAAGGGCCGGCGCGGTGGCTCAAGCTTGTAATCCCAGCACTTTGGGAGGCCGAGGCAGGTGGGTCACAAGGTCAAGAGATCGAGACCATCCCTGTCAACATGGTGAAACCTCATCTCTACTAAAAATACAAAAAAAAATTAGCTGGGCATGGTGGCGTGTGCCTGTAGTCCCGGCTACTCGGGAGGCTGAGGCAGGAGAATTGCCTGAACCCAGGAGGCAGAGGTCGTGGTGAGCCGAGATTGCGCCATTGCACTCCAGCCTGGGTAACAAGAGCGAAACTCCGTCTCAAAAAAAAAAAAAAGAAAGAAAAAGAAATATATAAACAGACCTCTCCAGAAAAAGAAATTAATGAAACTAAAAAGGAAATGGACTGATATTTGTAGCTTACCATACAGAGTTAGTCAAAGGAGCTTAGATATTTTTCTAGGGAAGAAATTACCAGTATCTCTGGGAATGAATTTTTTCAAGTTTTAAGAAATAAGTAATTTGAGTCTATATACAAGAGTGGTAGGTAAATTTAGAAAGATTTAAGGCAGGTCTTCATGGAAAAGTTAGTTGTCCCTCAAAAGTCTTTTGTGCCTGGATAGACAGGATGGGGTCATTGGGTAGTTAGGGGCCCAGAGACAATGGACCATGAATCCAGAGATAGGTTCATCAGATAAAGAATGAGTGCCTCCTATAAAAGCAGTGTAAACATTGCTAAACATTGAAGTGGGTAATTGAGGAGAACAATGCAGTCTCCTTCTCAGGAGTTTATGAAAAATAGGAAACATTTTCATTGGTCTGTGTGGGTTTTTAACTACTTCAAGGTGAGAGAGAGACAGCTGGGTGAAGCAACTGGGTCAGCTCTAGTGAGCATCTTGGGTTAGTGGTATGCTAGTTTATCTGTAAATATAAATACCTCCATTTGACATTTACAACAATTGTAGAATTTTTCACTTTAGTGGATCACAAATGGGAGGTAAAAATGGAGAAATGGGAAAATATCACTGACGTGGGGCAAGGAAGGTGGTTTTATTGGGCTCTTAAGATCCACTTGGATTTTAATAGTCAATGTATTTCCCAGAAATTCCACTGGAAGATGTTTCATTGGGTTACTACACAGTACCATCAAGTAAATATAATAATGATATTCATCATAGCCTGGGAAATGTTCAGAAAATTTGCTGTACTCGAAAAGGAGTTGTGAAAGTCATCGTTCATTTGGTATCTCTGGGTGTCAGGATGATTTTTCTAACTCATGTGGGATCAGGGCCACCTCTAGGCTTACAGGGCCCTGGGAATTTTTTTTTTCAGGACCCCTTTCTATATAAACAATTGGATTAAAACACATAAAATTCATGGACCCTTGTGAGGTATTATCATTTATTAATGAAGGTTTAGGATAATGGATAAAGCATGGATACTTACATAATTGGTTTTGTGCAGTCAGTGCGTATAAAGATTCTTCATGGTGTCCAGGCACCATTGCTTCCTGTTCACGGTCAGGAACCACGTCTCTGTGTTCTTTGTTGTCAAATACACCCCTTCTGGCTAACTCCAAATCTCCCATCATGGCAAAAAGGTGAGAAATATGTTATTATAATCCTCACAGGGCTTGTGAGAGTGTTATAATACTCATAGACCTCTTTGGAGCCTGTTTGTATGGGAGCAATATAGATAGACTCTCTTGCCTCTTTACATTCCTCATAGCCATTTTTGCAGTGCTGGTCATATCATTCCTCATGGCACCTCCTCCTTCCTTGTGCACCCTGTGAATATTGGTCTCCAGTGACTCTCTGTAGGATTGTTACTGTGCTTCTTAGCTGATTATCATGAATGCAAGCCTTACTGAGAGTATGTAAAAAATGGGAACAATGATAACTCACTTTTTGGTCCTGTTAAATTTATTATTTGCATCTTTATAGCATAAATGTAGAATAACATGCTTTCGACTGTGTCTTTTCTTGAATGCTTTGGGCTATAATCTTTGCATTCCTAGGGTTCTCCTTCCATGGGCTTAGTGAGAAGAGTGGTTTCATTCCCACAAAAAGACCAACCAGAAAAAATGCAAGATCCACATCGATAAGATAAGGGAACATCTATTGTAAAGATCCATGGCCACTTGCATTGTGAAACAACAGTTTCTAGAAAACCTGGAGAGGGGTGAGGCCACCTCTGACCATCTGGCATGTGGCAAGGAGCCTGCAAGGGTGGGGCCAGCAGTTTGGGTGAGAGTTGCACAGGATGAAGGGCACCTGCTACTGCCCTGCCAGCCTGGGATTCTGTAGTTTGGAGGCAGAAACACCAGGGTTCTGCATTCTCTGCCCATCCTGGACTTGAGTCTGGCTTTGTTGATCGGTCGGTATTTCACCAACGTTTGCAGGTCCACAAGCCAAGCTCAAGTCCAGGATGGGCAGTGAATGCAGAGCCCTGAATAATCCCATGTCCAACATGAGTGAATCACCCTAAATCAGCATGTCATTGCCACTCTGGCATGAAATAAACACCATGCTTGACAGTAGGGGTAACCTGTTTATCAGACCACTGTCCGGGAACAGGGCCTAACCACAGGCCCAGATGACCACAGAGAGGTTCCTTGGGGCATCTGGTCAATCCCACACTGGGGCAGAGGGTTGGAGAATGTCCTGAAAAGGAGAAATGGGGGCCAGGGCTCATGCAAGTCCCAGTGTGAGATGGGGTGCCTGACCCTGATGGCACTGCTGGCCTTGGTAGATTCCAGTTACCTGAGGAAGACTTGGAAAAATTTGCACAAGACATCCAAAGTACAGGTACCCTGAGGTGTGCACCATGGGCCGTAGGCCTGGATCTAAGGGTGGTACTGTGCAGGGTTGGGCATTGTAGATTGGAAGCACTGGAGGGACCATTGTAGATAGCTATACTGTTGAACTCGAGCTGGAGATACTTCAGGCTTTCACTTTACAATGGTCTGTCAGAGTGAAGTGCTACAAATTCCCAAATGACAGTAGCCATATATAATTTATTAGGGATATATGTGTATGTGTGTATATTCCCCTAATGCATACATGTGTACACACATTATATATATAAATGCATATAAAATAAGCATATATAATGTATATAAAATGATAAGATTTAATTTATATATTTTATAAATGTGCATATATAAATATTACTTATATCTTTTATGTACCAGTAATCTCTCCCCTTTGGTAAAGTGTATGGCTTCATTCATTCACTCAGTCTTAAAATTTATGCAATCTATTTATTTCAAAGCACCAAGTTTTGTGTTTTTGATCCAGTAAATCATTTCAATATGTGAAATGATGACACCAAAATGACACTAATCTTCATTTCTTCACTTTGTAAGGAGCTGGACAGGTGTATTTATGCTGAATATTGCATTCACCTATAACCATATATTCTTTATGGTTGATACTTTTGTGTAATTTGGAAGCTTTCTTACTAATTTGACTCTGCTCATCTACTCTGAATTTTCCTTTCAGTATGTAGAACTTCTTGTTACATTTTCAACAGAGTACTTTATAAAGAAAAATTATTCAGCAAATAAAGGAAATGAAAACCCCAATGGATATTGTGTAAGAATAGAGTTGTACCATTACCGATGAAATATTCTTTCCTATAAACAAAATGAGGAACCAGCCTAGAAAGTATTCAGTATACTTAAATATGCTGAGATCTTGGAAATTTTTACTATGAGAATACTACACATCACGGCATATGTTTGAGGGGTATAAATTTCTCATTCTCTACATTCACTGGAATTTTGAGAAGTGGCACCAAATATAGGCTTTGAGCTTTGTGACCTCTGAACTCAGTGGTGACAGCAAGAGACACCTGGAAGTGTGTGGCAAGTGTGGCCATATCTCATGTACAAACAGGGAGAGAATACAGGTCATAGTGGGCTTCATGGTGAGGCAGGGGCAACGATGGGCCTCGTGGGCTGGCCAGTGGAATAGTGAGTATGGTGAGGGGGCAGCCCAGATGCCCCCTCAGGAGGTGATACACATTCCCCAGCTGAGGGGAGGGCTGGCTGTTGATGGGTCTCAGTTGACTTCCTCTTTGAGCTCTGCCCTTATCTGAAGGTTATATCCCCTCACTGTGGGCAGCCTATCTCCAGAGACTGGTCAATGGGTGGAGGTCACAGCCCCTTAACACAATTTCCGGCAACCCTGAGGGGTCATCTCAGCTCCAGAGCTTTTGTGATGTGAGCTGAGTCCTCAGCTGTGGACACATCATGATTCAGCATCTCCCTTTGCCCCCTCACAGGTGTTCCTTGACACTTTCCCCAATAAGCCTCCTACACACAAATCTCAGTATTTCAGTGTCTGTTTCCAGGATGCCTGGTTTAAGTCAGTGTCAGGCTTTCCAGGAAGAGGGTGACTTTGGCAAATAATGAGATGTCCAGTTTGGCTTGAATGTTGGGTTGATGTAGGGGCAAAGTGAGGCAGAAGTTTGGAAAGGATTCACGACAGTAGACAGAGAGGCAGAGTTGAGGGATGGGGAGGGCTGGCAGTTTTGAGCGTGAGAATAATAAGATTAAGGAGCAATCTTATGACCAGTTCAGGTCAAATGATCAGAATTTCCTTTTTGGTGTCTCAGGAACTATATTATAATAATAAAAGTAACTGAAAGTAGTAGGTTCATAATGTGCTATCATTTGTGATGGTGCAAATCTCATCACTCATAAGCCATGTCTTTAGTTTTTTTTTTTTCCAAGAAGTAGGAATGAATGTGAGCAGATTGTCCACATAGTGATCTTCATGCACGTTTGCAGAATAGCAGGTAAGGGTCAGAGCCATCAGCTCTTCCCTTAGCCACACTTGTTCCTATTTGTGAAAAACCTACTGTGCACCAGAGATGATGTGTGTTATCTCTGAGCATCACAACAGCTCTGACAGGTAGTATTATTTTCTCAATTTTGGGGATGGAGAAACTGATAAGGGATTTGCCTAGTGAGAAACGGGCAGAGATGGGATTCAGTCCGAGATTTCTTTAGCTTGGAAGCTCCTGCTGTCCAGGTCAGATGTACTGGTCCCATGAAGCCCATGATCTGGGCCTCGTGTTTGGGGCTGTGACTCACCAGGCCTAAGTGGTGACCAAGACATGTGCTTATTAACTTTCATAAGTCATCTGTTCAACTGACAGAAGCAGCTGTTCAATAGCTTAGCAGTTGACCTGATTGAATATTCCTCCTTGAATCACAATAATAATCATAAAAAGCACTCCTGTTTTTTATAATTTGCAAAGTCCTTTTATATTTCAAGTTGTTTGAAGTTCATGACAGAGTATGTGGCAAGTTCAGGACATTATCTTCATTGTACAGATGAAAGAACTGAGGTTCAAAGAAGTCAATATGTCACGTTCACCTGCCTCAAAAGAGGACCAAGCCCTGAATTCTAGCACTCCCCTTTGTGCTCCACGTTGCTTCTCTCTCTCTCTCTCTCTGCTACAGAGTGTCACTCTGTCACTCAGGCTGGAATGCAGCAATGATGTCAGCTCACTGCAACTTCTGCCTTCTGAGTTCAAGCGATTCTCGTGTCTCAGCCTCCCCGGTAGCTGGGACTACAAGTGCACGCCATCATATCTGGCTGAGTTTTCTATTTTTAGTAGAGATGGGATTTCACCATGTTGGTCAGGCTGGTCTCGAACTCCTGGCCTCAAGTGATGTGCTCACCTCAGCATCCCAAAGTCCTGGAATTACAGGCATGAGCCACTGTGCCTGGCCCCAAGTTACTTCTCTTAAGCCACTTACTCAAGCCTCTGAGAGAGAATGAGGCTGTAAGGAGAATGTGTCTCTTACTTTCTTTAACCTTGGTTGAACCAAAATGCTCTGTAAATACACTTGAGGTTGTCTGTGAAAGATTCATTAGCCAAGGAATAAAAGTGGCACATTCGAAGTTATTAAAAATGATGTTCAACTGTACTGTAACTTGCTGGGTAGGCACCAGTACTCTGGCACCCTTGTAATTCACTTTAATTATCTCTAATCATCATTCAGTTCTGGTGGATGCTTTCTACTTCTGACAAAACCTGATCTTTTCCCCTCATGTCACCTGGAGGGCCCTTTTTAAAATCCCCCTAGGATTGTCATTTAAGGTTGATTGCCTTGTCTCACCAGCAAAACAGCCACGTTATTAAAACAAGCACCTTTCTTTTTTCTGTACTTGAGTTTTCTGTGTCACTATTCACCTGGCCGTTTTATTTTCATAAGCTTTAAGGGTTTTCTTTCATTTTTAAAAGTTTCCTGACATCATCTCATCAAAACAACAATGATTGGTAAGCCCTGTAGTTTCGTGTTGGTTTCTGGCTCTGCAATATACCTGGTATTTGTTAGCCCCGTAATCCCACCCGAGAAAGGGATGAAGCCTTTAACCGGGAAAAGTGAGATTTGTGGACAATAGCCCCAGATGGGGGTGGGAAGTGGTGCAGGGAGAGAGCAGAGGGGTTGGCAAAGGACAGAAATGGCTTTTGTGAGAAAATGCTCCCTTGGGGCTCAGTCGGGCATCAGGGCTCCTCTGTTGACAGAAACTTCCCCTTTTTGGCAAACTTCATGAAAGTGAAGTGTGTGTGAAGGAAAAATGACTTCACCCATTACTTTGCTTTCCATGAAGTAAAAAGCTGTGGTGGAAATTTTCTCAGGAAATCAATTTGATTCCTCTATTTCTCTTGCTGTATGATTTTTAATGTTACTCAACACTTGGACCATCACTGCTAAGTATGTCTCTATTTTCCTCATTTGTGTTTCCCAATCACTTTATCAGCTTGCTAAATGCCCCCTCACTCCCAGTCTTTTTTTAAGCAGATGAAGGATGAGGCAGGAAGTAGTGACATAATTTCCCTGGATTCACATAGTAAGTAAAAGGCAGAGGCCAGGGCTGGATAAGGACTCAGAACCGCTCTTTTTGTAACTCTGCTCTACGTCACCAATTTTAGGAGATGGACCATCCCTCCAAGTTGAAGAGTTTTCAGATACTAGCAACGCAGTCTTAAATGCTAGTTTTGCATTTCTGTAGGCTTTTTAGAAGTCAAAAGAAAAGTAATATATCACGACATGAGAAAATTATCCAAAATCTGAATTCAGGGTTTATAAATGCAATTGTATTGGGACACAGCCACAGCTTGTTCATTTACATTTTATCTCTGGCTGCTTTCATCACATTGCAGTGGACGAATGGAGTGGGTGCAACAGAAACTCACAAACCCTAAAATAGTTTACAATTTATAAATTATATGGTCTGCAAAGCCTAAAATATTTACTATCGGGCCCTTTACAATAAAAGTTTTTTGATTACTGATATGGAAGATTCTGAGAGCTGAGACATGAAATGCGTAAGCATTAGATGGTTTGGGTCATGGTTTGGGCCATGTCTGGGGGCCATGGTTTGTCAGTAATACGGAGGCAGAAAAGGGAGGGCAGTAGACGATGCTACAGCAAGATTCTGATTTTTCTCAGAGTAGGCCCTGTATGAATCCTTAAGCACACAAAAAGACTCCTCACTCTTTTTTAAAAAAATATATTTTATTGCTTTTTAGGTTTTGGGGTATATGTGGAGAACAAGCAGGATTGTTGCATAGGTACATACATGGCAATGTGGTTTGCTGCCTTCCTCCCCATCAGCTATATCTGGCATTTCTCCCCATGTTATCCCTCCTTAACTCCCCACCCCTCGCTGTCCCTCCCCTAGTTGCCCCCACAGACCTCAGTGTGGGATGGTCCCTTCCCTGTGTCCGTATGTTCTCATCGTTCAACACCTGCCTATGAGTGAGAATATGCGGTATTTGAGTTTCTGTTCTTGTGTCAGTTTGCTGAGAATGATGGTTTCCAGGTTCATCCATGTCCCTACAAAGGACACTCTTTAAAAAAAAATTGTTTATAAGCATTTCAGTATGGGAAAGAAAAATGAGACTTAAAGAAATTAAGTGATTTTTCCGAATGTTACACAGCTGATAAATGGCCTGCCTAGGACTTAAGCCCAGGTCTTCTCTTTCAATTCCAGGGTGCTTTTAAGTGCATCGTACTTCTGCAAGCCTGGATAGCCCGAGAGAAGCCATGTTTACTGGCAGGAACCCTCTGTTCCGACAGGAAAGGGAGGGCTCTCGCTGGGCTCCCCTTAGCACTCCCTGGCTGCGACGTTCTTGTGTTCATAGCATGCCTTTTCTGGTAGCACAAATGGCCCATGTATTCACATATTATTTCAGCAACTAGAATATGAATCCTTTGAGGAAGGTTACCAGATTTAGCAAATTAAAATACAGCCGGTTAAATTTGAATTTTAGATGAAATTCAAACTATGGCATTGTAAATGTCAACATTCCAATGAGTGGGGCTGAGATTGGAGGTGCATTTGGAGGACAAAAGCACACTGGTGGTGGCAGGAAGTCTGGCCGTGACGCCTGGCAACGGCACGTGAGAAGGTCTATTTGTACCACCAACTACAGTGAGGGTCTTCCCCTGCCCCAAGGAATCAGGTTTTAGTAAAGGTGTGTTAGATGCCCGTTACTCATTTTAGGTATTCCTGCAGCCATTTCTGAAGTAGACAAAGAAAGTTAAAACTGTCCCAGAATAAATGCATCATTATGAGAGTGACTAATCCCCTATGATCCTAAAGCCCTGATTAAATCAAGAGACTCATTTAAAAATCAAAATAAAATGATCATAACATAGTTGTATTTACTATAAATATAAGTTTTTATTTGTTTATGTTTATCCCATGAATATTTGAGTCTATCTGCATGACACATACACTTTATTTTATTTATTTATTTATTTATTTATTTGAGACAGGGTCTCACTCTGTCACCCAGGTTGGAGTGCAGTGGCACCATATCAGCTCACTGCAACCTCTGCTTCCTGGATTCAAGCAATTCTCTCACCTCAGCCTCCTGAATAGTTGGGACTACAGGCACACACCACCATGCCTGGCTAATTTCTGTATTTTTAAAATAGATACAGGGTCTCACCATGTTGGCCAGGCTGGTCTCAAATTCCTGACCTCAAGTGATTCACCTGCCTCCACCTCCCAACATGCTGGGATTGTAGGTGTGAGCCACCATGCCTGGCCTGCATGACATATACTTTTAGAAGTTATATTAGAAATTATCTATCGCTCACCTGAAATTCAAAAGATTTTAAAGACTTTTTAGAGAGCAGTTTTAGATCACAACAAAATTAAGAGGAAGATAGAGAGATATCTCAGATGTGCTCTGACCCCACAGATAATAAGGGGGCATAGCCTCTCCTGTTATCAACATCCCCACCAGAGTGGGACTTTTCTTACAATTAAGGAACCTACATTGATATATCATGATCACCCAGAGTCCATAGTTAACCTAAGGATTTATTTACTCTTCGTGTTGTACATTCTATGGGTTTGGACAGATGTATGACATGTATCCACCACTATAGTGTCATACAGAGTCGTTTCACTGTTCTAAAACTTATTTATGCTCCATCGCCTCTCACCTCCAACCTCTGGAAACCACAGATCTTTTTATAGGTGCCACTATTTTGTCTGTTCCAAAATGTCACATCGTTGGACTCATACAGGGTGCTATCTTTTCAAATTGGCTTCTTTCACTTAGTAATAAACATTTAAGTTTCTTTCACATCTTTTCATGGCTTGCTAGCTCTTTTCTTTTTAGAGTTGAATAATATTCCATTGGTTGTTTCCAAGTTTGGCAATTATGAATACAGCTGCTCTAAACATCTGTGTGCAGGTTTTGTGTAGACATGTTTTCAGCTCATCTGGGTAAATACCAAGGAGCCTGATTGCTGGATCGTATGGTAAGAGTATGTTCAGTTCTGTAAGAAATTGACAAACCATCTTCCAAAGCTCCATATCATGTTTTGTTTTCATCGTTAACAAATGAGTGTTCTTGTGGCTCCACATCCTCGCCAGCCTTTGATGTTGTCAGGGTTGTTGACTTTGGCCATCTAGTGGGTGTGTAGTGGTAATCTCATCATTGTTTTATTAATAATTTGCATTTCCCTGATGACCTATGATGTGAGCATCTTTCATATGCTAATTTAATCCCAAAGGTAACTGGGCATTCTGTGTTTTGTCTTATAGTCTCATCTTTAAGGGCAGGGATGGGTAACTTTATTTACCCTTTATTATCTGCCTTTTTCCTCCCACATCACCACAACTCCCATACCCATTCCCACAATGCCCAATACAGTGCCTTTGAAAGGTACTTATGTACTAAAATTTAATGAAAACCAACTTCTTCCAGGCTAAGCACTAGCTCCCCACTAGCTGAATAGATTAATTTCACTCTATTCTGATACCCACTATCATGGCAGGATGAGTCAGGAGCCACAGAGGTCTCAGGGAGGGAGGACTTTAGTCTGTGTGGCAGAAATTGGAAAGGCTTCTCAGAGGATGTGATACACAAGGTGGGTTTTGAAGTTAGAGTAGGAGTTTATCAGACCAAGCCAGGGAGGGGAAATCAGGCATAGGAAGAATCACATGCCAAGTCATAACTGCAGGAAAGGAAATGGTGTGCCAGGTAATGGTGAGATAAGCTGAATGATTGACACACAGGTATCTGGGATGGAATAGGCAGGTGATAAATAGTGATTCAAAGATCAGTCTCCAAAGTTAAATTCCATTGCTCTATAGAAGTGGCCCTGGGATGTAGACTACCCATGATCCTTGTTCTCAATACTGCGAGTCTAGCTGTCAATTCTTGGGCCACTGACCTAGCAGCCTTTACAATCAAGCCTGTGCTTATTGGCTTCAGGTTAACCCCATGATATAGTTGCCACGTCCTTGGCCATGGCATGAAGGAAATCCCACAGCAAAGTTCAGTATTTAGTTACTTATAGGAACTGGTGGTGAGAGGAGACCCATGGCCTGCCTGGCCCTGAGGTTGGGCATCTCCTCTCCCTTGAGGATCTAACTGGCCATGAGTGACTCTCTGTGATTTAGAGAAGTCTGGTGTTGGCTGACCTTATCCCCATTCATATTCAGCTCATGCATGGCTATCCTTTGTCTTTTTCCAAACAACTCTAATAGATAATGTGCATGGCATCTTGTATTTGTCCCCCCTGGATCCCTCTTCCACCTGTCTCCCTCTTGCTGGGTACCCCATGAGGCTGTACTGTATGGACTGTCTTAATCGATGAACTTGCCCTCACCTGGGAGGTTAGGAAGTGAGTGAAGTGACTCTCTCTTTGCTGAGTCATTATAAGTTGACGATATCCCTCTACAAAAAGCCACAGCTTCCATCAGGTGCCTTCTTCATACAGCTGCCCCTTCTGATTCTAGGAAGTATTATTTTCCTTGCTCTTCATCTACTGTAGGCTTCAAGTACTAATGGCTCTGACTCTTGCTCACCATGGGTATCCACTTTTCAAACTTGCTTATTTTCCTGGACACTGTCCATACCTTGATAAATAGTCATAGAGTTAATTGCCCAGTTTGAGTGTGCCATTTGTTTTCTGATAGGACCCAGACTGAGACAGATGGGATGAATATTACAACAATTATTCATTTGCTTATTAACTCACATTCACAATACTAAAGATAGTGACAGGGTTAATTCAAGAACATATCATACTTAGCTTTATTATGAACAACAGATGACAATCTATTACGTAAGGAAGAATCTGGTTTTGGAAATAAATTGTCATTTCAACTTTGTTAATAGAGGCATCCCGAGGGTGCCTCAGGTGTTAAATGCAAAACTAGGTGGATTATTCCATAGAGTTGTTATTTCTTTCACAGGTGGGATATAATGGTAAAGAGTATGAGCTTTGATGTCAGAAAGATCTAGTTTTGAATTTGAGCTCCTTTAATTACTACCTTGTGGTTATAGGATGAGTTACTTTACGTTTCTGGGCCTTATCTGTAATATGAGAGTAATAATTCTCCCTCATAGGGTGGTTCTGAAGATTAAATGAGATAATGTGTATAAAGGACTTAGCTTGCTGCCTCATACATAATAGGGTTGTTGAAAGCTTAAATGATGCTTATAAACACATCAGTTTCGCTTCGTCCAAGAATTAGCTCTGGGATCTAGAGCAACACCTTCCAATAGAACTTTCTACAATGATGGAACTGCTCTATATTTGCACTGTTACATGTGACTATTAAACACTTCAAGTGTGTATTTTTGTGTGTGTGTGTGACTGAAGAGCTGAGTTTTAAAATATTATTTAATTCTGATTGAATTTAAATAGCTGCATATGACTCATGGTTGCAATACTAGACAGCACAGATCTAGAACATAAACATAAAAATAACAGGTAATTTTGTAAGATCACCAGTGCCATTTGGACATGTAAACACGAAAACCATCAGGAGAATAAAATCAGAAGTATCAAGACAATCTATTCATGCTCCCAGAAATGTGTGTGATATAGTATATGCAATATTTATCTTAAAATTTTTTTTTGTATTGGAGAAAGTAAATAGGTTGAAGTTTACATAAACATACATCATATACACACTTAAAGAGAATAATTTTGGTAAATTTGTTTTTAGCCAGATGACAAGGGTAATAATGACCTCAATTCCTCCTTTTGCTTTAGTTCATGTAGATATTAATTTGGCCCTCAGCCTTCCGGAGTCCATGGCAGACATTGCTCACCAACATGGCACTCAATTCCTTCTGAAGCCAGTGGGGCCTCCCAATTCTCAACATTACCTTACAGTCAGGTACAACTTGGTACTGATATATGTGAGAAAAATCTATTTACTACCTTGGATTTAGATATTCTTTTAAGGGAGTACTTGGGTGGTTCAGGGAGAAATAAAAAGGGAAAATGAAAGGAAAATGAAAGAAAAACAGACAATGCAATAAAAAGGGAAATATATATAGAGTTATAGAATTTTCTAGCAAAAGAAGGCTTATAGAAAAGTCTTCTTTTGCTTGGACTTGAATCACTTGAATATACACACATGTACTGTATCTGCTGTGTGTCTTCAGATCAGCCCTCTAGACCCAGTGTCCACTTTTTGCCACCCTGCGCTCTGCCTGGGGACCACTGGCTGCATTGCTGGGCTTCCTTGCCCTTGGCTTCCTGTTGGAATTGGCCAGTTAGAGGCACCAGAAAGAGATATGCTGAGCAGATGAGAGCGTGATTGGGGTATCGATTCTCTTGACTCTCTTCCTGTGGGGACAGTGCAGACTGCCTGGGTCCTAGTACTATGAGTCATAGCTCCTGCCTCCTGTCAGGGACCTCTCCCCACCATTCTCTTTCTCCTTGGAAACAGCTCCTTCCCCTCACCTTTTCAGGCCTGGAGATAGTATGGGGAGTACCACAATTGCCAGATCCAAATGCTACATGATTTTTTCTGGTGGTTTCCCTTGTAGCCTGACCATTTCTCTGAAAAGAGTTTCTTTATCATAAACCCTCCTCCTATTACACAATTTGAGCGTGCCATTGTTTTCTGCTGGGACCTGTCTGATGTATCTATGAAATAGTATCTGGATGCCCTCTTTTTGGGCCTTTCTTCCTAGGGGGAATTGCTACAGGAGCAATTTAGGACATTGCTTTTTGAAGCAGTTGTTTAATCTCACTGTCTTACCAGACACCAACTCAGACCCCTCCGGATGAGTCATTCTATTTGTGTGGGTGGGGTTAGTAAACTCCCTGAAGTATAAGAAAGATTGTGTTGATAATGATGACAGAGAATTTTCTGAAAAGTCCAAGTCCATAGCCCCAAATAAAATAAACAACCAAAAAAAAAATAGTCTATGCATTTAGATGCATTGGGCAGTGACCTACAGTGCAGCCCATCCTTTCTGAGCAGGATGTGGTTACAGTACTATACACGTAAGAAATTTCCCTTCTGAGCCTCTTCATCCTGTAGCTTGGTGTGGATGAAGTCCACCCAAGTGACACCTGGACATGGAGGTATGCATGTGGAATTAGTAGAAGAGCTTTGGAAGAATCAAGATAGCACATTAATGTTCTTCTGCCCCAGAGATTGTTAAAAATGGCTTTTGGCAAGACTCACTTCCTTTATTTTGAGCATAAGCAGAGAACTAGCTTTCTGTGGCATGCAGTAATATATGGCAACCTACCTAGATGGTTGCCTTTCTGATACAATGTTTGCAAAAGTGCTAAAACCCCTTCCTTTCCCAGACCCAAAGTAGCTTTCTTCCCAGAAGTTGTGTCACAATTTCAGAAATTCCCATCATTAGCATGAGACCTTAAGAGTATTTACAGAGATCCTTGGCAGAATTAAGTGCATATATGGTTTGACTGCCTAGTGTCATGTACAGAAAGAATGGCAAAATTGGAGTACTGATTGGGAAGCAGGTAAGCAAAAGTGTGAGACATACAGAATCACTCAGAAATGGCAGATGTGTCAAACACAGCACAGTGAAGTGAGTTGGTGACTGTCGAAGGCACTGGATGCCTGAGCGTACCTGAGTGTTATTTAAACTGTCATAAAAAATGAGCTTTGTTGAAACATAACACTATAGTTTATGTAAAGGGTTCAGGTTAAAGCTTAATAAATATATTTCCTTTGCTACTTCATTTATAATGTGACTGAAAGCTGTCAGAGATAGGAGGTTGCCAAAGGATATTTAATAGTGTGTCTGATCTTGAAAAACTAAACCATTATAGGTAACTCAGGAGCCAGAATGTCAATAATCTGTCAGGCTGACTAATCCCATCTCAGTGAATGAGAATGACATTGTTGATTGGCAATAGGCTTGTGAGCTTGGGTTTGGAGGTGGGGAGAGGTGACACATGTACCACATATTTTCCAGGACTACCGAGGGGCCTTTTTCTGCTTTATTCCATAGTCCTATGTAATTACTATGTCTCCACTGGCCCCAGATAGGCTTCAGGAATTCCTGGTACTGCCTTCCTTTACTGTCATTGGATCAATTTGCAAAGGGTAAATTCATGAAATTTTCCATTTCTCTTTATGCTAGTGTCTATAATTTGGGTAAGATGCAGTTGATAGTTTGTTGATCTAGGCTGAGGTCTCATGGGCTAAGAAGAATGGCTGATTAGGAGCACATCATGATATACTTGTTTCCTTTCATACCTTCTCTGTTTTCCTCTCTCTCTCCTCTCTCTTGCTCTCTCTTCCAGGCACCTTGACCTACTGTTGTCCTTAATCTTGCCAAGCACATTTCTGCCTCGACCCTTTTACCGGGTGTGTTCCCCCCATAATCTCCTTCATTCATTCAGGTCTCCTTCAATGCCGTCTTCTTCCTTGACCCGTCTATCTGAAGTGCTGTCCCCTCACAGGCCAATCTCAATTCTTTAACCTTACTTAATTTTTGCTTCATGGTGCTGCTCATTACTACTGAATATTATGTTTAATAGCTCTTTATCTATGTGTAGATTTTCTGTCTTCTCCACTAGAGTGCAAGACTTTAAGAGCACAGACTTTGCCTGTTTATTGTTGCATCCCAATGCCTAGACGAGTGCCTGGAACACAGTAGGTGTTAGGAAATGTTTGTTGAATGAGTGAATGGACCGTTGAAAGTGAGGAGACTTTTCTAGGCCATGGGGTTGCCTGTCAAGTCATGTGGGAGCTCCAAAGAGCAATGCTTATGGAGACAGGGCAAGAAGTCACAGCAAGGAGTATGGCAAGGTCTGGTGGTAAAGGCTGATCTGGGAGCCATAAATTATAGCAGCAGTCAGAAAGCAGAGTTTTCTAGGAAATTCTGGATCAATGTCAGAATCTGGGTGAATGATCTTGACAGCAGATGTGAGTTCCTAGAACAAAAAACTCACAGGAGGCATTTCCTCAGATGCAAAGCTTTCCAAATGTGTATTGCTGGAACAGAGGCCACATGGGGCCTGAGTAATTCTGAGGCTGAGCTCCATTCAGAGGTGCTAAACTAGTTAATCCAAGGTGTGGGTTGATGATAGAGGCCTAACTGCCATGAAGCCATCACTGATGAAGCCACTTAGTTCTGCAGAAGAGAGACCCATGCCTTCCAAACCGGTTCCCAACTCACTATGGCCTCCCCTTACAGATCCCTTTCTCCCAACCCCACCCCCACAACACTTTTTTTTTTTTTCCACAGAAGTTATGGTGCTGACAATCCCCCAGGGACCAGTGGCCCACTCACTTATCGTATCGGGGAAATCCACTCGGCAGCAAGGGGCTCTGTGCTGGCAGGGAATCCCCACTGCAGCAGCAATCTTTGTGGGGTCGAGCTGCAAACGGTTTTTCAGATTTAGCACACAGCCTCATGAGGAGGAAGAGTTACATATGCCTCTGCTGAGAAACAAAGCCGATGACATGGAAACATCAGGGGAAAGGGGAGATTATTTCTAGGAGTTGGAAGCAAATGTCCAAGCTGCAAGTGCTGCTGGCACTGACCTTTGTGTGCCTGATTCTCCCACCCCCCAAATCAATTTGTACACTCCTAGGATCTGTGTAGGTGGAAGGACTTTGCTGCGTATTTGTAACTCAGCTTATCATCTGAGGGTAAGAAGAAAAGAGGCTTGGCGTGGCTTTCAGAGGAAGTAAGGTGAAGACTCTTCTCCCTCAGACAACTAAATAAACCACTTAGACCTTTCATGACTCAGAAACCACAGACTCCACAGCTAACATGCATCTATTCATTCTTGTCTACAAATATTGATTGAGAGCCTATTGTGTGACTAACACGGTGCTTGGGCTGAGAACGTAATGGTAAAACAAGATTCACTCTCTCCCTTCAAAAGCAAGTAATCTCACTCTAATGTGGTACATTCCACAACATGGAGGCAGTGGAACACAGTAGCGAGGAGGGTATACTGCGTTTTCCCACTAACTGGCTGTGTGACCTTGGGCAAATCACTCCGCTTCTCTGAGTTTCAATTTTCTCATCTATATTTCAGGGAAATTGCCCATGTTATGAGATTTAATAAAGTCATATTTATTATCAATGTTTAGCCTAGGTGTCAATAAATATTAGCTATTGTCTGGTTATGATTTTATGATAAGAGTTACAGAATGCTGTGGGGTACATTTATATATTGGAACACCCTATTTCTGGGCAAATGTATCTATGTTCAGGCCCAAGCCTAGAAAATGTTTGAGTAATTGGAGGTGCCATGTTTTGCTTCTTGCTGGAGAGACCCTCTCCCTGAGTCTCTCTCCTTTCCCCTTTCCTGGAGCCCCGTGTTCTCTGGATCTCCCTCAGACTTTCTCCACCAAAACTCCTCTCAATGGATTGACAGACTGGAAGGAATCCAAGGACAGTATGCACATGGCATTGCCATTGATTTAGAGCATCACGCTTCCTGGAGGTAGTCACATCTCACCCAAAAAATGGTGCAGTGTCAATAAAAACTGCCTTCTGAAAGTAATTAAAGAGTTTGGTATTTGCATAGGGAGAGACAAATCGAAAGGGAAAAGTTCTAGAAAAAGACCCATGAATACATGGAAATTTGGTTCATAACAGAGATGGCAATACAAATCTGCAGAAAAAGAGTGAACTATTCAAGTGTGGACACAGCTTCTGATATCCTTGCTTCTGCTTTGGAACAGATACCATGTAGACCAGAATATAAGCCATCCTCAGGAAGCTAATACATCTGTGTACTTAGAAACATAGCAAGTCTCCATGTTCATTCCCTGGCTTAGGAGGATGACAGTGATCACCTGCACTCTTTGTCTGTGTCCCTGGGGCAGGAGGTGACAGCAGATGAAAAATGAGCTAGTTAGCACAAGGTAAACAGGTATTTATATTTTGTGTCCCCAAAGTTGCAACAAATCCTTTAAGAACTTGTATGGTTATTGCCATGAAAATAATACTGATTAGATCAATACATTACAGTTGGTTCTTTCTCTCTATTATGAAGATATAGCTATAATTTAGGCCAATATGGTCCAAATTATAGGAAATATCAGATTCATTTACTGTCCATTTTTCTTTCTAACCAGTCATCCAAGAAGTATCTGATGAGTGCATTCTAGGTGCTAGGAATAGAAGATTGAATAGTAAATTGTTTCTTCTCTCTAGAAAGTCAGACACTCAAATAATTACACTTCATTGTTTAAGGGCAGTAAGAGAAGGAAACCCAGGAGGCTGTGGGATGCCTAACTCAGCAGCTGGTGAGGGTATGTGTTTGGCTCAGGGAAGGCTTCCTGGATGAGGTGGTATCTAAGCTAGATTTGAAAGGCTGAGTAGGGTCTGCAGTGGAGAAGGGCATTCCAGATAGAGGAGGCAGCCTGATCAGATATACTATAAATGGCATCGACTGATTTTGTTCACCCTGATGCCATTTTTTCCTCCCCCCAACCCCCATAAACAATTGCAGGAACTCCTCCTCTTTTGGGAGCTGATTTGGTGGATCTGTCAATCAAGGTGCCTGAAAGCCAAGCCCCAGGCAGCTGAAGGGCCAGAGGCAGCTGAACCAATCTAGTCCCATGGGACTCTCTCTCCAGGAATTTGGCTTTTCAGCAACATTATTGCAAAAAAGGAAAATGATTGTTGCAGAGCCCTGAAAAGATTATTCATAGGTGCTGCTACCTGAATTTTAAATCGGCTCTGGTTCTCGACTTTTCCATGCCAGATTCTTTAGTTTTCCTTTCCATGCCAGATTCTTTAGTTTTTCCTTCAATTCTGTCAGCTGTCTTATATCTTTTCAATAAATTCTTTTTTTGCTTAAGTTTTCCAAGATCGGTATCTGTAGCTTGCAACTAAAAAGCTCTAGCTGATACAACAACAACAACAACAAAATCAATGGTGGAAACTATAAGTCTAGGAAATCTCTTTAATTTATCTGCCAGAAGTCTTTAAGGAAAAATTCCAAGCCCATTAGAGGAGCTACTAAAAAGGAAAGAAAAAGGAAGGAAGGAGGGTCGGGAGCAAGGGAAGGAGGGAGGGAGGGAGAGAGGAAAGAAGGAAAGAAGGAAGGAAGGAAGGAAGGAAGGAAGGAAGGAAGGAAGGAAGGAAGGAAGGAAGGAAGGAAGGTAGAAAGGAAAGGAAAGGAGGAAGGAAGGAAGGAAAGAAAAAAAGTAAGATGGATTTTTCCCACCATGCTATTACCAGGCATCTTTCCAGGTAGAAATGTGTTAGAAGGTGCATTTCTGGGGATGCTAGGCTTGTAGGGAAGATGGATGGATTCCATTAGTATCATTTAAACCTCTTTCACTGGCTGGCCTCTATCTCCTACAGAATAGCTGTTACATGCAGTGTGCAGTAGGAAAAAAAAAGTATGATGCTGCTTCACATGGAACCTAGCAGTAATCTGCCAGAGACCCCTCTGCATTTGGAGATAAAGATCAAGTTAACCTTGTTGGCCCTCAGGGCAGAAATGGAAATGACAAAGAGTCAAGGACAGCAGATTTTGAGCCTGCCAATGGCTGAGCTTCTAGCCCACAAAGAAGCCCAAGGTCTATTATTGAAGTAGAAACAATGAAAAGTTCTGGCTCTTGCATTGTTTTATAATTACAGCAACATCTCTGGTACAAATTATGACTCATTTACTCTTCAAGGCAATTAGCATCTGAGCCACGACCAAGGAAACTAGTTTTTGGTTGCAAAGTGGTATCACATGGTGCCCACAGAACACTGGAGACATAGCTCCTGAAGGAGAAAGCATTGCTCAGTCATAGAATGGGGGGAGGGTTCTCTTCTTTAAAGGTGTGTATCTCCTTGAAAGTTCTGGGGTTCTGACACCCCCTCGTATGATAGCAGTAGTTACAAGGTTTTATTGTAATTTTCATTATCCCATCCTATGCTGTTATTAATAGAATGTGTCTTAAAAATGACTATTGTAGTTTGAAAATTTAATTAAAATTAAAATATAATCTTTTCAGGGCTCTGCATGAAAGGCACTTATGAATTTAAGTCAAAGTGTTCTGATTTCTTTTCAGTGTCTCTGTTGGAGGATGCCAGTAGGATTTTCTTTGGCAGATGCTATGATCTGAATAGTTGTGTCCCCCCAAATTTATATGTTGAAATGGTAATCCCCAAGGTGATGGTATTAGAAGATGGGGCCTTTGGGAGGTGATTAGGTCTTAAGGGTAGAGCCCTTATGACTGGAATTAGCCTTATAAAAGAGATTCATCTCAGAGAGCTAGCTAGCCCCTGCCACCACATGAGGGCACAGTCAGAAGGTATCATCTATGAATTGGCAAGTGAATACTCATTGGACACCAAATCTATTGGTGCCGTGATCTTGTACTTCCCAGCCTCAAGAACTGTGAGCAATACATTTCTGTAGTTTACAAGCCACCCAGTTTATAGTATTTTGTTATAGCAGCTCAAATGGACTAAGGCAGCAGATACATACAAAGCAGTGTCTGAAAGAAAGTGCTCAATCATAAATTCTGTAGCAGCTCAGGGAGAATCAGAATTTTCTTTCTTCTGGTAAATACTTGTTCAAATATTCTCTAGAGTTGCCTCTGGTATCAGTCACAACTTTTGCTTTTGTAAGTGACAAAAATTCAGTCTTGATGTGGCCTAAGTATAATGGGGAACTTGGTGTCTCTGGTCATTGAAAACTCAAAATGTGCTTTGGGTTTGACTTGATTTGGAGTCCAATTTAATTCCGCTTAACTCTGCTCTCTACTATGTTGGATTCATTTCCAGCCTCCACAATGTGCCCCAGAAGTTCCAGGTTTACCTTATCACAAGGCCAAACTCACCAAAAGAGAGCAAACATTTTGACCTAGAATTATGTGCCAAATCCCTGAAATTCCACCATGATTGGATCAATTTAGGTCACAAACATACCCCTGAACAAATCACTAGGACTAGGGAAGGCCAGTGATCCCATTGGCTTATGGACAGGCCAAGGGTGGATTCCTACACCCTGTAGGGCTGAGAGTTGGGGAAGATAGATCACTACAAACCAGCAAACAAATAATCCCAAGAAATCAATGTGGCTGCAGGAGGAAAGGGGAAAATCTCAAATGTGCATTATATCTCTTTGCAGTCTAGGGTACCGCTGCATATGATCTAGAACAGAGCAGTTGAGCCTTCTGTCTGAAATGTTGCCTTTATTTCTTTTCCTTAGCCCCAAAGATTCTTAAATTCCTCTTAACCCAGACATCCATCGAGAGGAAGCCATAGCTCTAACCATGTTGAAAGGATGTGAGGCAAAAACTAACATGTAATCAGCAGGTTTGTCCTTAGATAAGAGATCTTCCAATATCTTGCAAATCTCCCCAGAGCATATGACACAGAGTTTAAATAGTTTTCTCTGAAGGAAGTTTGGTAGATAGAATTATACAACCTAAGGACTTTTTAGATAGGCCCCTAAAACCAACTAACCAGATCTCACATTGACCAGTAGACCTACTCTATACCAGGCTGGGTACTAGATGCTTGCTTAATTTATTTCCAACAACAGCTCACAGGGGAAGATGCAGTAATCTCCTTTATAATCTAGATGAAGAGACTACAGGTCAGGCAGGTTAGGTAAGTTTCTGGGCCCACAATGAGTAAGTGACCCAGCTGGGACTGAAGCTCTGTTCAACCTCAGAGCAACAGGGACTGATCAGCATGCTCCAATCCTCCCTCCCATTCTCAGTGAGATTATACGCAACAGACACAATCTCTCTCTCTTCCATAAAGGAGAGGCAAATGCCAAAGTCTTCCTTCTGTGACAAAAGGATGCGTTTTTATACCTTTGTAGTATGAAAGGGAGAAGAATACTAACCATTTTTGGATCATCTACTGGGTTTGGGCTACTGGAGTTGAGGGAAAAATCCATTGCAGTCCATTTGAAAATGAGCTTTGAGTAGAGGAGAATATGATTCCCCAGGCCTTATTAGATCCGGTTTATGCACCAGGCTGTGCTCAGACAGCAATCAGTGCCAACCAGAGTGCTGGAGGTCGGCGTTAGCAGACACCACCCAGCTCTGCACCTGCTTGCTAGCAACTCCCAAGCACTAGTGAAATGATGCATCAAAAATCTGCCCTGACTCACTCCTAGAGTCTGTCCACACCAGCCTCTGCCACCCCCGCTTTACAGAGACCACACTTACTAAGATCACTGAAGATCCTCTCACTCCTAAACCCACGTGGAAAGTCATCTCCGTGCCTCTTTCTGGTTTCCATGGTGCTTGAGAAGACCGACCACTCCTTGGTGCTCAGTATCTTCAACAGGCGACAGCTTTCCTGCTGGTCTGTCTTCTCTTCTAGGAGACTTCTAGGCCATTTCCCATAATTGGGAATTCCAGTGTGTTCCATCGGGGGTCTCTGACTAGGTTAATGACAAATCAGGACCCTGAATAGGGTCACTTGTCCCTGTGTGTTCAGTCTGCAGGAATTCCATCAGATAGGCTCAACAGAAAATCTCAAGATTTTTATAAATGGCCTGATGTTTACATAAGGTTATCCAACAAGAGCACTTGACACACAAATAGATATATTCCTCTCCACCCTAATGTAAACCTGCTATAAAAGCATGTTTATCATGTACTTTGAACTTCGAGGTATGGATGTTTTGCCACCAATTTAAGGCACCCGTAGTACTCCCTCGCGTTCACTGAAAGAACACAGTCACAGCTGTGGGTTGTAGTGGATGCATATCTTGTCACACCTTGTTTGTACCTTGATATTCCCTTTGTTATTATCTTGGTATCTCGGTTATTACCTCGCTTCTCTCATCTTCATTTAAATGTTAGTTAAATCTTGTGCCTTTCTCCTATCTCCTGCAGGATGGTATCAGTTAGTGTCCAGTCAGGAAAACAGAAATCACATAAGATATTACAATAGTAAGGGTTTAATAAGGAGATAGGTAAACAGGTAATGGAGAACTGAAAATACATCCAGGTGATATCACTGAAGTCTTCACTATAGGAAGCAGCTAGGGGAGCAGAGGGAGGATGCTGGAGTGGTCAGGAACCTAGAAGCTTGGAGAAGGGAGTACAAAGAGCTGAGGTCAAGACCGCTGTGTGTGGGCAGGGCATGACCAGCTGGTGCAGGTTCCCCTGGGGCAGTTCGAAAGTGCGGACAAAACTTGGACCGTGCGAGGTGGCTCACGCCTATAATCCCAGCCCTTTGGGAGGCCGAGGCAGGTGGATCACGAGGTGAAGAGATCGAGACCATCCTGGTCAACAAGGTGAAACCTTGTCTCTACTAAAAATACAAAAATTACCTGGGCATGGTGGTGCGCACCTGTAGTCCCAGCTACTCGGGAGGCTGAGGCAGGAGAATTGCTTGAACCCAGAAGGCGGAGGTTGTGGTGAGCCGAGATCGTGCCATTGCACTCCAGTCTGGGTAACAACAGCAAAACTCCGTCTCAAAAAAAAAAAAAAAAAAAAAAAAATCAACTCTGGAAACTGGAACCGATTACTATAGCTCGGATGAAGGCCATAGAAAAGAAACCATAGAAACAAGAAGCAGAACAGGAATGAGCAAGCCCTTTTACCCTTCTTCTGCAGTCTCCTCTTCTGCCCGCCCCCCATGAGCAGTACTAACACAACCCAGCTGGCGAAGGTGAGATAAGGTTTGCAGAACCCGGCTCCGGCATCACCAAGCAGAACACAGAAGGGAGGGCTTGGAGCTGAGAGGTTAATACACCAGACACCTCTGGGAAGCCCCCTTCAGCCACTCACCCTCACTACTGTCTTTGATCTTTCTTCAAGGAGAAACATTTGCCCAGAATTTCCATTCCCTAAGTCTGTCGCATAATTATTTCGAATCATCAAAAATCCTCAATATCCATTGCCTTTATGAGATCTTCCTCAACTGACAGAGAAGAAAGGAGAGCTGTCCGTGGTTGTTCTGTTGCATACACTGCTCTCCAGTCTTACCTACCAATATTTTTACTTTTTTTTTTTTTTAAAAGACGGGCCTTGCTCTGTTGACCAGGTACTGACTTCATCCCATCGGCCCAACCCAGAGATTGGCCCCTCCCTCATCAGCAACGCCCAGTGGTTGGCTCCGCCCACAGGCTCAACCTTGTGGCTGGCTCCACCCCCAGGCCTGGAGTGCGGTGGTGCAACAGAGCCTTGAACGGCAGTCTGGAACTCCTGGGATCAAGTTATCTATCCTTCTGCCTCTGAGTAGCTGGAATTACAGGTGCAAGCCACCTCCCGGGCCTTGCCCACCAATATTGACAGTGAGGAAATTCCGTATTTTCCAGCTGTCTTTCCTTCGTGGTTTAAGGATGTCCTGTATATTTAGTGTGCTATTAATGATTAAATAGTCACCTCTCAGCTATGTGCATAAAATGCTTAATTTTCTTTATAAAAGCACTTACGTTTCTCTTACAGGTTCTCATTTCCCACCTGATTTAATCCGAACTATTAAATTGGGTCTGAACCTAAAATTTTTAAGTCACTTGTGGTTTAAAATAATTGAATATAAAATAAATAACCAATTCAAATTAGATATTGATGTAATTATTGCTGTCCAGTTTAGTACACCAATTTTATGGTTTCTGCCCTCTTCTCAAAGATTTTCCCTTACCCCCTCTGGGACCTTGTGTTGTCTGTGCCCCTCCATTGCCAGAGAGGAAGGGAGGAGGGGAGGTCTACTCGCACAGGTAAGGATGCATGAATGGAAATGAACTTGATCAACTGGGATGGAGTCAAGTATTCTTCAGCAAGGCCCACCCACTTGTTTCTGGCTGGTCTGCTCTCAGGTGCTGGTGATGCCACTGTCCTGGCAAGTGGCTCCCTCAGCCTGGGTGGGATGTGTGGTTGCTGTCTCATGGGACATTGGATCATTGGTTGCTTGACTGACACACACAAGCTGGAGAGTGCCTGGGTGCCCTTTGAGTGGTACTGCTTCTTTTCCCTCACCCTTGCATGGCAGCCTCCAGGGATCCCACTACACTTCTACTGGGCCATGGCTTGCTGGGCTCTGCCACTCAGCCATCTTGTACTAGTCTCAGGCATTTAATTCTTGGGCTCATTCCTCATTCTTCCCCTTCTAGCCTCTATTATCAGAAGGGGCTGACTCCTACAGGCTGTGTTGCCGAGGCTTCCAGGTCAGCTTAGGCCTCCTGGCCCAGGGCCAGGTTTAGCAAATGAGAGGGTTGGCAGGAGATTGAAAGCTGCAGGTGGCATCAACTGGCAGCAACAGGGTGTCCTCTGTAGGCTTTAGCTCCCACTGAACAGATCCTCTGTGGTCCCTGGCCCTTGCACCCCAAAACACCACCCCCATCCTTTGTCTCTCCAGCCTAGCAGAAGTAGTGTTCATTTATTTCTACTTTACTAATCTTTGGATTGTCTTACCATGCCATGTTTGACTCTTGATTCCTTCATCACCTATATAACTAATTCCTTGCCCTAAATTCCTTCTGTTATGAATACTTATAAGTATATAAGTGGCCTCTCTTTTCCTGGTTTCATTGACCCAGGCTGGTCTAGATCAATGGACACTACCTTGGCTCTACAGCACATGTATAGTGATCCTTGCCAACTTCTCACCCACTCACTGTGCTGTTCATGCTAGGCCAGGTCAGCAGATGTTGCCACCAAGCAAACCCTAGATGGATAACTGGCTCCAATCCCTATGCTTAAACCACCCAAATTCATGGGGAGTAAAAAAGGGTCAGGAATTACAGTTCCCCATACCATTGAAAGCTGTGCAGGGGGAACCATGAGGTGCCTGGAGCTCCACAGATGTCCTCCTTGCACACTTCTCTCCCTTCCCAGGTACTTTCATTTTCCCAGTGGAGGAGCTGCCAAGAAAGTTCTGCCCTCTTTACAACTTGATGAGAATTAGGTGGATCTGACTGCAGTACCTCTCTCTTCAGTAATTTCTATAACATCTGCTTGGCCTGTGCATGGGGGACTGATGGGTGAGTCAGGTAACCAGAAGGAGCAAGAAGGAGCCTCAAAGGATATTTCACACCCTATGTAATATATGGACTTCTGAAAGACACACCCAGAGCTTGAAGTTTTATAGACACTCATAGAAAAATGTAGAATCTGGGGTAAATCCCATCATTCTATGTGTTGGATCAAATTAAAATTAATATCAAGGGGAATCTTGTAGGGGCAAAAGACATTTCAAAAGAGAAACTTGCATTCTTGCAAGAAAACAGGCTTGCAAAAAGAAAAAAAGAAGGATCTTTCCTTTGATGATAGTATAAACCTGGATTTTTATAATGCCACCTCATAGAAGTTATGTCCTTTTTCCGGTGACCCACACCCCTATTGCACTAAAATGTACTTCTGAGTCTAAACGGTATTCTATGGATGGAGATTCATCCACTTTTCTCATTCTCTGACCCCTTAGCCCTTAATCACTAACAAGGATATTGAAAAAAGAGTGATCCTATGGAGGCTTGAAATAGAAGTGCCACAAAGTAAAACAAAAATAAAATGCCACTAAACTAAAACAAACAAACAAAAATACGTTAATTATAATTCTATAGGCTACGTTAGATACAATGGATTAAAATTATGACACCTGCACCCATTGAGTTCAGACCTTGCCACAATCCTTTTATTTTACTTTTATTGTTTGAAATTCTCTAACGATTCAATGTCAGTTTTTCTTTGGGGCTCATTAATTTTCAGGGTTAGATGGAGATCAATAGAGATATTTCGAAATTGGCATCTTTGGAGGAGAAATATGTTGTGCAGCTGTGCATAGATTGGCCTGTGCCCGGTTGAGAAAATGGTGTGCTCTTTCATGATTGTGTTCATTGACAGTACCCTGAGCACTATTTCACTCTGTTGCTAAGATTCTGACAGTCTTTTGTAGCATCTTATCTATCACTGAGTGTTCTTCCCTATCCTTTCACACTTGATCTCTGGAGTGGAACTTTGTTTAAAAGGCCCTGACACTAGAAAGAATGGTCATCACCAGACCATTCTCCTTGGGCACGAAGAAAAGTGGTCAAATGGTCAAACACCCAAGTCAAGGACTCAGTCCAGTGCTTGCCCCTCTAGGCAAGGCTTCCAAAGTAATCCATCTCATTTTGGGGACTATATGAGGATGGGTATTTTGATCTGAAAACGTGCAAAATTGGAAGTCACTTCCCTGAGCATGGTCACTGCCTGCCTTGAAAGAAGCCAGCACTCAGTCACTCACCTGGGAGGAATTTATTTTATTTGTCCTTTTGATAAATGTATATTGAGTACCAATAATATTCCAGGCACTATTCTAGGTGCTAGAAACATAGTAATAAACAAAAACAAAATAGATAAAAATCCCTGCCCTCATGGACATTATGAGTATGTGTGTGTGTGTGTGTGTGTAACAAAAAAATAATTAGGACATTCTCTCTCATCTATTTCTCATTTATCTAGATACAGAGAATTGCCACTTCCTATGCTATTACACGGTATACCATTGCATTGTATGGGGAGTTGCAATCTATCTATCTCTCAGATGGTCATAAATGTTATGAAGAAAAATTAAGCAGGCAAGGTTGTACCAGGTTTGTGCAAGAAAGGAAAGTTGCCAGGAAAGGCAGCACAGGCAAGGTGACATTTGATCAGAGAAGGAGGTGCAGGAGTAATCTATGCAGATGTTTGTGGAGCAGCACCTGCAAAGTGACTGAGGCATGCTTGGTAGACCAGCAAAGAAGCCAGCGTGGCCTGAGCCGAGTGATGGGACAACAGAGTAGTAGGAGCTGAGTTCAGAGAGATGACAGGGACCAGATTGCTCAGATCAAGGTCTTTCCTGGGGTCTGCTAGATATTGTTATTTAGTGTAATAAAGAAGCTCATGTGTTAATAAATCAGAAATTTGGATTTACTTAATCTTTGTTCAATGTGTTTCAGTCTAGTTGGTTTCTTTTCCAATTCCATGTATCTACTTTTATGCATTCTGAGAAAGACTGTAGACTTCAGCAGTCTTCCCAAGGGGTTCAGATCATAATGCATGACCGCTTATAGGTCATGTATGATGGGGCCTAAGAGTTGACCACAGATTTAGCAACTTGGAAGTCACTGGTGATCTAGAAGAGTTTTGGCCAAATGGTTGGAGAAAAATGCCTTATGGTAATAGGTTTAAAAACGAATAAGGACAGAGGAATTAGAGACACTGGGAATAGGAAAGTCCTTTCAGAAAATTTTCTCAAAGGGAAACAAAATGTGAATTATAGCTAAAGAGAAATATGGGAATCAAAAAAGTTTTATAAGATGGGAGAAATCTCAGCTCATATGAATGCTGATATAAATGATTTTTAAAAAGAGGAAACACGAATGATTCAAGTGAGACAGAAGCTTGTTGAGTAATGTCTTTATATGGACAAGAAGTGGGTGGCTTCTGGCGCAAGAGCAGAGGGCTTGACCTTAAACAGGGACCTGAAGAGTTTGCCCACAGGAACAGGCAGGAAGGTGGGGTTTGTGAGTACTGTGAGTAGATGTGGTGATGCAGTCTGTCGAATTTCTTTTCTGATTGCTGCTGTTTTCTCAAGAGGAATAAGAAGCATAGTCATCAACTAAGAGTGAGACTGAATAGGGGAAAGAAGTCAGAGGGTTGGGAAAGGAGAAAAAGGTGTTAAGTGGTTATCTAGGAATATGAAAGGGCGAATGGAATAGCAAAATGCAGTAGGACTTCCAGGCAGCATCTGGGCCTCATTTGGAGTAGTGGTCAAACATTTTAAATAAATCTATTCATGATACTATATTTTTCCCGTTGTGTTCAACTCTTTGTGTACAGGCCTGAAGTAGGAAGAGAGTGGGATTCCATAAGGATTAGCCTTTGTCATCTGAGCAAGGTGAAGGGACGAGGAGCAAGAGAACTGAGAGTGGACCCAAGGAAGTAATTGATTAACCACGAAACTAAACAAAGTGAGTAAGGTAAAGGAAGCAGGCCATGAAAATGGTACGGATAGTAAAAGGGTGGTAGAGCCGATGAGTGTTTCGGGTCCTGGAACAACGTTCAGAGTCAAGGCACTAGAGAGAAACAGTTAGAAAGATAGGAAATGGAGGTCAAAAATATAAAATAAAATGTTAAAATAGAAGGGTAGAATGGATGGCTAATTGTAGAAGGGATGTGGCTATTGGCAAGGACTAGGTCCAAAGTGGGCTACAGGAGAGAGATGCTGAAGTAGGGTGGAGAGCAAGATCATTGCAGGGAAGGGGGCAAGAAACCAAGACCTCTTGGAGGATCATCTACTTACTGGAATCACTAATAATTAGGTCAGGAGTAATAATGAAGATGGTGATTGTAATTAAGCCTGGAGATAAAGTCTTTAAGAAATGAGAGTGGCAGTGACCATGGGTTTTTAGAAGTGTGCAAACAGTAGAAGAATGTGAGGTACAGTCTAAGGGCGTAACATTTCAAACGGGGGTGGTGGGATAATGATCTTTTATCTAGGCAATGATAATTGTCTTCTTAACATGCATTCTCTGGTAGAGTTTGGATGTTTGTCCCCTCCAAATCTTATGTAGAAATGTGATCCCCAAAGTTGGAGGTAGGGCCTAGTGGGAGGTGTTTGGGTCATGGGAGCAGATCTTTCATTAATAGCTTGGTTCCCTCACTACAATAATGAATTCACAAGAGAGCTGGTTGTTTAAAAGCGCCTGGTATCTCTCTTGCCGTGTCTCTCACCATGTGACATCCCTGCTCTCCCTTTGTCTTCTGCCATGAGTGGAAGCAGCTTGAGGCCCCCACCAGATGCAGATGCCAGTGCTATGCTTCTTGTACAGTCTGCAAAACCACAAGCCAAATAAACCTCTTTTTTTTTTTTTTTATAAATTACTAGCTCAGGCATTCATTTTTAGCAATACAAAACAGACTAACATGCTCTCTTCAACTCTGAGAGCTTTCTTTATTAGGTAGGTAGATGGAAGAAGTGCCTTGTACATTACAAGATAATAACCCTTGTTTGTTTGCTTTTTTTTTTCAGGAAGAGTTTATACTTTTGCCCTAATTTTGTAGTTCATCTATTTTTCATTGTACACTAGGGTAACAAACACTCTTCTTAATGTTGGTGAAGGTTGACCCAATGTTTGTTCCTAACTCCCTTTTGCCTAGGCACTTTCTGAATAATGGTAGCTTTTGGGCATCACTGGGTCCACTGAAATATTGCAGAAGCAATCTGAATGGGGTTTCTGAGGAAGTTTTTCCTTTCCTGAGAAGGAAAAGACTCAGTAGTCATTTTCCTTTTGCCATTTGCCCTTCCTACTTCTTTTCCATTCTGCAAAAGAAGGGATCTTTCAGTGATTGCTGCCTCAAAGTGCAGCAATCGTCTTGTAACTATGAGCTGATAGATATGCGGCACCAAGTATGCCTACACATTAAAGGTGGCAGAACAGAAGGACAGAAAGAGTCTGGGTCCCTCATTGTTGAGCCATTGCCCCAGCCCTCAGATTCTACCTCTGGATCTTCTCATGTGAGGAAAATAAATCCCTCTTCCTCAAAGCCAGCACATTAGTTTGGCTTTCTGTTGTTTGTTACTTGTTGCTTTCCTAACTCACAGAGCTACTTTCTTGTGAAGAGAGAAATACTAGTTGTGTTTAAGAAGAATTTCACAGGCTTGTTTGTGAGTACCCTTGGTAACCTATTTTAATACATCTGTCAACCAAAAATGTTTGCCTGAGTCTGCCTCTTCTTCAAATTACTGTCTTACTCATTTCACTGTCAGATTTTTTTTTAAGAATTATATTGAGGTACAATTGATATACAATGAATAGCACATATTTAATGTGGATAATTTGATGAGCTTGAATGTATATAAACACCCATGCTATCATCATGGCAGTCAAGGTAATAGACATATTCAGCACCTCCTGAAAGTTGCCTTGTATCCCTTCATGTTTTTGTTGGTTTGTTTTATGGTAGGAACACTTAACATGACATCTACCATCTTAACAAATTTTGAAGTGGACAGTACAGTATTGATAACTGGAGGCACTATTTTGTACAGCAGATCTCTAGAATTTATTCACCTAGTATAACTGAAAATTTATACCTATTGAACAACAATCTCCACTACCCTGCAGCCCCTGGCAGCCACTATTGTATTTTCGACTTTTAACTATGAATTTAACTATGATAGATACCTCATATAAGGTGAATCATGCAGTATTTGTCCTTCTGTAACTAGCTTATTTCACGTAGCATAATGTCCTCTACGTTTGTCCACTTTGTTGTAATGACAGCATTTTCTTTTGAAAGGCTGAGTAATATGTATGAATGTACGACATTTTCATTTTTTAATCTTTATTTTAGATTTAGTGGGCACATGTAGGTTTATTACATGAATATATTCCATAATAGTGGGGTTTGGCCTTCTGTTGAACTCATCACCCAAATAATGAACATGATACCCAGTAGGTAATTTTTCAACCCTTGTTCTCACTCCCTTCCTTCCCTCTTTTGGAGTACACAGTGTGTACTATTTCTGTCTTTAAGTCCATGTGTACCCACTGTTTAGCTCTCACTTGCAAATGAGAACATGTGGCATTTGATTTTCTGTTCCTGCATTAATTCACTCAGGATAATGGCTCCCAGCTTCATCCATGTTTCTGCAAAGGACATGATTTCATTCTTTTTTGACTGTGTAGTATTCCATGGTATATATGTACCTCATTTTCTTTATCTTATCTACCATTGATGGGCACATAAGTTAATTTTGTATCTTTGCTATTGTGAATAGTGCTGTCATGTACATATGGGTACATGTGTCTTTTTGGTAGAATGGTTTCCTTTCCTTTGGGTAGATACTCAGTAATGGGACTGCTGAGTTGAATGGTAGTTCTATTTTTAGTTCTTTGAAAAACTTCCAAATTGTTTCACAGGGGCTGAACTAATTTATACTCCCACCAATATTATGTAAGTGGTCCCCTTTCTCCTTATTCTCACCAACATCTATTATTTTTTGATGTTTTAATAATAGTCATTCTGACTGGTGTGTGAGATGGGTATCTCATTGTGGTTTTAATTTGCATTTTTCTGATGATTAAGGATGTTTAGGATATTTTCATATGTTTATGGGCCACTTGTATGTCTTCCTTTGAGAAGTATCTGTTCATGTTCTTTGCCTTTTTTTTTTTTTTGAGACAGACTCTTGCTTTGTTGCCAGGCTGGAGTACAGTGGCAT
This sequence comes from Callithrix jacchus, assembly GCF_049354715.1. Classification (NCBI taxonomy): domain Eukaryota; kingdom Metazoa; phylum Chordata; class Mammalia; order Primates; family Cebidae; genus Callithrix; species Callithrix jacchus. The sequence goes on from NC_133513.1 coordinate 67,745,619, forward strand.
GATCTCCGCTCACTGCAAGCTCCACCTCCAGGGTTCAAGCAATTCTCCTGCCTCAGACTCCTGAGAAGCTGGGACTACAGGCATGCACCATTATACCCAGCTAATTTTAGTATTTTTAGTAGAAACGGAGTTTCACCATGTTGGCCAGGATGATCTTGATGTCTTGACCTCATGATCTGCCTACCTCAGCCTCCCAAAGTGTTGGGATTATAGGTGTGAGCCACTGTGCTTGGGCCTTTGTCCACTTTTAATGTTTTTTTTTTTTCTTGTTGATTTGTTTAAGTTCTGTATAGATTGTGGATATTAGTTCTTTGTTAGATGCATAGTGTGCAAATATTTTCTCCCATTCTGTAAGTTGTCTGTTTACTCTGTTGCTTGTTTCTTTTGCTTTGAGCTTTTTAGTTTGATTAAGTCTGATTTGTCATCTTTGTTTTTGTTGCATTTGCCTTTGAGGACTTAGTCATAAATTCTTCGCCTAGGCTAATGTCTAGAATAATTTTTCCTAGGTTTTCTTCTAAATGTTTTTTAGTTTGAAATCTCACATTTAAGTCTTTAATCTATCTAGACTTAATTTTTGTATGTGGCGAGAGGTAGGGGTGCAATTTCATTCTTCTGCATATGGTTAGCCAGTTTTTCCAGCACCATTATTAAATAAGATGTCCTTTTCCCAATGTTTATTTTTGCCAACTTTTGTCAATGATCAGTTGGTTGCAGATGTGTGGCTTTATTTCTGGGTTTTCTATTCTGTTCCATTGGTTTATTTGTCTATTTTTGTACCAGTAGCACACTGTTTGGGTTATTGTAACCTTATGGTATAGTTTGAAGTAGAGTAACGTGATGCCTTCAGTATTTTCTTTTTGCTTAGGATTACTTTGGCTTTTTGGGCTCATTTTTGGTTCCATGTGTGGATTTAAAAATTTTTTTTTCTAATTGTGTGAAAAATGACATTAATGGTTTAATAGGAATTGCTTTGAATCTGTAGATTGCTTTGAGCAATATGGACATTTTAATGACAATGATTCTTCCCATCCATTGAGCTTGGTATATTTTTCCATTTGTTTGTATCATTTATGATTTATTTCATTAATACCTTATAGTTCTCCTTACAGAGATTTTTTTACCTCCTAGGTTAGATATCTTCCTAGATATGTGTGTGTGTGTGTGTGTGTGTGTGTGTGTGTGTGTATTGTAAATGTGATTGTGCTCTTTATTTGGTTCTTAGTTTGAATGTTATTAGTGTATAGAAATGCTATTTATTTTTGTATGTTGATTCTGTATTCTGAAACTTTATTGGGGGAACTCTTTAGGGTTTTCTAGGTATAGAATCATATCATCAGTGAACAGAGATAATTTGACTTTCTCTTTTTTTTTTTATTAGGATGCCTTTTATTTCTTTCTCTTGTTTGATTGCTCTGGCTAGGACTTCCAGTACTATGTTGAAGAGAAGTTGTGAGAGTGGACATCCTTGTCTTGCTTTGGTTCTTAGGGGAAAGGCTTCCAACTTTTGCCCATTCAGTATGATGTTGGCTGTGGGTTTGTAATAGATGACTTATTATTTTGAGGTATGTTTCTTGGTTGCTTGATTTATTGAGGGATTTTTTTTTTACAAAGGGATGTTGGATATTATCAAATGCTTTTTCTGTGTCTATTGAAATATTCATATGATTTTATTTTTAATTCTGTTTATCTGTGTATATTACATTTTCTTAATCCATTCATCTGTTGATGGACATTTGGGTTGTTTCCAGATCTTGACCATTGTGAATAATGCTGCCATGAATATGAGAGTGGAGATCTCTTTGAGGACCTGATTTCAATTTCTTTTTTATATATACCCAGAGCGGGACTGCTGGATCATATGGTAGTTCTATTTTTAATTTTTTGAGGAACCACCATACTGTTTTCCATAGCTGCTGGGCCATTTTACATGGTACACAACAGTGTAAAAGGGTTCCCTTTTCTCTACAATCTTGCTAGTACTTGCTACTTTTTTTTTTATTACAGCCATTCTAACAAGGGTAAGACAATATCTCATATAGTTTTGATTTACATTTCCCTGATAATTAATGATGTTGAGTATCTTTTAATGTATTTGTTAATCATTTGTATGTCTTTGAAGAAATGTCTGTATAAGTCCTTTGCCCATTTTAAAATTGGGTTATATGATTTTTTGCTGTAGAGTTGCAGATGTTTCTTATATATTTTGGAAATTAACCCTTTATTTGATATATGGGTTACAAATATTTTCCCCATTTCATAGTTGCCTTTACATTCTGTTGATTATTTTCTTTGCTATATAAAATATTTTTAGTTTGGTGTATTCCCACTTGTCTATAATTGCTTTTGTTGCCAGATTTCTTATACGAGTAGCCCACGCATACCTTCTCTACTCTTTCACCTTGCATTCATGTATTAGGCCACCAGAGTTAATTTCTTAGATAGCTTCCCTGGAAACCATCATGACTAAGATTCCTGATAACCATGTTGCATCTTTTGGGTCCCCATCTCTCTTGAAACCTTTGTAGGGCTAGCTCAATTGGACATTTCCTTCTCCTTTTCCTCTATGCGCTTCTGCAATATCACTTTTTCATTGTTCTCAACCTGTGAATTATTTTCTTGATCCTTTTCAATACTTCCTATTTTCCCATCAGTACTCATTGTTTCTGCTCCAATGTTCTTTCCTCAGTCCTCTGCCTTGCCTCTCTCCTCTTGTCTTCTTTTCTCTCATGCCTAGGTATTTCCTGGGTGACTTCTTTCATTACTAGGTTTTCGTCTCCTTCCAAGAGTTCAGTGATTTATTCATTTATAATTTTAGTCCAGACGTCTCACTTGAGCTTTAGGGTTTTATTTCTAACTGCTTCTGGAACACCTTATTTCTAACATTACTTTACCAAAATGGAATCCAATCATCTTTTTTAAAAACTCTAGTCATTCTTTCTTATTTGTTTTCTTCTGTCACTATCATTCATCCAAGTGCCCAAGTGAAGAATTTGAGTGCAACTTCAACTCTGCTTTCTTTTTCTCTCATATTCCACATCAAGTTGTGAACAGCCCTTGGAACACAATTGTGCCTTGGAATTATTTCTCAAACATCTTCTCTTTTCCATCCAAGTCATCTCTGCCTTTGTTCAAGACATTTCTTACCTGCCTATTCTCCCTTGCCTCACTTCCACTGGGGACAGGTTTTCTCTTGAGGTTTCCATTTTTATGGAGAGCCAAGTTCAACTTTCATGAGATACTGGTCCTGTTTTTAAACTGATCATCTCCTAAGATAAAAGACCTGTGATCAATAACAGTACAGAGTAGCTTCAGATCCTTGTTAGTTGAGGCCTTTTCTAGCTTTGGACCATCCGGTTTTTATCAAGTGCTCAGCCTAGAGAAACAATATGAAAGGAGGATGGTTTTAAGGGCCCATCCAGATCAAATCTAACCCTGTACCAAATTAGGTCTGCAAAGCTAGCTGAAGGAAATTTTGAGGGTGTTATTCATGACTTTCCAGAGCCTTTCTTTCACTCAGGAGAAGTTCCTGTTTTGGGTTAATACTGAGAAGAGTGAGTTGAGTTATACTTCTCTTGGGCAATCAGTAACCAATATGCAGAACATTTATTTTTAACTCTTCATTTGTGCTCCATCTCAAATGGACCCATTTGATCTTTGTTTTTCATTCTTCTTTGGGTTTACATTTATTTTATACCATTTTTGTATTTTGTGCATTTTTAGATGCTCCCTTCAATTTCCTCTGAAACAAGATAGGAAACAAACAAGGCAACAAACAAATAAACATATAAATAATTCAGGTTCTTATTACCTCTTTGTCTGGCTATTGTAACACGGGTCTTCCCTTCCCATCTCGTGTCTCTCCTTTTAGATATCTTTGACATACTAATCATGTCATCCTCCTGCTTAAAAGCAATTAGTCCCATACTTGGTCTTTTGCAGAGCACATAAGGGCCTTCACACTCTTAAAACTATCTTTTCTTAACAAAGAAGCTCCCTATGTCCTTATTTCCAGCCCTGCCAAACCACTCACTGCTCCTCTTAGAAGTGTTGTGTGTTCACATACTTCTAAACTTCATATTGGAAACTGTAGCTATAGTGGTTTGTGAACATACGCTGTGCTGCCACTTCTCATGGACTCCTATTTATCCTTCAAGGCCCATATCAAATGCCACCTTCTCTGGAGTGCCTTTCCTGATTCTTTATCAAACTCTTTCATTGTACTATAAGTGCTCTGTTAGTACTTTCTAGATTCTTTTGCTAATAGTAATTATCACTCTGCATTTTATTGATTTGTTCATTTGTATGTTTCCTAATATTTTTCCCACTTATCTTGTATATTTTGGTCTTGGCATGGCATAAGCATTTAATAAAAGTTTGTTTTGACTGTGCAAATGAATATTACACTGTTTTTTGGTGGAAGTCTGTAGCTGACAATTCAACGCATGTGATACCATGACCACATGACTTTTGGATTTGTGGGTTTTGCTTAGTTACAACAGTAAGTCACTTTTAAAAATGTTTTGTTTCCAATAATAGATGTATTGAGTCATAATAGTCATCTCTAGGTCAAAACAGCTAGAAAATAGAGTGTACTGTTTGTTGGCTTATATTGTCTTTTGGGGTGCCACTAGTCTATCTTAAAAAGTCATTCAGTCCCTCTGTAACAGAATCTCATTGACTAGGAGATTAATGAGAAATTATCCATGACTAAGCTTGCTGAATTAAAATTGGAAGCGAGGGTTATTACTAGAGATGCTGGGTTTATGGTAGACGACCAACCATTACAAACTGAGGGGTTTTAGAAACACAGATTTGGTGCATTTCATTAACTAGTCTCCAGACATATATCTTAGCACTTGTTTGCTAACAGTTTACTAGTCATTTTATGTGTCTATATTTTACTCTCTCAACTAGCTCAAAAGCAATCTGAGATAAGGACTTATGCATTATCTAATGCAGGCCACGAGTTGAGCATCCTGATGGCAAAATATTACCTGTCATGGCCCTTGGGAACATGTACAAGATGTGAATGGATACTCTCTCCATTGTGGGAATACAGGCTGTAGTTTAAGCTGCTCTGAAAGTGGAACACTCCTCCTCTTCCTCCTACAGGGGGCTCCGTGAGTTTTGTTTTGTTTTCTCTATATTTGGCTCTGTGGGAAATCATCTGACTTTGGGCGGGGACTAATGGGCACATGAGATCTTGAGGGTTCTGGTCCAAAATATGATGGAAAAAAATCAACCAACTGATAGACTTTAGTTAATGCAGGTCAAACTGGCTGCCCTGAAAATACACCCAAAAGGCTTACAGAAAGGATATCCCTGACCCTGGTCCAAAGGAATTTACATGCAAAACAGTCTCCCAGAGACAAAAACCAGGAACCATTAAAAATAATTTTTCTCTTAGGAGTTAGTATATACTTTTAAGGAGAAGAGCTGACCTGCAAGGATGAGCTTTTAGGAAAACTTGTCCTAGAAGCCTTTCACTACCATATCGCTCTGGCGTTGCAATACATGTCAGAGATTATATTCCTTGTATCTATGATACCAGGAGAGATGGAACCAAAATACACAAATACATAAGATTCATCTGCTAGTGCAGCAAGAAAACATAGATCAACCAAGACAATAGAGTTGGCTTCTTTGTGCTTTAAAATGCAAACAACTAAACTTTAATGTTACTATACCAGTTTGGATCCCAAAAGGATCAAATGGTATTTGAATAGTTCTAGTTATGAAAAGACAAATATTTAGCAAATATCTTTTCTTCACTAGTATTAGGCTGCAGGCATTCATGGGAGTTGGGCAACTTACAGTCTCTGCTTTGTATATGTATATATATAAATATATACTTAGCATCAGTAGAGTAGGGGGTGGGTAGGGTGAAAATAGTCTCACACTAATTTTAGATAATTTGCATAGCATTCTTGGAACATGTTTCTCTATGACCTTAATGAAATGAACAACTGGGCTAAGGAGAACAGGGCACAAATGAGGCTTTTTTGTAAGGACCTTTCAGTCTTTGCCAACAAAATACATCTATCGATAAGGATCCTTGAAGGAGGCACTTGGAGGGTCCTTGTTTCATATGCCAACTGGTTGTTTCTCTATGCAATAACCTTTCAATAAGGCTAAGTTCTTAGAGAAGAAGCTTTCAATTATTCTCTGTAAGGTGATGGGACATGTCCATAGTTAGGAACGATGCCATCACTGTGAGTAGCCACACAGTTCCTAACAAACCATAAGTGGTAGGATTGCCACTTGCAAATCCCCTGGGTGTTGTAGGCATGTAGAAGGAGAGTGGCAAAAGGCATTGAATGGGTTGATTATTTTGAGGCACTCTAATGTTTTTTTCTGTGTTTTTGAATGAAGTACAAACAAAACCACATGTGGCAGGCATGCCAACCATATTCAGAAGTAAGGTAACCTTCTTTACTAAGAATCTTATAGAGCAGATCAAAATAACAAAGTTAAGTTTTTAAAAGAAAGCATTTTTTTGTTTGTGTTTCCAAACAATGCAATTATTCTATTAATTGAAAACCAAATTCAACCAAATGCTTCACTTTAAATAAACTCCTTGAAATAAATTTGCCCTTTATTTTCTTTTAAAGCTTTTTAATCTCTAGCTAGCTGGTACAGAAGAATACTGAAGTTTGCAAAATTCACCCAAACCTAGGACCTTTTAAATGCCTTAATGATGCATAAGAAAACTCTCAATTCCCTCATGTGATTCTTGGATCAAAGACACCAGCAGTTGTGAACAAAATGCCAACAGGCCAGAGTTACTGCTGTGTAGCATTCCACGGTGAAAGTGTGGCCATCCCACGTGTCTATCTAAACACGTGGGTAAACTTTTCTCTAACTCAGATCCCTTATTGCCAATCAAAACTAGGTTTTATTAAATTTTATTAAAATTTTGTCAAAGCTGTTCTCGGACTGGAAACTTGCCTGCTGAGTTTTAGCCCAAGGCAGATTTTAATGGCCAAGTTCTACAGGCATCAAAGGGAGGAGGAGTTAGCAAGAGGATGCTGTCTCTTCCCAAATGGTGACAGCCTGCTCTCATGTGAAAACTCTATAGAAGCATCAGAAGTGAGGAGAGACTGGAACATCTCTGACAGGCAGCCTGGAGTTTAATCACTCTCTCCCTTCCAGGATGCCACTCTGGCACAGGCATTTCATGCCCTTAGAAGTTTTCCAATCCTCAAACTGATCAAAGCACTTGGAAGTCAGGGCTAATTTCACCTACTCACATTCCTTCGTCACAACTTGTGGCTTTCATGTTTAAATATCCTTCTTCTTAACTTGGATTTAGCATTGTTTATTCACTCATCATTTATTTTTCCTCATTTTTCTTCTCCCTGCATGAGACCATGAAGACAAAGGAAAGGGGATTGAGATGTCCAGATTGCCTCAATGAATTCTGAAGTGTGAAGACATTTGAGCTTTTCCCTAAAAGTTTTTAATGAGAAAACGATGGACAGATGGGCCACTGCCCAAGTCTCACCTCTCCATTGTTCTCATCTTGCAGTAGGCAGAATTTTAATTAAGAGAAGTTCCAAAGAGAGAGGCAGAAGATATGACTTCCTTTATTAGATTTTCCGGGTGGTGAATGCTGCTCAGGGATGCAGCTGGACCAATTATGCTAAAGTGCATTTCCTTACTGGTGGGGTGGCCCAGGAATAGGTAATTCCCAACCAGAAAGGGGTTGATGAAAACCCACACATCTGCAGTATTCAAGGACAGCCACTGAAGGCCCAGCTTCAAGGCTGGTTGACAGCTTTGCTGCTTACCCTCTCTCTGAGCTCAGAAAACCAAGGAAAAGAGGCACACTAGAAGTGGCGTTACCTAAGCTCCCTATGGTAATTTTTGGCCTCTCTGTATGTGTGTGTTGCAGGAGGCAGGTTAGGGAGGAAGAATAGGCCTATAGAGTAGAAACATGACTCAGGCAATGGGTTAATCTATTTGGAGAAAGGTCAAACAATTTAACATCCACCTCAGACACATCAGCCTCTTACCCCTCCAACCACCCACACTAAGAGCTATGGTTCATATATTCTGGAGCACTGGCAGGAAGAAAAGGCAACCTAAATTGGGGCAAATGTTTATTTTCCATATGGCATTAACTCCTGAAATATTCACTGGCTGTGTCTTCAGCAAGGGTAGACTCAATGGCGCATCCCTGGATCCTCACTGGCAGCCCTCTTACTTGGTACAGATGGTCTTGCAAAAATAAAATCAGCTGCCACCACTTTAGACTAGAGCCCACCCCAGACCAATTGAATCAGAAACTGGAGATGGGAATTGCTTGGCTGGTGTTAATAGCACCCTGGGTGATTCTAATTTGTAGCTGAGGGAGAACCAAAGAATCACAGCCTTAGACAATTCTACACCGTGTGATGCAGAATGAATGCAAGCTGGCTGGATGAAAGCAAAGTTTGCACTGTTTTTCTTCATTTGTCCAGCTATCTATCCAGACATTTACTAAAAGCCAGCTGTGTCTAGGTCCTGGGTTAGGTGGTAAGTCTCACGCTTCAATGTGCATGAGAATCACCTGGGCACCTGGTTAAAATACAGTCTGACTTAGGAGGTCTGGGGTTGGAGCAAAAAGTCTCTATTTTTAACAAGCTCCCAGGTGATACTGGTGCTGCTGGTCCTGAACTACGCTGGAGTAGCACACAATACTCAGAAGGTAACTTTCCTCTTTCCTGTAATTTCTTGTGCTCCCTTCAAGGCCGACACAAACCCCATTTGGATAGAGAAGTTTCCTGCCCAAACCTGGGTCCCTCCCTTCCCTTCCTGCTGCCCCATCTTTTTTTTTTTTGTCCACTCAAATTATGTCCCCTTTCTTCCCACCTTAATGTAGTCTATGAAGAGAACCATCATCTAAGTGTGTTTTGTAAGGCCAGCTGAGCTTCATGTCAATGATTCAGCTCTTCTCCCTCTCACTCCGCTTCCCTGCTTCCTTTTTAGCTAGGTTATAAAAACTTAAGCTAACATTTTCATGAAAATATTGGAGACATCCATGAGGCTGCCTGAGAGACAAGGTTTTAGGGGGTGGGGGAGGAACAGGAGGGGTTAACACCTTGACCAAGATCACACTATTAGGCAAGAAGAGATAACATTTGCTACTTTGTGCAGCAACGCCTTATCTTTCAACAATATTGTGGCCACAGTGAAGCTGTGCACCTGCTTTAGTAGCTCCTAACAGTTATATTTATAGAGGTCTTTTGAACACACCCTAAAATAGAGCACTGTGTGCCCATCATCCATGGTCCTGCTCTATTCGTACCTCTATCTACTTCTCCTAAATTCTAGGCATAACATCAATTATTTTTTATGTGCCAGGCATTATTTGAGTGATTTACATATATCAGCTTGATTATCACTACACCCTTATTAGGGGGCTCTATTATTATCATCATTTTACAGGTAAGAAAATAGAGGCACAAAAAGATTAAGCAATGTGCCCAAAGCCATACAGCTAGGAAGTGATGGAGTTGGCACTAGAACACAGGCAGTCTGTCTTGGGAGCAAATGCTCAGAACAATTGGGCTCTACTGCTCAGTGAGCAAGAATTTAAGACCTTGAGTCTTCTTCTGTTCCTTGCACCAGGGCCTCTGCTCTCCAGGAAAGGGCTAGAACTAATAGTATCTGAGCTCTGGGTTAGTGCCCAGTGTTAACAGCCCACTTACAACGTGTTCCTGGGGGCAAATGAACCAACTTTTCCATTCCACTGTTTTCCCAGGACTGTCTATAGTAAGCTGTGGGTCCTAAGATAATCACCCTTCCTGACTTCTTGCACCTTGAGGGTTGTTTGACAGGTGATGTTGGTAATAGTATTTATGGCATGATGTGTGAAAGAGACAGCTCATTGAAACAGTATGGTGTGATCCTATTTTTGTGAAGAAAAATAGTATATAACAGTATTTTTACCCAGACACAATGACGCACACACATGGATACACACACAATGTTTACACATAGGCATACACAGGTACACATCAGGCAAACATACAGAAAAGCATGGTATTTTCCTTCTGTATAATTTTATATGCATTTACAAACATATAAAATTAGTAAGTACTCTTTGTTTCACTTTTCCCTCTATTGGTTTAAAGCTATATACTCTGTTTCTATTCTTCTATTGATTTTGTCCCCCGCATTTAAATTTATATATAGGGCCATATATTTTTATCATAAAAACAAGTGTTAGTGTATACCCCTCTCTAGACCAAGACAAGAACCTTTACTTCTTTTTGCTTGTCCTACACTTTCAATGTACATATAATCTGAAATGCTACTTCTAAATTACTATGACTTTTTAAATAAATAAATTGCTAGTCCTTTTAAATACTTTAGAATTAATTTACTGTATTCTTTGTTTATGTGTTTCTTACATCCCACTTCTTTCTTTTGTGTTCATTGTCTTTTAGATGAAATATATTTTGTAGTATTTCTTTAGAAAATCATCCGTGGGTGCTAAACCTTCTGAGGCTTGAATGTATAAGGATGTTTTCATTTATTTTCTTTCTTAAAAAGCCATTTGGTGGGGCAATATAGGCACACTGCTCCATTGTATCTAGCATTGTTACTGAGAAACGAGATGTTAGTCTGAATTTGTACTTTTATCAGTAATCTGCCTTTTCATAGGTAACTTTTAATATTTTCTACGTGTCCTTGAAGTTCGGAAACTTCACTCTGTCTGTAGGTTGAGTTTAAAAGAATATCCTTTTGGGTACTTGGACACTTACGGGTTGTGGTGGTGGCACTCACTCAATCTGAGAGTTTGTGTCATTCTTTGGTTCTAGAAGGTTCTTGACAATAATTTCCTCAAATATTCCTCTCTTATTCTCTCCATTGTCTTCTTAGAACAGTAAACTATCAATTACCACCTTTAGTTCTATGTGTTCTTGTTGCCATTTATTTTACTTCTACTTATGCTGGACAGAAGTAAAATATGTTGTCATTATTTTTTCCTTTAAATGGTTAAAATATTGTAAAGGAATTTATACATACATGTACACATATGGAAAAAGTTTAAATTTTTTGATTTGCTGACATATTTTCCCTCTTTGGAGTTTTTTATTCCTTCCTGCAGTACCAGGTTTTCATCTGATACAATTACTCTTCATTCTGCAAAACTTCTCTTAGCACTTCATGTAGTGCAGATCTGCTAGAGAAAGTACTTTCAGCTTTTGTTGGTCTAAACATGTTTTAAATTCACTGTCAGATTGTAGGATATATTCATCAGCTATAAAATTCTGAGTTGGTAGGTTTTTTCCTTTCAGAACTCAAAGATATCATACCATTGTCTTCTGGCCACCATTTCTGTTGTCAACTATGTCCTCCCTCCCACTCCTCCCAGCTTTTATCTGCTTTCAAGAGTTTTTGTTTTCCTTTTATTTATTTATTTTTTGGCAGTTTGACTATCATATGCTTAAGTGTAGATTTCTTTGTCTTCAGATTGTTTTGAGTTTGCTAATTTTGTATCTGTGGGTTGATATCCTTCAATAGTTTTGGAAAAGTTTCAGTCATTCTCTCTCCAAATAGTTCTTCTGCCTCATTCTATCCTCTAGTTCTGGTACCTCAGTTTTATTTGTGCTCTGTTATATGTGTTGTGAATATTTCCCTCCAGACTATTTCATTTGCCTTTCAATCATATTTGTGGTATATTTTTCCATTTGTGCACAAATTCGAATGTTTTCTATAGATACCACTAAATAAGAATATTATCACTCTACAATGATTTTTTTGTTGTTGTTGTTGCAATTTAGGCTTTGTATGTCCAAAATGTAAAATCGGGTAGCATACATATGCCATTGTCAATTTTAAAATAGTTTAATATAGTCAGTTGAAATATGAACATATAGCATACCTTGTTGTGATGATTTATTGAAGATAGTTTTAGTTTTGGGTGTTTTCTTCCATTTGGTATAACATGATTGAAAACATGTATTCATTTATATATTGGAGTTCAGTTTTTGTTTGAAAAAAATCTCTTTCTAAAAATGTTGGGAAAAAACTGATCTAAAGAATATCTTGGGGTTTGAATTTTCACTGGTGTTATTTATATAAAAGTCTGTTTTGATTGTTGTTTAGATTTTTGTTTTGTTTTGTTTCACTGTAATTGAAGAACCACTCTTTTGCCCCTACCTCTCTGTGATAGGAGCCTAGCTTAGTATCCTCAGTGGCTCACTAGGGACAGATCTGCTACAAATCCTAAGCCATTTCTCTGGCCTAATAAAATGGTGTGAATACCTGTTGAAGGTTTTCTTTGCTGTCCTGGCACAGGGAGAACTCTAGGTAAGGCAGAGGGTTCCTGAGATTGACTCTGTTTTAAAATGATAAAACTTTAAAATATCTAATTAATATGTAACAGAAGATAGCTGTAACCTTGGGAACAGCAGGAAACTTCCCATATTTTAGTAATTATATTAATGAGTATTTATGGAAAGCCCTTGCTAAATTGAAATTAAATTGTTCTTTTAGTAGTGTTGGACAGCTACAATACTTGCTAGACTAGTTGGTTTGGAATCATAAATTTATCTGTAAAATAGCACTTGGCTCTGGGTTGATGTAATTTTTTCTTTCCCTAAAGAGCAGAGCCAGATTTACTGGGGCACTAATGAAGCTTAACCTTCAGGGTCATTTCCTTGCATGGGCCCCCAGGATAGCTGAGAGTTGCTAGGAGTTGTAGAGTGTTCTGTTTGGGAGGGAAGCCAGGTTGCAATCAGGAAGGACTTTTCTTTAAGCATTTCTGGTAACTTACCTAGAGAGAAAGAATTTAATCTCTAAGTCTCCAGGAAGTTTTTTTGATTTTTTTTTTTTTTTACATTTTAAATGAAAATTTACTTTTATGACTTATAATTAAAAGCCTGTATTCTTTTCACGCAGAGGGTTCTCTCAATTGTTTAAGCCTCAGGCCCCACATAAACTTTTACCTACCCCTGGATGGTTTAAAAAAAATCATAGGTTTTTAAATTATAAAAATACAACAGGGCTTTAGTATCTCATATACACAAGTTGAAAAAAGCATCCTCTATGAACAGAAGTAGTAACGGAGTATGTGGCATGGGGTGCCCCATGGCTTGATGCCTTCTGCGGAGTACAGTATGAGCAATTGCATATGGCAACCCTGGTGTCAACTTAGGGATGCAGAGAGGTTTATAGATAGAAATGCAGAGGGGTTTATAGATAGAAATAAAGATGACCTAAAATGCCACCCAAAAATAACCAGAGTTCACATTTTGATGTAGTTATTTTTATATATACATATACACACACAGTTGGTATTATAATACCAATTGCATATGCAATTTCTATCATCTTTTTTGTATAGTATTATATATTAAGTATCTTTCCAGGTAGTGAAATACTCTTTGAAACACCATTTATAATTGGCTGTATAATAGTCCATCATAGGGTTATTTCTTTAATTGATTTTATATTCTTCCAATATTGGCCATTAGATTGGTACCTACTTTTTCTATCATAAATAATGTTGCATAGAATATCTATGCATAAATTTTAGTTTTAGCTTCTGAATAGTTTCTTAGGACAGATTCCTGGAAGAGGAGTTATAGGTCAAACAGTGTGAACTTTAAAGCACAAAAGTCATGTTCCCAAAGCATTTACCTGAAATGTAATTCAAACACATGAACTACTAGTACCTCATTATACTGCATGCCTGCATGGCGAGGCTTTAATAAAGGCAATGGGTACTTATTCAGGTTGCCCCCTTTAGTTTCTGATAATCCTCTACAGTGTTGATTTGGTCATGTGGCTCTAGACCAGAATAATAATTCACCCAAGACAATTTAATGTCTGACCTAAATTTTGCAAAATGATCTCACTTCTCTACCCTGGAGTGAAGCAGATACTCATGTCTGACAGAGTTATAAGTAACTCAGATCAAAGTATTGATCAGGAGTGGATATGTTGGTTTCTAGTGGGAGGATAAGGTTGGAGAAACCAATCTATTATTGCCTCTATCAACCATCTCACTGAAAAGCAATCGGGCTAAGGAAAGCAACTTATAATTGACGATTTATTTTAGCTTGAAAGTCAACAGTGGCTCAGTGTATTGTCATGGCATCTGTTAAGAGATACTGTTGAAGATGGCAGATTCCAAATTTGATGCTCTTCTTTTTTCATGTACTTTCTTCAAAAGAGAGAACTAATTTTTTTTCTTAAATGGAAAGCAGAAATGTCTTCTCATCTTCTCTTGCTGTCCTCTAAGAACATATATTTTGACATTTAATTAGAATTGTTTTCTGACTACCTGATCTTTGCTAGTGTCAGAGTTCTATCACCTCAATTAAACTGTATAGAGTTAATCAGAGTCTAATCCATGTTCTTGCTTCCATAAAATGGAATCATATAACACCCTTGAAATCTTGTAGGCCAGAGTTGAAAAACTGTAGCCTCTAGGCTGAGTCTGACCCATGCTTAGTTTAGTTAAAGTTTTCTTTATTTTAGGGATAATAACAGGTAATATTTATTGAGAGTTTATTATGTGCATTTTCCTAGGCCTTTTTCATGTGTTATGTCATTGAAACCAGCAATGATCTCATGAAGTGAATATTATTATTTTCTTTATTTTATAAGAAAACCAAGGCATAGAGATTCTGAAGAATGTGCCTGATATTGAAGTTAGTAAGAGGTAGACCTGGGATTTGAACATAGACATTCTAGCTCCAAAATCCACCGTCCTAACTGCTACAAGGAATGATTTGCCAACATTAAAAAAAAAAAAGCCAAGCAATTTCACATAATTGTGGGATTCATACCTTCTGTTGAATCATTGTGAGACATAATAAGCACCCATTGGACATGGAGAGTGTCTTCCCCTTTTGATAGGATACTTGCTCTTGAATTTGTCTTTATTTATCTGATCCACTTCTCTCATTTGTAAAACAGCTTTACCTTTGTTGGCGTTTATGACTCATGATCTAATTCATTGTTTCTCAGCTGGGATGATTTGCACCCTGGGGATATTTAGCAATGTTTGGTTACAACTGGTATGTGTGTGAGACAGGGAGGGGTGCTACTAGTGTCTAGTGGATAGGGGCTGAGGATGCTGCTAGACATCTAAATAATTGTTTTGTCCAAAGTATGAGGCTGAGATGAAGAAACCCTGATCGAATTAATCTTCTCCATTTCATAGATGAGAAAACTGGGACCAGAAAGAACGTAGCTTACTCCAGCTCCCAAGGCAAGGCAGTGTCAGGGGTAGGGATGAGAGTTCACATATCTTGAGTCTTTTGGCTGTCTCCTGGCTATGAGCTTCATAAGGCTTGAACAGAGTTTTTATAAATGATAGATATTGAATTTGTTTTGTTACAATGAGAAAAAGAGAACTAAATATTACAGTAGTTTTGAAAAATCTTTATTGTCTAATCTAATGGATGAAAGACTTGCTAATTAAGAATCCTCTAATTAGCCTTAAGTGAAAAATTGTACAGCTTCAAAGCAGCTGCCAGAATCCAACTATAAATCATACCCTATTCAAAGAGTCTATAATGTTGTATTTATTATATAACATGCACATGTTGGCTGGGAATATTATTGATTTTTCTTCCTAAAGTGCATGGTTTACAAGGAAGAGGAGAGACAGTACTTTTAGTTTTGATTCAATGAATCAACAAAACCAGGAAATTCATAGCAAATTTTTACATCATGTCCTTTATTGTGGGTTACTATAATTTTATAGTCTAGTGAGATAAGGTGGTAGTTTTGCCTCAAATGTCTAAACTTGGCTTTGTGTAGATTCCACCTGGATTATTGCCATGGTTCAACTAACATGTTTGGGGTTGAACATTTCTGAGATTTCTTGCAGATTGAAATGGGTTACACGAGCCTGTTGCCTTTATTATTAGCCTCAACACCAATCTAGGGGTAGGGGAAGACACAGAGCTGGGAGCTTTACACAGATATGATGAATGGAATAATAACTAAAGTTTCCTCTATGGTAGGCGCTGCTGAAAGTGTTTTGTGTGAATTTGTCTAATTTAACCAGCATTCCCGCACCAGTGTCTGTTAATGCAAGAGAAAAATATCTTTTTTTCTTTTTTTGAGATGGAGTTTCGCTCTTGTTAACCAGGCTGGAGTGCAATGGCACGATCTCGGCTCACCTCAACCTCCGCCTCCTGGGTTCAGGCAATTCTCCTGCCTCAGCCTCCTGAGTAGCTGGAATTACAGGCACGCGTCACCATGCCCAGCTAATTTTTTGTATTTTTAGTAGAGATGGGGTTTCAGCATGTTGACCAGGATGGTCTCGATCTCTTGACCTCGTGATCCACCCGCCTCGGCCTCCCGAAGTGCTGGGATTACAGGCGTGAGCCACGGCGACCGGCCTGAGAAAAATATCTTACGTAATCAAAAGTCTAAGGTACGACAGCTTCAGGGTTTGTTAATTTGGTGACTTATCAATAGCTTCAAGAGTTCAGGTTCTTCCTATCATGTTGACCTGTTCTTCTTAGACTGGTTGAATTGTCTCAGGGGAGATAGAATGAGATAGCAATATGACTGCTGCAGTTCTGGGCATCACATGACCATGTCCAGTGGGAGGAAAAAGATCTTTGCTTTCTCTGTGTGTCTTTTTAAAAACATTCAGTGCAGAAACATTTTCAGAGCCCCTGTCACCTCACATTCATCCCTTCACAACTGGTTGGCTAGAATTATGCCATTTGTCCAATCCTTAGCTACTAACTGGCAAGGTAAGTGGAGTAGCTATTATGGGCACAGTGAAACATCAGATTGTGAGTAGGAGGGTCAGCTAAACAATATCAGGGTTCTGTTAACGGAAAGAAGAGGGAATGACTGATAGTTAGAAAACCCACAGGGTCTTCTACAACCATGTTGAGTTAGATTGAATCTCTGTTGCTGCTGCCTCATCTCTGGGCATGATAGAAGCCCTTGCCTGAGCAAGTGGGTCTAATTTTATGCTGCAGGAATACTTAGTCAAATTTCTAGGGCCCCAGGACAGTGCTACCACCTCCTTCCAGTGGAGAAAGTACAGAAAAAATGGGTTACCCCACTGGCATGCTAAGAGCTGTAGCTCCTCATGCTGGATTGTTACCAGGTCGTCCTCAGTGGCAGTGACCTCTAGAGAGCAAGCAGTGGCTCTGCAAGCTGATTCTAAGAAAGGACTGAACTTATACCTTCCATAAGGTGGTTAAGCTGGTCGGCTTCTTCTATGGAACCCAATGGAAGACCTGGATCTTCCTCACCGTAGTTGGGTGACAAGTTTGCTCCTTTGGGAAATTTCATGAGGTTCATTTTCAGCTGACTTCATCCAAATTAACATTGGTGAGGAACGCAATGATGAAAACTTCATTCTTTCACTGCATGATGGGCTCTTTCTCCTGGGATTACTCTAGACTTTCTCAAACAAATCAGTGATTATATTGGCTATGTGTGGTCAGTGGAGTTCCTGAGTCTGAATCCTAACTCCACCAACTGCTAGTGAGGACCTGGTGAGTTACTTAATTCTCTAAACCTCAGATCCCCAGCTGTAAAATGTAGATAATGATCACAATAACCCCTGTCTCTCAGCATGCTATTCCCTGTGCAAATTAAAAGAGAATATTCATAGAAAGTGTTTGTAACAGGGCCCCACACATAGAAGGTCTTTATGAATAGTAAGTATTAACATGATCATTTAGGAGACATGCAAAAGTTTTAGGGTATTCTATATCTGACCAACTAACACATTCTAGCCATCAGTGTCAAGATCTAGAGTCAGACAAATAGGTTTCTCTCTCTTTCTTTTCTTTCCTTCTTTCTTTCTCTCCTTCTCTCCTCTCTTTCTTCTTTCCTTCTTTCATTTTTTGTCTTGCTCTGTTGCCCAGGCTGGAGTGCAGTGGTACAATCTGCAACCTCCACCCTCTGGATTCAAGCAATTCTCCCACCTCAGCCTCCTGAGTAGCTGGGACTACAGGCGAGCCTGGCTAATTTTTTTTTTTTTTTTTGTATTTTTAGTAGTGATGGGGTTTCACCATGTTGGCTAGGCTGGTCTCAAACTCCTGACTTCAAGTGATCCACCCGCCTTGGCCTCCCAAAGTGCTGGGATTTCAGGAATGAACCACTGCGCCCAGCCTAGAATCTTCTAATTCTGGCTAGTCGTGTAAGCCTTAATTTTGTCTCCTGAAACATGTCCTATAAATGTAAAACAATACTGTTGTGAGAATTCAACAAAATTATATACCCAATGCTTAATTTAATAGAACTACTATTAATAATATTCCAATTTTCAGTGAAAAGACTGTATCTGCCAAGACTAAGCATATCTTTTCCTCTTTCAAAACTAAGCACATGCATATTTCCGAGCTCTATGTTCGGGTTTGGTTTTGTTTTTTTTTTTTTCCTCTCTCTCTCTCTTTCCCTTCTTGGTATCATAGGAGTGCTCTCCAGGCCTCCAGAGATTGTGGAAGTTTGTTTAAACTTCTGGTTTACAACTGGCTGGCAGGTCCTTCCTCCCCCACCTTCAAAGCCCTAGGCCTAATAGGGATGCAAATGTCTCCCCTGGCAGCTCTGCATTGCTTCTGTCACTGAGGGAAGGCCCTTGGCCATCCAGGGAAGGACACTGAGCAGAAAGGACCCCTCCCTGGGGCTCTCCATCTTTGTGGGGAGAAAATGATGATGATGTATGAGACAGCCGTGCCTTTGGAGTCGAAGGAGGACATGACAGACGGGATAATATGGGAGGAAAACCCTGTCTTCGTAATGGAGACTGATGGCTTCTGCCTGTCTTCCTGCCATTGTCAGGGCTGGGCTGAGCGGGGCCTGCTCCCAAGGATCGTCACTGGGTGGCAGGTTCGGTATGTCAGCCACGCCATCCTCAGTGGTAGCCTTCAAGCCAGGCGGGGGAGGCTGACGACCAAATGAAGGCACGTGTGGGGGTGTGGAGTGGAAGCCCCAGACCCCCTTGGCTTGACATGTGTGTTTGTCAGGCGTGACAGTCCCAACTTGGTTGGCTTTTCTCTTCACCTTTTTTTTTGACCCCCCTCCTTACACTTTTAACTCTTCCCTGGTCTCCTTCCCTCCCAAAACAACTAAGTGAAACTAAAACTCTAAAACTTAAATATATATATATATTAAAAAAAAAAAAACAAAAAAAACAGGTCCTAAATTCTCACCAAACCCCTCCTGCTTCCACTTCAGGCCCCTACTTGGCCGCAGGAAAGAAAGCTTAAAGTGAGAGTAGGAATGTCATCTTTAGAAATCATCTTTTGGAGCAGTTTTATTAATTTTACTTCTCTGTGGTTACCACATGTTTGGGGAAGACAATTGATTTCACAGATCTGTGTGGGAGGCTGAAGATTTGGCTCTGAGGCAGCAGAGAAAACCTACCGCAAGAACAGGCTCACTAATTGACATACAGCAAAAGTCTATTCTTTAAGGAAACTTTTTTCTTAGTGCTTGTTATGTTAAAATGTAATTCTAAATTCTTAATTCAATTGTATTTTTTTAAAGAGAGTTTCAGTTTTCTTCTTCCCCTACCCATGTACTACTCCACCCACCCTCCCCAAGAATTCCACTTAGGACATTGAAGGGTAAACTGGACCAAGTGTGAAGTCATAAAGTTGGCTTCAAAGACAATACCAATGGCTGGCGGAGTATCCAGGCCCAGGGCTCCAACAGAAATGAGCCCTTGCTGCCTGGGAAGGAACCAGCATTTTTGTTTCTGCCCCTGTTTCAGAAGCTCCAGGATAGACATTCCTGGTCTGAGCAAGATCTCGGCAAGGTTGGGAGAGGAAGGTGATAATGGTCAATCCATGAGCCTTCCTGGATTTGGCACAATCCCACCCTCAGCCACAGAGGTCACTGTCGTCATATCTCACCGGCTCTTCTTAAGAGGGAGGGGACTCTACTGTTGGATGCTTTGAGATATCAGCTTAAATGACTACATCATCCAGATAGAAATCAGTTCTGATTCTAAGTAAATAATAGGCCAAGCTGAAAAAAAAATCTCGATCACTAGATCTGTGGGTGGTGGTGGGTGCGTAGCTGCTGTTTTAGAACTTTAAATGTGGGTTCCTTGGCATTAGCTTTATTTAAAATAGGAGTGGTAGCTCTTCACGCCCTCTGAAAAGTTAATAGCCCACCTTACAGGAGATGGTAGCCCGAGGTGTTTGATATTACTAATTATACTGCCCTTGTGGGAGGAGGACAGCGTGCTTTAGAAAACTCTCAGAAGATAGAGTTCCTCCCCAAACAGTCTCCATGATGACTTGATAAGAAATTGATTAGCAGATGTGACATAGACAGGTGCCTTATGACCCTGCCCAAACATTCAAGGAGTTCCTGCACTGGTCACTTTGGCATGGCTGAAGGCCAACTGTCACCTCACTCCTTCCCTTTGTCTTTTCATCCACTCTGTCTTCTGCTTCTTTGTTCAGGGCAAGCAAGTCCAAACTGAGCCGGTGTGGCTGGCAGGGAGGCTTCTCTCCGCTATCATGGTTCTGCCCTAAAGTTTCCCTGAGTAGTGTGAAAATGCCAAAGTAGGTCATGCAACATGGCTGAGCTGCTCATACATGCAGACCCTGAATAACTGCTCTGTGAAGCCATGGGAAGCAAAGGAGGCGCCGGGGAAGGTTGGGCATGGGTGGGAGGCTCTTCCGAGTTCAGATGATGACAAGAAAGTAGCTGTGGGGCCCCTCCTGAGGCTCCTGGGGCGAGGGATCAAATCTCGGCTCTGTTGTTTCTGACCCTCTCTGTGACCTTGGCTGAGATCAAAACTCACTGCATTCAAAACTCTCCCCAGAAAAATGGGAGTTATATCAGCCTGCCAAGGAGGGATATTATTACAAACACGAAAGCATTACGTTTAAAAAAAAAAAAAAAGTGAGACCCAGGGGAGGGAAGGAAGGAAAATGGGGGCTGTGAGTGGAGAGGAAGTGACACGTTTCATGAAATCGGAACTTTTTAAGATTGTTTTGGCCACAGTTTCAAGAGGAAGTGCCGTTTATTAAGACAAACAATCACTAATCTAATCTCTATCAGGAGACATAGCTAAGCTCAAGCACACATTTTTTAGGCTTTTCTGGATTTTGGATTTTCAATTGAATGCTGTAATATGAGTATAAATGTGATGGAAGAAAAACAATTTAAGGAAGAACTTGCATTGAATTCTTTCTTTCTGATTTCTGTTACATATAATGAAGTCGGAGAAAAATGATCAGCAATCAAGAACAATCTAATTTTTTGGACCTCTGCCTAAAGCCCCCTCCCCTAGTTAACTAGTAAACTAGTTAATCTTCCTTTACCTAAGACCTCCTCCTTTGAAGGCTCCCCCAGGCCCCTGCTCTGGCCAGGCTGCCCTCCTCCAGGCTCCTGCAGTCCCCGGGGTTAACCTATATTCTGAACACATCACACTAGACTGGAATGCTCTGGTTATTTGTTTGTTTTTCCTACTAACCTGGCTTCTTGAAGACTAGAAACACCTAGCCCATGGTAGATGCTCAATAAGAGGTCAATGTTGAATATAGATGGAAAATAGAGAAATAAGCATTATTCCTATGTTGGTTTACCATCTCACAGTTTCACTGGGTCAGGAGTCCACGTACAGGCTAGCTGGGCCTTCTGCTGAGAGTTTGCTCAGGAGGCTGCCATCAGGTGTTGACCTGGGTTGTATTCCTATCTGGAGGCTCTGGGGGAGGATCTGCTTCTGAGCTCATTTAAACTGTTGGAAGAATTCATTTCCCTGAGGTTGTACAACTGAGGTCCCCTGCCTCTTGCTGGAAGTTGGCTGGTAACCACTCTCAGGTCCTAGAGGCCACCAGCAAGTCACAGTATGGATGTTTGCTTTTTCAAGGCTGGCAGGAGACTCTTTCTCACTCCAGTCGACTAAGGCTGAATTTTATAACATAATCAAGAGAGCAGTATCCCATTATCTTTGCCATATTCTATTGGTTAAAAGCAATTCTCAGGTCTTGGCTATACTCAAGGGGGCAGGATTAGATAAGGGTATGAATCACTGAGGGGGCAGGTCATGTCAGGGTGTGTTAACTTTGATCTCTATGCATTACCATAAGCGCTTTCACACCACAAACTGTCCACCTAAGTCTTTTCTTTGAGGCTTACGGGAGCATAGTTTAATGTTTCTAGTCTGTACTCCATTATCTGAAACGGTTTTTATATTTTCTGGTTGCGTGTTCAGAAAATAAATATAGCAATCTGATATTTCTCAAGTTATGTGCTACATAAAAGTCCTCATGTCGCTCATCCACCCTTCTCTACTTTCTTTGTTGCTGATCCTGGGACTCTGCAAACAATATTTCTTCTTTGTTAGCTGGCTTCAGGTTAGGTTATTACAAGGGGGGACAAGGAGAGGGGACAGAGGACCTGTTCTTCCTCTACATGCAATGGTCCTTGACCCCAGCAGTGGCTGTGGGTTCCAGTTCATCTTCTCCTTGTACTTCCAGAGCCAACCTTAATGCAGACCCTCAGAGAGCAGCACGAGCTGTGCGGCGCTTCCGTGGAGGCTGGCATCCCAGCTCCATGGAACCCTCCACTGAGCTTGTAGGTTCCAATAACTCCAATTTCTTGTTGGTTCTCCTGGGTGGTGGTGGATACTTCCTGAACTTATTAGCTTGTTGTTAGCTAACTGTGTTTATTTTGATTTTTCAGTCCTCTAATGTCTATTTAACCAAATCCCTCTATTATATTTTCTCTGTTAGAATACCCAGTATTGTTTATTTCCCTGACTCAATCCTGACTGATACAGTACTATAATTTTCATCCAAGTTGGCAAGAAACTGTAGGATTTCAGTAACTACTACTGGAATTTTATATACCAAAGGAATTGATGTTTAGAAAACAGACAAAACTCATCTCTGTTTTCAGGTATTAGAATATTGGGCCCATATTTGACTTTGCAAGTCTATTCAAGGCTGCCTGGGTAAGTAGTAATGGATATAAAGAAGTACACAGGGGTGAGTCATACATTCACTCCCCAGATCACCAAGAATCATGAGTAAAGAGACTGTATCCCCTGAGAAGCTCGTACTTAGAAATCAGCAAGGCTAACTGTAGAAGTTATGGAGTTTACCCAGGTATCTCCGTTTCACAGAGAAGGAAACAGAAGGATTCATTCTATCCAAGGCCTTCTTGCCAGTGGAAGCCTTAACCTCACACACTAGTGACAGATCGTTTTTCTCCTGTCCCTGAATTGGTTCCTCTTCCTGCATTTTCTGACTTTTAAGATGGAATCTGCACCCAAGTTCAGAGGTCTTTGAATCACCAGAAGAGGACTCAGTGCTCTCCTCCTTTAAATTACGGCAACTGGTCTACCTTCCAGGTGTTTTTTCTAGCTATCCCCTTCATTTGTTTTCTATGGACTTTGGGCATCTTTAGGCCCTCACTGTCTCTAGCCCAGGCCATTAAAATAGCTTAGTAGCCTGACTGGGCTCTCCACTGTTGTCCATTTGGTACACCGCTGCTAGAAGAATGTATCTGAAATATAACTCACAGCATATCACTCCTCTCCCCAAACACCTTTGGTTGTTCCCTATTGCCAACAGGGTAGCATTCAAATACCTCATTTGAGAAGGTTAAACTTCCTTCAAAATTGTATCTCAGCCTCTGTTTCCAGTCTTGCCTCTTTTTTCTCCCTGTTAGATATCCTTCATGCCAGCCAGGCACGGTGGCTCACGCCTGTAATCTTAACACTTTAGAAGGTCAAGGCAGGAGGATTGCTTGAGTTCAAGAGTTCAAGACCAGCCTGGGCAACATGGTGAAACCCTGTCTCTACAAAAAACACAAAAATTAGCCAGGTGTGGCAGTGGACACCTGTAGTCCCAGCTACTAGGGATGCTGAGGTGGGAGGATTGCTTGAGCCTGGGAGGTAGAGGTTGCAGTGAGCCAAGATTGTGCCCTTGCACTCCTGCTTGGGCAACAGAGTAATACCCTGTCAAAAAAAAAATGATATCCTTCATGCCAACCAAATCTGCTCATGGCCTCTAGGACCCAGTGTGTTCCTCATGCTGAACCTGACTCCCATCCTTATCATGGGCTGTCCCTCCTGAACACCATCTCCTCTCCCGAAATCCTACCTGTCCTCTAAGATCCAGCTGAGATTCTACCTCCTCCATCCATTGTTTCTTGATTGTACTGATTAGAATAATCTCTTCTTTCCACTTTCTGTAATGACTATGTAAGGGAAATACAGATGATGATAAGAACCACCAGGAGCAGTACAGCTAATAGGGAATGATGTCCTAGCTCTTCCCCGCCCCTGTACTATGCCCTTTACTTGCATCATCCCAATTCATCTTCATGGAGATCCTGTGATAGCTATTCTTTATTTTAAAGTTGAGAAAGCTGACTTAATGAGGTTACATCAATTGCCTAACCACATAGCTCACTTTCAGTTTTATATAAATTATTTGTATATTTCTCTTATCTCTCCTCCGGATGGATAGCTCTCTGAAAGTGGGAAGCGTGCCTTGTTCAGGAAGGGTCCTCTCTTCTAAATTTGTGGAGTATTTTGTGCATGGTGGACAATAAATCACCAATTTGTAAAGTTTCAGAATTCATGCCTTTTTGCTACCAAATGGTTTGGTGTTGAGCTTTATTTTATTTTTTTTGTTTTATATCAAGCATACACCTGTGTTCTATGTAATGTAGGTCAAAGAGGGGGGTGTTTTTAAAAAGTCTGGAGTAAATTAGTTCCTGTTTTCCTTCTGTTATAGTTTGAGAGATGATGGTTATGTGATACTGGCTCCTGAAGTCTTTGCTTTCACTCCTTCAATTTAAGTGTTCACAAATGACTTAAATTAAGGAGCACTTTCAGTTTGTAAAGAAATTGCAGTGAGTCCTCATCATGCAAAGATTCCTTCTGAATGTTTGCAAGTGATCCCTTTGTTTCCTAAGCTTGAATTTTTGTTTATTGGCATTTATTTTTTAAAGCAGGGCATTGCCTTATCCACAATTCTGGATGCATGGCTGTTTGGAAGAATTGAATGCAGCTGGAGTTGGGGTGGGAATTATTCAAAAGCTACTCAAAAGACTTATTAAACAAAAAGTCAGCAGCATAGATTCAGGGTCACGAGTTAGAACCCTGGGGTCAGAACGAGCTCAATTCTCTTGGAAATAATAAGGCTGACCTTTCAGGAGGCTGGTTTTGTGAAGATGGCCATATAGATAGCACTTGGGATTCACATGCAGAGAGAAACATTTTTGGCAAATGCACTCATTGCCTTTTGCTCTTAACTTCAGAGCTGCAAGAGTTATGGGAACCACTCCCGGATTCAGGACTGCTTTCAAAGAAGCAAGGGCTTCTTATACAGCCCTACTTCTGGGTGACCATTTTGTATTCCTGTGAGGGGCCCAGGGAACAGAGATGGAAGTGTCTGAAATCCGGGGGTGGAGAGGAAGTTCAGGAAAGAGGCTAGGGCAACCAGGCTGCTTGTCAAACAAATGGAGAAGGCGTAGGGGGAAAATGCCATTTGGTGTTTCTCTTTCTCTCTTTTGAGCACCTTTTCTAGGAGCTACTCCTCTAACTCTTGAAGAGGGATGGTCACTGTAATGAGATACTACCTCTCTTTGCATAAAGGCCCCACAAGTGGCCTGACCCTCATGGGGCTTGGGCTTGGAGGATTTCCTGCACCAATCATGGAGTCCCGTTGTTTTCTCCCCCATCCCCTGGCTGTGGTTAGAGTTATCCTGGGGGCACAGAATAGGGCAGAGTTAAATGGTCACCGTGGGATTGTACCCTCCTTGCAAGTCTTACTATGCTCAGTGTCTTGATGGGCTGAGTAGACACAGAAAACTGGACCTCATTGGCATCCTCTCTGCCCTGGCCTGTAGCTGCTCTGTGCTGGGCCTGGGGAGGCCAGGGACACCTATCTGCTGGCTGACACAGGAACGGGAGTAAACACTGGGAAGGGAGATCCTAAACCCTTCTCCTATGTTCCCAAACATAGGCTAAGCAGGTAGCCACCCACACAAAAAGTACAGAAAGGCTGGGCAACTACATAATCTGTCATTTCCATAGGGTCACTTCTAATAGTGAAAAGGAGCACTAAATAGTTATGTTTGGGCAACAGGCAAGACCTGGGTACCATGATGTCAACTCAATCAGCAGACATTTCCTAAGCATCTCTGTAACAGGCCTGTCCCTTCCATAATTGGATACAGATGTGTTAACAAGTAATGACAAGATAGAGTTAGGGGAAACTCTAATAATGGAAGCAGGTGCAAAGGCAACAAAAAGAGGTCGACGTTACTTTCTGGGGGCAGGGGTAGGGGAATAGTCGGGAAGCCTTCAAAGCAAGGGGCTTAGAAAGATAAACATTTCACAGGCATATAGATGAGGGAAGGGATTCTAGAAAGAGAACAGCAAATGTAAAGTCACAGATACCTGAAAATACACAGCATGTGGGAGGGATTGGAAGAAAAATGGCATTGATGGAGAGCAAATGTGAAGTAGGAGAGTCAGGACTCAGGCCAGCTGAATCCAGTCATGATGCCACATCAGCCAGCTTGCACGTACTTGTTAGAGCAGGAGCAGCAAACTGTGGCCCTTGGGACAATTCAGCCTGCTGCCTGTTTTTGTGAATCAAGTTTCATTGGAATACAGCTGAGCTCATTGACTAGGTACCATCTATGGCTGCTTTCACATGATAACAGAGTGAGTACTTGCAACAGAAACTAACACTAGGTTAGTTAGTTATCTAAATAGTTATGTTTGGGCAACGGGCAAGAACTGGGCACCTTGATCTCAACTCAATCAGCAGACATTTCCTAAGCATCTCTGTAACAGGCCTGTCCCTTCCATAATTGGATACAGACGTGTCAACAAGTAGTGACAAGATAGAGTTAGGGGAAACTCTAATAATGGAAGCAGGTGCAAAGCCTGCAATATCTACTATTTGTTTCTTTATAGACAAAGGTTGGAAAGCCCTGGCTAAGAGCCATGGTGGAAACACTGAAGGACTTTAAGTAATGATGTAACCATGTCTCTGATTTAGAAAGATCTCCCCATGTCAGATGGGCGATAGACTGGGGAAGGAAGAAAGGTAGGAGGCTACTGTGACAGGCTTTGATTCATGCAACCAGCCTTTCCTGAGGGTCCACTCTGTGCCAGACTGGAATGCAGAGATGAGGACACAATCCACTCCTTATGACTACTGCATACAAGAAAAGGTAAAAGCCTGGACCAAGGCAGTAGAAATGAGGATGGATGGCAGGGGATAGACCAGAGAGAGGTTTAGAGAGGTAGAGTAAGAAATTCTGGGGCTCCGGGTTTGGGACCAGGTGGTTGACAGTGTCCTTCCCTGAGATGGGGACACTCAAGGAGAAGCAGGTTTACTTCCATTTCACTCCCCCTTAACCCTTTTGAACTCACCACACTTGCCCTATGAGACGAAGTTCTTAAGAGATTTCAAGAGATAGAGTGGTTTTAACTGGATTTAGATCTGTCTGAGACAGACACCTAAACAAAAACTAACTTAACCAAGTATTGCCATCTTAATTCACTGTCACTTAGAAAAGAGCCAAGCCCCCACTGAATTTGAAGGAAAAGGTCCTACCTGGAGCCATGGAATACCCCTGCTGTAGCTGCTACCCTGAGCTGACAGGTAGAAGCGACGGACTTCCTCATGCTGGTAACCCTAATAGGTGCTCCACAAATATGCATTGGTTGAAAGTCTGAGTCCAAATCACTTAGGGTCTTGGCAAATAAAGATGGCACACTCAAGGACTCCAATCAGAGACTGTTTAGTAAGGGGCTCTGGACAGACATGTGGGCAGGTGAGTGGAGCAATGGAGATGGTGTGAGGCAGCCAGAGGCTAGAAACAGCAGAAACCATCCCCTCTTCTAAGCTTGAAGGAGAAGAAGAGGCATTACCAAAACCAATGTGAAACAGCGACCAGTCAGAGAGAGCTGGGGCTGTAAGGAACTCTGGCCACTACTGAAACCATGACCTGGAGCAACAGAGGCATAGCTGGGGGAAGAGGAGGAGTGAACACTCTAGCTCTAACACTCCAGCTCTCACTCCTGTGCTCTCATCTGCTGGTGTCATCCATTAGGTACGCTCCATCAGACCCCCCAGCAGGGGACCAAGGTAACGCAGCAAGTGGGGCCGTCTTCCTCACATACAGAGCCTGGAAGAGAAGAGCCTCTTTCTGATTCCTTTTAGTTTTGCAAGCTTGGTATGGTCACACTCTCACTATTGAATTGTTAGTAGCATTACTGAAGTACTTGGACAGACATCATTATTTAGATAAATGATATTTATTGGTTGCATATTCTCGCAGTTCTGGAGCACCTAAGAAGTGCCAGGTACTTTACTATGAGTCACATCCAGCGATGGCTAGAGGGTCTTGCAAAGATATTGCCATCTGAGGACATCCTTGAACACAAAACTTTTGAGTATTCTAGCAGTATACATTACTGGAAGTGGAATCCTGGGCCAGGGGGAATTCATACTTTACGTTTGGCAGACACTGACAAATCACCTATCTAAAAGGGCCGATGTACACTCTACCAGTATTAGAACATGTCTTCTTCTTTTTTTTTTTTTTTTTGCCATGCTTTCTCTTGGTCTCTGGTGAGGTTAAGCATCTTTTCATGTTTTTCAGTCCTTCATAATTTTTCTTTTGTGAAACACAGTGGTTTAGAGCTTGGTGTCTGAAATCAGACAGCTAGGCGGATTCAAACTCTGTCTTTGCCACTCATGAGCTATGTGATCTTGAGCAAGATATTTAACCCTTCAGGACTCCCATTCCTCATGTGTAGCACGAGGATAGTGTCATTAGCTACTCTTTGGGGTTTCGCAGACTAAGTGCTTAGATAGTGCCATGGCTATTGTAATATTTGACCATGTCTTTTTGTTTATTTTTCTCTCCTAATGATGTTAAAGGGTGACCAGAGTGAAAGACCACAAGGCAGAAAACAGCCTGTTTCTGTGGCTCTTGATAGGTATATACATACACACACACATACACAGAGCAACAAGACTGAATCATCCTATCTCTGAAATGGTCTTCTGGTTCCTGTGTCATGATGTGCACTCAGATGATAATGTTTCACTTTCCTACCTGGACCACAGACAAGGGTGTGTGCTGATGAGCGGAGGGCCATTTGAGTGCTTTGGCTTTTCTGGCAACTCTGGAATCTTGAGTTGTTGGAATTTGACCAGAGGTTTTCCCAAAGTGAGTTTGCTGCAGGGAGTGACAGCTGCCCCCTGTGCATTGTTCAGGGCAAGCCTAGAGGTCCTTGAGCCTTTGCTCTGGCAGCCACCAGATGGAACCCCTGGAGCTCTGGGCTGTAGGAAGCCAGGTGCTCTGCGCTCTCACTTGCAGTGGGCTGAGGGCTGTGGTTGTGGCTGCCTGCGCTATTGCTGCCATTGGGGAGATCACACGCCCACAAGGGGAATGCCTCAAGTGAATGAAAAAAAAAAATTAAAGGAAGAGGAGAAAAGCTGCTTCCTTTATAGGCCAACCTCACAGTTACGCAACTCTGACTGTACATTTTCAGACTTTCCGTGCAAGTGAAGGTCACCTTAAGATAGATTGAAAAGCATGTATCATAGTCACAGGAAAGTTCAAGAGTGTGAAGTTGTCTGAGGCATTACTTAGTGGTGAATGTGTGTGTAGATTTCCTATAGTGAGACAGAGGCCTACATGGGCAATGGAAGGAAGCTGCTGCAGGGCTACCAGCAGTGCCAGGACCGGCACCACCAGTGCTGTCCTTAATTGATGCCAAGAATTGTCCAACATGTTAGCATTGATTCTCATACTAATACAGCAAGGGAGACATGACTGGCCCAATTTTGTTGATGAGGAAATTAAAATCAGAAAGTTTAAGACCAAGACCCATCAGCTAGAAAGTGGTGTATTGTTTCATGAACAAAAGTTACCAAACTGGGCAGGGTACATTTTTGAAAACATGTCTTTCTGATGTCAAAGTTCATATTCTGTCCACTGCCCAATGCATAGAGTTGCAGAATTTAGAATTCAAAGGGACTTTAGAATTCATAACCTCTCTGTGTCCAAGATCACAAAGTTAGTTAGTGGCAATATTGGAAATAGAATCTTCTATCTCTTATTTTTTTGTTTTAAATTTTTGTTTTATGGGGTATTTTTATGAGGCAGAATCTCACTTTGTTGGCCAGGCCAATGTCCAGTGGTGTGATCTTGGCTCATTGCAACCTCCACTCTCTGGGTTAAAGTAGATTCTCCTACCTCAGCCTCCTGAGAGGCTGGGATTACAGGTGCATGCCACTATGCCTGGCTAATTTTTGTATTTTTAGTAGAGACAAAGTTTTGCCATATTGGCCAGGCTGGTCTGGAACTCCTGTCCTCAAGTGATCTGCCCACCTTGGCCTCCCAAAGTGCTGGGATTACAGGTGTGAGCTACTGCAACCAGCCAAGAATCTTCTACCATTTATTCACATGCAGGCATACCCCGTTTATGGCACTTTGCCTTATTGTGTGTTACAGATACTGTGTTTTTTTAACAAATTGGAGATGTGTGGCAGCCCTGCAATAACCAAGCCTATTGGCATCAGTTTTTCCAACAGCACGAGCTCACTTCATGTTTCTGTGTCACATTTTGGTAATTCTCACAACATTTCAAACTTTCCATGATTATTATATCTGTTATGGTGATCTGTGATCAGTGATGTTTTATGTCACTTTGTAACTATTATAATCGTTTTGAACCGCTGCAAACCATGCCCATATAAAATGGTAAACTTAGTCAATATATATGGTGTGTGTTCTGACTGTTCCACTGACTGGCAGTTTTCCTATCCGTCTTTCTCTCTTTGGGCTTCCCTATTTCCTGAGACATGAAAATATTGAAATTTGGCTTATGAATAGTCATAATAGCCTCTAAGTGTTCAAGCGAAAGGAAGTGTTGCATGTCTCTCACTTGAAATCAAAAGCTACAAATGATTAAGCTTAGTGAGGAAGGCATGCTGAAAACCAGGATAAACTAAAAGCTAGGCCTCTTGTGCCAGTTAGCCAGGTCACCAATGCAAAGTAAATGCTCTTGAAGAAAATTAGAAGTTCTTCTCCAGTGAACACATGAGTGATAAGAAAGCAGGACATCCTCACTGCTGATATAGACAAAGTTTTAATGGTTAATGGTCTGGATGGAAGTTCAGACTAGCCCCAACGTTTCCTTAAACCAAAGCCTAATCCAGAGGGAGGCCCTAACTCTCTTTAATTCTGCAAAGGCTGACAGAGGTAAGGGAGCTGAGAAGAAGAGCTGGAAGAAGAGCCAGCAGAGGTTGTTGGTTCATGGGGTTTTAAGGAAAGAAGCCATCTTTGTAACATAAAAGTGCAAGGAGAAGCACCAAGTGCGGATATAGAGGCTGCAAGGAGTTTTCCAGAAGATCTAGCTAAGAAAATTAGTGAAAATGGCTTCACTTACCAATGTATTTTCAATGTACGCAATAGATTGGAAGAGGATGACAACCAGGATTGTCATGGCTACAGAGGAGAAGTCAATGCCTGGCTTCAAAGCTTCAAAGAAGAAGCTGAGTCTCTTGTGCGCTAATGCAGCTGGTGACTTTAGGTTGAAGCGAATGCTTAATTACCATTCTGAAAATTTTAGGACTGTTAAGAATTATATTAAATCTACTCTACCTGTACTCTATAAGTGGAACAACAAAACCTGGATGACAGCACATCTGTTTATAGCATGGTTTACTGAATATTTGAAGCCCACTGTTGAGTCCTACTACTCAGAAATAAAGATTCCTTTTAAAATATTACTGCTCATTGACAATGCACCTGGTCACCCAAGGGCTCTGATGGAAAAATCCAAGGAGATGAATGTTGTTTTCGTGTGTGCTAATACAACATCCATTCTGAAGCCCATGGTCCAAGGAAACATTTGACTTTCAAGCCTTATTATTTAAGAAATATATTTCATAAGGTTATGGCTGCCATGTGATTCCTCTGATGGATCTAGGCAAAGTAAGCTGAAAACCTTCTGGAAAGGATTTTAGAAACTCTTATGAAATGCTCTGGCTAGGCTCTGGGGACAGCATGGTGAAAAATGGAGCCAAAGACACGGCCATTCTGAAGCCAATAGTCTGGTAGGGAACATCATCATTAGATAAGTAATTATGTGACCGATTAATTCATCATAATTAGGTTAAATGCAATGAAGGGTCAAGGTAGGGTTTAGGAGACCAAACAGCAGAAGGGCCTGGTCTTTCTAGAGGAAGCTGCATTTCATCTGAGACCTGAGAGACAGCTGAGTTAGCTGGTAACTGGAGTGGGAGGAATAGATGCAGACAGAGGAAGCACCATGTTCCAAGGCCCTGAGCCCGCCAGTGTGGCAAAGGCTTTGGAGGAGGGCTTGAGAGGGTGTGAGGAGCTTGGCTAGACAGCTTCAACTACATGGATGTTCACCACAGAACTATTCACAAGAGTGACAAACTAAAAGGATGAAACAAAACCAGATTCCTAAATGTCTAAACATAAAGAATTAATTAAATAAGTTATGGTGTATCCATTCAAAAGAATAAAGAAAGCCTACACAACCTCCTGTATTACAGAAGACTATTTCATGATAAAGAAAGAAATGCAATATACTTTGTATTGTTTTGTGAACAAAAGTTACAAAACTGTACACACCATGTAACCCTGTTTTTATTTAAGAAGAATAGTATGTACAGGCACAGAAACATCTGGGAGCAGTTAAGCCAACATGTTAAGAGTGGTTACTTCTGGGTGGTGAGATGACACTTATGTCTTGCTTACCGACACTTTTACAATGACCTTACACGCACACTGCCTATGGTACTTTTGTAACAAGAATCTTTTTCTAAAAGGTGTATGATGTTGGCAGTTTGATGTAGGGTTGGAGCTCAGGGACCCTTGGGTTGGGCACATAGGTTTGGCTCTACCCATTTTGACCCTGAGACTCTATGTTTTTGTCTGTCTGCAAATGCATGGTTTTTTCTGTGAATGAAATAATCCCTAGAAAGTCTGTGCTTAGCGCAGAGTCCGGCTCATCTGTAAGAGCACCATGATGTTAACTGGTAATATTGAAAATAAATATAACTGGTGTTTACAGATGTTTACCCTAGAAGTGATTCTTCTGGCTACTCGGTTTTGTATTTAGGACCGTATCAGAAGAAGAGGGCCACACTCTGCAATTGTGGTTACTCACATTGAGTCTGCATGGACAGCAAGGAGGGGTGAGGAAGAGTGCCCAGAAGCAGGCAGGGGCAGAGCAGAAGGGTTCCTAGGGCAAACGAGACAGAGAGATTCCCTCTACAGCCCATACCTTATTCCCCTCCCTCCCCTTTCTCACCTTCCCACCCTTTTTTCTCACCTTCCTCCCACCATCTCCTTGCTATTTTTGACTCCAAACTATAAATTCCTTTGAGGCCAGAAGTTATGCATTAGTCAGCTGCCCGTCAGTTTCCTCACATGAAGCATCTGTACTGGGCCTGGTGTACAGCTGCCCTCTTGACTGTTATAAGCAGGGGGACCTGTTGGAGACTCCCCCATTGGGTGGGACAGTAGAGAAGGGTAGTAGTGGTGGGAATGGAAGGGAAATGCAGACATAAGAGGTAAGAGAAAATGAAAAGGTCTTGGTGAAGGATGAAGAGAGCACAAACTTTGCATTAAACTCACAATCCAGCTCTGGTTTTTTAAAGCTACTTTTAGCTTTATTCTCAGGCAAATTCTTTAACTTCTCTAAGCCTCCGTTTCCTTATTTGCAAAGGTAGACAATATCATCTACCTTCTTGCTTGTTGTATTAATGGGTAAGGTGTGAAAATTCACAGTGTGGGGCCTGGCGTTCTGTTTAGATCCATTTTCTTTTCCTCCCTCTGGGCTTTGAGAGCGTGGTTGCCAGAGGAATGGTGGAGCCATTCAGAGATGTAGGGAAGTAGCAAGCCAGTGTATTTCATGGGCAAAGAAGACTTTCACTTGGGGCAAGTTGACTTTGAGGTGCCGTTAAATCCATCTGGCAACTTAAATGAGGGATAGGCACTAGTTTCTAACCCACCTCCATAACTTATACCCATTGTTATGGGAGGATTAGGAAGAGATGATACTTTGGAAGGCGTGATGGTTAATACTGAGTGTCAACTTGATTGGATTGAAGGATGCAAAGTATTGATCCTGGGCATGTCTGTGAGGGTGTTGCCAAAGGAGATTAACATTTGAGTCAGTGGCTGGGAAAGGCAGATCCACTGTTAATCAGGGTGGGCACAGTCTAATCAGCTGCCGGCACAGCTAGAATATAAGCAGGCAGAAAAATGTGAAAAGGGAGACTGGCCTAGCCTCCCAGCCTGCATCTTTCTCCCATGCTGGATGCTTCTTGCCCTCGAACATTGGACTCAGTTTTGGAACTCAGACTGGCTCTCCTTGCTCCTCAGCCTGCAGGCAGGCTATTGTGAGACCTTCTAAGTTAACACTTAATAAACTCCTCTTTATATATAAATTTCCTTCTTCTTCTCTCCTTCTGTATTAGTCAGGGTTCTCTAGAGGGACAGAACCAATAGGTTATTTCCTATTAATTATAACTAATATAATTAATATATCCTATTAGAACCAATAGAAACTAATAGGATAAATCCTATTAGTTATAACTAATATATCCAATTAGTTCTATCCCTCTAGAGAACCCTGACTAATACTGAAGGAGAGAAGAAGAAGGAAAAGAAGAAAAATCTCTGAGTTCAAGGTTTGGAGAAGCCATTTCTAAGTTGGATATGGGATGATTAATGGGTATTGTTGGGTGGTCAAATTCACTAGAGTTAAGGAGGCCAAGAAACTAAACTTACACTGATTTTTGTCACAAAGAAAAAAATTCTAGAGACCCTGTGCATTATTCATCTTCCAGAGCCAATAAAAACTCTGCTCTCTCCCAGTTTCTCTGCTTTCATGCCTCTGAACATACCTGGCACATCCTTCTTTCTGCATGTTACCATCATCCTCCAGAAAACTCCATCAGGACCATCCTTCAGAGTCCAGGCCAGCTCTCACCACTGTGAATACTTTCTATCCTCTCCAGCCTATAATGATCTAATGCTCCTGCCTCCAAACTCTACAAACTCTATTTCTTGACTACCACTTTTTTGCTTTTTTTTTTTTTCCTTAAGCATTTCTTCTTCATGTCTAGGATGGGGAGTGGATTTCATCACACTGGTCAACTCTCTGTGTCTGCCCTGCTTTGAAGACATTTTCCAGACTCCCTGGGGAAAAGCCATGAGCAATACACGTGCCATCAAGGGCAGCGGCATGGGGAGGGTGGCACTTGGGCTGTTTGCTGAGCATAATATATAGCAGGTTTGGTTTGAGTTCTTTCAAAGAAGATGCTGAGACAAAGACTTGGGTGCATGCAGTTTATTTGGGAAGGGGTTTCTAGAACCAAAATGACAAGTAGGGATGGGGAGACAGGGAAGGGAGAAAAGTCAATAAAGTGTATGAAAATGTGGGTTACCATTGGAGCACGGTCCCTTGGAAGGTGCTGGGGAGCTGTGTGCAGTGCACCTCAGGGTCCTCTGCTAAAGCACCAGCGGGTTGGTTATTCGCCCTCCCACCGTCCTTCCCCAGGGGCTGGGGTGGCCCCTGCAGTGCCTGAGACAGCCTCGGACAGGGAACAGGAGTGGTGCAGACACCTGAGTGGGAAGTTGCCAGTGTGCTGTAGAGGCTCCCTCGCAAGTAAACTCAGGTGGATACAGGGCAGGGCATCCACAATCCGCCACCATGGCCTATCACGCTGTCTTTTTCACCTCTTTTCTCATTTCTGTTAGCTGCTTGAAGGCATGCCCCAAGGAAAGCTTGTGGCACAGTGTCTTACACCTAACGGATGTTCGGTCAATGAATCGATGATTGTCGATCTGCTTATGAAGACAGAGAAAAGGGAGAAAAATTAGATTGAATAACTGGAGTTCCTGGTTTAAAGGCCAGGATTGGGCTGGCTGAGCTGGCTGCTGTGAAACCGGCTATTTGGCCAAAGCAGTACACTTCTAATCTAGATTATCTTCATCACACAGATATTACCTAGAAGTTCAGAGAAAGAGACAGCATATTCTCAGGGGAAAAAACATCTGCATTCTGAGAAAAAGTGGGAGAGGATTTAATGAAGGCACTTAAATGTGGGACTGCAGCCTCCAGTGAATGAGCGCCATGAATTCCCCTGGGGGTCCTTTGAAAGGCCCTCTTTAAGTCAGGGCACTTCCTTAAGAAATTCTTCCTTAGGAAGGAGAATTTGGCCAAGAATTTTTATGTCCATCCCAGAAAGAGTGAACCAAGGTCCCCTGGCATGTGGCCCAATGCCTGGCTCATACTTTAAGCTTTGTTAGTGTTTGATGGCTGTAACCTTGGAACATCCCAACTCTAAATTGGAGGTATTTTGTCTCCTTTTCCTGGGCTCTTAGGCACTGCCTTTTCACTTAACGGGCACTAAGAAAGTGCCTCTCAAAGCTACTTACGATTATAATCTGGGTTCAAATTCCTAACTTAGTAATCTTGGGCCAGTTAAAAGTCTTGGTTTGGGCTCCTCCAGAAAAGTTCAAATCCAAGGAGGTTATTTGGGAAGGACAGGAAACACTAGTGTGGTGGTAGGAAGAAGATAGGAACATGAAGGCAGGCCATGGTGTTACACTGTCAAGCAAGCCACCACTGTGGGCCACTGGAACTTACCCCGCTGGGGACTGTGGAGGCCAACACAGAGTACATCCCTCAGAATCAAATCCCATCCTGCCACCACAGGCAAGGGAGCCAGGACTTTGGTATACCAACTCCTGACAATTACCAACTTCTGTGTTAATAGCTGCTCTTAGAGGAAATCTATGTCCCAATACATCTGGCCCATTGCATGTAAGAACACACCA
This sequence comes from Callithrix jacchus, assembly GCF_049354715.1. Lineage (NCBI taxonomy): Eukaryota > Metazoa > Chordata > Mammalia > Primates > Cebidae > Callithrix > Callithrix jacchus. The sequence goes on from NC_133513.1 coordinate 67,782,441, forward strand.
GGCTCTAGAGGCCAGTGGAAGCTCTCGGGCCAACATCCTGCATTTGGAAGATGAGCTGGTAGGTACTGAAATGATGAGGGCCAAAAAGGTGTGGGTGGGGCACACACAGCATCTGCCATCTATAAAAGGATGTCTAGTACCTTACTCCATTAAATGAGTTCGCAGTTGTAACACACTTGGAACACTCTATGGTCTATAAATGCGGTAAGCATGTGTGGCAGATTGTGTTTTTCTTACGGTGACACAGTAATTTTCTGGTCCCATGTGCTCTGCTAGAAACTTGCTACTCCCTATTTTGGGTGGAGTCTGTTTTCTCTCCCCTGGGACCTAGAGGGACTTTGTGACTTCCCTGATGCACAGTTTATTGCAAAAGTGAAGCTGCTGGTTTCTAAGGCTAGGTCATGGAAGGTGATAAGGACCCGCCTGCTGTGTGTGTGTTTGTGTGTGTGTGTGTGTGTGTGTGTAAAGAGAGATAGAGATAGATACCACACACACACACACACACACACACACACCCTTGGGATCCCTGTCCTGAAGCCACCATGTTGCAGAGATCACATGAAGAGACAACATAGGAATAGAGAAATCCAAGAAGCCTCAGCTGTTCAAGTCCCCAGTGAAGCGCCACCTTGGGTATAAATGTGTATACATTTAGTGATGACACCTTTGATATGACCCTAGCTACAGCCACCTAATTACTGTAACCACCAGAGAGAACCTGAGCTGCATCTGCCCAATTACTCTCAACCTGAATTCCTGATCCACAGAAACCATGAGAGGTAATAAATAATGATTGTTATTTTAAGATGCTACATTTTGAGATAACTTCTTATGTAGCCATAGTAACTGGAACAGTGCTTGATAAATAAAATAAATATAATCTCATCTCCTCAACTTATAGGCCCTCCTCAGATATGAAATGAAATCTTCATATTCTACATTCCACATTTAAGCAGGTGGGTCTAGCTCAAGCTAACGTTCTAATAATCAGATCTGCACATGATTGAACTTTGCAATATGCAGAGGGTTTTGTTCTGGACAGGACATTGTGGTGCTTCCTCGATGTCCATTTTGATCATCTTCCACTCAGGGGTTCCCTGGATATCTGGTCACTCACTCCTACCTCCAGCAGGAGGCCCTGAATGGTCCAAGCCATTAGGGAAATTCAGGCATCTTGCCATAGCGATTGGACCACACAAGTGAAGCATAGCCAATTAGCCCTTGGCTTTCCCCTAGGATTGGTTAGGAATGGAATAATCAGTACCACACCCGGGACTGTTGCTGAAGAATCTGGGGCACAGAAGCATTCTTCCTCCAGGAAGTGTTGGATTCAGACATGCATGCTGGAACCATTGCAATGATTTTGCTACCATGACGGAAACCAGCCTGAGGATGAAATCAACACACAAAAGACACAACACGAAGAGAGTAACAGAGATATGAATCTAGAGCCTTGATAGAGTCATGCTTAAAGCCCAGACTACCATGCTTAAGGTCTTGACTCCCATTCCATTTGATGTCTTCTATCACCCCTGAATGGAAGACGATCAAATGGAATACGAGCCAAGATGTTGCTTTCGTTGTTTAACCATCTTAATATGGATATACTATTACTTGGAACCAAATGCATCATAATTAATTCTGGTACCAATGTACTGGATATTGTCATGAGAACTAATCCACTCCTCTTCTGCAGACTTAGAAAAGAAAATCAATGTGTAACCTATATAAACCTTTTCTAGCATTTTTTTTGGAATTTTTATATGAAACCTCGAGTTTTCCCAGGAAAATAACTACCATTTTCCTGGCTATATCTTGGATGTAAATGTGCATACATTTAGTGGGTATATTTCCTAGGGGCTGCTGTTAACAAAGCACCACAAATTGGTGACTCAGAACAACAAAAGTTTATTTTCTCACTGTTTTGGAGACCAGAAGTCCGGTGTCCCCAGGACCATGCTCCCTATGAAAGTTCCAGGGAAGGATGTGTTCCAGGGCTCCCTGAGCTCCCGGTAGCCTCAGGCATTCCTTGGCTGGTTGATGAGTGTTCTCCGTGTCTCTATGCATGTCTTCCCTCTATGCCTCCAGCTCTGTGTCCAAATTTCCTCCTTTCACAGTACACGATTCATATTGGATTAGGGCCTATTCTAACACCCTCAGTTTAACTTGATTACTTTTGTAACATCCCTATTTCCAAAGATGGCCACACTCTGAGGATTAGAATTTCAGTAATAACTTTTGCTGGAGGAGAGGGGATGCAATTCAGCCCATGACAGTGGTGTAGAGAAAGTGGGCAAGGAGGGTGTACATAGGAGGACAAGACATCAAATATAGGAAAGTTAAAAAAAAATACTAAATTACTAAAAAATACTGAAAAAATACTAACCGCACAATTTTGGAGTTTTCCAAGTGTGTAAGAAGGCTGATATTCCTGCTTTGATTGTAGAGACTGGGGTTCCTGACTGAAGACACTTTCTCTGCAGAGATACGGGGATAGAGACAAACACAGAGCCTGTGTTGCCTCTCTTTTTCTAGCCTAGATGTTGTCCTTGCAACAATCTCTGTTTTGTTGGGTGTTTTTTGTTTGAGGGAATACACACAAAGCTTTGACTTATATTATTCTCATTGCATCCAGCTGAATGAAATTTATGAAGCCTCTGGCACAATGTATTCATTGTTTGGGTTGGGATAATTGAAGTGTCAGGAATATTTGCTTATTGAAAACAACTCAGGATGGCCCTGTGCACCCAACTGGTCCAGGGCCACAAGACACGCCACGTTCTGGGCAGCTGTGTCCTATTGTCTTTTACAGCAGGGGCACCTTCCCAGGTAAATCAACTTCACACCTGGGGAAGAGCAGCGGGTTAAGAATCAGAAGACATTATTTCTGATGTGAACTTCACAATTCACTTACTGTGTGACTTTGAATAAATCATTTAATGTCTCTGGACTTCAGAGTTCAGTGGACATAAATAACATGGTCTTTTCTACCTCTTAGGGATACTGTGTAGCTCAAAAAGGAGAATCTATACGAAATACTTTAGAAATCATAAAATGTCATCCAAATGTGTGTCATGAACAATAAAAATTAATCATGTCTACTTCCGCTCAGAGTAGAACTTTGAACTAAGGAAGAAAATGGACCAATGTTCTCATTATTCTCCATTTTCTCCCCAAGATCCATCCTCCACACTTTTCTGCCCTGCTCTGTGCCTCGGGAGACTGAGCACTGAGGATTGCATTGGCTAGACTTCCTTGTCTTGTGGCTTCTGGGTGGTTTGGCTAATGAGAAGTGCTTATAGGAAATGGGAAGGTAGGAGGAGAGAAACCTTGTGGTATTTATTCGTCTTGCTCTTCTGGGCAGTTGCTATGTTCTCCTATAACCACTGCTCTGACTGGGCAGCTGATTCTACCCCTTTGGCCCTCTCTGGGCTTCAAGTAACTCCATTCCTTCTGCTCCTTCTCAGGATGAGGAGGATGACAGTATATGAATGTGGCTGGTCCTCAGTGCCTGACTCTGCAAATGGACTCTGCATCGTTGCTCTTCAACACTTTGAATGCGCCGTCTGGTTCTTGAAGGACCCTGGCGCATGCAGCACCATGACCATGATGTGGGCGATAGCTCAACTCTTCCTGAGGGACTAGCTCTCTCTCTTTGGGGATGGTCTGAGTTTTCTCTTTTCTTTAGCCATTGAGCAGGTCTGCAATGTGATTTTTCTCTTGTAGAAATGAGCACCAGTGGATCATGAAGAACTGTAAGGACTGGACATCTTCACTGTCTTCCATCAGCAATTGGGATGCTTTCTTTAGGTTTCATGGGGAGACAGGCCTCTGTTTTTTCTCTGGTACCTCCTGTCCCTCCCTATATTCAGGCATTTTCCAAGTTCACTCTGCCCTTCTCTGGAGGTTACCCCTGATCTTTCCTCTGCCCTCATCTCTTGCCTGTGCTTTCAGGGGTCCTCAGTGACTCTCCATGTGAAACTCAGCCTCTTTTCTCTTTCCCACACCCCAGCCCCGGCTTCCCTATTTCTGTTCATGCTGCCCAGGCCTGGAATTCCAGCTTATCTTTCACACCTTTAGTCGCTCCTTATGTGCAAGCAGGCACCATGAGCATTGCTGCCTCCCTTCCCAAGAGTCCCTGCAGTCCTCCCTGCACTCTTGGTGTCTCGTTACAGGACCTCTCTGGTTCTGAGTTTCTGTGACAGGATGTCCAATCAGCTTTCCTGCCTACAGTCTCTCTTCAATCCTGTTCAGACAATAGACTTCTGCCACCTTCATTTTCCTAAAACTCGGCTTCCATTTTGCATCTCCTCTCTATGAAAACCTTCAATAACTCTGCCATCCATCATACAAAATCTGAACTCCTGACCCTGGCATTCAAAGCCCTGCATAGTCTGCTTCTTGACCTACTTACTACCTGCCAAGCCCACTCCGCTCTCCTCACTCCCGTGACTACATCAGGGGCTTCCCAGCCTCCACTGCCCCAGAAATGCTGTCCTCCTCTCTTCTGGTGTGAACCTTGCCTATTCTACCAAGCTGAACCTCAATGCCACTTGCTCTCTGAAATCTTCCTTGACCACTACAAGTGACAGTGAGGCTTCTTTTCTTTTAACCCCTCTTCCTTTTCTTTCAAGTTCCAGGACATATTTGCTGAACTGAACTTCAGCTCCTAAGAATGTCATTTACATTAGCCATTTGAGGCTTTTAGCTCCCTGACTTGTATTGCTATGCTGTTAGAACACAGTTTGGACACGTGTTTTGCATCGTAATTCGGCCCTTACTATTTATTGAATGAATACATAAAAATGGGAAACATATCAGTTTATCCAAACTGCTGATCGTTAAGAGATTGGACACACATATGTATTTTGCAAGCTCGTAGGTCCCTGGCACTAAAGCCATACATCTACTCAGGTAGACTTTGGGTCCAAAAAAGAACAGTGATGATGATGATAAAAATTAAAATATCTACAATCTATTGAATGTCTACTGTGTTCAGAGCTTCACATGCAAAATCTCTTTTAACCTTTATAACCAACTTATATTAGTATTTTACTATCTGTACTTTATGAAGCGGGAAATGGAAGCTCAGAGTGATTAAGCAAATATATCTAGTGCGGAGCATGGCTAAATTTGAACCTGACTCTGACAATGCTCATGTGTGTTCTATCAACCAGTCAGCGGACAGCTTTTGGGAGTATCCTGCAGGAGCCCCCAGGAGTGTGGAGTATTTAGTGTGTGATGCCATATGTGGCACCGTGTCTACCTTGTCTTCCTTCCACTGAGGGCGGGAATCCTATCCTGCTGCTCTCTGTACCTTCCCAGTGATGCCTACAACTTGGCTTTGCAGATAATCAGCACTCACTAATAGTTTATTAGTTGATTCTCAGCTCTCCCCCACTTCATACTTAAATTTCAAGTGTTTTGTTTTGTTTTTTTGAGACAGGGGTTTGCTCTGTCACCCAGGCTGGAGTACAGTGGTATGATTGTGGCTCACTAGAGCCTCGAACTCCCAGGCTCAAGTGATCTCCCCACCTGAGCCTTCTGAGTAGCTGGGACTACAAGCATGTGTCACCATGGCCAGCTCAAGTGTTTTTTTTGTTTTTGTTTTGGTCAAAGGACCAGCGTTGCACTATAGGTTTGAATAGGAATTCCCTTTCTACCCCACCAACATCATAAAATCTTTATGTAATCATGTGTCTCTAGAGGTCTCCCCTTAAAGGGGCTTGGTACTATGTCAACTTAGCTAAGTTGGAAATATTTCCCAGAACTCTCTTCACTGTATAATTGTAGACTAGGACTGGCTATACGAGAAATTTGTGTGAGGCTGGAAAGGCAGAAGGGAGGGAAGCAGTAGCCACTCTTTGCAGATTGGTGCAGGTGTCAGGCAGGCCCCATGGCTCATGCTGCCCCAATATCTCATCCTCTTGGCGTGGAGCAATCCCTGGGCCTGCAGCATCTCTAGCTCCTACCCAATCTCCTCTCCTTCAGATTCTTGAGTTGCAAACTTACTGTGTGTGCAGTTTTATGGAAAAGGTGTTGGCTTCTGCAGATTCCCCACATTGTCAAAATTGGAGGCAATAAGAGGCATATGGGTGGTCCACTCTGTCCTCATTGTTCCGAGGCAGGAGAATAGAGTCTGGAGGCAAGGAACCGAAGGCCAATTCATGCTGACTTCCTAGAACTAAATCAAAAGGAAAACCCTAACTGTTACAAATGACCAAGTAATAAAAGTACGAGAGGCTACTCCCTTTGCACTGCCCCCTCCACCGCCTTTGTGTGTGGCAGATGAAAAATTGAAAGTACCTCTGATCAGTCCCCTCCTGCAACCAGTCAGACTTGTCATGGGCCAAGTCTTCATTTGCATAGGAGTATAACTTTGTAACTTCAGCCTCTGATTGGTCGCATTCCACAATAAATCAGACTGGCTGTGGGCCACTACTTCATTTACGTAGGGCGTACACCAAGTAATTAATGGGAATATTCTAATGGGTATTTAAAGCCCAGAAAAATCTGTAACCAGGCTCTTGAGCTGCTTGCTCAGGCTGGCTCCCACCTTGTGGAGCGTCCTTTCATTTTCAATCAATAACTGCTTTTGTTGCTTCATTCTTTCCTTGCTTTGTGCGTTTTGTCTATTTATTGTTGGTCAAGATGCCAAGAACCCGGATACCCGTTTTTCTCACGCTTCCAGGAAGTTGCTCTCCTCACGTTAGCCCCAGCCTTCTTTCCTGATTACCAGAGCTGCTACGGCAGCTTTAGGTCCCCACCAGGTGCAAAAGCAGCTTGCCGTCACCTCTTTCACCAGCTCCCACAGTTGTGCTCATTTTAATAACAAATTCCTTGTTCTGTATCACTCGGAGTGGCCCTGCTTCTCTGATTAAACCCTAGCTGAGTCATTCCTCTTCCCTGAGTCCCCAGGTTATGGTGTCTCTGATCACATGGCTACCTCAAAGAAATGTGTTTATGGTAATTGGGCAAAGTCATTATCAAAGCAGGAGGAAAACCTAGAAGTGGCAAGCCTCTCACCCTTATCCTTTCCCTCCCCACAAGGCTGTGCTATTTTCCAAGGCAGGAGCTAGATCCATCTGTCTTGTAGTGAAACCCAACTTAAGGCATTTCGGTATTATTCAATTTTCTACCTGCCCCAGCAAACCTGGGCTGAACTCAGTTCTGATGTCACTGCTTTTGGAGGTTGCATGGCCACCCTTGACCCTTAATGGTTGCTCTCGGCTCATCACTGGCCTCCAGGGCACCTGTGCATGGAGGTGTACTTGTAGTTAATCACAGGTGGCTAGAGTACAAGGTTGCCTAAGGGCTGCATCCCAGAGGCTCTGAAGACTGCTGTTCAAAGATGTTTGCCTTTGACCAGGTGTTTGAAGTCTAAAATGCCACCATTAATAGGCCATCCCTGTGGATTACTCTTCCTGGTGCCTGTTATTAAAAAGCCATACACCTTTGATAAAAGAATTATTTGCAGAGTGTAGGAGAAAATGTGGTTTCTGGAATCAGGTAGTTCTGAAATCAATCTACTTCTGCCATTTAAAATAGCTATGAGGCTGCAATAAAACAACCTCTTCAAGCTGCAGTTTCCTCACCTATTAAAATGAGGATAGTAATATCCAATTTGATATCCAAGACAACAAATGTTAGAAAGTGTCTAGCCCACTGCTTGGCACATAAGTGACCATGAATGAATGTTAGCACTTCCTCCTGATTTCCTTTCCTTGAACTAAATAATGCCTTGGAATTCCTAGCAGGGCCCTGAGTGGACATCATTGCTGTTGCTTTCTCATCACAGTTGGGATCTAGTGGGTGACAGGGTGAGGGTCGGCTGCGAGTGCTTATGTCTGTTTCAATAGAGTAGGGAGAGACATAGCACAGATTAGAGTTAACAGCTAATTTTAGAAGAGAGATTAGGTCATTAGAGGAAGAGGTAAGCTAGTCTCAAAAAGCTAGCTTATTTCCATCCACCTTTCTCCATTTCCATTGCGACCAATCTTAATTCAAGTTGCCTTCTCCTTCCTGGATTACTTCAATAGTCTTACCTGGTTCTTCTGACTATTCTGATCTCGTTTTAGTTTATTCTCTTTTTGGAAGCCAGTGATCTCTTTTAAATGTAAATCCGATCTTAACCCTCTGACCCTTTCCATTATTGGCATTTCATCTAAAGCCTAATCATGGCCTGGAAACTGCTCTATAGCTTGGTCCCTGTCTACCTTCCTCCCTCAGCCTTCTCTCCCTTCTTCCCTCCCACTCAGTAGCTTTTATTTACACTAGAATTCTCCCAGCGTCTTGGGCCAGTGAGCTCAAGACCTTAACTTGTTCTTCTCTCTCTCTCTCTCTCTCACACACACACACACACACACACACACACACACACACACACACACTCTGTCTCACACACACACTTCCTCTTCCATGTGTTTCCATTACACTTAATTCTGCTGGCTGACTCCTACCCAACCTTCATTCACATCTTTGTTCAAATGTGCTTTCTTGAGATTTTCCTAACTTCCCAAACAAAAATAGGCTCCCCTCTTGTTGTTTCTTATAAAAGATCATGTGTATGTCTGGTATATTTTTCTTCTTATACCCTATGTCATGCTTCAAAGTGATAGAATTGTGTGTGTAGTTTCTTTCTGAAGTGTTGCTTCCTCTTACAGAGTGAGTACACAACAGTCCCATTTTCCCATTGTGTTGCCACCAGCTAGGCCACTGCCCCGGACACGTAGTCTCAATAGTGCTGGTTAATGATGAACAAACATGGTGTCACCCTGGGACAAGTCTATCTGTATGGGATTCAGATTTTCTTTCCTTACAAAGAAGCCACAATTCTTGAGTTGGAGTATTTTTTTTTTTTTAATTTTTTATTGGATTTTAGGTTTGGGGGTACATGAGCAGAGCATGCAAGACAGTTGCATAGGTACACACATGGCAGTGTGCTTTGCTTTCCTTTTCCCCTTCACCCACATTTGGCATTTCTCCCCAGGCTATCCCTCCCCACCTCCCCCTCCCACTGGCCCTCCCCTTTTCCCCCCAATAGACCCCAGTGTTTAGTACTCCCCTTTCTGTGTCCATTTGTTCTCATTTTTCATCACCCACCTATGAGTGAGAATATGCGGTGTTTCATTTTCTGTTCTTGTGTCAGTTTGCTGAGGATGATGTTCTCCAGATTCATCCATGTCCCTACAAACGACACAAACTCATCATTTCTGATTGCTGCATAATATTCCATGGTGTATATGTGCCACATTTTTCCAATCCAGTCTATTATCGATGGGCATTTGGGTTGATTCCAGGTCTTTGCTATTGTAAACAGTGCTGCAATGAACATTCGTGTACATGTGTCCTTATAGTAGAACAATTTATAGTCTTTTGGATATATACCCAGTAATGGGATTGCTGGGTCAAATGGAATTTCTATTTCTAAGGCCTTGAGGAATCGCCACACTGTCTTCCACAATGGTTGAACTAATTTACACTCCCACCAACAGTGTAAAAGTGTTCCTTTTTCTCCACATCCTCTCCAGCATCTGTTGTCTCCAGATTTTTTAATGATCGCCATTCTAACTGGCGTGAGATGGTATCTCAATGTGGTTTTGATTTGCATCTCTCTGAACCAGTGACGATGAGCATTTTTTCATATGATTGTTGGCCTCATATATGTCTTCTTTCGTAAAGTGTCTGTTCATATCCTTTGCCCACTTTTGAATGGGCTTGTTTGTTTTTTTCCTGTAAATCTGTTTGAGTTCTTTGTAAATTCTGGATATCAGCCCTTTGTCAGATGGGTAAACTGCAAAAATTTTTTCCCATTCTGTTGGTTGCCGATCCACTCTAGTGACTGTTTCTTTTGCCGTGCAGAAGCTGTGGAGTTTCATTAGGTCCCATTTGTCTATTTTGGCTTTTGTTGCCAATGCTTTTGGTGTTTTGTTCATGAAGTCCTTGCCTACTCCTATGTCCTGGATGGTTTTGCCTAGATTTTCTTCTAGGGTTTTTATCATGCCAGGTCTTATGTTTAAGTCTTTAATCCACCTGGAGTTAATTTTAGTGTAAGGTGTCAGGAAGGGGTCCAGTTTCTGCTTTCTGCACATGGCTAGCCAGTTTTCCCAACACCATTTGTTAAACAGGGAATCCTTTCCCCATTGCTTGTTTTTGTCAGGTTTATCAAAGATTGTATAGTTGTAGATATGTTGTGTTGCCTCCGGTGTCTCTGTTTTGTTCCATTGGTCTATATCTCTGTTTTGGTACCAGTACCATGCTGTTTTGATTACTGTAGCCTTGTAGTATAGTTTGAAATCTGGTAGTGTGATGCCCCCCGCTGTGTTCTTTTTGCTTAGAATTGACTTGGCTATGTGGGCTCTCTTTTGGTTCCATATGAAGTTCATGGTGGTTTTTTTCCAGTTCTGTGAAGAAAGTCAATGGTAGCTTGATGGGGATAGCGTTGATTCTGTAAATTACTTTGGGCAGTATAGCCATTTTCACAATATTAATTCTTCCTAACCATGAACATGGAATGTTTCTCCATCTGTTTGTGTCCTCTCTGATTTCGTTGAGCAGTGGTTTGTAGTTCTCCTTGAAGAGGTCCCTTATGTTCCTTGTGAGTTGTATTCCAAGGTATTTTATTCTTTTTGTAGCAATTGTGAATGGCAGTTCGTTCTTGATTTGGCTTTCTTTAAGTCTGTTATTGGTGTAGACGAATGCTTGTGATTTTTGCACATTGACTTTATATCCTGAGACTTTGCTGAAGTTGCTTATCAGTTTCAGGAGTTTTTGGGCTGAGACGATGGGGTCTTCTAGGTATACTATCATGTCATCTGCAAATAGAGACAATTTGGCTTCCACCTTTCCTATTTGAATACCCTTTATTTCTTTTTCTTGCCTGATTGCTCTGGCTAGAACTTCCAGTACTATATTGAATAGGAGTGGTGAGAGAGGGCATCCTTGTCTACTGCCAGATTTTAAAGGGAATGCTTCCAGTTTTTGCCCATTCAGTATGATATTGGCTGTTGGTTTGTCATAAATAGCTTTTATTACTTTGAGATACGTTCCATCGATACCGAGTTTATTGAGGGTTTTTAGCATAAAGGGCTGCTGAATTTTGTCAAATGCCTTCTCTGTGTCAATTGAGATAATCATGTGGTTTTTGTTTTTGGTTCTGTTTATGTGGTGAATTACATTGATAGACTTGCGTATGTTGAACCAGACTTGCATCCCCGGGATGAATCCTACTTGATCATGATGAATAAGTTTTTTGATTTGCTGTTGCAATCGGCTTGCCAATATTTTATTGAAGATTTTTGCATCTATGTTCATCATGGATATTGGTCTGAAGTTTTCTTTTCTTGTTGGGTCTCTGCCGGGCTTTGGTAACAGGATGATGTTGGTCTCGTAAAATGATTTGGGAAGGATTCCCTCTTTTTGGATTGTTTGAAATAGTTTTAAAAGGAATGGTACCAGCTCCTCTTTGTGTGTCTGGTAGAATTCGGTTGTGAACCCGTCTGGACCTGGGCTTTTTTTGAGTGGTGGGCTCTTAATTGCTGCCTCAACTTCTGACCTTGTTATTGGTCTATTCATAGTTTCAGCTTCCTCCTGGTTTAGGCTTGGGAGGACACAGGAGTCCAGGAATTTATCTATTTCTTCCAGGTTTACTAGTTTATGCGCATATAGTTGTTTGTAATATTCTCTGATGATGGTTTGAATTTCTGTGGAATCTGTGGTGATTTCCCCTTTATCATTTTTTATTGCATCTATTTGGTTGTTCTCTCTTTTATTTTTAATCAGTCTGGCTAGTGGTCTGTCTATTTTGTTGATCTTTTCAAAAAACCAGCTCTTGAATTTATTGATTTTTTGAAGGGTTTTTCGTGTCTCAATCTCCTTCAGTTCAGCTCTCATCTTAGTTATTTCTTGTCTTCTGCTGGGTTTTGAGTTTTTTTGATCTTGCTCCTCTAGCTCTTTCAATTTTGATGATAGGGTGTCAATTTTGGATCTCTCCATTCTCCTCATATGGGCACTTATTGCTATATACTTTCCTCTAGAGACTGCTTTAAATGTTTCCCAGAGGTTCTGGCATGTTGTGTCTTCGTTCTCATTGGTTTCAAAGAACTTCTTTATTTCTGTCTTCATTTCATTGTTTACCCAGTCAACATTCAAGAGCCAGTTGTTCAGTTTCCAAGAAGCTGTGCAGTTCTGGGTTGGTTTCTGTATTCTGAGTTCTAACTTGATTGCACTATGGTCTGAGAGGCTGTTTGTTATGATTTCAGTTGTTTTGCATTTATTGAGCAGTGCTTTACTTCCAATTATGTGGTCAATTTTAGAGTAGGTGTGATGTGGTGCTGAGAAGAATGTATATTCTGTGGATTTGGGGTGGAGAGTTCTGTAAATGTCTATCAGGTTTGCTTGCTCCAGGTCTGAGTTCAAGCCCTGGCTATCCTTGTTGATTTTCTGTCTGGTTGATCTGTCTAATATTGACAGTGGAGTGTTAAAGTCTCCCACTATTATTGTGTGGGAGTCTAAGTCTCTTTGTAAGTCATTAAGAACTTGCCTTATGTATCTGGGTGCTTCTGCATTGGGTCCATATATGTTCAGGATCGTTAGCTCTTCTTGTTGTATAGATCCTTTTACCATTATGTAATGTCCTTCTTTGTCTCTTTTGATCTTTGTTACTTTAAAGTCTATTTTATCAGAGATGAGAATTGCAACTCCTGCTTTTTTTTGCTCTCCATTTGCTTGGTAAATCTTCCTCCATCCCTTTATTTTGAGCCTTTGTGTATCCTTGCATGTGAGATGGGTTTCCTGGATACAGCACACTGATGGGTTTTGGATTTTTATCCAATTTGCCAGTCTGTGTCTTTTGATTGGTGCATTTAGTCCATTTACATTTAGGGTTAATATTGTTACGTGTGAATTTGATACTGCCATTTTGATGCTAAGTGGCTGTTTTGCCTGTTAGTTGTTGTAGATTCTTCATTATGTTGATGCTCTTTAGCATTTAGTGTGATTTAGGAATGGCTGGTACTGGTTGTTCCTTTCTATGTGTAGTGCCTCTTTTAGGAGCTCTTGTAAAGCAGGCCTGGTGGTGACAAAATCTCTGAGTACTTGCTTGTTCGCAAAGGATTTTATTTTTCCTTCACTTCTGAAGCTCAGTTTGGCTGGATATGAAATTCTGGGTTGAAAGTTCTTTTCTTTAAGGATGTTGAATATTGGCCCCCACTCTCTTCTGGCTTGCAGTGTTTCTGCTGAGAGATCTGCTGTGAGTCTGATGGGCTTCCCTTTGTGGGTGACCCGACCTTTCTCTCTGGCTGCCCTTAGTATTTTCTCCTTTATTTCAACCTTGTTGAATCTGATGATTATGTGCCTTGGGGTTGCTCTTCTTGCAGAATATCTTTGTGGTGTTCTCTGTATTTCCTGCATTTGATGTTGGCCTGTCTTGCTAGGTGGGGGAAATTTTCCTGGATGATGTCCTGAAGAGTATTTTCCAGCTTGGATTCATTCTCTTTGTCCCCTTCTGGTACACCTATCAAACGTAGGTTAGGTCTTTTGACATAGTCCCACATTTCTTGGAGACTTTGTTCATTCCTTTTTGCGCTTTTTTCTCTAATCTTGGTTTCTCATTTTATTTCATTGAGTTGGTCTTCGACTTCAGATATTCTTTCTTCTGCTTGGTCAATTCGGCTATTGAAACTTGTGCATGCTTCGTGAAGTTCTCGTATTGTGTTTTTCAGCTCCTATAATTCATTCATATTCCTCTCTAAGTTATCCATTCTTGTTATCATTTCCTCATATCTTTTTTCAAGTTCCTTAGTTTCTTTGCATTGATTTAATACATGTTCTTTTAGCTCACAAAAGTTTCTCATTATCCACCTTCTGAAGTCTAATTCCATCATTTTGTCACAGTCATTCTCCGTCCAGCTTTGTTCCCTTGCTGGTGATGAGTTTTGGTCCTTTCTAGGAGGCGAGGTGTTCTGGTTTTGGGTGTTTTCCTCCTTTTTTCGCTGGTTTCTTCCCATCTTTGTGGATTTATCTGCTTGTCATCTGCGTAGTTGCTGACTTTTCGATTGGGTCTCTGAGTGGACACCCAGATTGTTGATGATGAAGTATTTCTGTTACTTGGTTTTCCTTCTACCAGTCTAGCCCCTTCGCTGTACGACTGCTGAGGTCCACTCCAGGCCCTGCTTGTCTGGGGTGCACCTCTAGCAGCTGTGTCACAGTGAGGGATGCTACCAGTTTCTTTTTCTTCTATCTTTGTCCCAGTATGATGCCTGCCAAATGTCAGTCTTTTGGATATAGAGGGGTCAGGGAGCTGCTTGAGGAGACAGTCTGTACTTTATAGGAGCTCAATTGCTGAGCTGTGAGCTCTGTTGTTCATTCAGGGCTGTTAGGCTGCTATGCTTGATTCTGCTGCAACAGAGCTCATTAAAAAAACCCTTTTTTTCTCAAATGCTCTGTGTTGGGGGGTTTGGGCTTTATTTTTGGATGTTCGTTGAGGTGTCCTGCCCAGCTAGGAGGCAGACTAGCCACTGTTTGCCTGCCAAGGCTCCGCCCTGCTGTTGTGTGGTTCGCCCTGTTGCTGCAGGCTCTGCTGTTCTGCTGTGGTCTCCACCACGCCCTGCGGTGGAGTCTCTGTTGTAGCAGGTTGTCTCAGCAATAGCAGGCTGCATCAACAGTGGGCGTGTATCTCAGTAGGGACGAGTATCCTCGGCAATGGCTGGCTGCATCAGCAGTGGGCATGTATCTCAGTTGGGGCGGGTTGCCTCGGTAATGGTGGACGCCCCTCCCCCACAGAGCGTCTCGGACCGACTGCACAGGGATTGTTTGAAATCGCGGTTTTGTTCGTCCCACTGGGCTAGCCCAAACGCTCTGTCCCTGCAATCCCCTGGGCTGGCCCACTGTCCAAGTCTCGTTCAGTCTCAAGTCCAGCCCTCTCAAGTCTCAGGTTGCCGGTTCAACAGGGCACCCGGACAAGCGCGCCCTGTGGGGAGCGCTGGGTGGGGCCGGCCGCCACCACCCCGGCTGCCAGCTTCGCCGGGCAGAGGTACTGCCTGGCATCCCGCGTCTTTTTTATACTTGGGAGTTTCCCCGTTCTGTGGGCAACAAAGATCAGTCTGGAAATGCAGCTCTGACTCACCTCTCCACGGATTCAACGAGCGAGATGGAGTCTTATAAAAGCCACCCAGAAAGCCAAAAATCCTGTTTACCTCTATATTTAGCCTTTTGTTTCCTGCTTTTTCTTTTTTAAATTGAGGCATAACTTGCACAGAGTAAGCTGTACAAATATTAAGTGTGCAGATGGTGAATTCTTCATACATACACACCCATGGATTCGTTATTCCAACCAAGATCTAGAATAGTCCAGCATTCAGTAAGCCTCTTTGTGTTTTCCAATTCCATAACTCTATCCACACCCTAGACAAGGTAACCACTACTCTGATCTCTTACTCTGTAGATTAGTTTTGTCTGATTCAAAATCTTATGTCAATAGAATCATACAGTGCAGTGCATATATTTTGTTGTCTGGCTTCTTTGGCTCAACATTTTTTGAGATTAATTCAAGTGGCTGTGTGTAGCAATTGTTTTGTTTGTTTTTTTTAAATTATTGAATTGCTGAGTAGTCTTTCAATGAATGCATAATTTCCCCATTTGACTATTGCTGGACATTCAGTTGTTTCAAGTTTGGGCAGTTATGGACATTTTTGCACATGTCTTTTGGTGGACATGTCTTTGGGTTTAGATGTAGGAGTGGAATTGGTGGGTCTATACTTCTTTAAGCCAGGCTCTTTTGTCTTCTGATGCAGCCTTCACAAAATGCTGGCACATCTCAACCAGAATTTTCCAATGTGATAAGGCAGATGTGGTTATCTACCTTTTGGCAGGCTTTTTGCCTGCAGGAATCCTTCATATGGCTTTTCTTTAAGTTCATTTCATGAGTTTCTGTCAAGATCATTTAGCTGTTTGATTCTGAGTCTGTGGTCATGATGGTGCCACAGAAAATGTCACAGGATCTTTAGGGTGTCACTTCACCAGCTGGAAACCTCTGTGGCCAGTAGTACCTTCGCCCAAGTTTTCCTCGGGACAGCTGGGCTCATTCCACCCACTTGGCCCGGCAGGCTGCAGTCAGCTGGAGCTACCAGCCAGATCCCACATTTACCAACGCCAAGCCACGTGCAGAGTGGCAAGGGATGTATGAGTGAGCACAGGTTCCAGCCCTGTGCACAGCCAGGCGTGCTGGCTGCAGTGGTGAGGGCAGCTCCAGGCACCCACCTCTGTTCAAGGCTGATGGTGTACCAGGCATACTGTAAGCAGTATGCTTCCATTGTGGACACCGGGAAATGTGGTGGTGCCCAGAATCTTGGAGACACCAGAAACCACAGAGCCCTAAAGAGGGTGTCACAACACTGGCCTGGGGAGCCCCGGGTCTGAACTCCTCGAAGGGCCATAGCTCTTCTCTCATGATCGACAGTGGGTGGGGGGGGGGGTGTGTGTTTCAGCCTTGTTTGTGTTACAGCTCTTTCAGTCTCTCCATTTGGCAGGTCCCAAGTTTTTGTCTCATGTCCAGGAAGAATGAAGTGCCTGGACAATTGGAGGGTGAGCAAGGTGGAAAGGAGCTTCATTGAGTGACAGAACAGCTCTCAGGAGACAGAGTGGGTAACTCCTTTCCACAGGAGGTCATCCTGGCAGGTGGGAGAGGAGACCCATGGTGGGTAGCTTGTACGTGTAGGCAGGTCATCCTGAAGAGTCAAGGAGACTGAAGTGGGTAGCTCCTTCCCACAGCTGTTAGTCCTGACTTCTGTCTGAGTCTGGCTGAGTCCAGAGTTTTAATGGGCTCAGAAGCGGGGAAGCTGATTGGTTCATGGGCAGCCATGGGAGGGCCTGGAAAAAGCACCATAAGTTCTCACTCTGAGCAGCCTGGCAGCCTGACCTCAGGCTTCAGGCTGTTCATGGCTTCAAGGTGTACCTGGCTAGGGATCCGTCCCTTTCTGGCCAGGAACCTGCCTACCTCTCACCATCAACATGCCATCCATGGCACCTAGGCTGTTTGCACCAAGGGGCACAGGCCTGCGCTGAGCCACCCTCAGTGCCCCCAGCCTCCTTCTGGCACTGTTGGTGCCCAAAGTCCGGAGGGGGCTGAGGCAGGGGGTGGGATTCGGGTCTGGCATGTCAGTGCCACCCTGAGCACCCACCTCCTCAACCAGATTGCAACAGTGTCGGGGCTTAGCCACAACTTTGCTCCAAAATCAGAGCAGGCACCGGGAGTGGGGAGAGTCCAGGGAGCAGGAGCAGACATTTCAGAGCCTGCAAGGGCAAGGAGGGCTTCCTGGCCCTCAGAGCAGAGGGATGCCTGGGTCCAGAGCTGCTGCTTGTTGCTGCAGAGCCGCCTGAGAGTGCAGGGCTCCCACCTGTTGCTGGCCCTGGGTGGCTCCATAGAGCACGGAGCCCCGGCTGCGCCTCCCCTGCTGCAGCTGTGTCCCCCCAGCGGCTGCTCCAGATGGGCTGCTGCCACCATCAATAGGCCAGAACAATTTAAAATCTCAATCTGAAGGGCTCCTGCCATTGGAACTTCATCAGACACCATGATAAATCATCTCTAAAGTAATAATCTGAGCCAGTAAGAAAATATTATTCTACTCATTTAAATCACTGAGTTACAGACACATTTCACAGAAATGTGTTTTTCTAATTACAATTATCATAAGATAATTGCTTTGGCTGTTTCTATGAAATGCTGTAGCTATTCCTGATGTATTATTTATTCATTGGTTTATTGCCAGGGGTAATATTGACTGTTCGCTCTATCCCTGTCATGGGAGGCTTTCTGACATAACTGTGTAGTGTTTTTTTCCCTGTCTACAGGAACACAGAGGGTTAATAAGCTGTGGCCATTAGACAACATTCACCACGTTCTGTGTGCCATTTTCCCAAAAGATAAGTTACACCGAAAGAAGAAAGGTATAATCTCTGCAAATTCGCTTGCTAAAAATATCCTTCTCTAGAAAGGATATTTGCTTGTTGTTTTCATGTTTCTCCTTCGAAAGAATTTACAAACATTTCCCTTAATTCCCCGCACGAGACTAGAAAATTTCAGCTTCTTCCCCAGGCAAGGGAAAAATTACAGTTAGAACATCTTTCACATTTGATATAATGGACCACTTCTCCCCTAGACCATAGAGGGCCCCCCTCTCTGCTCTTAAGAATTCAAGAGGCTTACTAGTCTCAGAGGCTGGGATCACCCAGATGGAGATGAAGTGAGCTTTCAGCAGAGAGAGGGAAGCACCTGGGAAATACCTGGATTCTGCTTTGAGCGGAAATGCAGAGACAACCATATGTTTTGGACACCCACCTCTCAGTGTCCTGGAGTCCTAAGACATCCTGCTTGTTGTGAGGAAAAGTGCCCCCACAAAAGGGGAGGTAGCACCCAAATTTGGCTAAATCCTGAAACAGAATTAAATGACCACATTGAATCTCATAAGTCTTTGAGGAAGATGTCATCATTACCCAATTAAAAATTTTATTTTTTTACTTTACTTTTATTTTATTTTTGAGACAGAGTTCTGCTTTGTTTCCCAGGTTGGAATGCAGTGGCGCAATCTCAGCTCACTGCAACCTCTGGTTACCATGTTCAACCATGTTCAAGTGATTCTCCTGACTCAGCCTCCTGAGTAGCTGAGACTACAGGCATGCACCACCATACTCCACTAATTTTTTGTATTTTTAGTAGAGACAGGGGTTTCACTATGTTGGCCAGGCTGATCTTGAACTCCTGACCTCAAGTGATCTGCCCACCTTGGCCTCCCAAAGAGCTGGAATTACAGGTGTGAGCCAAAGCACCTGGCCCCAATTCAGAATTTTAAACTGAGGCTCAGAGAGGCTGAGTGTCCTGACTAAGGCCACACATCTTCTAAGTGATAGAATAGGGATTTGAATCCAGGCAGCTAAACTCCAACCTGAGGGTCTAAGAAAGAGTGGGCTCCAATTCAGGGTGTCATCTTCCCATCCTCCACTCCACCTTTTCAAGCCTCATCTGAAAATAACATGCAAGATCACCTTTACCACACAGAGGAGATGAAGAAACAAATAAATATAGGGGAGGAGGAAATGGAAAATAGAACTCCCACTGGGGTCTGGCTATTAATGTGTCTGCCTTGTTCTGACACTTGAATAGGTCTGGTTCTGAGTCTGCTATTGAAAGGAACCAAAAATGACCTTGAATTGAAACTCCTGCATAGGAAGGTGCTGTGATGAGCTCAGAGAGACCACAGCACAACTCTGCAAGGGCGTTCAGCACATCGTCACGGTTGCTTCCAGTCGGCCAGGGGGATGCTGACGAGGTGCTTTCCAGATCTAATGAAACTACCTGACTGCCAACGCCAAAGTTGGGTTTTCCTCTCTGTAGGATGGAGAGGATGGAAGATGAGGTGGTCTTTCCAAGGGGGAGCCTGTTTCATCAACAGCTTCTTTAGATGTGTTGACTTTATGGAAGAAGAATCCCAGCTAACAGGAAAATAGAGAGGGGTTTTCTTCAGTAAATACCAGTGTCAGCCAGTCCCTTATCTCTTTGATCTCATCTCCCATTGTTCTCTCTGCTTTCTCTGCTTCAGCCACACTAGCTTCTTACTGTCCCTGGAAAACGCCAGGCATACTTCTGCCTCAGGGCCTTTGCATGTGCTCTTGCTGCTGCCTGCAAACTTTCCCCCAGATAGTCCCATGGCTCTATGCCTTTCCGCAAATGCCCTCTTCTGAGTGAGACCTTCCCTAGTTACCTGTTCTAGCAACAATCGCATTATGAACTCCACCCACCTTAACATGCACACGCACATTCCCATTCCCCTTCCAGCTTAGTTTTCTGGTTAGCACACTCCACCTTATAGTCTCCGATGCATATTACTGACTTACCTTGTTTTTGACTGTCTCCCTTAGCTGAGGGTAAGCTCCATGCAGGCAAGGAGTTTTGTCTGTTTGATTGCTCTCTGTATTCCAGCACCTAGAATAATCAGTAACCAGTACTCAATAACAACATGTTGAACCGGGCACGGTAGCCCACGCCTGTAATCCCAGCACTTTGGGAGGCCGAGGCGGGCAGACCTGAGGTCAGGAGTTGGAGACCAGCCTAGTCAACATGGTAAAACCCTGTCTCTACTACAAATACAAAAATTAGTCAGGCGCACACCTGTAATCTCAACTACTTGGGAGGTTGAGACAGGATAATTGCTTGAACCTAGGAGATGGAGGTTGCAGTGAGCTGAGATCATGCCACTTTACTCCAGTCTGGGTGACAAGAGTAAGACTCTGTCTCGAAAAAAAACCTATGTTGAATGCACAGATGAATGAATTTATTAATCCTAGTTCTGCCATTTAGTAACCAGGCAGGCTTTAGAACGTTAACTTCCTTTCTAAGCCTCATTTCTGCAACTGTAAAGTTAGAATGAGTATTCCATATTCTCTTTGTGAGTTGTGCATTTTCAACAGGATTACAAAAGGATGCACGTGGTACAGTACTCACATGGACTCGGTAAGAATTGGTTTAGTGATTTACATTGTGGGTTCAATGAAAGAATTACCAATAATAGTAGCAAGCATTTGTAGAGTATGTCTATGAGCCAGGCACTGCTCTAAGCATGTATGTTTATTAACCCGTTTAATCTTTACAACATCCTGAAATGTATGTGCTATTATCATCATCATCCTAGCTTTAGACATAAACTGCAGGGGTAACTTTCTCAAGGCCACATGACTAATAAATCATAGACCCTGGATTGGAACTTGGGTCCATCTGTCTCCATGTCTTACCCACTTCAGCATACTGCTTCCACATAGCAAGAAGACATAATTTATGTAACAGAGGCACAGGAAATTCCATTTAAGTCATCAAACCTCTATTTACAAATTTTAGTTTTTAAACTTTGAGATGCCTTCTTGGATCAAATGTGATGATAATTCAATTTCTAAATCAATTGAAACATTTAGATGGAGATCAAATTGTATTTAGCTCCAAGCCACAAAATATCTTTGGCCATGAAATGCTACCATTAAGGAGATATTTGTAAACTGTGTTTTATTTAGACACACTCTGTATAAACATATATAAGACAGTTTTAAAGACAGCAGTATCATTTAGTTCCCAAAGCTGAGTGGAAATAAAAACCAGAGCCATGTAGACACACCCTAAACCTAGCACCTGCTTTTGAGGCTGCTTCAAATATTATCATCCTGTTTTTTTCTTGTGAATTGGCTTCGATCACTTGTGATTCCTGTGCATCTAGCATATCTCATAACCGGCAGTCATTCATAGTCTATTTTAAGTGTGAGCATTAAAATGCTAGGTTTCGTTCATGAGCAAAAACTCAGTGAGGCCGTCTTCTCCATTCTCGGAGCTGGCTCTACAAGTCACTGCACACTCAACAGGGAGGTGCATACACACAAACTTTCCAAATCGTCTTTAAAAGTTTTCAGTTCCCTTTTTTCTTTTTTTGGTTTCTATTGCCTTCCCAGTAATGGCTAAAACATTGCCAGTTTGTCTTGCTTCTTGTGATTTCTCCAGAAGGCCTTATGGCCCAGGAGATAAATTGGGACCAGGTGTTAATATCCCACTGATTTTAATCTGGCTTTTATGTTTTCTTGCAAGGAACAGACATCT
The DNA here is from genome assembly GCF_049354715.1 of Callithrix jacchus. Taxonomy (NCBI): domain Eukaryota; kingdom Metazoa; phylum Chordata; class Mammalia; order Primates; family Cebidae; genus Callithrix; species Callithrix jacchus. Next base: position 67,804,069 of record NC_133513.1, read on the forward strand.
CTTCAAGCCAACTCAAGACAAAGGGGTTTAACATATTGCATTATATTACATTATTTTTAAATGATAAATCTAAGAACAGGAGCCATATCAGATCCTGGCCTCAAGGAATCCAGAACTCAAAGGTGCTTCTAGATTCAAGGAAGCTCCCAAGTCTTTCACAGTAGGAGTTCATGGCTGTTTGATTTCTATGGTTAAGCAACAAATGCCATGTCTTCTTCTGCTCCTAATACTAACTGATGGTTATTTGTTTGTTTCAAGGTTAGGGCACTAAGAGAGAATCTGATTGGTCCAGTCCATCTTTCTAAATAGTCTGTAACTCCCTCTTCAGCATATGGGTTGTCTGCCATTGGCTCAGGTGCACCAGCCAGGGCCAATCATCTCTGGATAGAGGAAGTGGGACACTCGGTACTGAGTGTGGCTTCCTGGGTCTGTCCCTTCAGCAGAAAGTGTGGGCAGGATGGGTCCCCTCAGAAGAGGCTGTAAGTGGGTTGGCACAGTATTGACCTTTCCACAGTACCATTGTGCAAGACGCTGATGTCATATAGCCAAGACATATAGTGGTCTATCAAGGTAAGATGATATTATATTGATGAGGATATAAATGCAACTCAGAAAAAGATCTACAAAGCCACATGCATGTATCTTTGCAATTTGCATGTTTAAAACATAAAACAAATAGCATTATTTCTTTGTGACACGTTTTATCTAAAAATATTTATTCTTTTGCCCAAGTTTAGCTGTCAAAGCTCCACGGCTTTCTCAGGCAGGGCCTCCCAGTTTTGGTGAGCAGACTGCATTCAGCACAATTTCAACCCATGCCATTCAGAGATTACAGTGGGATGACTAAACTGAAGCCACATTCACCATTGCAGTTGCCAGCTAGTTATTGAGGTTTTGTTGTGATTGAACTAGTCAAAACCTATTGATTTGTTATTACCGTTGACTCAGTGTCTGCAATGCTGTGGGCTACAGCTTTAAACAAAGGCAGGATTAATGCCCACATGACTTCAGAGGTCTCTTGTGTCAAATGTGTTATGCGCATTGCGTTATTGATCTCTCCTTTAAGGACTGGCCCCCTTCCACCCAGTGTCCCTGTAGAACAAAGGCTCTATGATGGGATATTTTGATGGAGGCAGGAATGTTAAGGAGCATGAGTTGAGATCCAGGTCTGGATACCTTGCTGCAATGTGTGTGAAGATTGTGGTGGGGGAGGGGGAGAGGAGCTGCTGATCTAAAGGCAGAAAGCATGGCAAACTTGGCCTGCATGACAGTTCTAGTGAATGAAAACACCTAGACAAAGACCAAATGCTTGGATTCAAGGTAATCGTCTTAAGAAGATTCACTACTGATGGTGGCGTCGGTGATCGGCATTTGTATGAACTGCAGTCTCTATTTTTTGAGTTCTCAGCAGAAACCAGTCGCTCTTGTTACCTGGGGTACACAGCCTTCTAGGCATGTTTTTCTTGTGCCCCACATCACTTTCTGTCTTTATTTTTAAAATATCTACCTGCTTTTTCTTCACCCTTGAATGAAAATTTCTTTGAAGACAAGATCAATGTCTGATTCATCCTGGTGTTCCCACCATGGCTCGGAATGTGCCAGGCATTTAATAAATATTCGTTGGATGAATGAGAGTAAGAACCTAATTGCCTTTTGAGTCACCAAATTGACCATGATCCAAATTGTGCTCTCTGCTCAGTGACAGTATTTGGCATAGGGGAATGTCTGAGATGACATCATTGCCAATCGAAGCTAATTTCGGGTCAAGTTTAACTTTGCAAATATCTCTAATGTAGTTACTGTGAAAACACCATCCATACATCTTGTAATTTGTGAAAGCGTGTACAGGCTCCCTGGATTATCACAACAAAGATGGAATTCCTAGGGACAGATCAGGAAAGTTCTTTGAGTGAAGAGAAAGAGAAAGAGGAAGATGTCAAAGAGGAGGAAGAAGAATAGGAGATGAAGATAATAGCTGGCATTTGTTGACAGTTTATTACGTGCCAGGCCTTGTCATGAGCATTTTGTATGTATTAACTCATTTAATACTCACAGAAGCCCTATGGAGAAGGTACTGTCATCCCGTTTTGCAGATGAGTCCAGTGCAAAATAAGGCGGGTTCCCTTTCAGTCCACACAATCTGTTTTGCAGGACTCCTGGGACTTACTTCTCCCGGGGTCTTCCTCTCTCCCTCTATTTCTGTTCCTTGTTCTTCTAAGGAAGCCTTCGGTAGTCAAGGTGATCATTTTTTGTGATTTAATCTTAGAAGGCCATGCTGGCTCTTTACTGGCCTCTTGGAGGTAAGCCTAGATCTTCAATATTTTTCAAAATAAGAGTGTCTGTAAAATGGAGAAATCCATTTCTTGCTGATATTTAGTGCTCTGAGAGCATAACACTGAAGCAGTATTATTTTCAAAACAAAACAGAATCCTCCTTCACAGGTTTGAGAATGGGAAGAGATGAAGGGAGAGGAGGGGTCAGACAGCCCCGACCTGCCACAGCTGTCTGAGTAATCACTCTGACAGTCACTGTGTCTGTTTGGGCAGACCCATTCTTCCAGTCTCACCAGATGAAGACATTCACTGCCTTAAATCTGCTCTGACTTTCAAAGACACTACTTTAAAAGCTTCAGTATTACTTGGCTAAACAATTCTCACTTCCCAGGAAGGTATCCTTAGTTCCCATCTGTTTTGATTGTTGACATTTTGGTTTGGCAATAGGAAAAGCCTCCTCATCAGAAGCTGGAGCCCATCCCTAAGGCAGAGAAGCTAAGTCAATGGCAGAAAGGGTGGATTTGTTCCTAACAGACTAAAAAAAAAGTTACCCTTCCAGGAACTTAGGTATCCTGTGTCCAAACTGCACAGGCAGGAGCAGAGATTACATAATTCTTCAGATATTTTTAATATACTTCACCAAAGTGGAGAATTGAGATGGTATCCAGGGTTCTGGTTTGGCAACACAAATACTTGATATTAGCCAGGGTTCTCCAGAGGGACAGAACCAATAGAATGTATATGTAAAGGAGAGTTTCTTTGGGAGAATTGGCTCACATGATTACAATACGAAGCCCCATGATAGGCTGTTTCTGGAAGCTGGAGAAAAGAGAAGCCAGTAGCGGCTCAGTCCAAGTCCAAAAGCCTGAAAACCAGGGAAGCCAACAGTGCAGCCTTCAGTCTGTGGCTGGAGGCCAGAGAGCCCCCTGGCAAACCACCGGTGCAAGTTCCAGAGCCCAAAGGCTAAAAAACCTGGAGTCTGATGTCCGAGGGCAGGAGGAGTGGAAGGAAGCATCCAGCACTGGAAAAAGAAGGAAGCTAGAAGGTTTGGCAAGCAATGTGATCCCACTTTCTTCCACCTGCTTTGTTCTAACTGCACTAGCAGCCAATTGAATGGTGCCTGCCCACATTGAGGGTGGGTCTTCCTTTCCCAGTCCACCAACTCAAATGTCAGTCTCCTCTGGCAACACCCTCACAGACACACCTAGAAACAATACTTCACCAGTCATCTAGGCATCCTTCAATCCAGCCACGTTGACACCTAATATCAAACATCACAAATTCACCCCTTGTCAACCTGTCACCTATATATATCTCCTGAAATCATACTGAATTTCCAAATAAAGACAATAATAAGGTCATGATTACACCTAACATAATACAACTATCCTTAGTACAACGAGAAGTGCACTAATTCTTAACCTAAATGCTATTACATAAAGCATTGGCACTCAATAAATACTTGTGGAATGAATGAATGAATAGAAAAAGTCTAGAAAGGTATCAAACATAAATGTTGAGAGTAATTATTCTCTTTAAATAGCTACATGATCTGATTTTTCTATTATAAATATGTATTAGTTTTATAATAGTTTTAAAAATATAACTTCAATTTTCCAGGAACCTACTGATTTGCAGCTGAAGTGAGGGCAGAGATCGAGCTGGGTTTTGCCAGCTTTAATATAGCCAAGCTCAGCCTTTTTGCGTATGGTACAGCAGCAGCCCCTGTGGTAAGTTCCTGGAAGACTGGGCCCTTTTCAGGATCTAGATCAAGTCAATACTTTCTGGCCGATGGGGAAGTAACTGCTTTGTTCTCTGAGCAAAGGGCTTCTTAAAAATCACAAGATGTTAGAGGTTGCCTTGCCCAATTTTCTTAGTTTCCAGATGAAGAAACTGAGTCCAAAGAGGTGGTTGGCCTTGAGAAAGTCAGTCATGATACTGGTATTAGAATGCAAGTCTTGTAACTTTGAACACATTTCCGCACTGGCACAGCCAGAGACCCAGAGAGAAACTAGTGGCATCCTCACCTGGTTCATTAAGGAAAATTTAATAAAGGGACATGTTAAAAGGTGTGGGCAGAGTTTGGAAGACCAGCAAAGAAAGTAAAGTACTCCAGGTTGTGCAAAAATGGAGAGATGTTACCGCCTGAGGCCCAGGCAGGTAAGCATGGGGGCTGTTAGATAACCCTAAAGAGCAGGAGGTGGCAGACAGATAGGCACTGGGGCCTTCCATTGGGACACAGCCAATCTGCAGAGACCCAGTAGCAAAGGCAAGAGCCGGGGAATAAACAGCCCAATCTCATTCTTTTCCCAACCAGAATCCAAAGGCCAAGGGAGCATGTCGATGCAGCTCAGAAAGATGGGTGTCCCAGGGCACAGAGCATAGTAATGAATGGCAGAGAGGGGATCTGGAGGAGCCTGTTAATGTATCCAGCACACTTGCCTTCTGGAAGATCAACCTAGTCCTATCATTGCCTTTTGCTGTTTGCCCTTTGATTTGATTTGGCTTCAAGTCAGTAATAATCTGGACAATTGAGGTTGGATTTTGAAAACTATTATTAAAAAAGAATACGTATTTATAATGGAAAAACTATAACATGCAGTGATTTTAAAAATGTTCATGACTTTCAGCATTTATGATTGATACCTTTTGAGATGTTTTCTATTAGTTCATCCAGTCATTGCTGCCATAAATATTTACTGAATTCCAATGCGTGCCAGGCTGTTTCAGACATGTGGATATAGGAGAAAATAAGATAGACAAACTTTCTTTTTTTTCTTTCCCTCAAGGAGCTAATGTTCTAGTGGGGGAAGAGTCACAATAGACAGCATAACCACAATGATAGAATGTGAGACAGCAATGAAATTGCAAGAAGAAAATGAAAGCAGGGCCAAGAAATAAAGGTGTCATGGGGAGTTATAATTTTAGATCAGGTGGTCAGGGAAGTGTGTGTGTGTGTGTGTGTGTGTGTGTGTGTGTGTGTGTGTAGATAGCAAGAGAGGTCACCAGCATGCAATGGCTGCCCTTTGGGCTTTTCCTTGGCTAATTGCTGAGTGTTCAGGTAACAGGGAGTGTAGGTGGTGTGACTTCCCCCCTCCCTCGCAGTTTCAAAATGTCTCTCTTTAAATTTTTTTTAAAGGGCAAAGCTTTCTCCACTCCATACATTAACCACTTAAAAAGTGCCGTGGGGAATCCTCAGCATAAGTTTATTAGCCAAATTCTTGGTGTATATCTGTCCTGTTATAGCTGGGTGACTTGGGGAAAGTCATTTGACCTCTCTGGGCCTCAGCTTCCTCATTTGTAAAATTGAGGATTTTGGTGACAATTAAAGGAAATAAGATTAGATCTGTGGGGGCCCTAGTGGCCAGGACATAGCTCATACCCTATAGATAAGAGTTTCTTTCCTTCTCTGGGTAGGTGTGTTCTGGTAATATTATGGACCCCAGATCCACAGAATGGGGAATTGACTGAACAGCCTATTAATAATAATAGCTGGTGTCAATTGGCTACCTATATGCTGGGCAAACCCTTTACCTGTGTGAGCTCATTAAATCTCCACATTTTCAGATAAGAAAATGCAAGCACAGAGCCTCCTTGCACAGGTGATAGGTTGCAGAAGCCAGGCTCAAGTCCTAGTTTGACTGACATCAAAGCCTGTGCATGCTTGATCAAAGCTCTGTGCACCTTCTCTTCCTTGCCTTGACCTAGCCCTGTCAGGAAGAGTCAAGGTTGGACAGAGCCACAGTATAGAGAGGGATTTTCTCATAATTTGAAAGCTCATGAAGATATCCAGACTACTGGGTAATGGATCATTATTACCCCAGAAAAGCTTCTTTGCTAAATCCCAGTAGGGCAGTGGTTCTGCAAGTAGGGTACTGAGCTGATTACCTGTGGATCACCTGAGTTGTTTATTTAAAAAATACAAAGAGGCTTTACCTCTTGAAATTCTATTGAGTAAGTCTGGGGTAAGGCCTGAGTATCTGTGTTTTATAACACAGTCCTAGGTGTTTCTGATGTATGGCCAGGTTTGGACAATAGCTCTGTAGGGTCCAAACTACTAACGCACCTTGGGGATCTTTTGGTCTTATCTTCTCATTGAAACTGAGATTATAGATTATCACTCTTTCCAGTGGTGGCAAGTGTGCTGGGTAATCTAATCTGGGCTTCATGTGAATCTTTGCTAAAGCTATTGGAGCAGGACAAGGTCAAGTTGCCTTGAAGCATTCATTTGAGAGGCTCCCTCCTGGTCAGCCTACAGACCAGTGTTCTTTGGCCATTTGAAGAACAGTGTATCAGCTGTACAATGGTCCGGTCTACAGTTTGTATTAGGACACTATGACCTTGTCAAACACTTTGCCAAAGTCAAGGTGCACAATGTCTGTGCTCTTCGTTTCCCTAAACATTCTAGAAGCCCCATCAAAAACAAAGTGCCTATGAGTGGCACAATTCTTTGTCAGTGAACCCAATATATACTAGATGCCAGTGATAAGCAATTTCTTTTCTAAGAGCTCAGAAGTCTTTCTTTCCTTTTTCTCTTTTCTTTCTTTCTTTCCTTTTCTTTTTGAGAAACAAAAGAATCTACAGCCTTCTTGATAGGTTTCTACAAATGTGAGCTGAAAAATGGATCACATCAGTCAATTGTAAAATTAATTTGGGCCTCATATGGCATCACTTGGGTCCTGACATTGCATTTATGTCAAGAACAAGGGCTCAGATTGTCAACATACTAGGCACTTGGAAGGCAGGTTGTGGGGAAGAAAGTACTGGTCTTAAAGTTGCACATTTACCAAGTTTCTTTAATAATCAAGAAAGGAAAGAACTACACAGTCATTCATATTCAATGTAAAGGTTTAGCTAGTCTACATTAGAAACCTTGGACCCACACCCTTCCATCCCATCCCTTCCTTGATGACTGCAAATGGGTCATCCTCTCCCCACCGCCATCACAGCAAACAGAGAGCCAAAGTTTTTAACTAAGAGGGATGTTATCTTGTTTTCTAACTTGCCCTATGTTTTAAATTTAATTTTATTTTTTAGAAGTGTTGGTCTTTTCTTACATTTGGGTCTAGGATGGCCGTCAGTTCCCCATGAATCTCTAAATGCTCCAGCCAGTACTTTGAGAGTAAATTTTATTCTCTTAAGGAGATGGCTTAATCAACACTACTCAATATATCTGATCTCTGTGCTACCTTGCTATGTTTGCACTTATGTTTCTAGACCCTGAGTGAAACCCCTTACTTGGCTTGTTTATGTTAAGATATCCTATTTGCATGAGACTTTATGTATAAAACCCTGCATATTCAAAAATTATAGCATTAATATCACCTTGAAGGATTATTCTTTGCTTTAGTAGAGAAGGTTCACTATGTGATCCTTTAAATAATGCACATCACCAAGAAAACATATTTAAATCTATGCTCTGATTTTTGTAATGGTATATCTTGTATATGCTACTCTATACATGTAAAGATTCAGTCTTCTTATCATCCGTTAGTTATTTTCCTTTCTCATAAGTTAATGAGCCCATATATTCTTTGGTCTTGTCATAAATGATGATTCTATGTTATTATTTTTCTGAGTTTATTTTATTTTGAGATGGAGTTTCACTCTTGTCGCCCAGTCTGGAGTGCAGTGGTGCAATCTTGGCTCACTGCAATCTCTGCATTCTGAGTCCAAGTGATTCTCCAGCCTCAGCCTTCTGAGTGGGGATTACAGGTGTCCACCACCATGCTGGCTAATTTTTGTATTTTTAATAGAGATGGGGTTTCTCCATGTTGGCCAAGCTTGTCTCGAACTCCTGATCTCAGGTGATCTGCCCGTCTCAGCTTCCCAAAGTGCTGGGATTACAGATGTGAGCCACCGTACCCAGCCGAGTTTTATTTTTTTTTAATTTTTATTATTTTTAATTGCATTTTAGGTTTGGGGGTACATGTGAAGAACATACAAGATTGTTGCATAGGTACACACGTGGCAGTGTGACTTGCTGCCTTCCTCTCCTTCACCAATATCTGGCATTTCCTTCCATGCTATCTCTCCCCAACTCCCCACCCACCGCTGTCCCTCCCCTATTTCCCCCCACAAACCCCAGTGTGTGGTGCTCCCTCCCTGTGTCCATGTGTTCTCATTGTTCAACACTCACCTATGAGTGAGAACATGAGGTGTTTGATTTTCTGTTCTTGTGTCAGTTTGCTGAGAATGATGGTTTCCAGGTTCATCCATGTCCCTACAAAGGACATGAACTCATCATTTTTGATGGCTGCATAATATTCCATGGTGTATATGTGCCACATTTTCCCTGTCCAGTCTATCATCGATGGGCATTTGGGTTGGTTCCAGGTCTTTGCTATTGTAAACTGTGCTGCAATGAACATCCGTGTGCATGTGTCCTTATAGTAGAACGATTTATAATCCTTTGGATATATATCCAGTAATGGGATTGCTGGGTCAAATGGAATTTCTATTTCGAGGTCCTTGAGGAATCGCCACACTGTCTTCCACAATGGTTGAACTAATTTACACTCCCACCAGCAGTGTAAAAGTGTTCCTATATCTCCACATCCTCTCCAGCATCTCTTGTCTCCAGATTTTTTAATGATCGCCATTCTAACTGGAATGAGAAGGTATTTCAATGTAGTTTTGATTTGTATTTCTCGAATGACTGGTGATAATGAGCATTTTTTCATATGTTTGTTGGCCTCATGTATGTCTTCTTTTGTAAAGTGTCTGTTCATATCCTTCACCCACTTTTGAATGGGCTTGTTTGTTTTTATCTTGTAAATCTGTTTTAGTTCTTTGTAGATTCTGGATATCAGCCCTTTGTCAGATGGGTAAACTGCAAAAATTTTTTCCCATTCTGTTGGTTGCCAATTCACTCTAGTGACTGTTTCTTTTGCCGTGCAGAAGCTGTGGAGTTTAATTAGGTCCCATTTGTCTATTTTGGCTTTTGTTGCCAATGCTTTTGGTGTTTTGGTCATGAAGTCCTTGCCTACGCCTATGTCCTGAATAGTTTTGCCTAGATTTTCTTCTAGGGTTTTTATGGTGTTAGATCTTATGTTTAAGTCTTTAATCTATCTGGAGTTAATTTTAGTGTAAGGTATCAGGAAGGGGTCCAGTTTCTGCTTTCTGCACATGGCTAGCCAGTTTTCCCAACACCATTTACTAAACAGGGAATTCTTTCCCCATTGCTTGTTTTTGTCAGGTTTGTCAAAGATCGGATTGTTGTAGATATGTTGTGTTGCCTTCGAGGCCTCCGTTCTGTTCCATTGGTCTATATCTCTGTTTTGGTACCAGTACCGTGCTATTTTGATTACTGTAGCCTTGAAGTATAGTTTGAAGTCTGGTAGTGTGATGCCTCTCACTTTGTTCTTTTTGCTTAGAATTGACTTGGTTATGCAGGCTCTCTTTTGGTTCCATATAAAGTTTAAGGTGGTTTTTTCCAGTTCTGTGAAGAAGGTCATTGGTAGCTTGATGGGGATAGCATTGAATCTGTAAATTACTTTGGGCAGAATGGCCATTTTCACGATATTGATTCTTCCAAACTATGATCATGGAATATTTCTCCATCTGTTTGTGTCCTCTCTTATTTCGTTGAGCAGTAGTTTGTAGTTCTCCTTGAAGAGGTCCTTTACGTTCCTTATTAGTTGCATTCCTAGGTATTTTATTCTCTTTGTAGCAATTGTGAATGGCAGTTCATTCTTGATTTGGTTGTCTTTAAGTCTGTTATTGGTGTATAGGAATGCTTGTGATTTTTGCACATTGATTTTGTATCCTGAGACTTTGCTGAAGTTGCTTATCAGTTTCAGGAGATTTTGGGCTGAGACAATGGGGTCTTCTAGATATACAATCATTTCGTCTGCAAATAGGGACAATTTGACTTCCTCCTTTCCTATTTGAATACCCTTTATTTCTTTTTCTTGCCTGATTGCTCTGGCTAGAACTTCCAGTACTATATTGAATAGGAGTGGTGAGAGAGGACATCCTTGTCTAGTGCCAGATTTCAAAGGGAATGCTTCCAGTGAGTTGAGTTTTATTTTTTAATAATTGAAGAGCAATTAAAAACATTGAAGAATAACAATGATAGTCACCATGTATTGAGTGTGTTTATGTGAGGCACTGCTCTGTAAATGCCATATGTGCACTCAGTTATTAAAAATATGGATAAATTATGGTATTAGGATATAATATTATTCCCTGTTTATCTTTAACTACTTTGCTTTTCTTCCTCAAATATCACCCCAAATCTTATAGCTTAGAGATAGCCAATTTCTTCCTCCCTTGGAACAAAATAATTCTAATACATTAATAAAAGACTTCCTCATTGCTCCTTTTGTTTTCTAAGTTAATTTGAACTGGGGCTGTATGAATTTATCTCATCTGCTAGCATTGGAAACTTTTACTAAGGAGTGATATTAGATTTGTATTACTAAGCTCATAGTGGGCTTTAAAGATGACAAAGAGTTACTAAATTTATTCATTTGTTCATTCTCATAACAAGAATTTATTGAGTACTTATTGTATGCCAAGCACTGTGTTAGGCATTAGGGAAAGAGATAAGTAACTCACACTCTTCAGATTCCCCTCCAACATCTACCACAAATTATCTAAGTGCAGGGTCTGCTGAAGCCACTGGGTAAATGTCCAGATGCATTTTGGAGGCAGATTTCCTCTGCCCAGTGCTGACACTTCCCTTCCTGATCTTTTCTTATTGTTTGGATACTATTCTTAAGGACTGCTTCAGTTTATGGGACTAGTTCATGCTCTACTGCTTAGTTTGGTGTTGCAAAATCCATATCAGCATTGAATCTCCCAGCCCTACTCCCAGAAGACTGTTTCCACTAAGAGGATCCTTTGCGACTCATGCTCTTGAAGTATCCAGTCATTTAGAAACAGAAGGGAGTTTACCTAGAGGCAGTGATGGTTAGCAGACATTAATTAAAGGATGACGCTCTCACCCAGTCCAAGGGTCATGATGGAATGTTCTTTCTTCCAAACTAGGCAGAAGGTCCAGACTTGTGATTTCTCAGAAAAACTTCAAAAATACCATGTCTTTCTAGCTTCCTTCTACTTTACCCTTTGACCCAGGGTTTGTAACTTGACTTGTAGGGGCCAATTCCTGTAAAATAATGTCCTACTTAGGTTCTGCTCTAGATGTGGGTTAGATTTTCAGCAACCATGGAAATAATTGAGGGGTGGAGGAAGCAAAACCTCAGAGCGGACAAAATAGCAGTCACCAAGGCCATGCACAAAAGCTATGCAGTTTTCTCTGTTGAACAGACTTCTAGGCCCAGTGTTTCAATCTCCTTTTGCTGCTGTAACAAATCACCATGAACTCAATAGCTTAAAACAACACAAATTTATTATCTTACAGTTTTGGAGGATAGAAGTTTAAAATGAGTCTCCAAGGCATCAGCAAGGCTACATTCCTTTCTGGAGGTGTTAGTGGGGAGAATCTGATGTTTTACCTTTACCAGGTTCTAACTTACAGCTATCCCCATTCCTGGGCAGGGGCCCCTCCCGCAGATGGATGGCTTCCATCTTCAAAGACAACAATGGCTGCCCAAGTCTTTCTCATATCAAATCGCTCTGACACTGACTCTCTTGTTTTCCTCTTTCACTTTTAAGAATCCTTGTGATTATTTTAGGCCCACCCAGAAATTGGAAATAATCTCCACATCTCCAGGGCAGTTGATTAGCAACCTTAATTCCATCCATGACCTCAATTCCATCTGTGACCTTAATTTCCTCTTGACATGTAACAAAACGCATTAAGAGATTTTGGGGATTGGGACATGAATGTCTTTGGTGGGGGGTGACTATTCTGCCTTCCCCACCCAGGCTCAACTATACATATCCTTCATGCACAGTTGCGCAAATTTGGCTAATTGATGTTTGAGCTGTCGAAAGTAGGAAGCCCTGTGAGTGGCAGACAACTGTCTATAATGGGAATTGAGAGCTGGGAGCCTAACTTCAAAAACAGAGATCAAAACCAAAAACAAGTCACCCAGTTAACGAGTCACAGAACTCAGAGGTCACAGAGAATGGGGAAGAGTAGCCCTATCCACTTCAGTGGCTCCTGGTAGCATTCTATATGGTACAAAACTTTAAGCTCTATTCGAAATTGTGATCCTGAGTCATTAAGACAACGTTTTATTCAGTTTAAGAAGCAAATATCACACCATCTCATATTTTTTAAAAAAGGATTTAAAAAATAAAACCATAAAACATAGAGGAAATTTAGTGAATATTCAGCTGACTTCTGAAGGAGAAATAATTTTCTAAGCACAAAAGCAAGGGAAGAAAAAAAAAGAAAGCCATATTTGTGTATAAATAGAAGTTAAGAGTTACATATTAAAATCATGAACCCAATTAAAAGGTAAACAGCAAGCTGTGAAAATTATTTGTCACAAATAGGATATTCAATAACCTTAACAAACTGCACTCAACTCAATGAGCAAAGTATTAAGGCCACAAGAGAAAATGGTCATATGTATTATAGAAGGAAAAATATCAGTGGCAAATTAGTATGTGTAAATGTTTCAATTCACTGGTAATGAAAAGTGCAAACATAAGATAGCAGTTTTAACTTATCAGTTTAACACAGATTTTTTTTTTAATGACAGTATTTAATGTTGGTAAGGATGATAAAATATTATTCTTAGAGAATGCTCAGTGTTGTAGATGGTACAAATACTCTGAAAGGCAATTTGATAATATATGTGATCTTACTTATAGGTATCTCTATTCAAAAAAAGTCAAAATAGAGGCAAAGATGTCTACAAACAGATATTAATCCTTATTTATAATGAAAACATAATAAAAATGATTAAATGAAATATAATGCATTTCCATCATGGATTATAATAGAGCCATTAAAATGTAAGTTTTAAAGACTGCTTAGTGATATAGAAAATATTGTGAATTGTGACAGTTATTTTATATTTCAGTATGTATTTTATGCAAGATAAGTGAGCTAAATTACATTAAATGTTAACAGAGCTGCGGGCTTGTTCACAGAGCTGTGTTAACAGAACTATGGGCTTTTGCCTTATTTATTCTTCTCCATTTTTTTAAGCTTTGAAAAATAAGCATGTATTTACTTTTATAGTCAAAAATATAATTTTATTTTTAACAATTAAAAATAGAGATGTGCATAATATACTTTAGAAAGATTTTTAGGTTAAGTGGTTTAATTGTTTTGATGTTTGAAGCTTCAGTGATGAAGACAGTTCATCTACATGAAGTCTTACCTCTCAAGATGGTGGATAAGACATTGCGGTATTTTGGAAATACTGGCTTCCTTTAATGAAAAATAAATCTCTAAAATTATATAATGTGTTTAATGTTTGGTTTCTGCCAGTATTTTCCAAAATGTGTTTCAGGGGGAAAAAAGTACTTAAAGTTGCCTTGCGAAAAAAAGCATTCAGAGTTCAAATAAATTTAGGAAGTACTGAAGACTATGTAGTCATCTTTTGGTGACCATAGAGGACTGGTTCCAGGCCCCTTCTGTCCCCTGCAGATATCAAAACCTGAGGATGCTCAAGTCCCTTATGTAAAGTGGCATAGTATTTGCATTCAATCTATACACATCCTCTCATAGACTTCAAATCATCTCTAGATTGCTTATAATTCCCAAAACAATGCCTACACACCAACTCATTTGCAAGGATTCTATGCAACACTTGGTTTATGGCAAATTCAAGTTTTGCTTTTGTAACTATGTACAGTTTTTTTCCAAAATATTTTTTCCAAGGTTAGTTGAATTCAAGATGCAGAATTCACAAATATGACTGTCTTCCTTCCTCGGAGAGTCACAATTCACATTAGCCTTTTCAAGGCTCTGAAAAGCCCTACAGTAACATGCTTAGTTTTGTTTAGATCAGAGTTTCTCTAAGTGCTACTCTTCAGAAATGTATTGAGTAGCATCTACTAATGTCTCCCTGCCAAATTATGTTTGTGTATGTTACACACCTTGGAAAACCATGAATTTAAGCAAAGCTCAGCTGACTCACTACTAGCTATGAAGCTAAAAGATGTGAGTCCAGTTTTGATTATTTTTTCAGAAACTGTCAGGAAAATTCTAGCTGAGACGATGGCAAGGTTGTGATTGGGCAGGCTTGAGACTCTGTGTGGTAGCTCTGCGCTTAGGAAGACTTCAAGGTCTTTTTCAAGTTGTCAGATTCCCCTCTCCCACATTCCATCACCAGTCCCAAGCCAGTGAGTGGCTGCCAGCCAGGGTCCTCTGAGCTGCTGAAGGCTTCCCTTTCCACCCGCACTATGCAAAATGGGGATGGGACTTTCCAGGCACAGCATCTGAAGGCAGACAGCTTCTCCAACTTCCTGCTCCGAATTGGAGAATGATGTGCAATCCCTTACTATCAACTCTTACAGCTGGAAGGGTGTAAGGGTAGGGTCCATTACTAGAAATTAAGTCTTGTGTTAGAAGATAATGAATATACATGGACTTTCCTGAGGATGGGGCAAATGAGGTTTTGTTTGTTTGTGTCAATGAGCTGCCTGTGAGTGTCTTCTCTCTCTAGTTTTTTGTCCTCTTCTTCCAAGGTCCTTTTGGCCTTTATGAGCCCTTTGATTTTAACTTATAGTTCAGGATTCCAGGCAATGGGCTCTTTTTGGAGCCCGTTATTATTTTCAGGTCCACCCAAGAAAAAGAATGTCTTTGGTCATATTGACATTCTTGGACAGCATTCATTGTTTCACCATGCTTCCAGAGCCTCTGCCTCTTTTCTCTGGCTTCATCAGACGTTCTCCTAGGAAAAGGTGGAAGTGGAGAGAGAGAGAGAGGGGAAGAATCTGGTGTGAACTCATCCACCATCCTACTTAGATTCACAGATGCCCCGTGACGCTGGAGGAGGCTGGGTGGTTCATGATCATCTCATCCAGTGGTTTGTGGATGTCCAAAGTTTGCTGAACAGAGGGACATGTTTCGGGGGTAGTGGGGAGCTGTGAGTAGGTTGGAGGGGGCGCGACTCCAGATCTGTATGTATCACTTCAGCTGCGGCAACTCTATTTTATGTATTGAGGCTTCTGGTAAGGTTTTGTTTAAGAAAAGATCCCTGCTGCTAGAAGAAATGGTTAAAGACAACAGATCCAGCCCAGCTCCATGCACAAAGCCACCATGCAGCTTCTTCTCAGATCCCTCCAGTGACAGGGAGTTCATTACCATTCCATATTTGGTTGTACTAATATGTTGCATGGAACAGAAATCTTCTTCTCTGGAGCTCCTACCCATTTGTCCCATTCTGCTTTCTGGAGACAGACAGAGTTTAAACCAATTTGTAGCTTTTGGCTCCATCATAGCAGAAACTTTGTCAGTTTGGCTCTTTGGTGACTCTCCGGAGCAATGGCTGGCACATAGTGGAAGCTTAATAAGTGATACTTGAATAAATTAATGAATGAGGAGCTTCATGCATCTGTTGTAGGATTACCTTATGATCTAAGTCTTCAAGACCAGCACACCTAAGAGCTCACGTAGTGGCAACCCACTCGCCCCTCCTCAACCTGGATCCTCTCTGTCAAAGGAGTTATGGATGGAGAGGCATATGCTAAGGACTTTTGGACATGGAGCAAGGACCCTTGGGATTTAATTTATCTACCAAGTGCTTCTGGAAAAAAAGCTATACAAAAAAGGGCACTGCATAAAAGCAACTTGATAATCCTGATGAAAGCTACCAGACCCTTATCAGGGAATGACCTATGATCCTGGCACGAGGGTCAGACATCATTGATGATCACCAACATAGTAGGACTTGAGAGGCACTGGAATGTCTCACTGGCTCCCACGATAAGACCAGAAAATTCACCATGAGAGAGTCATTTCTTTGGGTAAAGTACTTCTCTCTCTTTTAAATGTAAACACTGGACATAGAGAGTTGCCAATACCTTGACGTGAATTCGCTGACCTGTTTTCTTTAAGGATAAGGGGCCTTAATGATGCTGGATTCTGGAGAAGGACCAGGCTTCAGAGAGAGAAGGGTCAAAAGCCACTGAGCTAGAGGGTGGAAGGAAAGTACATTTTGTTTAACTGGATAAATATCAAGATAAAACTGCAAGGTGCTTCAGTATGGACAGGGCAATTTGGGGTTGGGGAATGGCAGTCTGGCTCCACATAAACCCTTTAAAATTGCAGGCTCCCCTGTTCCTGCCACTGTGAGTCTTCCACATTAATTTGATATAATGGGAGTAGCGCACTCACACATTTGGGAAGGTAAGAGCTGAATATGTTTAAATAACTATCAGGCTGGCGGGAAAGATATCCAAGCTTGCCTGGAGCCACCTTCTCACCGCAAGGGAAAAACCAGTCCCTGACAAGCACACGCCGATTATTAGCCCTGTGATGAAGTGTTACTTCCTGTGCAGGACATTCGCATTTCTTGAGAAACTCTTTCTCAATCACAGTGAGTGACATTTTTAGAAAATGAAGCTCTTTGTTTTCTTCCTCAATGTGTATGCTCCCCGCTGCCCTTCACTTCCCCCAAATCACACATCCTACCCCAGAGAAGAGATTTAATGAGGGAGTGTGTGTGCCCAGGTGGGGCAGGGAAGGAGAGGGGGCAATTAGAAAAATGCAGTTTACCTGCCCTAGTAGAACTTGAATCACCACACAGACATGTCTTCCTTAGTTTTTGCAGCCAAGTGTTGCTTTCCTTTCTTGTTTTCTTTCCAGATAATACAGCTAATATCTTTTCCTCGTGGGGGTGTATTTACTATTCTGAGATCACATTAACATTACTCATTTAACAATCTGCAATGTTTTGAAACCGACATGTCTCACCATATCCCAGAGTGGGGTTTTTTCCTCCACCTGATGCTTTGGTTGATAAGGACCGCCCATGATCATGACCTTTAAGATGCATAGTCCAGAAGGCATGGGGTTTGGGCAAAAGGCGGCAAAAAGCCTTCCTATCAGCAGGATCATGGTTAACTCCTGCTCAGCAAATGGCAGTGCACACTTCTTCGCAGGTTGGATGCTTTCTGAACTAGAGGAGGCTCAGGAAGCTGCTCTGAGCTGCCCAGACTGAGCAACTGAAACTAAAAGTGAAGCTGTCAAGAGCAGTTTCCTGGGCTTTCAGTTCTGGTTGATTTGATGGAGAGTGGGGTGCTATGTTCTCTAACTGTTTTATGGCAGGATCTGTGCACAGGGGTGGGAGTAAAGACTATCAAGAGATCATCCCCATCCTTAAGGAGTTTTTCAGTCTAGCAGAGAGATAGACATGTAAATAAGTGTCGTAGATGCCTTCCGAAGATATACATACTGTGGCAGATCAGTGAAAATGGGCAGCTGTCTAAGGAGGGCAGAGGAGCTGGGGGGATGAGGAAAGTTACAGAAGACTGAAGAGAGGATGCTTGGACAGGCCTTCATGAAGAAGCAGGCGCTGTCTATGTGGGAATGAAATGCAAGTACATTTTTCTGTTGCCTTTGCAAATACATGGAAAAGCATGATGCTTTGGGGAGCCTTCTAGAACTTTGATGGCCAGAGTATAAACTGGAGAGAGGGAAGGGGGAAAAGTAGAAATTAAATATAGAAGCCAGATCACAGAGCCCCTTGCAGGCCCTGCAGTGGGGTTTTTATTCTACCTCGTAAGCAATGGGAAGTCACTGGCTAGGCTTTAAGGAAGGTGGATGCTATTAGACTTTCATTTCTAAAAGGTCGGTTGAGCATCTCTGAGAAGAATGAGCCTGGTTGAGATAAAAGGCAAGAAAAGTAGTTGGAGACTGTTAAAGTAATTCAAGAAAGAGGTGAAGGTTACAAATATGGCTGTAGAAGAGTGGAAGGATTAGAGAAGGGGAGAATTACCAAGACTTGGTGATTGGGTAGTAGAGGGAGAGTGTTGAAAGTTAGAGGAAAATGAGAAGTCTAAGATCCCACCCAGGATTCTGGTTTGAGTGACTATAGATGACATGGAGTGAAAGGTGTGTAAGATCATTAATTCTGTGTTGTGCAAGTTGAATTTGAGGTGTTTGTGGGACACCCAAGTGGAGAGGCCCAATATGCAGTTGCTTATGTGGGTTTGATGCACAGAAGATAGGTCAGGGATGAGGAGAAAAATATGAAAGCTGTTGATGAGTAGGTGACTGTTGAAAGCATGGCAGAGGAGGTCCTGTCCTGTGGGAAGGGCAGAAAGTCAAGGACAGTCCCTCAAATTGTCAACTCAAAGCTGTGGGCAAAGAAAGAAAAGCCAGAAAGGGCAACTACAAAGGAGAAGAGGAGAAATCTGTCAAGGAAGGCAGGAGAGAGGTTTCATGAGGGTAAAACTGGTCCACAGTGTCACATGCTTTAGGGAGACCAGTGAGACAAAGACGAAAAGTGCGTACTGGGTAGAGCACTTGGTGATCTTGACCCAGGGCAGCCACAGTGTGACCCTGGTTGTGGTGAAATCAGCGTAGGTGGAAAAGAGAGGTGAGCGAGTGGAGGCAATGCATGCAGAAGGCTTGCCCAGGAAAAGGAGAAAATAGCTTCACCAAAATATTTAGAACTACTGATTTTGTCTGAAAATCACAATCAAAAAAGCCAGGGTAGCGTGCTAGGGTGAGAACGGTGATTTTGAAACTATTGAGAACCTCTCGCTGTGTTTTAGGCACTGGGCTGAGGGCTTTGGCATTACAGTCTTGAGTATTTATGTTTTATTGTATTCTGTCCTTTCATTTTCCTCCATGATTTTGCAGACACTCTCCCCTCCCACTTCAGATTCTATCTCTGCTTTAAGAGATACAGAGATTCTTTTTTTTTTTTAAGTCACTGGAAGATTTTTATTTGAGTTTATTAAAATTTTTTTTGAATACATGCACAAGGTAAAAAATTAAATAGTACAGAAGGACTTAAAATGAAAAACACAGTTTCCCATCCCACCCTTTTGAAATCTAGTCCCATTCCCTAGAGGAAATGTATTTAATGATATTTATTTTAGATTATCTGGTAACTACCTTTCTAACTTTAAATAATATGTTTGAACAATAATTTCTTGTTCAAACAAGAAAGAGATAGAATCTTACTGATTAGACAAGAACTTAGACAAGAAAGCTGTCAAAATGGAAATGGGGGTAGAGTCTTGGCCATGTCAGGGGAAACAAGCACAGAGGCCCAGGGTAGTGAGCATGTGTCCTGGGAGGCGGTGGGGCCAAGTGCCCACCACACTATGTTAGGCGGCTGCAGTATTGTTTTGAACAGAATATCCTAAACCCGGCCTCTTCTAACTGTATGATCACAAAGCCATAATCACGGATTCCAAAGGGTTGGGAGCCTCAGACGACTGAAAAGTCAAAATGCAGATGTGACAGTAATACCAGAGACACACCTTCCCGAGTGCAGAGGTGGTGAAATGAGAGAATGAACGGTTGGAACAGTTGTCAGGGTTTCCAACTTCTCTAACTTGGAAGGAGTCATTAGGTGAATCAATACATACTCCCACTCACACCAGCAGAAGCCAGAATGACCTAGTGGGTAGATAGGGAGTAGCAGTAGTAATACAACTTCTAAGTGTTTCCGCATTGAGTTTTTAATAGAGTTCAGGATCTATCTTCACCCCTTGTCAAGGGTCAAATCCAGTCCCTTCTATCTCTTCTTACAGCATCCTTCTTCCTTCCAGGAAAATGGCTTCTATATTTTAAGCTCAGAGCAAGTACCAGGCACAGCACTACGCATACTGAAGATATTCACTTACTTTCATTTTGCAGCCACCCTATTACCCTATCTTACAGCTGAAAACACTGAGGTTTGGGGGATTAAGTAACTTGTTCATGATACATTGCTAGGTGATGGGAAAGTCAGGATTCATGTATAGCTGTGTCTGACTTTATACCTGTGCTTTTAATTAAGTAATTAGTCATAACCAAGATATAATGTTTGACTTTTGTTTTCAATTGGCTGTTACTTCTTAAAGTATTACTTCCTCCTACCCCAATTTTTTTTTTTGAAATGGAGAGAACTTTAAGAATCTTGAAGCCAGGCATGGTGGCTCATGCCTGTAATCCCAGCACTTTGGGAGGCTGAGGTGGACAGATCACAAGATCAATAGATCAAGACCATCCTGGCCAACATGGTGAAACCCCATCTCTACTAAAAATAAAAAATTAGCTGAGCATGATGGCACATGCCTGTAATCCCAGCTACTCTGGAGGCTGATACAGGGAAATCACTTGGACCCGGGAGGCAGAGGTTGCAGTAAGCCGAGATTGTGCAACTGCACTCCAGCCTGGTGACAGATTGAGACTCTGTCTCAAAAAAAAAAAAAAAAGGAATCTTGAATATTGCTCTGATATATAATGTATTCTTAAAAACGTGACAATCAAAGGTATGGATATCAAGCAATAAGACTTAGATGCTATTTGGTTAAGGGGTAGGAGGACTCCCAGAGATTTAGAAAATAGTTATAAAAATGCTGACTGTAGCTTGCCTTTTGGATACTATATATGACAATAGAGTCCCAGAATTTCACCATGCTCTTTAATTTGTTCTTTGTCTTCATAATTGAACAATCAACCATCCTCCATTGAGCATCCAATTGAGGCTAAAGACTTGCCACTTATAGCACACTTGATGATTTCTATTTTTGTCTTAATTTTATTAAATTGATGAGACCTCTCTGCTTATTTTCACTAATATCAGCACTTTCTTTTTCTGTTTCCCAGTCATTTTTGTTAAACGCAATTACATATTCAATTTCATGAATCTCCCATTACCAACATGGCACTATTGTTAAACTGAACAGTTTTGTGCAGCTCCTTTTGGGAAAGCACCCAGCGTTCTTTGGTCAGTGAATGAATGAACTCTTGAACTCAGTATGTGTGAAATAATTTAGGGGTAGGAGTGTCTGTAGTATTGAAAGTATGGGCTGTAAAACAGTTAACATACGAAAATCAAGGACTATAAGTAGATCAGTTTAGTAAGTATTTAAGGAACACCTAACATATGTTTGGCCTTGTAGACATAAAGAATTGATCCTTGATCCTTTTGAATGGGCCAGTTCGTGGGGGGTGATATTTGGGGTTAAGAGGAATGGCAACAAATTTTTTTGATCTAACTTCCTAGGTGGCCACCACTTGGGTTGGCTTCATGTACTATGTTATTCCAGCCCACTAAACAGCCTGAACCTACTTAGCCTGTCATCAGGGCGAGGAACTAGATAAGTGGAGGCAATAGTAGGACAAGAGGGGGCATGCAAAATAGAATTACACCAGTCCCCTAAATGTTCCCACTTTCTCTTTCCCATAAGCTGACTCTCTGCCACAATCATCCAGAGGCATGGACTTAAGAAGTATGTCCTGCCAAGTGTGTACCTTTAAGGTGACAGCATTTTTTCCCCTAATTTCCATCAGCTACTTCTAATCCATTGGTGTCTCTTTGACACAGCCCAGGTTCAATAGATAGGTTAGAACTGGACATACTTGACTGTTCTGGTAGCCAGTGGTCAGCTGAGGGAGTAACCTCAGGCTGTGACCACCATCTTCACTTGGCTCC
The DNA here is from genome assembly GCF_049354715.1 of Callithrix jacchus. Taxonomy (NCBI): domain Eukaryota; kingdom Metazoa; phylum Chordata; class Mammalia; order Primates; family Cebidae; genus Callithrix; species Callithrix jacchus. The sequence continues at coordinate 67,825,814 of NC_133513.1, forward strand.
CCAGAGACTCAATAGAAAAGAAGGAAGAGGTGACCTCACCCTCTTCACTGGTAGAAGATTGCACGTACCTTTGGGACATCTGAAAGGAGAATGTGGCCCTTTCAGAGCTAACATTACAGATCACAACAACATACTGGACTCGGTGTACTCCTCATTCCACTAGGTTCCCTTAGGAATCATCATTTCAATTAGACCCATAAATCCTTTTAACTTATTTGTCTGCAAAGGCTATGAAACGTGATGTCACTTTATTTCTTTTTAAAGAAGGCATTGACCACACAGGTGGTGAGCCTCATGGTGACATGGAATAATTTGACATCTTTCAACCCCTCTGGTCATTTCAGATTGGCCAGGAAATACAGCAGTGACTGGACATATGGGACCTTATGATGGGATTGTGAGTTCAGCACCCCCAGTGTTGGTCTTGTGCAAAGAGGAAACCAGGAGGAGGAACTGTTCATCAGCACCCATGCACACCCACGCGTCTATAATTACCAACAACAGTTGCAGCGCAACCCAAAAACATAAACACGCTGAGCTGGCTGAAGCCCAGGGCTCTATTTATAGTCTCCATGGACCTACTAATAGCCTTAACACCCTCCTTGAAACAGACCCCAAGGAGCAGGGCAGGGCAGGGCAGGGGCTGTTGCGGTTGTGAGGTGAAGCCACTGCTCTATATCTTCAGTTCAATGTGGCCCACACGTGAATGGGCCATCGAAAATATTCAGCCACTCTGAGAGGTGCACATCTCAAAATAAACATTTTCCCAAGCAGGCCAGACAAGAGCACAGAGCCAAAGGATTTCCAGTTCAGACTCGGAAATTATAGGGTTTAGCTGGGAGGTGTGACAGTGGCACGTCATCGTTGCTTGTACGTTTTGCCTGAACTATGTTTGTTCAAGCAAGACAGGAAGTGGCCAAGAAATATGACACAGTGGAAAGAGCAGGGGCTGGGGAGTCAGAGGGCTCTACATTTAGCTGGGTAGCCTTGAAAAAGTTTCCTGACCCCTTTGAGCCTCAATTTTCTCTTCTGTAAAATGGGAATACTAAAAATATCTATCTCTTAGGAGGCTGTTAGAGTCATATATAACATGCAGATCTTCAAAACAGAAGTTCTGATAGTACCATTTTTCATAATGCATTATTATAAATCAGGATTTCTGAACAATTTGGCCCATATAACTCACACTGAGTATTTCTATCATGTCTTTGAGATGGTCCATGCTACTAAAACAAAAGGTAAAGAATTGAAAAATATTTTAGAGATTTTTCTCTTGCATAGTTGATGTTAAAGTTATTTCAGAAAGTTGAGGACAAATTGGTTTGTTCCATTTTCTATAACTTCAATATTCAACGGATTTATTTATTTATTTTATTTTTGTAGCATGAGTGCAAATTTCATTTCTTTAATATTTTAATTAGAAGTGTCCATGTGATGGGAGTGGTAAATAATATTATGTCTAAAGTTCAGGAAAATAAGCAGAGAGATTCTATAGCTTGGTAAAATAATTTTAATTCTTAAAAAGAATCAGAGAGGGCATTGCAACCTTGCAACCCGTTTTCCCCTGCTCCCAATGCCATCTACAATATCCCTAAGACATGGGCTCCCAGACCCTGCTGGAACCCTTCAAGAACTAGGGACCTAACAGTCAGTACATTCCATTTTGGGAGCCACTCAAGTGATTAAGACCTTCCTTCTGTTGAGCTCAACTTGTTCTCTCTCTTGCTTTCATTTATTGGCCCTGTTTATCCTTTGAGAACAAAAGAGAGTCAACTTCTTCCTCTGTACGAGGCTCTTCAAACTTTAGAAGAATGACACCACAGCTTTCCAAGTCTTCCATTCTCCGGGCAAACATTCTTGGCTCTCTCCATAGCCACGGAAAACTCCTGATCTCTTACTCAGTTAAATTCTTCTCTTGTTTGTTTGTTTTATTTTTTTTTTAAGCATTACTAGTAGTTCCTCAATATTCCCTCTCCTCCTAGCTGCCTTTGATTCTCCATATATGGACTGAGTCTAAGCCTGTAAGTCACATGCAACTTCATTTTACAATCTGTCTCTCACTTACTTGGGGGCCACTTTCTTTCCCTTAGTTTGTTGATGTATATTTAGGAAACAGATATCTCATTTTGCTTTCATATTAATCCAAGTGAAGTTTGAAGGTAAATCTACCGCAAACAAAAAAATTACAAAGATCATTCCAAAGTAAAAAAAATTAATATTTAATTACACAGCTTCAGGAGTTTTGTTTTTGTTTTTGTTTGTTTTGTTTTCATTAAGACAAATCTTGCTTTGTTGTCCAGTCAGAGTGCAGTGGCACAGAACCTCTGCCTCCGGGGTTCGAATGGTTCTCCTGCCTCAGTCTCCTGAGTAGCTGGGATTGCAGCTGTGCATCGTCACACCCAGCTAATCTTTGTATTTTTAGCAGAGACAGGGTTTCACCATGTTGGTCAGGCTGGTCTTAAACTCCTGACTGCAGGTGATCTACCCACCTCAGCCTCACAAAGTGCTGGGATTATAGGCGTGAGCTACCATGCCCAGCCAGCTTTAGGTTTTCTTTTCTTTTTTTTTTTTTTTTGAGATAGAGTTTCGCTCTTATTACCCAGGCTGGAGCGCAATGGCGCGATCTTGGCTCACCGCAACCTCCGCCTCCTGGGTTCAGGCAATTCTCCCGCCTCAGCCTCCTGAGTAGCTGGGATTACAGGCACGTGCCACCATGCCCAGCTAATTTTTTGTATTTTTTTAGTAGAGACGGGGTTTCACCGTGTTGACCAGGATGGTCTCGATCTCTTGACCTCGTGATCCACCCGCCTCGGCCTCCCAAAGTGCTGGGATTACAGGCTTGAGCCACCGCACCCGGCCCCCAGCTTTAGGTTTTCTATATAAGTATAGATGAATTCCATGTGCCCTTGAAAGCATTGTACTTATGTGTATGTGGACATATGTAAAACCTCTAGCCATAAAACCCTATAGTACAGCCATTGCACAAGGACCAGAATGGTGTTTACTTGACCCACAGTTCTTTAACCTGATCCCGTACATGTAATAATAATGGCAGCAACCGCAGCAGCAGCAGCAGCAATAGTGCTCATAACTTACCAAGAGCTTGTTACCTCTTAGGCACCATGTTAAATGGTCTAACTTTTTAATATAGAAAATTATGTAATAGATACTATTGTACCCACTTAACGAAAAGGAAAATCAAGCCTCAGAGAGTTGAAGTAATGTTGCCCAGCGTCCCTGGATGAATAATTGGCCCCTGATGGGATCTGAGCTGTGGTTGTCTAATCCCAAAGTCCAAGCAGCTGCTGTTTAGTTATTTGAAGTAACGACAGCACAGACAGGAAGGGAAGGAGGAATACTACAAGGATTCACTCAAATATGAATTCAAAAGAATGTGTCATTACTGCGCCCCACTGGAACCAAGACAGAGGCCCCAGGAGCAGAGGCTGGGAGACCCTCAGAGGGTCCCTAATGCATATGTGAGAGACACAACCCAGAGGACCAGTCCAGGGAGAGCTCAGTGAGAAAAGGACCAAATGAAGGGATTCGTCCATTTGCCCAGCGCAGAGAGTTACACACACATGACTGGGCCCCACTATCAGTGTCAGCATTTACACCGTAAAGCCATCCATTTACAGACCCTAGAGGGACTCATCACAATTCTCTCTCATCTGGACTTTAAAGCCTTGTTCACCAGTGGACACTGCAAAGCATAGCTACCTGGTTTGCTACAATAACTGTGCCTTCGCAAATTAGACTCAAAGCAACATTTTGTGAATTCAATCCCATTTAAAACAAACTAGGACAGCTATGCCCTTCATAATATTAAGTGTAATAATACACGATAATAAACCGTGGTTAATTATTTTGTAAAGTGAAGAATTGCTGAGAAATAATTCCCAAATTTCTTTTTAAAGCCTAAGTATTATTCTAAGATGTCAAATCACCTCTTGTTCACCTCCCATAGAGTTCAGTGTCTGCCTCACACACAGTAAATTTAACATACAAGCAAAGGGGGCAGGAACCGCTATGATAATAATTCATATTTTCATGTCTTTTCTGTTTTCAGCCTCTCTCATGTATGTTCTTATATCAGATGTGAAGTAGTTCAAACTCATATAGTTAGTGTTTTTGCAGTTAATGAAATTGTTCCCTATCACCACTCCATCTTACCAGAGAAGGAAGACTCAGGCTCACAGAGAGGTAACTTAGCCAAGGTCACCCAGCTAGAAAAGGATCAAGTCAGGATTTTAATTTATGTCTTTTTAAAACCAGCATATCATGCAGACAGGATTTTAGTCCGTGTCTTTTAAATCTGGCATATCATGGGATTTTAAAGCTCAGATACTGGATGATTTTTGAGCTATTTTGAGGGAAATGGTAATTGACATTTAAAGATATCATGTCTCTTAGCAACCACAAGAGTTTCATGGAGTTCATTTGATCTTCAACGAGATTCACACCCTGAACCAGGCTAACCTATATTAAACTGTTGCCCTCCTAGGTTCCCAGGGGCCATGTGGTACACAACATATTTTGCTGTTTCTGGGTGGGGAGGGGGAGGAGGAGTGGGAGAAGGAGAAGGGTAGGGGGTGGTTACTGTGACTAAGGGGCATGTCATCAACCAGAAATGAATTATAAAAAATTCTTGCCCTTTCCCTGATACTGAGCTGGCCAGGGCACAGTCGAATTGCTAAAAGAGCAAGAACAAACTCCAGTTTACAACCCCAAAGGGAGGGGTAGCGTAGGTTTCATCCTTTTTCTCTTCAGTATTCTCAGACCCTGGTGCTGTGCTGTTCTAAAGAATCTTTTTGGTGCAACTGTGAAAAAGTACCACTTGCTCTTTTGGTAACAGGAATTTGGACATTGAAGACATTTTTTCCCCCCTCTCTCCTCATGTATCTATTTCATATTTGTTTGTATGTTTATTCATGTATCTTTGTATAAACACAGCATAAAAAGATGATTTTTCTGAGAAAAGAAATGACAACGGCAATCTCACGATCCTAACTCATCAACTATTTTCATTTCGGGAGTTTTCAGCAGGTGTGAGTGAACACATAACACTCCTCCAGAGGCAACACGGTGGTCTGCTTCTGTGCTTCACTCAGTAGCAGGATGCAAACAATCCTCATGCTTTGAGCACGCTTTCTAATACCTTTTAGCTGATCCTTAAAATGTAAAACTGATGTAGGACAGTTTTAACATGTGTTAATGCAGGAGTTAAAATCGCAAAGATAAGAACTTCAGAGTAAATGAATGTCTAACTGGGTGAGATCGTTCACTTCCCTAGGACAGGTGTCCCATCTTGCTGCACATGAACAGGTTCCGGAACTGGCTTGGGGTTATTCACCCACAGAAGGTCCTATGTATGATAACAGCACACTCATCAATCAATGCACAAGCCCTACTTTGTATCAGGAACAGTGGTAGGCACTGGCAATACTAACATAGGGAAGATACTCTTTTCTATTCTTGGGAAATTCAGAATATAAAGGCGAAGACAGATGTTGAACCTGATACATTTTAATGCAATAGACATTGCAGACATATAGAGGGGGGTATAGGTCTTTAAAGAAGGGAGTAGTGACCCCAGAGAATTCAGGAAGTCTTCCTAGCAAAGGGGGCATTTGGTGGAGTTCATTTGAACACAGGCATATTTGCTCTGCTAGGGATATTTCACTAAATAACTCTTCTCTTCATTTTCTCTCTGTTCTATTATCTCTCAGTCTGTCTCCTCCCTACTCTCTGTGGCTCCCCATTCTCTCTTGGGGAAAGATAGCTTTACTTTGCAGACTGGTAGAAAATAGTAGTCTAAACATTATGGCATGCCTGAAATGCTGTCTTTCCCTGGCTTCTACTGTCTCTGGAGGCCCATTAAGGTTTTATTCTATTTTTTAAAAAAGCCTTCTCCCTCCAGTTCCTGTCTGCTGTGAGCTGTGGGTAAAGCAAACAAAGTCACAAATAATGTCAACACAATGTGCAAGGAAGCCAAGGATAATAGCATACACTGTAAATTGAATGTAAAATGACCACACATTAGTATATAATTGGTTGTTTCTAAAGCTGTGGTTGTTCTATCCCTTTGAGACCACATACCTCCAGGTATCAGGAGAGAAGAACTTTTAATATTTAATATGCTTTCCTCTGACACCAGGCTCTGGAGGAAGGTGACCGTAGATCTATAGGTACAATCTCCAGCCCGGACACAGCCATCTGAAAGCCCCGGGTATTCCCTCATTCTCCCTCAGAGCAGTGGGAAGAGCCCTGGAAAGGCAGCGAAACCCAGAGCGCTGAGTTTAGGCGTGTTTGTGCTGGCCCCTTGCTTTCATCCCTGTCACTATGGGACTCATTTCCAATGCCCATGCATCCATTCACACCCACATAAACTGCTGTTTCAAGTACCCTCATTCCTTTCTTCAATGCCTTTTCCTCACAAAAAAGCTAAGTTTGGCTTGACATCTCTAGAGGGCTCCTCTTCATAGGCAACCAGGAGCTGAGAAGACCTCATTCATGCTGAGATACTCCTGTCTTCAAGAGAAAGTGAGTCAAACATGCGGCTCTGCAAATACGGCTGCCCGCACTCTGCATCTTCCCACCCCACGCTCACTCAGTCGTCCTTCAGCATGCTTCTGAGTTGTTGAAACCTCGAGTATTAAATTCTCAAGTGAAATGGGACTGCTGCTGTCTCACTACCTTGCCTGGCTCCCACAGCCTCCAAATAACTTCCAAGTGCCAGCCCACTGCCTTGGGGGCCTGCTCTGAGCTAGTTCTTGATCAGAGCTTTGGGTAGAAAAAGACAGAAGAGATGTGGCTCCTCTGGTGCCCTGAGAGTTGCTCTCTGCTTATGCTGGGACTTCTTTCTGCTGCTGGCTGCTTCCATGCAAATGGGAAAATATGCCTCCATGGTTCCACGTGTTATAAAGTATTTTTTATTTATTTTATTTTATGTTTATATTCATTTTTAGAGAGCCTTGTCTCGCTGTGTTGACCAGGCTGGAGCACAGTGGTGCAACCATAGCTTACTGCAGCCTCGAACTCCTGGGCTCAAGCGTTTTTCCTGCCTCAGTCTCCCAAGCAGCTGGGAATACAGGCGTGTGTCACCACACCTGGGTAGGTTTTGTAGCTTTTTCTGTGTTGACCAGCCTAGTCTTGAACCCCTAGCCTCAAGTGAGTCTCCTGTTTGGCCACCCAAAGTGCTGGGATTATAGGTGTGAGCCACTGAGCCTGGCCAGTTATGAATTCTTTACCGGCATTTTGAGGACTCATTTGAATCCAGCCTCAGGTACCACCTAAGACAGATTCCCAAAATTCTTCCGTTCTGTAAGTAAATTTTGCATACTTATTGAATTATTTGAAATTACATATAATATATATAATTATATATAATTGACTAAGGAATCCTATTGTGATTCAGATGTAACTGGGTGCACAGATAAAACGGAAGTTCAGCAAATGTAAAATGGAAAGGAGAGAGAGAGCAGGAGGGAGAAATAATACCGTAAGATAGGCAGAAATACAGTGATGTGAGAGACAAGGTTACTGACAACTGGAAAACTTAGTGAACTCTCAAAGCAGATCACTTTCTAGTTCTATAGTATTGGTCAAGTTGCTTAATTGCTCTCAGCCTGTTTCCTCATTGGTAAATCCATGTGGCTTTATGAATTAAATGAGAAAATGCATCCAGGGAAACTTTGCACAGTACATATCACATAGTTGGAGCTTAATCAATATTGTTGATCAGTATTATGACAGAAGCTTGCACAGTGAGCATGCAGTGGAACCAGTGGTTGGAACCACATCTAACTCTAAAATCTGCTCCTGCTCCACCACTGAGGGGCTTCCATAAGGCCACACCTCTGTTCTGCTGTCATCTCTGCTCCTTCTGAGAGTCCAGTTCTAGGAAGCCAATGCCTCACTGCCTGCTGAATCACTCCCATCAGGGATCCGGCTGTGAACAACACGCATTTCCAGCTCTCTAGTTGCTTAGGTCTTGTCTTCCCACAAGCTCAGGAGGCAGCTGAGGAAGCCCATGGGTCTTGCCACCAAGACTGTACAAGAGAGGCCGAGCGAGGACCACAGGGACTCTTCCATGCCAGATTATAGCCCTGTGAAACCCCTGCCTGGAAAACAGGATCAACTGGCAAGATAACGGACTGTGTACAAAATAGTCATTGGAGAAGAAAAATAGGAAACCAACAAAACAGCTCTTTTCTTAAGCCACGTGACCATGCACATCTCCTGAGTGCTCAGCTACAGCAGCCATGGAAGACGTCCAAGGATTTCCAAGGATACAGAGAAAGGTGGCTCAAATGATCTGGGGAACAGGTGGGGTTTTGCAAAGAAACTGGACAATGAGAATCTCTCAACCCAGAAAGATGGTGGTTTGTATGTCCAAAAATCTAAAAACAAATAAATCAATAAAAAGCAAAAATAACTAGCTAATATAACCACAGGTAGTCCTCATCACCAAATGCCAGACTATTTAGAGAGACCCATGTGAACCTACAGCACATAGTTAAGGAAATGCTGAATTATGAAATGAGTAAGAAAGAAACAAGAAATCTTGCTTTTAAAATAGCATCATTAAAAAGTATTCTTTATTACCTATACCCTGCCTATTTCCAAAAAAAGGATTTGAGGCTGCAGTTAAAAATGAAATCGACTTTGGGATAAACAAAAGGAGGCCCTTGCCTGCAGGAGCGTCCTGAGGTGGGAAGGTAATTTTTCTCTTCAGAGGTTGACTTCCATGTCTCTGCATAAGCAGGTCCCCACACCCCTGATATCATGATGCTGAAATACAGCCTGGTAGGTACTTTCTTCCGTCTCACTGACAGACCAAAAAATGGAGGCCTAGGGAGTGGGGAGCATCTAAAGAGCACAGTGTTCGCTAGTGGATGGTCAGTGTCCAACTCAGAAAATGGAAACCATGATGAGTGTTTGAAACAGAGAGGATTTAATGCAGGGAATTGGATTAACAGTGCTTGGGGATGCAGAAAAGCCAACAGGGGCCAGGGATGCAACCTAACATTATGAACAGCAGAAAGTCACAGGGCTCCTGGCTGCAGAGGAAAGGGAGAGGCAGGATTGTGGGAGTCTAGGAGCCACTCTCTGTAATCTGGAAGGCCATTGGTACCCCTGTGGGAGCTGGTCCCACAGAAGTTATGGACTGAAGCCTGGCATGCTGCCTGAGGCAGGGAGGAAGGAAGAGAACTAGCCTGGCTCTTCCTTTATTTCTACCCTCCCATTACTTTCCAGGTCCTTCCATTGATCAAATCTAGCAGGAAGCCTGGAGACACGATTGGAGTGGACGATTCAGGACAGAGCAGGGGAAGAGCCCACTCATCATCACAGTCATTTCTTGGGTTCTTCCTGGTTCAACATCCTGTCTTTTTGGGCAACCATCATAATTGCTTTCTAATGTGCAAACTATAGGGGCTGTGTCATATTTCATCAATGAATGCATTCTTGATAAGTTTCCCAATCAGGAAAAGGTTCACATACAATGTAACTCTGAATGGCAAATGTTACCTTAATGCATTTGTTTGTATTTCTAGATATGATGGGTTTTTTTTTCTTCATGAGGGGGTCTTCTGGGAATGTAGCATCCTAAATTTTCCAATTTAAAGTGGAAGCATTGCCAAGAAGTGGTTTGTGGAGGTAATGACTTTAGCTTCCGAAAATAGCCATCAGTTCCCCTAAGCGATACCAAATGGACAATCTAAGTAAGCCCAGGAACTTACTGTCTGCATACAGCCTCCCATCTCTACCTTGAAAATTAATTACAGCTCCTAAGTCCTCTAGAGGAACTCTAGAGCTGCCCCTTACCTAGAGGCAGGAGTAAGGTTCAGAATGCTTAACAACCTCCTTAGCACAGGCACTTACCAATCGGAAACCTGGGGTGGTATCAGAGCCTTGTCCTGGGGACCCCCTGTGTGTCACATAGGTGTTGCATTTTTGGGGTAATAGTGTGGGGTGGTTATGGCAGTGGCAATTTACCACTTGACTCAGAAGCATTTTAATAATTTGATAACCATTATGGCTATACTGCTGCATACTGGCTGAATATCAGCATCATCATGAGGTTCCTGGAATGGGGTGCTGACTGACAGAATAGGGAACCCTTTCACATGTCCCAGAAAAAGGGTCTTAACTGCTAGTGCTGGGTTGCCTGTATACCTCTACTTTCTCCCCATGATTATTGGCCTCTGTCTTTGTGCCAGGGCAGTGATAGGCACGTGGATATGTGACACAAGAATGAGGAAACTGACCATAGATGCTAGTGGAATAAATGAACAATTGAGATGCTGTCCTCCACTCATGGCCAAGTTTTGGGGGATTTTTTTTTTTTATTTCTTTTTCCAAGATCTTCCTGAAAAAGCAGAACCTTTGCCCAGACAGGCAAGCATGTCACAAAGTTCTGCTTTCACTGTGTGTTAAGTGGAAATGATTAGGCAAGCAACTAGTAAGAGATTCCTCTCTGTGTCTTCTCCCCGCAGCAGGCCTGCTGCGGACCTCTGCACACTCAGGCTGACAGTGCACACGGTGATGGTTTTCACTGATAACCCTAGGATACCTCATTCATTTGTCATCACGGCTTTCCAAGTGTGTGTGTGTGTGTGTGTGTGTGTGTGTTGTGTGTGTGTTGTGTGTGTTGTGTGTGTGTGTTGTGTGTGTGGTGTGTGTGTGTGTGTGGTGTGTGTGTGTGTGTGTGTGTGTGTGTGTCTCTAGGACTGACTTGAAGGACTTGATGTTTGATCACAGTAGGGGCACTTGTTCCAAGCTCCCATGGCTGATGAAGTTCTACCCTTGGGCTGTGAGATCTGAATGAGGTAAAAAAAACTTCTGCCTCTATAATAAGACAACTGTTTTCACCATGACTACCATTCGCTGAACACTTACTCTGTGCTAGGATAAGCATTGTACAGCCTTACATGTAACCAGTGGTCCTGTGAGATCTCATTCTCCCTATTTTACAGGTGGGAAGACTTTTTCAGCTCTCACTGGGACATGATGGGGCAACCTAACTGCCTACCCCTGGGCATGTCCCAGATGAACTGGCTGGAACATGGGGTGAAGGGGAGCATTTTGGTTGGTTAAGCTTTAGTCTAGGAGTTGGTAATGAGTCAGAGATTCTCAAACCAGGCTACAGGTTAGAATCTCCTGAGATGCTTTCCAAAAATATGAATGATGGGGCTTCTCCCCAGATCAATTAAATCAAAATTGTTGAGGATGCAGCCACAGCACTGTTTCGTTTTCTTCTTAACTTTCCAGCTGATTTTAATGAGTAACTATGATTGAGAACCACTGCCTTGGGCTCTAGTTTTGACCTCATCTATTATGCACGTCATTGACCTTGAGTTGCCTTAACTATAAAAGGGATTTTATAGTGGCAGCAGCCCATCTCCCTGAAATGGGAGCAAGGGCTCAGAAGCTAGAATCAGAGAACTCAGATGTCAGAGTCCCAACTTCACCAGTTACTAGCCATGTGACTGTGAACAAGCGATTTCAACCTTTTTTAGTCTAGGCAACAACTGAACTTATGTGACTTGTGAGAATTAAATGAGATAACTCAAATAACATATTTATACCTCATGCATGATATGTGCTCAGTGCATGTTATTATTATGTAATGTATTATTATTATCCAAGAGCTCCTGAGTTCTTTAGAAGAACTGTCTACCCGAGATTGTGGTTGCTTGTAATGATTTGGCATTGTTACAGTGAACTGTGGTTTTCAAGTTCTCAGAAATGGGAAATGGGGCCTAAATTAAGGGGAGGGAGGAAAAAGTATGGATCTAGGCACCCAAAACTAAGGATGTTTTCTGGTAGGAGAGGAAGGGTGGTCTGATTGATATCTTCAGACAGAAGAATTGATACCTTCAGAAACCAGCCTAAGCAGTGGCCAGGTTTCCTTAGCAGTTAAGTGAGCCTGGGTGAGTTTTGAAAATGTCCCTTACACACACAACTCGCTGGGGTTAGATGAACTTCAACTGAAGACCACCAGCAGGAATTGACAGTGCACCTTGGGCTTTGCAGAGGCTGTAAGTCCAGGAAGCTCCAGGAGCTCAGATATGAAGATTCATGCACTGCCTGAATTCACCCTGAGCTGATGCTTTGCACTCCCCATGCATGCGAAGCATCTCCACCAGCTGCCAGCACATTACTAAGACTCTGCAAGGCAAAAGTTCACCCTTTGCCCTCACAATGCAATAATCCAGCCCAATAAAAGAGGCAGCTGGACCCTGCCTACTTGGAAAATGAATGCATTTAAATAATTCCCAGAAGGAAGGAAAAAAAAGAGCTTTTACAAGTTAGAACACAGGAAGGATACACTCAGAGGTCTCATCTGTTGTCTGTCTGTGGGTGACACTCCATTATTTCCAGCATGGAAATTTATTTAGCCACACTGGGAAAGCTGAGTGGCTCCCCTGGGGTTTTAGTCTCCTTACTGCAGGGTTATATCACACAGAAGAGTCTGAAGCATGGGTTCTGAAAAGGCTCGATGTGGCAGCCAGGCACTGCCGGCTTGGAGTCTAGATCCAGAGACTCAGTCTGTGACAACCCAACAGCATCTCAGACAATGATGCCCCACGTTCACAGGAGCGAATGGAAGCCAGTGCTGCTCATGTGTGTGTGTATGGGGGGTGGGGGGGAAGACAGTATTCGAACTTCTAGTACAGATTGCTTGTTAAGATATGCTTGTCTTTTAATTGAACTTAAGTTTATAACTTGAACTAGTCCATTCAGTAACCACATGGTGTTCTGTCCTAGGACACACAGAAATGCCCCAGGGCACACTGGTGGATCTTCCGGTATTGTTTGAAGCAGGTTCTAAAGGACCTCCTTGTTATTGGGACTGGTTAAGAAAACTCTCATACGAATTTGCTGCAGAAACAGACATTTCAGGGCTTCAAGCAGGAAGAGTTATGGTGCTATACAATGAGGATCTCGGTTCCAAAGGAACCCCAATCAGGAAGTGATGCCATCTGCCGAAAGGGGAAGCTCTAGCTCTCCAGTCATTGCAGGGTGCAGGCAGTACAGTCAGCAAGAAGCCATGGGGCGCTCATCTTAGAGAGAAGTCATTTCTGGGCTAAGTGATAGTCAGCAGCCGGTGTCTTTTGGAACATATTTGAAGAATCATTTAAGCCTCAAATCCAACTGACAAACACATGGTACCGGAGAGCAAACACATTAGCAGAGACGGAGTCTAATGACTTCAAATAGGAAGGAGGATCCTAAAACAAGGACTACCCGATGTGCGTCCAGCAGCACCGGGAATAGCACTGTGGGACACAGCAAAGAGTCTGCAAGGGCAGCCACGCTGGGGCGTGGCAACATCTGCTCATAACCCTTCCTGGCGGCCGCTGGCAAACCAAATAGAAGCACCCATGAATTTATATCAGAACCTGCAAGCCATCAGCTTCACTGCCCTCCTTTCTAAGCTCTTCTCTGCTCTCCACCAATTCAACTCTGTCTGCACAAAAGTATTAAGAAATACTGTGTGTGTGTTTATGAGCAGGTAGGTGGTTATTGATAGTCCTACCGAGAAGCTGCGTGAGGAAGTTCTTATCATACAATACGTGAAACCAGGTAAAGTGTGTTGAACACATTCTGTCTCCTCCCAAGCCCTTTTCTGAGTGCCTTCAGTGGGGCCTTCTTTTCCTGTGATTCTTCCCCAAACAGACTGCAGCCCAATTCTTACCTTCTCCTTTCTTCCTTCCTCTCTCCTGGATATTTTCTTCCCGTGACATTCAGATCCTCCTTCTCTTATCAGAGGAGTAGTTTCCTACTACCTTCTGGAACGGGGACACCCACTGGCAACCAGCTCAGGAGGCTCCCTTCCACCTTCCACCCCAGAATCGGGCTCGTCAAAGCGCATCTCAGCCCTGGCAGCTCTCTTACTACAAGCGGCTTCCTCATGCCCTGCAGAGATTCATTCATTCAGCACATACTTGGGGCCTGCTTTGTGCCAGGATCCTCTTCTGGTGAACAAAACAGATAAAAATCACAGCTCTTGGAGCTTCCATTCTAATGGGAGGAAATCAAGGTGTATCTAATACGTACATATTGGCAATAGGTGTGTGTGCGTGTGTGCGCGTGTGCGCGTGCACGTGCAAGTGTGTGTGTGTGAAAATAAGCAGACAAATCTAGATATTTCTTAGTCCAACATGTGGGTCATTGTTGATCAATCCTGGCATTTTGCCATCTAACTGTTCTTCTCCTGTAAGGAGATGGGTGCACAGAGAGCAGCTGAGGTAATTCCCCACTTTTCGAAGCATGCCACCACAGGGAGTCTCACAGATGCAGTCCTTAGAAGAGTGTGGCCTAGATGGCCATGGCAGAGCAGGGCTGAGTAGCCAAGGGGGAAGAGGATATTATGGGGGAGCCAGGAAATCAGAACAAGCAAAGCAAGGAGTGGTGGAACCGTACATGAGAAGTAGTGCAAGAAAATACTGGAGGCTGGCCGGGTGTGGTGGCTCACACCTGTAATCCCAGCACTTTGGGAGGCCGAGGTGGGCAGATCACCTGAGGTCAGGAGTTTGAGACCATCCTGGCCAACATGGCAAAACCCTATCTCTACTAAAAGTACAAAAATTAGCCAGGCATGGTGGCACAGGCCAGTAATCAATCCCAGCTACTTGGGAGGCTGAGCCAGGAGAATCACTTGAACCCGAGAGGCAGAGGTTGCAGTGAGCCAAGATCGCCCTACTGCACTCTAGCTTGGGTGGCAAAGTGAGGCTCTGTCTCAGAAAGAAAAAGAGGAAGGAAGGATGGAAGGAAGGAAGGGAGGGAGGGGAAATAATAAGGAAAGGAAGGAAGGAGAGAGAGAGAAAAAGAGAAAGAGAAAGTAAAGAAGGAGCAAAAGAGAGAAAGAAGGAAAGAAAGAAAACAACGGAGGCAGAAAGGCAGTGGCTTTGCAGGTGCATGAGGTCGGGCCAGATTCCTTTAAGGAAATGATTCAATATACATGCTTCACACCCCAAATGTCCTTTCCCTGCTTCCTCTCCACTTAGCCCTTCAAATCCTTCTCTTCGTGCAAGCCCCATAAAGACAGGAATCTTGTCAGCCTTGCTCAGAACAATTCATTGCAAATAGTAGGTATTAATTATTGGAACAAATGATGGGTTCAGATGAACTGCCATTACCTCCTCTGAAGTTTTCCAGCCCACCTCAGCTTCATGATTCTCCCTCTTCTGAATTGAAGCCCAAGGTCTCCTGGCAAGGAGCTGTTGCAGTGCAGAAAGCACATAGGATCAAATCCTGCCTCCACCTCTTACTGAATGTTTCAAAATGTCCAAATTAAATGTTTCCACTTCAAATCTCTCCATCCTCAGTTTTCTCAGCTACAAATGGGGTTCTTTTCCCCAGGTCTCTAGGGAGAACCACAGGAAAGATGTATAGGTAAGAAAGTCCCCCGCACCTGAAACCATGAATTCAGCAAGTATCTTGCACTACCATTCAGCAGCAATTTTATAATTGCTCCGAATTCTTTACCTTTCTAACTCAATGATAATAGGAATAGCCATCATTTGCTGAGCAACTAACTGCTCTCCACTGCACACTGTAGCTGTTACATGCATGGTCTCTAATTCTCACATCTGCCATGGGAGGCAGGTGCTATTAACCCTGTTGTGTGGATGAGTAAAGAGAAACTGGAAAAGATTAAGAAAATGAGTCCAAGTTGCACCCACTGTCACCCCTAGAGCCAAGGTTCAAATCCTGATCTGTCTGCCATGTGGCTTTCCTGGCCTTGTAATCTAGAGTGTAAGCTTAAACTATGCTTTAAAGGTTAGTCTAAGCTTAAGGCCAGGGATCAGCTCCTCGTTGTCTGTTTCTCTTGCAGTATCTAGCCTATCACACTTCCTTATACTTAACATATCCGTATTTGTTGGTTTTTAATATTCTGTGAATTAAAGTATTGATGTTGCTTAATCATCTGGAAGCGAATTCATGACTCTGAAGTTTTATAATCCTCTCTACAGACTGAAGTCTTTTGGCTCCAAGAGGTTAAGGAAACTAAACATATGAATAGTAGAAAGTGTCATATTCCTGGATAATAGAGTTATTTTAAAAAAACAAACAAGGGAGGCTGGTGCAATATCTCTAGAAAAAAAAACCACTTTCCCTGGCCTGGATATAGTTGGTGGGTCTGACTGGGTCGGCATGTGATACCCTGCCTGGCAAGACAGGACAAGAAATGAATCAACTGCCCAGCGCAATGGTATGTGCTATTTCCAAGCTGCCTAGCTCATGAGTACTGCACAATCCAGCAGCCCACTCTAATTTGTCACACCAAAGGCTGCCTTCTTAGTAAACAGTTGTCCACACTTCTGTTGGTTCTGAGTCACTGCTTAGTGTTCAAACTGAAATGCCAGCGCAGTCCTTGGAATACACCATGCAGTGTGAAACCAAGAGAGGCGGGCCAGGCAGGATGGCACTTCCTGTGGAAACTTCCGGGTCTTGCAAAGGGGCCAGAGCCTCCAGCCTGGGTTCTACAAAGGATGGCTGCAGAGAAGCCCCCTGTCTCCTCCTCTCAGTGAACCCCCTCTCTTTATAGCTGAGGAAACTGGAGGTAAACTGGTTTGATGACTTGTCCAAGAGCCCACAAGTCTTTCTATGACCTGGCTCCTACCCTTTTCTATGTCATCCCCCACCTCATCCCACAGGCATCCTCTTCCCAGGCAGATGAAGTCATTTCAGTGACATTATTGAGTGTGCCACGTTATTTCACTTCTCTTGCCTTTGTGTGTGTGTCCTGTCAACTGGATGCCATTTCTACTCCGTCGTGGCTGGTGAACAAGCATTTCTTCCTTTCCATCAAAGCAGAGTCCATTCTGTGCTCTGTTCATATAACTGCCTATCAACCTAGAATGCATCATATCTTAGAAATCTGCTTGCTCTCCTAGGCCATGGGTAGTCAAGTGGCAGATAGGATTGTGTTCAGCTGCAAGTAACCAAAAGCCCAGTTAATCAATATCTTAGACGAATTGGGGGACTAATTGTTTCTAGATAGTCAAGGTTACCATGAAAACTCTATGATTGATCATTAGGGCTCCTGTTTCCATGTAGATTTCTGCTCAGCTATCATTCATTTGTGGCTGTTTTCTTTATGCTTGTCACCCAGTGGTCACAAAATGACTGCTCTTTCTCCACATCCAACTTCCAGACTGGAAGAAGGGAGGTTAATAAGGTATTCACTAATGAAACCTGCTCCTTTACAGAGCTTTCCTGGAAGCTGCACTTAGCGACTCTTGCTTCTCTCTCCTTGGTCAAAATGGGACTGGATGGATATCCCTACTGGCAAAGAAAATGGGAGATATATTTGTTCACTTGAATGAATTGAAATTCCAAATACAATCAGTATT
Source organism: Callithrix jacchus (assembly GCF_049354715.1). Lineage (NCBI taxonomy): Eukaryota > Metazoa > Chordata > Mammalia > Primates > Cebidae > Callithrix > Callithrix jacchus. The sequence goes on from NC_133513.1 coordinate 67,843,183, forward strand.
TGGGTTGTAAGGCAGAAGGGGAGAATTGATATTGGGTAAGAAAGTATCTACCGTATGTAGGGATTGTGTCGCATTTTTTATTCTATCTCTGGGGCTTAGCAAAAGACATGGCACGTAGTAGGTACTCAATAAATAAATGTCCAAGAAAGAAAGGAAGTGATGTTTTGTAATTTCCCAGTCCACTGCTGTTTGCACAGTGTGACTCAGCACATCTTTGAGCTTTTAGATATGAAGTGAAGCGTTTTGGGGGGTGGGGAAGAACAGCAGGGAGGAGAGATTCCTGGGTGGCAGAGTTCCAGCCAGAGCTTACCTTCTCCAGCTGGGACCATTCAGCTTAGCAATGCTTAGGAGCTAGGAGCAAGGGAAAGGAGTCCCTTTTTGATGTGTACAGCTGAACCATCTTCCCCCCACCCCATCTCCATTCAAAAAGAATATGTTGGTCACTATGTGACTTTAAGAACCTCACTAGGTTCTTGGGACCTCCCTTCCCAGTCCCACACTCTATATTGAGATTCCTCAGCTAGGGAACCAGGCCCAGCCTTGGGTCCTCTAAGGCCAGGTGCTATTTCTGTGTGTCATGTTTGTTTCCAGCTTTTCACAATTATAAACAACTTTGCAGTGAGCATCCTTGAAATACATCGTTAGGATCATTCTTGTACATTTTAATGATTTTTTTCTGTAGTCTAAATTCCAAAAACAGTAGAAATTCTGGGCAAAAGGGTATGTTCATTTTTAAGGTTTCTGGGGAAACATCTTGTTGCTTTATGGTCCCATCTGTCATGAATGGAAACGCCTGCCACCATTCTGGGGGTGGGTGCTCTCGCCTTCTGAAGGCTTCAGTTGTCAAGCAATCACTTCAAGGGTCTAGTCCTTTCTCCCTTCTGAAACAATGGAAGAGCAACTATAAACTAGAAACAACAATGGAGGACACATTAAGGTGACATGCCTTGATTCCCCTAGCTGATTGTAAGTTTTACTCTGGAAAAAATGAGGATTATAGTCTCCATGTGCATAAAGGGAGCATTCATTAGATGCTAGGGGAAGGAGCTCTGAGATGGTCCCATGGGACCAGCTAGGGTCCTGGGGACCCTTCTTGACTTCTTCCTATTGTTCTCCATCAAGTCATCAAGTCCTGTCAACTCTACCTCCTACATGCCTTTGTAGTCAGCCACTCCCCGCTTCTAAATCTCTGACCCTGACATCCTCATGATTTTCCCCAGTGAACTGCCTTCCCATCCTTTTCTTTGCTTCCGCCCCTTCAATCCTTTCTCCACACACCTCAAGATGGATTTTTCTGGACACCCATGACCATGTCACCTTTCAGGTTCATCCCTCGTTTTAAATCCTGCCCCTACAACCTAGCAGCTCCCCAACATACTATGTTCCCTCATGACTGTGAGCAGTGGGAATGCCACAAACAGAATTTATTGCAGGGAAGCCCCCTGTCTGCTCTTCCTACTGCCGTCTCTCCTGAAAACCGTCTTAGAAACCATCTAGTTGAACTCTCTTACATTTTAGAAGAGAAACATGGAAAACTTGTGCTTAAAACATCCTTTCTTTCCACTTCAAGTGGCAAATTTACATTCCCTATTAAAATCCAGCTCATCATCTCTTCTAGGAAGACTTGGGCCACCCCCTTTCTGTAGCCCAGGTTAGGGGCCCCTTCTACATATGCTCACAGCACCCTGCGCTTACCAGCTCTGCGCCATGACTATTTATTCGTCTTCCTGTCTCCCTCAACTAGACTGTAAACCCTTGAGGGCAGGGATTGGGGCTTACTCATTTTTCTATCTCTACAGACTAGTGCACTTATTAAGTTATTGCTTCATGGCTGTTTATTGAATGAGTAAATGAATATTGGTTACAGATTGGAGGAAGGATTCATGCTGTAGAGAAAGCACATTGACAGTGACTCCCTCTGAGATGTGTCAATTGAGGGGTCAGCTTCCCTGATTCACATTCACATGGCTTGGGTGCCTTCCCTTCCATGAAACACCCTAGAAAAGCATGTCCAAGGCATTGTTTCCATTGGATTGGAAACACAACTCTTCCCTTGTGGAATATTATTTAATTTTTTTTATGTGTATGGGAGAACCAAGTCAGGAAGTAGAGCATGTGTGTCACCTGTGCATAGTAAGACAGGGTCTAAAACCATTTTTGTTTCAATAGCTGTTTTTTAAAGCTAACACTTATTAAGAACTTACTATGTATTGGCCCCATCTAATCCACTGCATACATTTTTTACCTATTGCTTACAACAATCCTGTGAATTCAGTGTTATTCTTTCCTCAAAATTACAAGCAGAACCTGAGGGGTGGAGAGATTAGAAACCTGGCCAAGGCCATGTGGTGAGGTATCAGTTCAAAACTGATCTTTTAGTCTCTACTGCAAACACGCTTAATTATTACATTATACCCATCCATGCCAAGCACAGCTGGGCTTCTTACACCCAGTGAAATTGGCAGGACCTGTGTCCCTCTTTGCACTTACAGATAAAGACAGCCTGGTTGGTAACAGAACCTGATCTACTAGAACTCTTGTCAGTTTAGTAGACATAATTTTTGAAAAAAATGAGAAAAGTGCAACTTGCATTTATTCAATGACAACCCAGTGCACAAGTAGGTGGCTGCCCTGCTCCCCAAACCCCCAGGCTGGCCAGGCAGGGCCTCTCACACAGGCATTCTAAGGAAACAGCTCCCTCTTTAGGTCGACTGGAGGAACAGCCCCCAAACTGCCTGGAGCATCTGCCAGCTTGGTAGACATCTCCCAGGTACCTTGTGGGCATCTTCAAACAACTTGACTTAGTGTTATTGGTGGTGTTGTATGCCTTTCAAGAAGTCATACTTTATCCAGGACTCTGCAATTGAGAAATGTGGTGGTTAGCATTAAGTTGTGCATTATCTCAGCTCTTTGTAATTTCTATCTGTGAGAGAATCTAATTCCCCTTTGCTCTGTCTCCAGCATAATGGAAAATAACGGGGAGGAGAATAAGTTGGAGGTGATAGAAGAGGCTGCAAAAGGAGAAGGGATGGTGTTTCTGAGCCACATCCCAGGCTGACTGGATGGAGGAGGAGGAGAAGGGGCTGGGTACAAGGCCCTCAGTGGTGCAGACCCTCTGCTACATCTAAAGAGGAGGAGTGAGAGGATGGAGGAACAAACAGGGCATGATGTGAGCAAACGTGAAAGCCCAAGGGAGAAAGCACGGGTTGAGATCTCTTTCCCCAGTCAGCACTAATTCATGTTCGTGGCTGGATGCCCTAAACTGTCTGATCTAGAAGGATGCTAGGGGTATCAGATACAGATCCAACGTCATCTTCTAAATTCTCATCCACTCATCTGACACAATGTTCCTTAAAGAGTTTATATTCACTTTCTTTTAGAGACAATTTTAGGATGTCTAAATCGGGAAGCAATTTCCTGGGTGGAGAGTTGGGAAGTCATAAGGTTATAGCCAAAATACAGAGGCTTGCTATCAGAGTCCTCAGTGACACAGCTTGAAGCTCTTTATTGTGCCATAGAACAAGTTGCATTTCTAAAAATCGGATAAACAACCAATACCAGCTCTACACTGAAGCCACCTGGATAACCTGCAGGTATCTACACACCTTGATGATGATGCAAACACTTAGCACTTATGTGCTCTTTTCCCCACTGGCACAGGGACTCTCAAACAGAAAAGTAACATTTTGGGCCCCACTGCATAGCATTGGGTAAGCCTTGTTTGTTTCTGGGCATTATTCCCATCTCTGAAATGAGGGGTTTGACAAGATCGGGGGTTTCCAGCTATGCTCTGCAAAATCTAGGGGTGCCTGGGGTGCAGCCCTATCAGTCTTACCTGCACAAGGTAAGTTCCTCTTGCATCTGTATCACATTGGGTGTCTACTGAATGGTTTGTTTGAACAAAGAGCCCACAGCTGAAAACATGTTTGAAAACTACTGTACCGGATGAGACCTGCGGTGGTCCACTCATTTATGCACTCATCGACAATTATTTATTGAGCACTTGCTGTGTACCAGGTACTGTTGTAATGTCAAGGAAACAATGGTGAGCAAAATCCAGATTATCTTGTGCAATATAGACTATAATTTTAAATTGAGGCATTTGGTCTTTCACTGTAGACTTGACTTTAGACAGAGACCGCATCCTCATCCTCAGAAGGGCGACCAGGATGTGTACTTTTGTAAACATTTAGGCCGGGCGCGGTGGCTCAAGCCTGTAATCCCAGCACTTTGGGAGGCCGAGGCGGGTGGATCACAAGATCAAGAGATCGAGATCATCCTGGTCAACGTGGTGAAACCCCATCTCTACTAAAAATACAAAAAATTAGCTGGGCATGGTGGCGCGTACCTGTAATCCCAGCTACTCAGGAGGCTGAGGCAGGAGAATTGCCTGAACCCAGGAGGCGGAGGTTGTGGTGAGCCGAGATCGCACCATTGCACTCCAGCCTGAGTAACAAGAGTGAAACTCTATCTCAAAAAAAAAAAAAAAAAAAAAATTTAACTTCCTGTTTTCTGGTTGTCCCACTTGCCCATGAAAACCTGAAGCTTGCGTGTTGAATATATGGTATTCACAGAGTCCTGAAGAGTTAAAGAAACATGCTTTTCCTAACCAGGAATTAGGACAATTGAGCTGATGAAAGAGGTTTTCTTTTGTTTTTCAATGTTTTGTTTATTTGTAGAAAATTATTCTGAAAGATAATGTCTATTGCATCTTACTCAATGAATATTCTCTATTAAAAACAGTGAGATTTCATGGGAAGAAATATCAAATTTATCATAATAAATCAGTTAACATATTATTTGTGCAGTCTTTTTCATCATTTGTCCACTTGTAGGTATTGGAGAAAAAAATAGTGAGATTGATTGAAGCCCTGTTCTGTGGCAGGTATTTTTCTAGGCATGTTCATATTGCATCTCTTGCCTCAATCACTTAATCTTCAGAGCAATCCTTCGAGAGCTATTTACCAATTTCTAGAGATAATGAAACTGAAGCTTAATGACCTTCCAGAGTTCACAAGGCCAGTAAGAAATTCACCTTTAAGATCCATGGCAGTCTGACTCTAAGGCCCACCTGTAGCCTTCCTACCAGGCAGTGCAGCCTCCCGCCTTGCTCAGTATTATTGTTTCCCAGTTGTTTGCAATCACTTTTTCGCACATCTCTGAGTAATCATTAGAAAAACCAAGTGATATTTCATTGTTTCACAGGTCACCAAGTGGCTTCTCTAACTCCCTTATTCAGCAGTGAAGGGACAACCATGTACATTTTCTGATTTAGCAATCAGGAAATTTGCCAACAGTCCAGGCACCAATCTGCCGACCTGTAGACATTTTCACCTTGTCTTTTAAAAGTCGGATTTTATAAAGGTGTGTAAAAATAAGAAAATAATTTTCCCCCCAGATTACCCCACTTAGAGCTTTTTCTTTTCAAATCAGTTGGAGATAATTGGTGAAGACTAGCAAGTTTTATGTCCTCAAGGTCTTCATCATTAAAACTGTTCTTATATAATATCCTTGTAAATTTTTATATCATGGTAATTATTACCAATACCTATTTCTCAGAGAATTTTTACTTTGTAAAGCAAAAATAAGCTTCTGTTTTCAAGATTCTTGTCCCTGCACACATGCTTACATTTGTCTTCCATCGCAATCATTTTCTATTTCCCACCCTCTATTCCCAATCCAAATTTGACAATTGTGTTATAAAAATTAGCGGTAGAGATACAGAATAGTCAAAATAATGTTGAAAAAGAACAAACTTGGAGGACTCACACTTCCCAAACTCAAAACCTGTGGTAGTCAAGATAGTGTGGTACTGGCATGAGTGTAGATAAATAGATCAGTGGAATGGAAGTGGGAATCCAGAAATGAACTCTTACACTCATGGTCAGTTGATTTCTTGACAAGGATTCTGAGACAATTTAATGGAAAAAGAAGTTTTTTTCAACAAATGGTGCTGGGATAACTACCCACATGCAAACAAATGAAGTTGAAGTCTTACCTCATTCAATATGTAAAAATAAACTTAAAATGTATCATAGACCTAAATATAATAGCCGAAACTATGAATTTCTTATAAGAAAACATAAAAGCAAATCTTTGTGGCCTTGCATTAGATAATGGTTTCTAAAAGTAACAATGACAAAAGAAAAAGATAAATATTACACTTCGTCAAAATTAAAACAACCAGAGAATGAAAGAAAATGTTTACAAATTAAGAATGAAAGAAAATGTTTACAAATTAAGAGGCTTAATAAGAGACTTTTATCCAGAGATGTGAAGTCTCATAACTCAACAATTGCTGTGGTTTGAATGTGTCCCTTTTGAAATTCATGTTGACACTTATTCCTGTTGTAGTGATATGAAGAGATGGGGCCTTTACAAAGTGATCAGGTCATGAAGGCTCTGCCCATACGAATGGATTAGTGCCTTATAGAAGGGCTTGAGGAGGCAAATTTGTTTCTTCCGCTCTTCTGACAAAACACAGTGTTTGTCCCCTTTTGCCTTTCTATCCTTTTTACATGTTAATGGTATCTTTCTACCTAGATGGTGCCATCTATGAAGAATAAGCCCTCACCACACACCAAACTTGCTAGCACCTTGATCTTGGATTCCCAGCCTCCAGAACGGTGAGAAGTAAATTTCTGTTGTTTATAAATTACCCAGTCTTATGTATTTTGTTATAGCAGCACTAATGGGCTGAGACTATACTAAAAAGAAAAATAACTGAATTGCAAAATGAACAAAGGACTTGAATAGAAATTATTTCCAAAGAAGATAAAGAAATAGGCAATCAGCATATGAAGAGATGCTCAACATCTTTAGCCAAAAAAGAAATGTATCTGAGAAAGTGTTTTATTAGGTATGTAGTGGCATCTCACCACATTGTGGTTTTAATTTTCATTTCCCTAATGACTAAATGTGTCGAGTCTCTTTTCATTTGCTTGTTTGCCATATGTATATTTTTGGTGAAAGATCTATATAAAATTTTTATCTAATTTTTAATTGAGTTGTCTTCTTCTTACTGAATTGTAAAAGTTCTTCATAAATTCTCCTACAGTACCTTATGAGGATGTGATTTGCCAGTGTTTTATCCCAGTCTGTGGATTATCTTTTCTGTGTTCTTAATGATGTCTTTTGAAGCACAAAAATTTTTAATTTTGATGAAGTCCAGATTACCAGTTTTTTCTTTTATAGATCATGTTTTTGGTGTTAACTGTTTGCCTAACCCAAGATCATAAAGATAGTCCTACCATTCTGTTCTTACATTTAGGTATATAATCTAATTTGATGTAATATTTTTATATGGTATGAAGTTAGAGCCAAAATTCCTTCTTATATATGTGGATATTCAGTTGTCCTGCACCAGTTGTTAAAAAGACAATTCTTTTACCCCATTTAATTACCTTGGCACCTTTGTTGAAAATCAGTTGACCATACATAAGAATCTGTTTTTGTATTCTCAATTTTCTTGCATTGTTCTATATGTCTATTCTTATGCCAGTTCCCTGGTGTTACCATTTATGATATACCTTATTATGACAGAGGCAACATTTTATTTTTATTTATTTGCTTTTTATTTTACTTTAAGTTCTGGGATACATGTGCTGAATGTGCAGGTTTTTTACATAGGTATACATGTGCCATGGTGGTTTGCTGCACCTGTTTATTTTTTTAAGGCAGCTTTTTTATACTAATGGTAAACCAAATCTATTACGATCGTGAGGTAATAATATTTTGCCCAATACCTTGAGCTTCTGGAGCAACAATTACTTTTGTATTACTCATATTCATTAAAAGTAGGTTTCAGCAAGGTGGAAATTAGAAGTGAAGTCTAAATGCTTGGAGCCCAAACTATGTTTTACAGAATGATATGTGATTTGCCAAAAACCTATTTATAATAAATATGCCAAAAACATATTTATAATAAATTTCTCCAATTTAACACCGAAAGCTGTAGGGCAGAGAGCCAGCTTATGTTTATCTAATATAAGAAGTATTATCAAAATTTCTACTTTGAACATTTTCTTCACTATTACTGTATGTATTATTAAATCTAAGACACCGTTAAGTATAAAGTGCACCAATTATTTATATATCACTAAGAAATAAAAAGTTCTTTCAGTTAGAAAATATAGTAATACCAATTGAAAAAGATAACATTCTAATTTCATAGACATAAAATTCTTAGTAAATGTGCATCTTAAAATTGATGAAATATAATATATCAGACACCAAATCTTACTTTTGAGTTGTCACCTTTCTTCTAAAAGGGATTTTCCTATTACAGGATCTCTTTCAGGCTCTATTTTTGTTTCTCCTTTGCTTTGTATACATTTTCAAAGTAAAGTAAAATTCTGTAATAACTCCAATGGTTTTGAATGTGTTTCAAATTATTTTGAAGTGGGAGATTGAATTAAGCCAGCTTCAGACACATGGCATATCTGTTGTCTCTGTGAATCATTAATATTTCCTCAGCCAGCAGGAATCCCATCTTTCAAACCCATGTGAACCCTTACTATATTGCCCACTAGTTTGAATTATTTTGAAACTATTTACCAAATATTGAAACTTCTGGGATAAATCAATAATTTATAGTAACCCTGGAATGGAATAATTTGAAATCTGGACAATCCCTGAAAATTTGGGATGTAGACTCCCTATACCATGGGTGTTAGTCACTGGTGAGACTGCCGAGAAGCCACAAACTCAGCCCTCTGTGGAATGAACATTCCAAAGTAGAAGGATTGCCAGATGTCAACAGATGCTATAATTTGCTCCCGGATCTAATTCCTCCCATAGAGCTGGACCTGCATGTAGGTAGTCTGAGCAGCTGTTTCTTTCTGCAGGGTCATCTAAGGGGCACTGGAACCATCCTCACTACCCTCAAATTTCTCACTTGCTGGCCTGCCCCAGGGCCTTGGTCTCACCTCTTTGAGGTAAGACACTATCAGAGAGTCCCTGTCTGTGGAGAGGTGACACCTAGTAATACATCATCATTTATTACTGGCCTGGAGGAAAATAGCATTTTTAGGGAAGAACATAGGGCTTAGGGCATCAACTTCTGTAGGTTTTCTGGTTATAAGAAAGCTGAGACAACCAGTTGGTCCACCTTAAAAAGAAGAGGGGCTATTGTAGAGCAGTTATACTTAGGAAACGTGGACTGAATCAGGAGTTTCAAAGTGGTTCAGAGGCTGTTGTTGCTCTAGAGAAGCCTCAGGCCCACACTCTCTGGCCTGCAGGGTCTCTCTCTCATGTTGAATCTGCTGCTGCCTGTATATCTGCTCTGCTTCACTCTCACCATCTACTAACTAATCTTTAATATACCTTCAAAAACCTGCCAGAGTGCTTATCCTAGCTAATGGTATCACCCAGCTGGGGAAAGCCCTTCTCACCTGGCCACTAATGGGCCACACAACAAGCAATAACCAGCCCATGGACGGGCCACCCTTGGGCCAGATGTTGCCTTAGACTATCTGAGGCAAGCCCATGGCCACCTCCAGCCCAGAGCTGATTCACGTAGTAGGGGGTTGCCAGTGGGCCAATCCCAGCTGGAAAGAGGCATTGAGCAGGTTGGGAACTGTCCATGATCATAACAGAGAAATTGGCCACATGGGCAGGGGTGTGGTAGGAGGGTGCGTGGGGGTAATAAAAGATTCTGACACGCAGGTCGAGAGTGAGCAGTGGAGAAGGGAAATGACGGGCATCATAGATGAACTTTGTCTTTGAGACCCTGTATATGAAAATGCTTTGCACACAGTGAAAGTGCCCTGAGGACTGTGATTGAAGATTATCCTGTTTCAACTAGCATGCAGTTTTGCCTCTGAACAAGAGGGGAGTCAACACCAGGATTCTTCTGAGAGCCGGACCCTGCTATGGGTGGCTGGCGTTTGCTCACTTCAGGGCCATATGAAAAGCCTCATAAAACATGGTCTCAGAACCATCTGCATGGAGGGCAGAAGAAAGATTTATCCATTGGATTCTATCCCCTATTGGTCAAGGGGGCTCCATATTTCCATGTTACCCGTATATGAGTCCAGAAGCGAACCTTCCACCTGCAGGTCAAAGAGGCACTGAGAAGTATCACCGCAGAGAGGTCTCATTGCACCTACAGGAGGCTCCTCCAAACTGTAAAGAAATTGGTTTCTGTTGTAGCATCTGGAATAAGAGGTGGGGCCACAGAGATATGGAAGCACATAAGAGGCCTCCAGCACACCTAGTCATGATCACCTATGTGAGTAATGCTTTCTCTGAAGGAAACACGTTTTCATCTCTTTCAGGGTGTTTAATTCTATTTGTCATGCAGAAATAATCAACTATGTCCATTTCTTTCATTTCCCTAGAAAGAAAACTCAAAAAATACTCACACTTCACTTATTTATTCCTTGAGAGAATTGGTCTCTCTCTGTCTTAAATACTGACACACACACACACAAGGGAACCTGCTTAACATGGGTCACCACTGTGTTGCACAGCTCCAAAATGCACCACTCACGTCCTAATCCACGGAATTCTGCAGAATGGGGCTGTTCCCAGTGGCCCTACTCACAACACTTCTCCTGGATTTTCCTACTGACATGCTTAAAGTAGAAGCTACTTTCAGGTTAAAATCACCACCAGGAGGTACAAAATCCCATCATTAGTCCTGTGTCCCTTTCTTAAAATGCTCTTGACCTTATGAAATGCAAGCATACCTCAACGGGATGGCAGATTTTAATCTGCCATTAGTCATTTTCATTTTAGTAAAGTGAAGAAGCAAGGCATTGATGGGAGTGAGAGTGGGGAAGGGAAACAGGTCGCTGAGTACTGGCGGAGAAGGGGTGGAGGATGTGTAGCTACAGTCCAAAGATAAATTTTAGTCACTTCATGTTTTGAGCTGGAACTGATCTTTCTTAAGCTGGTATGAATCTAGTTCACTGTAGCCAGAGCTGTATAATTTTCCCAGGACTTCATGTTCAACAACTTGGCATCAATCATCTTTGTGGCTGCATCTAGGCCTTTGTGGAATCTTCAGAAGACACATATAATGAGACCCTCAAAGCTAAGGGCCTTGTCTATGAATACTCCCTGTGACAGCATTTGAAGGTGATCAGACAGGAATGCTGATGGTGCTTGAAGTCATCTATGGGCTCTTAGAGTTTCTCAAGGAGTTTGCAATGCAAGATCAAGCAGTCCACACAGATTCTAAGAGAGACCAGTAAGTACATAGTCGTGTACCAGAAAAGTGGTGTTGGATCAAAGGATGAAAGAGCAAGGTAAAAGAAATCAGAAAGATTGTCCTAGAACCCAAGCCATGGAGGATTAGCAATCCACAGGCCAAATTTGACTTATTGTCAGTTTTTGAAAATTTTATTGGTACACGGCCACACCAATCGTTTACATATTGTCATTGGCTTTCTGTTCAGCAGTTGTGACAGAGGCTGTGTGGCTTGCTAAGACTGAAATATTTACTATTAGTTCTTTACAGAATGATTTGACCCTTGGGCAATCTTAACCTCTGTGTGTGCTGATATTCCTACCTGTTTCCTCATAAGGCATCACCTCTTGAATTTTCAACTAAGTCATCCCAAAACATTAGGATGGAGCATTCAGACCACACTGCCTCAAGCTCTCCATTTGAGGATCGCTTCCTGGAGAGGCAGCAGCATTCATTCCACCAGTCCACAGACCCAGAGCATCAGCCAAGAACCGGGCACCCCGCTAGGCACTGGGAATAAGCAAATGAGTGCCACATGCTCAGCTCCCAGCTGGGAAGTACTAAGTTAAACTGTAGGTCTGTGTCAGTGGTAACCACAGAGGCTATACAAGGCCATGCAAAGCAGTTCTCTGTGGCCTAGTCTTTCTTTCCTCACTTTTTTTCTCTCTCCCCCCCTTTTTTTTTTTGTAGAAAAATCTCTCTCTCTTCCTTGCCTCCCTTTCCTCCCTCTCTCCTGGCCTCCTTTTCCTTTCTTTCTTCCTCCCTCTTGCCTACATCTCAGGCCTGCCACTGCCACCCAGTGGCTCTGACAGGCATTACTCAGACTTACTGACTGCCCTCAAGGTTGGAAATGACCATGGAGAAGTCGGTGAGTGCCTATAATTAGGGATTTCAAAGCAATTAGACAGGTCTAATGAGTCTTTGCAATTCTCTGAATTGCTCAAAGCATTAGTATTAACTTTTTAAATCATTTATGCCTAGGTCAATGAAGGAACCCAAGAAATGTTTGTTAAGGGGAAAGGGATCTGGAAGGCCCTAATGATTAACATTAAAGAGGTTACTGCATATTGTGCTGGTGCGATGTTTCACGCCTGTAATCCCAGCCCTTTGGTAGGCCAAAGCAGATGGATTACTTGAGCCTGGGGGTTAGAGACCAGCCTGAGCCACATGGCAAAACGCCATCTCTACAAAAAATACAAAAATGAACTGAGTGTGGCCGTGCATGCCTGCAGTCCCAGCTTCTCGGGGGGCTGAGGTGGGAGGGTTGCTTGAGCCAGAGAGATGCAGGCTGCAGTGAGCTGTGATCACATCACTGCACTCCAGCCTGGGTGACAGAGTGGTGATAATCTGTCTGAAAAACAAAAAGGCTACTGCATACTGTTCTGAGTAGAAGTTTCATTTCGTATAGCTGACAATACTGTAGTATACACATAAAGGTTTGTTAAGAGGATAGATTGCCTGCTAAGTGTTCTTACCTCAATTAAAAAAATAGGCAAATAAATATGAGATTGCATTTGAATAGCTTGAGGGGTGTTATTTAGTTAGTATGTGATATGGGTGTAACAAAATGTGAAATGACAGATTTATGACTGTAACCAGCTTATTGACCCGTTTTAATTCTTACAGTGAATTAACATAAAATGATAGTATTTTTCCTGATCACCATAATTGTGGTCTCTTTAATTCCATTTCCTGTCCTTTAATGACATCTTAGGTGAATCCAGTGGCATCAAGGGAATGGCCTCTCACACAGATGCTGCCCCTACGAGGCTTTGGTACCAAAACCCTCAGATTCTTGCAGGGCTGAGCTGAGACCCTTGTTGGTTCTCTCTCCCCTTCCCACACTCTTCCCATAGGGAATGGATTGCAGGGGTGAGATGTGTGTGTGACCGTAGTTGATAATAGAAGGGCTAGTTCCAGGGATACTTAATGAATGGAGGGGATGTGTCTGGCTCCAATTTATAGCCACTGTGTTTAGAAGGAGAGGTACTGAGCACTTGCTGTGTGGGACAATTCTGGGATAGCAGAAAAAAAGTTCCACTCATCTAATCATAGCCTTGGTGCAAACAGCCTCACACTGTGCACAGGTGAATGCACATTAGTGCCAGGGTGGCTGTGGCACCAGGCTGCTGCCTTTCCACATCATCCCAGCATGAATACTGGTCATTATAAAGTGATACTTAAACTATGACTATGATTTTCTCACCTACCAAGGTGATTTTCTCCAGGAGGAATCTGGGTCTCAGAATTCTAATATTTCAAAAGCCACCAAACTTGTGTAGAGTCTAACGGAGGTTCTGGATGGCACCATATATTAGTCTGTCCTCACACTGCTATGAAGAAATACCTGAGACTGGATAATTTATAAAGAAAAGAGGTTTCATTGAGTCACAATTCTGCAGGGCTGAGGAGGTCTCAGAAAACTTACGATCATGGCAGAAAGGGAAGCAAACACATCCTTGTTCACATGGTGGCAGGAAGGAGAAGAATGAGAGAGATATCAAGTGAAGGTGGGGGAAATTCCCTTATAGATCCATCAGATCTCATGAGAACTCACTCGCTATCATGAGAACAGCACGAGGGTAATCACCCCCATGGTCCAATTACCTCCCACCGGGTCCCTTTCACAACACATGGGAATTATGGGAACTACACAATTCAAGATGAGGTTTGGGCAGGGACACAGCCAGACAATATCACACAGCAGTATTAAGTGTGAGAAGGCAGGAGAAGGGGCCACTATCTCTCCATTATTGTCACTGGTAGGATTAACCTCACTTCTGGGCCAAAAAGTAGTTATTTGGACCACAGTGATATTTGAAAGACTTCTTCATCCTAAACCATCTCTCCCACTTAGGTGCCCCAAGGCCTAAAATTTCACCATGAGAAATTAACTCTTTTGGGTAAAGCCTTGTTCTCTCCTTTGTGACTTCCCTTAAAATGAAAATACCCTAGAGAGCTTACCCCATGACATCACTAACCACCAAGGACTACGACTTCTGAGATGACACAAAGTAATAATGGGCCTAGCCCTTCAGAGTCTTCTTTGAAACTATTGTATTAGTGCCTTGCATTTAAAAGTTTAACTGCATATAATAAACTGTTTAAATTAAATTAACAGTTAAATTTAAAATGTTAACTGTTAAAAGTTAGACTTCCCAACGTAATTATCTATCATGAGTGCTACATTTTAAACACTTAAAATGTGGTGCCTTTGAAAGACGAGAGAAACAGCAGTTATCTGGTGTGAACATTGGTTGTGGCTTCTGCTCTTCCGCTTGGAATCACTGACAGGAATATTGAAGTGTTGTAATTTAAATACCATCACCCAGCCCCAGCTCCAAGGGAGAGTGAGGAGATGCGAGCAGAAGGGGTGGGAAGAGAAGAAAAACAAAAGATTTGCTTTTCTCTGCATTTGTGGATTTTTCCATTAATTAACAAAAAAGGCAGCCATGGTTTATACTTGACTGCTTCATGATGGATTACACCTGAGTGTCCATAGAATAAATAATAGGCGCTGTTACTGATGATCCCCACAAACTATCCTGGCACCATGCTTTTGTTGATCTTGTAGCTTCTACATAGACTGTCTTTTCTCTGTTTTCCTCTTCTCTAAATACAACCCTTCCTTCAAATCCTTAGAAAACTTTACTTCTAGACTTCTCTAGTCCCGGAACTATCCTCCTCCTAAATGCAAAGCAGGATCTGCACAAATCTCTTGGCATTTAAGCCATGATTACACCATGATTTCTCAAACACATTGCATTCCTATTTAAGTTTCCATTCATGTAATTTAGTACATGTATGTATGTACGTATGTATACATATATTTACATATATAGTTTGTCTACCTGCATGCAAATTCAACAGTGTTAGGATCCCCACAGTGTCAGGTACAGTGCTGGGCATGTGATAGTTGCTCAATGATATATAAATGAATCAACTGAAGTTAACACATAGACCTCTGCATAGATGGAAGGTAACATATATTTTGGGGTCCATATTCTTTGGCTGCTTCCAGAAGAGATATTTCACAAACTGAAAACATTTGGTAGCTAAAAATAATCATATTTGGTCTATTTAGAATCAAGGAAATAACACAATTGAACGTGTCTGAGAAGCTCAGTTTAGATGAGGGGCTACCTTCATCTGCCATCATGGTTATTCTTGTTCTGTCAGTATTTGAAGATAATAATGATGACAGTTGAGGGGACAAGGGACCACTATAGACCCTGAACTGAACTGTAGGGAAAGTACCCTGTGAGTCATTCATGATTGGAACTACCAGGAAAGGCTTCAGTCAGGAACATGAATATCAACTAGAAATATACTATAGCTAGAAAACTGATCATTAAGCTTGACTCCTGGTTCAGAATTATATTTAACCATGTAAAATTGTAGATCTTTGGCCATTTCAAAACTACAAAACAATTTCCACACGAGTCATCCTAATATTAACCCCCATAACATTGAGTTCATTGTTCTCATTTCCTTCCTCAGTGTGTTAACATTATGGTTCCAATTCTATTTGGTTTGAAAATTCACTTTCATATGGCAAATTATAACAATTTTATTAATAATAGAATGTCAGCTATGACATACCTTACATTTAACCTTGAAAGGCATCTATCTATTTAGAAAGTCTTTACTCTTACAAGCATGTATCTATTTAGAATTCCCTTCTCAGTCACCCCTGCCTCTCTAAAGCATTTTAAAGCCATACTCCTTCATTGATGAAATATAAAGCCATTCTAGATGGGAAAACCCATTTTGAATAGAATGGTTCCCAATTCTGCCTTTCTCCCATGGGTTAGTTTCTTTTTTAAATGTAGAAGCTTGTTCTGTTCTGTCTTCTGTTATTTATTGTCTTGATATATCATGTTTCCCGAGAGGATGATGTGTCTTCTTCCTACCCACTCCCTGCCACACAAACCATTACTATTCTATTTACCTTCTGTCTTCTTGCCCTAAATGAAAATGAAGGTAATATTTGCTCACCTTTTCTTTGCTGAATGAGATAACAACAGCCCAACAGCACCCAAGCTGTGTAATGTCGGAGCTCATTTCCTCAGCAGTTACATCATAGAATGATTTGGGAGCCCCAGAGCAGACGTCCATGGGTCTGATGACTTGTCATCAGGCTCAGAATAGGAAGTTTTGAGTTCTAATCCGAGTTATGACAGTGACTCATGGAATACTTTTAGGATAACATATTGAACTTCCAAATTGGCCATGTATTCCAATGATACTTACGTGGAAACTCTTATTTACCCTCCTTTCATTTCTACCAGGTGTAGTTGATGTATCAGTTTCCTCACAATTTGTGTTGTGTTTTATTCAGTGTCTCAAATTCCTAGAGTTCTGTTTGTTTGTTTGTTTGTTTGTTTGTTTTTTGCTTGTTGCTGTGAGGAATAGGTTGACTTAAGAGCAAGTGACTAGTGAGTGCTTAGCATCATCTGGAATGTGCTAGCTCTTTAGATAGTGGCCCCCATCCAAGATAGTAGAGCAGCCTCATGGTGTAGTCCCTGATTCAGCTGAAGGATTAATTGGATCTCTGAGTTAGTAGAATGAGAAGGGTCTGGAATGTTTCCCTGAGTCAGTGAATGATGTCTGCTGCAGGGTTCGGTCTGTTGGATGCCTCCCACTAAGCCAACACTGTTGTGCCTGGTAGTCATTATAAAATCTGGTCCTGCTGTCAAGAAATTCACTTTAGTTGTTGAGGCAAAAACAACATATATGGGAAGTATGGAGAAAAACTAACTTCTAAATGGCATAGCCCTGTGTAGACAATATTGTAATTATGATTTTCTTACCTTGTGGGATCATGATGTGGTGAAACACAACCATGAGCAAAGGCACCATGGCATGTGTATACCTATGTAACAAACCCGCACGTTCTGCACATGTAGCCCAGAACTTAGAATATAAAATATTCATGAGCAAAGGTACAGAGAGTCTAATTTTTAGGGCTAGTTCATCAGAAACCAGACATAAACTGTTAGAAAAATCTTCATGCCTTACATTAGGCAAAGATTTTTCAAATACAACACCAAAAGCCCAATTCATAAAATAAAAATAATAAATTGAACATCATAATATGTTTTATAGAGCAAATATTTTATAGAGCAAAAAGCTTTTGCTCTATAAAAACACTGTTAACAGAATGAAAACATAAACCACAGACTGGAAGAAATATTTATAAAACATATATCTGAGAGAGGACTTACATTCAGAATATATAAAGAACTCTTACAATTCAATAATAAGAAAACAACCCACGTTTTAAAAAATGGGCTAAAAGTTGAACAGGTATTTTTCCCACCATCTCTTCTTTCTTCATCAAACAAGATATATATATGGCAAATAAGCACACAAAAATATGCTTAATAAATACCATTAGTCATCAGGGAAGTGAAAATTAAAACCACAATAAGATACACAACTATTTGGATGCTAAAGTTAAAAAATCTGATAATACCAAGTGTTGACAAAGATGCAAAGCAACTTGAGCTTCCATACATTCCTGTTGGGAACACAGAATGGTGCAGTCACTTTGGAAAACACTGGCTGTTTTTTATAAAGATAAGAACACACTTACCATTTGACCCAGCAGGCCCCTCCTGGGCATTTATTCAACAGAAACGAAAATATATACTCCTACAAAAAAACATGTATACGAATGTTTATGTAGCTTCATTCATAATCACCAAATTTAGAAACAGTCTAATGTCCTTCAGCTGGTGAATGGTTAGACATACTTTAGGGCATCACACAATGGAAAACAAATAAATAAATTTTAGCAATAAAAAGAAACTAGCCACTGTTCCATGTTATAACACAGATGATTCTGAAATGCATCATGCTAACTAAAAACTTCAAATACAAAAGCTACATGCAGTTTGATTTCATTTATATGCAGGCTAAGTTTTTTTTGTTTTTTTAAGGAAAGGAAGGCAGAACTGTAGGACTGAATCTATTAGTAGTTACCAGGGGCTGGAGGAGCAGGGCAGGAGCTGATTACAAAGAGGCATCAGAGGATCTTAATTTAGACACAATGAATCTGTTCCATATTTTGATTGTGGTGGTTCTCATATGATTACGTTTGTCAAAACTCATAGAACTGTAATACAAAAAAGTCTGAATATCATCATGTGTTAATTGATACCTCTGCTTTAAAAAAGAGAAAAACGTAGGTTCTCTGGTTTGTGTACACATTTGTCAAATGAAGTCAGTGCGCTGTTGCTGCTGATCATGATGATGATGTATTAAACTCACAGGATTTTTGTGAGCTTTTGTAGATGAGAAAACGTCCGTGAGTGCTTTGAAATGCATGAAGTGCTTGCTTTACAATTGCTGAATACTATTATTAAATTTTTATTTTGGTTTTGTATTCCATTACCTTGCTCAACTCTTATTATTTATAAAAGTTTGTCCATTGATTCAACTTTTTAATGTAAATTATCAAATAGGCTACAAATAATGACGGTTAATCTCCTTCTTTCCAATCTTATCATTTCTTTTACAACTTCTTTTTTTAGCTTCCTGTGTTGGTTAAGACTGCTAAGTCAGTGTTGAAGAGCAGCTGTGGTAGGAGGCATTCTTTCCTTATTGCTAAGCTAAATAAGAATGCCTATACAATTTCAAAATTAAATATGATTTTTGATGGGTTTGGTAGCTATTTTTTTTTATAAATGAAGCAAGTTTCTTTTCATTCCTGTTTCTCAAGGTTATTTCTTATTTCATTTCTTATATAAATGGATATAAATTTTTATTGAATATTTTTCCTGCACCTATTTAAATGAACATATCATTTAATGATTTGATTGAAATATTTACTTTCAAGCAAACCTTAGGGCTGACCTTTTATATTCTTGCATTCTCTTCTTTATTCAATCTGTAAGCTCGTAAAGAGCATGATATTGTCTTTTTGTCACTGTAGCTCTGTCACTTAGCACAGGTCTGATTTAAACAATATATTTATCCCCAGAACTTAACTCTTATCTCTGGAGAGAAGAGAGTACTTAAACTACACAATCGAGGATTAGAGGCTCAGAAGAACACTTCTCCCATAAGATTTTTTAATGCCGAATTTTAAAATTAACCTCAGCTCGTTTCATCATCTATATATCTATCAAAGTTTTGGTTTCAGGCTCAGTGCGGTGGCTCATGCCTGTAATCCCAGCACTTTGGGAGGCCGAGATGGGCAGATCATGAGGTCAAGAGATCGAGACCATCCTGGCCAATATGGTGAAACCCTGTCTCTACTAAAAAAAAAAAAAAATACATATATATATATATATATATATATATGCACACACAAAAATTAGCTGGGCATGGTGGCGTGCTCCAGTAGTCCCAGCTACTTGGGAGGCTTGAACCTGGGAGGCGGAAGTTGCAGTGAGCCAAGATTGTGCCACTGCACTCCAGCCTGGTACCTGGCAACAGAGTGAGACTCTGTCTCAAAAAAAAAAAAAAGAAAAAAAGTTGTGGTTTCATTCTTTGTGCCTCAAAATGGACCTGGATGTAGATTTTTTACAATTATTATGAGTACAAATAGTTTTTCAGGCTTCCCTAGGCCCTGCTGCTATTTTATATTTTAATATCTTTCCTTACTTATCAAGAGTGGGTTGTAGGTTGGGCCCAGGAGCTTTAAAATTTATTTTTTAAAGACCAGGACATGAGCAGAGGAGAAAAAGAGCCTAGTGACACCTAGAGACTTGTAGGAAGTTTCCATTTGTGACACAGGAGTGTCAGCAGGAGAGTGGCAGTTAGTAGGGTGGGTGGCCAGTCCCTTGAGAGTTCTGCTCTTAGGGAAGACTGGGGAGAAGGTACATTGTAAGTGTTAAAAGAATGGACTTTGGATGCAGGTAGCCAAAAGTTCAAGTCTTGGCTCTGACCATTACTAACTGGGCAACCATGGATAAATCACCTAACCTCTCTATTTTTGGTTTCCTCATCTCTAAAATTGGGAAGAAGTAGGTAGTTTTGAGTGCCTGACACACAATAGACTCTCAAAAAATGTTCACTGTAATTTCAATAGGAGTTGCCTAGGCATAATCTGATGTAATAAAACAGGTTTTTACATGAGAGGGCACTTAGAGGTTTTCTTCTTTGGTTTGGTTTTAGACATCTATCATGTGGAAAAAAATATGTAATTTTAAAAAATACAGTTATAAAGATACAGAACAAAGAGAATTATGACTCATGTTTTGCAATTTACATAGCTTATTTATTGTTTCATGTTCTGCACTACTTCAGACAGTTATATAATTCCCCCACCCCTGTTAGGGTGCCAGGATATGACATCAAGATGGAGAGAAAGAGTTTTGAGGGGAGGCAGGGAGAAGACATATGCTTCTCTGATGTGAATGTCCCATCACTTACACTGGGTAAAGCAATCTCAAATGCTGACTGATACCACAGAACAGTTTTTTCCAGTATGTTTATTCTAATTCTAAAATGCTCGAGACCCTTAGATAATGTTAGAAGCCTTTCTCAGTCTGGCCTGCTTTCAAGCACTGGATTTGAATCCTTGGGTAATCCCCAGTTAAGTGGCTTCAAAGTCTCTCCAATTCTTGAAGTCATAGCCTGAACTTCCCCCACTTCTCTGGGAATAAGTTTTCTCAGACACTGATTTTCCTATGTCATTCCAGTCCCAAAGGCTACAGTGTTTCATCTGCAGGAAGATAAGACTATTCATTAGACTCTGTCCCTTTGATTCTGACCCACCTCTCTGAACTTCATTGCCTTGTCTCCCAGGAGGCTTTCCTCTCTTCCAGCCAGTGCTGTTTATGCACTGCTTTCATCTGTGTAGCATCACCTCCCTATCTCCTGGTTTGCATGAGGGTGATTTCTCCATCTCGCTATATTCTCTCTTCCTCCCTTTCTGGAGTCATGAAATGGAGAAAATCTGAGTTTCCTAATATCTTTGGAAGGGATTTGCTATTAGGTTTATTTGTGTTTGCCTTTGTTAGTTTAGAAGAATCACTTCAATATGCTGGGACTGAAATGAGATTCAAAGAGAAAGTTCAAGTGAAAGAAGAAAGGTAATTATTAAATTGCATTTAAAGAAAGGAAGTCTTGTTAACTGACCTTCTGTCCAGCCCCATGATAGACAGATCATGATGAAGTCAATGCCTAATGGCTACTGATGGGGCACTGGCTAGCTCCCGAGTCAGATTCTGATGCAAGGGTTACCCTATATCCTGGGGAGGTCTGTGTTCGGACTAAATGTTTACTACCATTGAAAAGAGTTTCAAGACTTAAGCTTTAAAAAACAAACTTTGCTGTCAGTGTGAATTATCAATGACAAATTTGCTTTACAACCACTTGCTTTGGTTCCTAATTTGAAGGATGCCAATCTTGGGATACTCTTTTTGTTTTCTTTGCTGGGAGACAGACATATTTTTGAAAACAAATTCCAGTCTGAATAGGAAGGGACTATTTATTTGGCAAAGCAGTGTGTGTCCCCACATGGGAAATTATATATAGAGAGAAGCACCAGACTATGCAGAGAAAAAAAGTTTTAGATTCTCTAACACTGTGACCTGAGTGAAAGAACAGTTTTCCCCACGTACTTGGTTTGATGACCATGGAAAGTTTGCATTCCATGGATTCTGAGCACCGGGCGGGCCCCCGAGTGCTTTCACAGCCCTCTGTGGTCTGTGGTCTGTCATGATTCTACCCCACCAATCCACTATCTCTCATTCCCCAAATGCACAGACTCCATTCCAATCAACTGTTTATCCCACTAACGTAACAAACTTTTTCCTTGCCTGTGCAGTCTCTCACGTCCACCAGGTCTGTTTCTAAGCTCTCACAACCTGCCCGCTTCAAGCCCAATCTGGTTGCCCCTTCCCAGAAAAACTCTCTCTGGCTTCATCACTGGTTCCATGAGTTTCCCTTTCTTTGAGCTGCTCCTCCTTCTCTTCTCTCTGAATCCACCTGAAATTTGTAGACAATCTTCCCTTGTAATCCACAGTATTTGCCCCAGTGCTTCTTCTCTTACCTGATGAGGAGACTCAAAAAATAATGAATGTTACAATTCCTGACTCAAGAGTTGTATTAGTACAGAGAAGTAGTAATAATTTTAAGGCTGCTTACAATCCACAAATTTCCAAACCACGGTTGATTTGAAGTCAGCTTCTTTGTTAGCGACCCCGGGCCACATTAGCCCTTCCTAGTATCTGTGGTCGCCCCAGCACATGGAATAGGTTAGTATGGCTCTCGTGGGTAACTTTTTCATTCCCAGGAAGTAATTTTGTTAGTGCCAACTTTAAAATAATACTACATTGTCTTTGGAGAAGACTTTTTTCCAAGTAATGCAAGTCCCTTTTTTTGCCAGCTTATTCAGTCTCATAAAAGCTTTCTGAGGTAAGACTCACTCCCTCTTTTTTACGGCAAGAAAAAGTGCACAAAGAGAAAGTTGGAGAGAGAAGACCTTTTAGGTCTAGATATAGCAAGGAAAACCAGCGAAGTCTCACTTTCACAAGGAGGCCACCATGTGTAGTTCTCTGGATTGCACACTGCATAACATCAGAGTTTATGGGAATGTGCTTCCTGAGCAGTGCAAAACCTCTTTAGACAGATGTGGTGGCCCCATGGCCCCACCTAGACAGCCTAGTCTGCGGTAAAGTGGAAGCCAGTGCTGGATACTAAGCAAGAGACTAAAGGGTGCTGACTTTTACCTGTCTTCTTGGATATCCAATCTAGATGGCCCCCACTCTCCTTTTATTCTTACTTAGGTCACAGGAAGGGGAGAGTTTATCAGGCCTGTCTCCTCAGTGCCTTTTTAATGAGGCTTTCATTTCTACAGAAGCACCAAACCAAAATTGTTTAAAGGGTTGAGCTTTCAGACGCATATGGTCACTGTGCAACAGTCTGTGTTAGAAACAGAGAGGTCACATTTTTAAAAGAGTGAGGCCAAGATACATGCATTATGAGCTTAACTCCTGACACATTTGGCGCAAGTTGAAAAATAAAAGAAAAAAAAAAACCACCCACTGTCTCAAGAGGCCTTGGGCAGGAACATACAAGGCAAAACGTTTTAGTTGTAGACAAGAAAATTCTGGAGAGTCAGCAAGGGATGAGCTGGTCAGGAAATATCTACTTCCTGTGGACACTCCCAAAGTTCTCCCGCACTGGCCAACCCCCGTTGCAGATGATCCAGCCAACAAAACGCTCCACCAAAGCAGCACTGTTGGCTCAGCCAGCTCAAGTCAGCTGCGCCGATGACCCTACATGCCCAGGTGGAACCTGGGTTCCTTCCTGAGGGATGTTCAAATAAACCAACAAGAAAGATTTGGATAGGAAATGTGGCGTTCTGGAGGCTAGGGTGGGCAGATGTGTAAGGCTGAGGCTAAAGATGAATTTCCTGACCCTCTCAGACACACAAACAAGGAATTCAGGTTGACTTTACTCTGAAGAAATGCCTTAAAAGAAATATTTTTTAACGATGGATATTTTTCAATATGTGGCAGAAGAATATGGTGACTCATCTCCATTCAGATGAAAACCTAGCCCAAAATTTGCTGCATTAGTTGGGAATTAGCATGCTAAGTCCATAAACCACAACCACTGTTTTCAGTGTAAATCAGACTTGTCTCTTAAATTTAAAAAAAGCAATTGCAGCAGGGAGTCATGATGAGATGCCTTGCCTTCAGTGAAAAGGGAAGTATGTTTTCTCTGGCCAGCCTACACAAAATCAGATACTTAATATGATTACTGAGAAGATGGAAAGATTTTCAGGGAAGACTCCTTTTGCTTAGCTCCTACCAGCCTTCAAAGGAGTCAGTAGGAAGTCCAGAGGACCAGCCCACTAAAATGAGACTGAAAACAGGATCTTTGATTCCACTGAGCAGTTGTGTGAAAGCAGAGCATGTGAATGGATGGGTTAGGCTGGCAAGAGTTTCCACCAACCAACTAAGCAACCTACTTATTTTTAAGCACCTTCTACAGGAGGGTGCTCAAGGGTAGGGCTGCTGCTCTCAAGAAGGGGTTGCATTTTGGGCCTTTGGCTAACCAGGAAAACAAGAAGTGCTACAAGCATTTCCAACAGGACTTTGTTACAGAGGTGATAGAAGAGCTGAGATGCCAAGAAAGGACAATCCAATGGGCCGGAGATGGGCACCATCAGGAGGCCTCCATGGCCCCTAGGTTAAAAACAGCATTTCCAGAGGCACTGAGCCTGAGATGAGGAGGCAGAGGTGGACCCACAGTGGGTCTGATCTGTGTGATCTGGAGCTATGGAGGAGACCCTGCTGTTGCTGGAGAATGAGTTTGAGGCAGAGAATGAGAGGAAGAAACACCCAAACTTACGCTCATTTCCCCCTACCAATGCCTTGCCAGTGCCTGTCGTTGACTGCACCAGGCAGAAACCATCTCGCATAGGAGCCTGGGGAAGGCAGCCTGGAGGGGTCAGCCCCGCAGTGAGGCACAGCAGGAGAAGGGCCAGGAATAGATATGAGAGCAAACAGGCCCAGGCCTTGCATGGTGATTGCATTTGGATCATTTTCTACCTTTACCACAATGACCTCAGCTTGCCCTAGGCCAGAACATGACAAATCAATTGCAAACCACAAATACTGGCTGAGATGGACTCTAGGGTGAACCTCTGCCTCATCCTCTTGCCAGTCATTTAACCCAATTTGGGCTTATCTCAAGATCCTAAGGAGGCCCTTTAATTCTTCCAGGAGTTAAGGCTAATCCCTGTAGCCTAATATACATACTGTCTTTTCACAGAAGTCTTAGAATTGACTGTCCTCACTCTTGTTCCCTGTGGAGAATTCCAGGATCTAACTGGCCCCATGGCTAAATAAGCAAAATCCTGTCTGGCTTTGATTTCATCTATGGCCAGCTCTGCCAAAACCAGCTCTACAAAGACTCGATGGATGCTCCAGGATGCCTAAGTTGATGTCTCAGGACCCTGATGACTAGCCAATGGCAGCCCTCTAGCCTGCATATTTCTGAGTTAATGTTCCAAACCCATCTTGCTAAATTCAACCTTGTCAATATTACCAGTGCAGAGGCTCTGGTGTTCCTTATCATCTGGATAGCCTCAGAATTACTTAACCTCTTTAAATCTCCATCTCCTCATCTACGCAGTGCAGCAAATACAGGTCTGTTGTGTGGATTAAATGAGATGACATCTATTAACATACTTATTCACTATCTATTAATAATGACATCTACTAATATACTTATACTAGTGCCTGGCATGCAAGCAGTGCTCAACACGTGACACAGTTACCTCTGTATTTGTGAGGTTTCCTTTAGTGGCAAGAGACAGAAGCCTAGTTCAACTTAGCTTAAGCAAAAAAAAAAAAAAAAAAAAGGCCGGCATCTGGGTCAGGAGCTCATTCATGGCCCTCACTATGGCATCTCTCTAAATTACTTGGCTCTGTAGTCTCTGATTGGTTCCATTTTCAGGCAGACCACCCCCATGAGATGGCAAGATGAATGCTGAGACATCTTCCCAGCTGAGCAGCCACAGGAGAAAGAGATCCCAAGAGTTTTCTGAAAATCCTGGAATGGGGTTTCATTGCCTGGTTGCATCACACTTCCAGCCCTGAGTTAGTCACTGTGGCCAGGGGATGGAATGCTCTAGTTGATCAAGCCTGGGTTTTGGGTCCATGTAGATTGAGAGTAAGGGAATGTCAAGTCTTCAAATGGGGAAATAGCTTCTGTAGAGGAAGTAGCTTGTATTTACCTTCCTTCTCTCCACTAGGAAGACAAATACAAGCTATTTCCACAACAGAGGCTATTGTTACTATTGTTAGGTTGGTGCAAATGTAATTGCAGGTTCTGCCATTAAAAGTAATGGCACCAACTTAGTGTTATTATTACAACTTATTCTTTGTTATGGACGACTGATATCACCACCATCCTTGCGACTTTACACTGTACAACTAGGACAAGAACAACACTGGAGGAATATTCTAGTGAACACCTAGGTTAACAGGGAAGTAAAAAAGATTCTGGATAGAAGGAAATAAAATAAAAGAGTTCTTAGCAGTAGAAGAGAGAGAAAGGAAAGCAGAGCCTAAAGTGATAAGTTCTAGAAGATGAATTAAGCATCTTTCAAAACCAAAACCTATCTAAATGGAAACAGGTAAAACATTTTACAGTTGCTACATTAAAAACACCTCACTGTAATCATTTAAATAAAGCTTAAATGGCCACACAAAGCATGCATGTTGTATGATGTTCTCTTTCAGCACTGACACAGGTATCTGTGAAGCCAGCAGAATTCCCTGCACAGGAAGGCCAGGTCTGTAAAGGTCTCATTGCAGATACAGTCAGCAATGCATTCCCCACAGAAGAAATCTTAGGACATTGGAACATTCTAATTTTTCCTCTTCACTGTCTTAAGTGAAATAAGTTTATGAATTTCTGGGGAGGAAAGTTCAGATGCTATCACCAATAGTGAAACATTGTTTGGCTATTTGGCAATATTATAGTATCCTTAAACAACTGGTTCGCTCTAAGATTAGTGATATTTACAAATATAGAAATACATAATAGAATACTACTGTGAAACCAACAGCTGTGAACTTGAACTTGAACCTGTCTTCATCTTACATACAATATGCTCTGCTAACAGAATAATCTAGATTAAGATGCATTACACAGAACATTGGGAAAATATTGCACATTGCCTTCCTATGAAAACTAAAATTGTGTTCTCAGAAGTTTTTCTGCTAAAAATCAGTAAAATGTTACAACTAATATGTTATAGGATTTACTTAAGGTGAAGCCTCTGCATGCAAAACTATGGGATAACT
This sequence comes from Callithrix jacchus, assembly GCF_049354715.1. Lineage (NCBI taxonomy): Eukaryota > Metazoa > Chordata > Mammalia > Primates > Cebidae > Callithrix > Callithrix jacchus. The sequence goes on from NC_133513.1 coordinate 67,870,159, forward strand.
GTGTAGGAGCTCAGCTGACTGGGAGTGCAGAAGCTCAGCTGACTGGGAGAAGCAAATCATTCAGCTTCAATGCTAGCAGAATATAAGTTCCTTGTTTTGTTTTTTGTAAAAGAGAACATGCAGTCATTATACTATATAGTTTTAGACAGTAAGTTTTGAAAGAGAAAGAATGTGTGTCTAAGGTGAATAAGCCTCCTTGAGGGGATTGGGTAGTGTATTTTCTCAACTGTGGAGTAGTGTTTTGGGGACACCAGTTGAGGACTATTATGGAATACGATGGGCTCACCAAACAGAGAAGGAATAATATGACCTTACATTTCTAGACTTTATTACACATCTCAGAGCACCCCCCGCCCACCAACAGGTAGGGCTGACTCCGAATTTAGTGGCCATCCTGCTCCTGCATACTCTTTTCCATAACACATACAGAATGAAAACATTCTTCACCCATGTTGAGAAAAACAGTCATTTGGTTTATGAAAGATATTTTTTTTCTTTCATATTTTGAAGGGTGGTGTAGACCAGATTAAAAAACATGGCTCGAGGAAGCAAGAAATCATTCCCCCAAGTGTTTATTAAGTGAATCACAAATTCATTCAGCATGACTGAATGACCAGAGAAATAAAGGCAAAATGGTAACAAGCTGCAAGCCTCCAAGTACCTTCAACTTTAGGATCTCCCTGGGAAAGGGTCACAAGTGTAATCATTTTCAGCTGTCCCTGCCTCGCTTCCGCTGTCGATGGAAATATCCAGGCAGGATGAATACACTTTCTGACTAGACTCTGGACTGACCTAGACAGCTTTTGGAAATTCAGGATATACTTTTCCTAAAGCTTCTTAATTTTTCCCATCCCTCCCTGATTGAAAACATCATTTATCCCATTACAGCATGTGGAAAGAGAGGGGAGGGAGAAGCAGACAGAATCTGAATTAGGATAAATATTACTTTGTGAGATTATTTTTCTCATTCATAACAGATGACAATTTTTATGTCATTTAGCTGATTCCAGAACAGAATCACCCAAAGAGATATTAAGTACTATTTTTTTATACTATTTATCTCAAAAGACGTACAGTGAGACGTGTATCCTACATTTAGTAGCTAGTCATCCATATCTTGCATATTTCCTGGAAATATTTTGATATTTTTTCAAGTTCAGTTAGCTGTTATTTCACTGGCCACATGTGAAAGAATTTGCCTCCTTCACTTATATTGTGGTGGGTTCCAAAGACTGAGACTTCCTCTAGTGTCTGAGAACTGTCTGAAAATCCTTTTCTAAAGAAATCTGAGGATAAGTAGTTTCTGATGTAACTCTATTCCTCATTTGTTAGGTGGCAGCTACTTCTTCAATAGCACAGCTCCTCCATGAGCTTGCAAATGGACTCAGCCAGCTCAGATTTGGAACTCTCTTTGAAATTCTAAGATGATGTGTCATTTCAAGGGTAAAAAAGCAACATTGCTATAAATATGAGTGGATGCTAGAGTCCCAAAGACTTTCAATACCCTGCAGCTTCCTACCCTGCTGACATCAGCAACATGGTTCTTATTATAAAGCTGGATTTCAAACTGCGGGACTTCCCAAGAATCATTTCCAGTCTATGTAAAGAACATGGACTCAATGCGGTTTCCGTGGAGTTAATGGATAAGATTGAGAATGGCTCCCTCTCTCAGCCATTTCTGCAAGTTAACAAGATGACTCTGGTCCACTAACCAATTTCCAGGAACTAAGATAATGTGAAAGAATTTGATTCTGTCATCCAACTGGAACTGAAATTGTTGTGCTGCAGTTAATGCCGTTAGCTACAAATATACTGGAGGAATTAGGACCGTCTAAGGCAGTAGCAGAAGAAAACAAATATCAATCACCACCAAAAACTCTACAACAGCCAAAACGACAACAACCAAAAACTCAACAACCTGCTCTCGGTCTGAACTTGCAAGTGAATGAATTGTTACTTGCATAGGTTTAGGATACAGCCTAAATAGTTCTTCTACTAATAAAATCCCCTTAAAAATCCCTTCTGTTCAGCAAATACTAACCCACGTGAGTCAAGCTCTTGGCTAGGCTCATAAGCACCATCTCCCATAACCTTCACAACAGTTCTGTGAGGTAGTACTCCTATTGCTCCCATTTTACAGATGATGAGACTGAGGCACAGAGAGGTTAGGTAAATTGCCCAAGGGCACACAGAAAGTAAGTGGCACAGATGACACATGAAAACAATCCTGACTGACTTTAAATCCTCTGAACCTTTCTGCTCTCCTGCCTTGATGATAGGACAAAGCCTCTGCTTCAGTGGTTTTAAAATTGAAAAAAAAAAAGTAGCAGTTGCTACAGAATGTTTCACTCAGTGGGACATCTGTGGCTATCTCTTCCCTCTCCCTGGGCTCCTACTTACTAGCCTTCTAATGACACTGACATTTCCTTTTTGTCAAATCTGCTTTTGTATTGTATGGGGCTTGGGGTTTTTTTGTTTTTTGGGGTTTTTCTGAGATGGAGTGTCACTCTGTCACCCAGGCTGGAGTGCAGTGGCACGATCTCTGCTTACTGCAACTTCAGCCTCCTGGGTTCAAGCGATTCTCCTGCCTCAGCCTCCTGTGTAGCTGGGATTTTTGGTGCCTGCCATCATGCACGGCTAACTTTTGTATTTTCAGTAGCGATGGGGTTTCACCATGTTTGGCCAGGCTGGTCTCGAAGTCCTGACCTCAAGTGATCCACTGGCCTTATCCTCTCAAAGTGCTGGGATTACAGGCGTGAGCCACCTCACCTAGCCTGTTTTTTGTTGTTGGTGGTAGTTTTTGTTTGTTTGCTTTTTAGAGGCAGGGTCTCATGGCACTGTCATCGACGTTGGAGTGCAGTGGTGCCACCACGGCAGTCTCAAACTCGGGCTTAAGCAATTCTTCCACCTCAGCCTCCCAAGTAGCTGGGACTACAGGTGTGTGCCACTGCACTTGCCTAATTTTTAAATTTTTTTTTGGTAGAAATGAGGTCTTGCTATGTTGTCCAGGCTGGTCCGAAATGCCTGACCTCCTCCCAAAGTGCTGGGACGACAGTGCTGAGTCCGTACACCTGGCTTATTTTATGTTTAAAGCTTGCTTTCACAGAATGCATATTTGATATCAGCAGTGAAGCACTGAGGAGTCACAGAGGTCTCTCCACGCCTCCACCATGGCAAGGTTGAAAGGAGGCCTTGTGCCTTGGTTTGCTCATCCAAGAACTTGACACATACCACTAGTCGTGGTAGGGAGCTTTCCTGCTGTAGGAGACCTTGGTTTGCCAAATGCAAGACCTCAAAGCTCAAAGCCTTCCACAAACATATATATAAGCCTTTCTTCATATGAGGAAGTTAAGGAAGTAGAATCTAATTTTGTGAAGTTTACTTCTTTTAGGATGATGATAATTTTTGCTATTCGAAAAATGTATATAATAAGCACTATTTCTGTAAAAGAGAATGGACACTATGTGTGTGTGATATATGTCAGCATGGACATGGCTAAATCTGGAAGGTTAAAGAAGAAATTAGAAGCAGTAATTACTTCCAATGGTGTTGGTGATAAAAAGTGGGGGCTGAATACCTGGGGTAGGTGGGAGGAAGACTTTTCTTTGAACACCTTTTCTTACCTTTAGTGTTTGAAACACGAGAACCTATTGACAACTCAAAAATGAGTTAATTTGTAGAAAAAAAATGCTTTTAACTTTTACCTCAAAGGGCAACCAGAGGCCACAATATCACCATAAGATTAGTCAGTCGGGGGTTAGGTTAGTCTAGAGACAAACAGGCAGTAAGTGGCAATTAAAAGCCTAAAAGGGGCTTGTTTCCTTACAGGATGTACAGCCTGTGTCAGACCAGCAGAGGCACAGGAAGCTGACCTAACAAGAAAGAGCAAAATTTACCCAGTTGTGTCACACAGTATCATGCTGTCAAACCTGGAAGGCATTGTCTTCGGTGAAATAAGCCAGGCACAGAAAGACAGATCCCACACTGTATCACTTTCTTGTGGAATCTAAAGAAGTCAAACTCGTAAAAGCAAAGAGTAAATGGAGGTGACCAGAGGCTGGTAGGGAAGGGGAGATTGGGAACATGGTCACCGGATCCACATTTCAGTGAGACAGAAGGAGCAGATTCAAGAGATCTAACATACAACATGGTGACTATCATTTACAACAATGTATTGTGTTCTTGAAAATTGCTGAGAGTACATTTTAAGAGTTCTCCCAACCCCAAAACATGATAAGTATGTGAGGTAATACGTGTGTTCATTAGCCTAATTTAGCCATTTCACAAACTATACATATTTCAAAACACATGTTGGACATAATAAATGTATGTAATTTTTGTTTGTCAGTTAAAAACACTAATTAATTTTAAAAACTGGTTCTCAGAAAAAGAACAAAATACAGGATTGCTGCAGGACTTCTCAGAGCCTTTAATATGCCATTTTGCATTAAGACCTCCCAAGAGGAGGTGGGTAATGTTTCCTAAAGTTATTTGACAATGGGACCCTCCCTTTCAAGGGGTATCTCACAGGATTAGTGTTTCACAGAATGCATTTTGGAAAATGCTAGATTGCCAAGGATCTATCCAAATAAGAAATTCTGTCTAAGCTGTATGTAGAAGGTAGTAGAGTTTTACAGAGAAGTTATAATCACCACATTCACCAGTGTAAGGTGTCTTAGATGAAGATTTTCTTTTGGATAAAAAGTATACATTCAGTTCAACAAATATAGTGGCTATATGTGCAGGTGCAATTCTGGGGACTCTAGCCTGCAGAAAGGAGTAACGAAGGTGACTGAGTGAGGTAAAACATAGTTCCTTGGTTCCTTCTGCAGCAGAAGAGGGCTTCTGAGCCATCACAAATGGCCAGTTGTAATTCAACAGGTGTTTTCAAAGTGTTTATTCTGCGCTCTATAGCTCCTTACATTTTGTAAGTGTCCAGTATTCACTTCTGAATTGAATGGTACGTTTGCTCTGGCATTTAGCAGAAGTAGAGCTCTAATACTCTTCAAAGCAGAGCAATGTTATGACCTACAGGAACATGATGATGCTTACTTATCCATGGTATGGTTTGTGTGGAGCATTTTCATCTATGTAAATGGGCAACTCATCTCTAATTTTATGGCTGAAGACCTGGGGGACCAAGCGATTACTCATACCATGCTCCCTGACTTGTAACAGGGTACAAGATAGTGGCAGGGTCTGTCCCCAGGCACATCGTGGATGTCATTTGTGTCTCTGGTGAAGTAGACTCTCAGGGTCCACTTTATCAGCCATGAGAAGCTGGGAGATGTCAAACACATGATCTAGAAATGAACCTTTTAAGTTGGCCTATGCACTGAAAATAATAATTAACAGAGACAATTTTGAGGCTTAATAAAGCCTTTTTACATATGTCATTGCCCTCACAGTCTTCACCACAATCTTGTGAGTGAAAGGGGTTCTCACATCTTCATTTTAGAGAAAACAAAAATGGAAACTTGGAGAGCCTTATTCACCTGCATCTGGTCACACAGCCAGCATGTGATAATTCTGGGAATCAAATCAAATCTACCCACCCTGGTACCAAAGCCCATATCCACGGCAGGACACATCAGTTGCATGGACAGAATCATTGGTCCATGAATAGTTTGTTCTAAAAGCTTACTAGTCAGTCTGGGATAGTACTAGGAATTAAAAAGGACTTCCTTCCTAGCTTTATCATGCCTAACTTTGTTCTCTTCCTGGGAGATGTATCTACCCTCGTATCAGAAACACCTTATCATAAGGTCAGGGACCTCTGAATTAGGATTGATCCCTGCATTGGGTGTGATAAGGACCAGGATTTCTCTAAGGCAGTGGTTCTCAAACATGGATGGGCATAATGTTCACCAGAGAAAATGTCAAAACTGCAGACTGCCTCCTTGTCATCAAACATTCAGGCTCAGTAGGTCTAAGGTAGAGTCCGGTACCTGCATTCTTCACAAGTCTCTTAGGTCAGCAGTCCCCAACCTTTTTTGACATCAGGGACTGATTTTGTGCAAGACAGTTTTCCTATGGATGGAGTTGGGGTGGAGATGGTTTCGGAATGAAACTGTTGCACCTCACCTGAGATCATCAGGCATTAGTGCTGTCATAAGAAGTGCACAGCCCAGATCCCTCACATGAGCTGTTCACAGTAGGGTTCCAGCTCCTATGGAAATCTAATAGGGAAATCCAGCTGCTGATCTGACAGGAGGCGGATCTCAGGCAGTAATCCTAGCTAACCCACCACTCACCTCCTGCTGTGCAGCCCAGGGATTGGGGGCCCCTGTCTTAGGTAATTCCATTTCACAGTTTAAGAAGCATACACTTCAACTTTAGGAGCCTGATCATGTCAGAGAAAGTCTAGTGTTAGAAATAATTATTCATCCTCCCTGTCAATAACTCTTTGGCTTTAATTTCATAATAATAGAAAGTCAATTATCTAACCCAATCAATGAATGATTTAACCCAATCAAAATCAATTCAGTAAACATCTCTTGTTTACTTCACACAAGATACTATGTGCAGCTCTTTGTATATAAAGATGAACAAAATATAATCTTGGCCCCCCACAAACTTACCGTGTTAGGAGAGAGGGAAGTGTGAATAAACACACATAATCCAATGATTTAAAGGCAGAATCATAGGGCTACGCCTGAAACAGAGCAAAGAAAGGACTCATTCTGCCTGGACACCTCGGACTGCTCCCAAAGGAGGCTGCTTTTAAGCCGAGCCTGGTTTCAACAGTTACACATTTTTTAAAGGGCATTTTAGCAGGAGATCAAAGATAAGGAAATAGAAAAACATAGGGGTGTCATAGGATTCTTGAGCAAATCTTGTGTGAGTAGAATGTAGTAGGAGTAGATAATAAAAATAGTTTTCATTTTCAGGGTCTTTTTCTATTTCCTTTAATCCTGTCAACTACCTGTTACACTGAAGAATCATCCCTATTTAAAAGAGGAATATACTAAGTCAAAGATTTGTTCAAGAACAAAAAGTTTGCAGGACCTTCAAGAAAGACCAATTTTTGGTGGTGGGGGGATAATGGGATCATAGGATGTTGTTGGTGGTGGTTTTGTCAATGTGGAAAGATATATTAGGGACTGATAAAGCCACCTACTCCTAAGAAAAATGGCATATGGAAACATACTACACTAAGGTTCAGCATTCTTTGTAAACTCTCTCTTACTAAAGGGCACCAAGATCCTTTAAAAGGTAGTGGATTCTATGTATGTCTTGGGGTCAGGGAAATGTCAGGATGAGTCTGAGATGGCATGCTTCTTTTTATAAAATGCCAGAGGCAATGTTCAAAAGGCAAAAGAGTCAACTTAAAGAGGCTTCCCTTAGCCAGAATGAACTCAACAAAATAGAAAAGATAAAATGAGTAACATAATGTTTCATCAAGTAGGTTACAACTCTCTAGGAAACATTTTCAGTTTCTAATGATGTAAAAAAGTACATAAAATATTAAGTGTATAAAAACATCATTGTAATACAAAGGGTTAATGTGATAGGCTGTCTTAATTTTTTTTGCTTTATAAATTAAGGGTATATACTTAAATATAAATGTTTTGTTTCTTAATAAGAAATAATTCATGATTTATAGTTCATTACCTGTTATTTTCTGTTTCAGCAGGAAAGAAGAGAGAGAATTGTATGTAATTCTGAGGAAAGTAGGTATGTGCTATAAGAAGAATGAGAAAAAACAATTAAAACAGGCAAAACAAGGTCCTGCAGTTCACCAGGAGTGGTCACACAAAATAATCAAGTGGAAGGGACATGCCACAGTGTGTTCTAAAAGGAAGAGTTAGCCGTATGTCCTAGAGAAGAGGAGAAATAACCACACAGACTCAGTCTCCCCTTTTGGAGATGAATCCTCCTGACCCGTGCTTCCCAAACCTTTCAATTCATGGCACATAGAGAAGATGATAACATGTATCTAACAAAACATTAATTCATGACACAGTGTAAGGCTATGTTTGATGTCCCCTTCTCCCTCTTCCAGATTTCCCGGATACTCCAGGCTCCAAGCAGCTCAGGGTAGAAGGGATCTATATGGTAGCACCCCAGTCATTCACATAGAAATGGGGAATTACATAGTATGCTGGTTGAAAAGTTCTGCTCTAGATAGTCCTCTTACATGTAATAAAATACTAATAAGTTTCATGTTAAATAAAATACCAGTGAGATTTATAATACTGTTTCATAATGGTAATAGGTAGAATCAATATATCAAAATGGCAAGTCAATGTGTTAGCTACTATCAGCTGTGCCCAACTAAAGAATAAATCATTTTTGGAAAAGCACTAGGTTTGTAATATTTAAATCTGTGTAAAGACAGTTAAAACTGCCATGGTGTAACAAATGAAACTTTATCATAAAAAAGGAGAAAAGGAAAACGACCTTAGGTATTGTAGCAGATCAGACGCCAATCCATTCATCGCCCAGGCACCATAACTGTCGCTTTTTGAGACTGATCCTTTTCCTTCAGTCTAATGAGATACAAAAACACTAAAATTACAGAAATGTAAGGAAGGCAAACCTGAAAGGAAATGCAGATAACTTACTGGAACTTAAGTCTATAATATTAACACTTGGAGAACTAGTTTTAGTTTCAGGGTACAAATTAGCTTTTTATCACTTTAATAGTGTGGGCTTGTGTGTCTTCGTTTTAAATGTTCAAATTCTAAAGATAATTTATTGCAGTGAAATTGTGGTTTTAATCAAATATTTAGAAGTATTTGTATTAGCAATCAATATTTAAATATTTGGGAAATTTTTATTTGATGGATCCATATGTTAATTTTTTAGTTGTAAGTTATGCACAAATATTTAAGGGAATGTTCATTAATGATTAAAGAAATGCTGATTGTTTGATAAATTAGTAAGACTATTAAACAGAATATTAAAGCATAAATAATAGTGAGTTCCAGGGGATGTTTAAACATCAAATAATACTCTATAGTTACTGTGATGGAGTTAATTTATTTAATGAAAAAGACTTGAAAATGCAAATTAACAATTTCATCTCCATTTTCACCCCCCCAATACACTGTAGATCCCACCACAAACACAATACAGATGAATGAATATCAACAGTCACACATGCTCAGAGCTGGGGGGTGTGACTGTTATGAACTTGTTCAGTATTCTTGTCTACACCTCATGAAATGGTGTGATAGAGATCCATGTGATGTGGCACTTTGTCATGGAAGCCTTTGGTGATCCTGGTAAATTGAGACAGGCAGTGGGATATGACAAAAGATGCACTCAGAAAAAGATTGATGGATACTTAGGTTTATTAGTAACCAGTATGTTACCAGAAACAATCTCTTAACTTCCTTATGCCTCAGTTTCCTTATTTAGTCAATATAGAGTTTAGAATTTCAATTTTCAATGTCTCTTCCAGTTCTCTAGGTTTTTTTCTCAGCTCACTGCAACCTCTGCTTCCTGGTTTAAAGTGATTCTCATGCCTCAGCCTTGCAAGTAGCTGGGACTAGAGGCGTGTACCACCACACCAGCTAATTTTTGCTTTTTTTTTTTTTAGTTTCACCATGTTGGTCAGGCTGGTCTTGAACTCCTGACTGCAGGTGATCCACCTGCCTCGGCCTCCCAAAGTGCTGGGATTACAGGTGTGAGCCACCGTGCCTGGCCCAGTTCTCTAATTTTATGAAATATCATGAAGAATGCTTATTTACTTCAGGAACAGAGGGAGACTTGCTACTCCTAAGGCCGCAGCTCCTCAGGATTCTGCATCAAGCAATTACTAACAGCAACACCAGTTCCCTTGAGTTGTTCCAAGAAGGTCCCACAGTTTTTTGTTCTCTTCCATTTTTCAAACATTAATTGAAAGAGTTCTTGGGTCATTTCCATTATCTTTGCTCTTATGGGTTATTCTTTTACTATTACTTTATTGAACTTTTAAAAGGCAAGGAAAATGCTTGGGTCAATCAGCCATCTTAAACTAGTACCTCATCATTTAATTCATGTTTTTAAATTCGCTTTTTGTTTTTTGGTAGTATTGACTTCCCAGAGCCTGGGTTCCTACCTCCTCTTCCTGTGAGAGACACTCTAAATGCTGATAAGTGGATAAATCTAGTTTTACTTATTTGAATTTAGACAAATGTGTTCTTTAAAATGCAAAGATGTCACTGCCAGCATTTAAGTGTTTCAGATGTTACTTTCCAACATTTAAATAATAAATATCCCTATTCTTCCATTTTAGAGCGCACTAGGAAGAGTATCATTGATTTTAGAGGCAGTAAGAAAATTGCCGTAATCAGGGTTTGGTATACATCCAAGGTTCATACTTTTTTTTTGAGGCCAGATCTCTCTCTGTCACACAGGCTGGAATGCAGTGGCACAATCACGGTTCACTGCAGCCTCAACCTCCCCAGGCTCAGGTTATCCTCCCACCTCGGCCTCCCAAGTAGCTGGGACTATGGGTGTGCACCACCATAGCTGGGTAATTTTTTGTTTTTCTTTTGTTTTTGAGATGAAGTATCACTCTGTGCCCAGGCTGGAGTGCAGTGGCGTGATCTTGGCTCACCACTACCTCCGCCTCCAAGGTTCAAGTGATTCTCCTGCCTCAGCCTCCTGAGTAGCTGGGACTATAGGCATGTGCCACCGTGCCTGGCTAATTTTTGTATTTTTAGTAGAGACAGGGTTTCACTATTTGGCCAGGCTGGTCTCGAACTCCTGATTTCTAGTGATTTGGCAGCGTTGGCTTCCCAAAGTGCTGGGATTACAGGTGTGAGCCACAGCACTCGGTGTGGTTTGTAAGTTTCAACGTGCATCAGAATCACCTGGAAAGCTTGTTAAACTACATACTCTGGAACCTAATTCTAGAGTTTCTGATTCAGTAGGTCTGGAGTGGGGCCTGAGAATTTTTATTTCTAGCAAGTTCCCATGTGATGTCAATAATGCTGGTCAAGGGACGACACTTTGAGAGCCACAGAAATACAACATTCAGGCATTGAATGATATTTATTGACTACCTACCTTGTGTCGAGTGTTGTTATAGACACTCGTAATAAGCGAAAGAGAGAAAGTTCTTGCCTGTGAAGACCTTTTCTGATGGAATTTTCTAGTTGTAACCTAGTGGTTTTGGTTAGAAGTCTGCTAGCAGAGAAGTTCTCTTCACAATGCTGTAGCACATTGCGCTCATTCCTTCCTTGTTCCCTATCCTGATTTTCTTACCCAGAACGCCCCTCTGCTCCTTCCCTTTCCTGTTCTCCCCAGCCAATCCAAATCTTGTCTATACCTCAACTCAATCTCTCTGTCTTCCCTACCCAGCTTCTCCCTCCACGTCCACCACAGAAGCTGAGCTCTTAATATATCCTTTATTCTACTCTATCTGTTCCATATGTGCCCTCACTGTTGAGACATCTATAAGGCAATGGGCCATGTATTATATTTCTTTATAGCTCCAACTCTCAGCTCCTCAGACAGCATGTGAAATACTCCAAGAGCTAAACCTAAGCTTGCTGATAGATTCACTTGGTGTCCAACCTCCTTCTTGGAGGAGGTGAGGTAGGATTGAAGTCACTGCCACCACCAACAAGCAGTCAGGCCACACTGTCAGACTGTTTGTGGTGGCTAGGGTGGAGTAAAGGGTTTAGAAACCAGGAGGGGAATCTGTATTTGTTTTAGGATTTTACTAACTGGGAACAAGCCAAGAGTGGTTAATTTCCCCTTCAGGACAGAGTTCATCTAAATGGGGTTTCTTCCTAAAATGTAGTCAGAATAAGCTGCAGAGTGAGTTATGGCATTTAACGGCCATTGGTGTTTTCTTGACTGGTATTCCTTAATTTTACTGAAAATTAGTTCTGAGTCACTTATAATTGAATAGTAGGTCTCAGCTCACATTTTGATCATACTTGGATTAACTGGAAATTATCTGTCATAAACTGGTCCAAATATACTATGATAGCAATGAAACCCTGTTAATCCTGAATTGGATTGCTACTTAGAAATACAAGAAAAGTACTTTGTAGCTGGAAGAATCTTTGAGATCCTACAAAAATAACAGAATCAAGTAGTAGTTCAGTGTGCGGGCTCTGAACCAAGTGTAAGCCAGTTTGAGTCTCCGTTCTGCTACCTACCAACTGTGTGATCTTGGGGAAGTTTCATAGTCTCTGTGAGCCTCAGTTTTCTGCTCTGTACAGAATAAAGCAAAAAAAGTATTATATACTAAAGAACTAATGGAAGAAATAAATGGTGGTGTAATAAAATAATGTGCATGAAGCTCTACATTCAAGGCCTGGCACATAAAAATAGCTCAATAAATTGTAGTTATGACATGATCCAACTCTATCATTTTACAGATGCAGAAACTGAGACTCACAGTAATTGCAGTAATTTAGGGACAGAGTTAAGACAAGAACTTAGGATTTCTGAATTCCAGCCCAACACTCTATTCAGGGTAACTTACTGTTTGCCATTTACTCTGTAATTGGGATTTTTCTAGCATGTAATTTATGAAAACTTGGATAGCAAAGTTTCTGAGAAAAATGGGTTTCACGTTGAATATAGTTGGGTTATTGAATAGGTAACTCACTTATGAAAAGGACTAGTTTAAGCTCTTTAATAGTGTTATTTAATAAATCAACCATAAATATTATTTGTAAAGTAGTTACAAGTCATTCTTAACTATTTAATTGAAAGGTCCTATTCTCAGCAACACGAATTAGAGTGTTGGGCTGCAGTATACATATGTGTGTAAGCACTTCATCTTATTGGGTCAAAATTAGAATCATCAGATGTTAAGAGGCCCTCTAGTCACAAAGCCCTGTGCATACAGGAAATGACTATCCCAAGGTGTCCCTAGTAGGACCAATTGTTTCTTATGGAATAATTTCAGTGAGACCAAAATTATTACACCCAGCACAGCCAGGTCTATGTTTTAACTCTTGTAATGATCAGAATGCGCTTTGAGCTCTCAGATAATCTTAAATCCCACAGATACATAGCACCTAATATATTCCAGAAGTTAAGGCCATCATTGGTTAGCCTACCAGTTCCTCACACTTTTCAGTAATAGATCCTGGAGATGTTGAGCTTTTTTTACTTTGCAGTAGAAGCACAGTCAGATTCCAGGTAGCTTACCTGGTCCAGATGGGAGCCAGTTGGCTTGGACCTAATAGGTGCTCATGCTATAGTAGTTGATTTGCGAAAGTGAAAGGTGTTTAGTAATTCATTGACATTAGGAGTGTTGATAAAAGCGACTGAAATTTCACTGTAGGAGGTGATTCTGCCGAGAGTATGCTCAACAGGAAGCTTTGTTCCAATGGAGGAAAAAAGAGAGCTGGAAGAATTCTCTTTCATGACCATGTGACTCCAGATTACAAATGGATTAGAATAATTTATGTTATAAGAGACAGCAACCTTCTTGAGAAGAGAGGGGAATTGTGTGGGCCCATAAATCCGCAGGAAAATGGGATGGGGTACTGAAATCAGGCACTGGAGGGCTACTTTCTCTAGCCATTCATTCATACAGCAGCTTTCCCACAAGGCTGGAGCCCTGTCAGCCACCAGCCATCAGTTCATAGCCTTTACAGCCTTGTGAACAGAGAGAAAAGAGACTCTCTTCCCATGCTGCAGTTGAGTAACTTAGGGAAAGACTAAAAGGCCTGATTTGAGTCACACACCCAACCATAGACGATTGTTATGGCCAAGGATGTGAGTTGCTCTAGAAATATCCAAAAGAAAGGGAGTACCATTATGAGCACACAAAATTGTCCACCATAGCTAGCATCTTATAGAATGTTTTCTTTATGCTAGTAAATATGTATGCTCATATTAACTTCTAAAATAAGAAGCATGATCACAGGAGGTGTCTATAGGGTACCATTAGATTGTTCTGAGGGACATGAGGGAGCCTGCCCAGAAGAAGGGGAGCCCTAAGTCATCAATGAGAATGAAAAGCTGAACCCCACAGTAGGGAACCTCCTCCTTTCATCCAAATCAACAAGAACAAAACCCCAAAGGCAATCCCCTTTACTCACCCCATCTATCCCCAGATGCCTGTCCCAATTGATGTGGGTTCAAGTTTCATGGGGTCTGAAGTGTGTATAAGTTGGGAATCCCTTTTTAAGAAAAAGAATATCAAAACATTTTACTTTTGCACATTTTACAACATATGACTATGTAACCACAATATTAGTGTCCCTTAGCTGTGTCTATGTAAGAGAAGAGTCTTGAGATAGAAGCCTCACTAGCTTCATGATAAATCTGCCTCTGGTAAGAACCTCATGGTTCTTGTCCATTAAATGGACATCTGTGGTTTCAAATACCCAATCTTCCTCTAGAACACTACCAGGAGGACCCTTCCCCACTGGCACCTGTCTTTCAAGACCTTCTGTAATTTAGGTTCTTAACTAATTTGGATTGTCCTTCTACCCCAGTTAACTAGAATCCTGAAAATGTATCATTTTTATGATTATTTGATTTTGATTCCCAGCCATCCTTCAGGTGAATTTTTTTTTTCTTTAACAAAATATGTCCTCTGGCTAGAGAGAAACGGGCTTGAGGACAACGCTTATTCCAAGGCAGACTCTTTGGCCTCAGTGTCATGGGCTTGAACCTGATGTTCCCAGCCACGGCATTGCTGAAACTGATAGTCTAGTCATGTAGGGGATTTTCCTGACTCCGTGTCTGTCTCCCCATGGCTGTTTATTTGTACTGCTGTCTGCTTGAGTTTGGGACACTGACCTTATAAGCTGCTTCCCCAGCCCAAGCCTGTAGCCAGAGAACTAGGAGTTTCCCTCTGGCACTGCTTACGGCCAGTTGGAAAGACCTGGCAATTGATTCACTGTCGAACTGGCTTGGGGTAGGGAGAGGGGGAGGAGAATTTAGAGTGTTAAGAGGAAAGGAGGGAGAACCAGAGAAAGAAGGAGAGAGAGAGAGAGAGAGAGAGAGAGAGAGAGAGACTTTTAAAATCAATGCCAAGCCAGCTGTGGCTCTGGACAGCTGAGTCATAGAGGATTAGGCAGTTCAGTTGGAAAGCAGACTGTGCATACTAACTCTCGGGTTCCAGCTGGAGCGGGGGAAAGTAAAATTTAAAAAATTATAGAAAAGAAAGCCACAATTTAATTTCAGATAGCACTTCATTCTGAGACTCCCCGTGATCAGGGGTGAAGGACAAGAAGCTAGTCTCGTTTTTCTACAAATGAGACTTGGTCCTTATGTGGTTAAGTCAAGAATCTTTTAGAGAAATCTGAACGTTGCTATTTCATTTTTTGAATACATAAATTACAGTAATTGCTAGAGGATGCTGGCTGCTGGCTTCTTACTGGAGTTAGTTAAAGGTTGTCTTCAAATGTCGGCCACTGAGTCACAAGTTCATAGTCAGCGTGCTGTGGCCAGATTTGGCAGTTGCACTAGGCACAGGAAGGTCATTATTACAGAAATAATTGGGGGGATGGTTGTATATCTAAAATTTACCCAAAATGAAATAAAACATTTCTCTCTAAATGATGTTATGGGGGATTTGAAAGGAATCTAAGAAACACAGATATGGACAGAGTGAACCACACTGTCCTGGGCAGGGAATTCACTCCAGGTAGAATAAGGTGCCCCCTCACAGTGGGGTCTACTCCTTATAGTCATCACTGGTTCGCTGGAATTGTAAAACAAAGACCATCTGAATGGAATCCATCAACCGGCTTCTCTCAGCTGTCACTTCTACTGCTAGCAAGAGGCCCTGTGTCCATCCTGTCTGTCCAAAGCTCTAAGTAACACACAGGCTATTCCTTCTGCTTTCATGCACAGAGTATGGGAGTGTTTCAGAAGAAAGTCACAGGGCCATGCTGACGGAATTTTCCACAAATCCGTGCTAGCAACATTTAGCTAGGCCCAAGGCTGGGCAATAATCTTTTTATCCATCTCTTCTTACTTCTGGTCTTATTCCCACCAAGGGATTTCTCAAACCCTTGTAGCCATAGAGGAGACAGAAGAAAGGAGTATGTGCGTGTGTGTGTGTAAAGGAGATAAGCACCGTTGCCTCTTCTCTGCTGATGATCTAGGCACACTTGTCCTGAGGCCTCTGCTGCCATCTCCTTTTCTCTTTTCTCTAGTTCCAGATCTTGTTTTGCTCTAGGCTAGTGGTTCTCCTCTCTGGCTACACTAGAATCACCCAGGCAGCTTTTCAAAGTACAGACACTGGGGTCCCGTCTCACCTCTAACTTCTCAATAGATTTAATTTCTGTAGAGTATGGGTCAGACAAGATCATCAGTAGTATTGACAAAGCTACCAGTGGTTCTCATGTGAAGTCACCAGCCACCTCCCAGTTGCTTCCTTACTGAGGCCACAGCAGCATCGCGGTGTCTGTCATATCAATGTCTTACAGCATTTAGCAGAAGCTCTTATGCATACTTAGAAAACATTGGTTAAGAGACATTCCTGGCTAGCATAAATTAAATTCATTTTCACTTTGTTTCCTTCCAAGGAGAAGCCAGAAAGTCTTTAATGTGGTCCAGACTCTGTCTGTACAACCTTGGACAAGTAACTTATCCTCTTTGGAGCTGTATTTTCTCTTCTAACAAAGTGAATTATTTAAATTTGGTATTCTTTAAGACCCTTTTCAGTTCTAGGCTGTCACAACCATAAAACCCAAAGGCCTTTTATCAGTACTCTAATTTACCAACTGTGCAAACTTGAATGGCTCATTTATCTTCTCAAGCTCCTCAGATTCCTCACATGTGAAAATCAGATGAAAGATCTGGCCAGATTTTCCAAATCTGGAGTCTAAGAGATATCCCATGAAAAGTAAGGTTCTCTGGGTGTAGCATGATAAGGAGTCCAAGAAGCCTAAAAGGTAACAAAACTAGGTTAACTCTTGTTCAACCCAGAAACTCCTGAAGTTTATTTGACCATGTAGCTACTGTCCTCTTATCAATCTTATTAAGATCCCACAGAAGTATTACACTTGACGTACGGATCTCTTCCACTTTTATATTTCACCATTCTGTGGTCAGGGCACAAGCTTGGTAGGTAAGAGGGTGAATAACGTGCTTCCTCCCTTGACATGTAAAGGAGAAGATCAGTTGTTCCTTGCTTGACCCCAGCCTTTGGCTGTTTCACAGGCACAGACGTAATTTAACACAAGTATCTTCTGGGGCTTGCATACTTCTGAGAAGACTTTTTTTTGAGTTGGAGTCTCACTCAGTTGCCCAGGCTGGAGTGCACTGGCACGATCTCAGCTCACTGTGACCTCTGCCTCCCAGGTTCAAGCGATTCTCCAGTCTCAGCCTCCCAAGTAGCTGGGATGAAATGTCCACCGTCATTCTGGTTCAAGACTGAAATGAAGTCTGATTCTTCACTATTACCCGTATGAGGCAAGTCATTATAAAAGAGAAATGAATAAAACTCACTAACTCACTTCCATTGATTTGATTAAATAAGACCAATTTTGCTTAATCAAAAAAGTTCAGAACTGGAAGAATCATCTAGGTAGAGGCAACATAGAGTTTCAAAAGTGAGTTTGGAGTCGCAGACCCGCTTGCCAAGTGACCTGGGCGTCTTACTTAACTCAAAGCCATGGCTTTCTCATCTGTAAGATGGAGAAAATAACTGTCCCTGTAAGAGTGGTTTCACTCTAGGACTAAGTGATTTATTATGTGTAAGGCACCCAGAACAGGCTGGTACATGGTGAGCACTCATCAATCTTTATTATTATCTGGACCATGAGGACAGCGTGATCAGTGTCAAATTCAGCTTGCAGACTTATCTGGCCCACAAAATGGGTTTAATTTTAACATTGTTTGCCTTTAGTTAAGGCATATACTCTCAAGTTTGCCTCAGACTTCACCTCTTCCTACTGTGTCATCCCTAGCCACTGTATATACATGTGTGTTACTGGATCTTAGAATGCAGATTTACTAAGGCAGAAATTATCAATATCATGTTTCAGTGCTGACTCATCAGTGCCTAGCAGATACATGAGGCTTTCTAAGTGTTTGTTGAATGAATGAATGTATGTGTACAGAGTGTGCGTGCGCACGCACACACACACACACATACACACACAGAGACACACACACACTATAAAATCCTTTAAAGTATCTTTTGCAAGAGGTTGTCCGGCCTCTGAATCCACATCTGTGTGAGAGGGTGTTTACTACCTCCCATTTCGTGTTTGGACATTTCTGCTTATTGGTAGTTTATGCGAGCACTGAGTCCAAGTCTACTTCTCAGAACTTTTTTTTCTCCTTCAATCCTCTGATGTTTTGAGACTGGAAGGAACACTGGAGGAAATCTAGTCCAATTCTCTTACTTGACAAAGAAAGATGTAAGGACCAGAGGAGGCCAAGTGATTCTCAGCAAGTCAGGACCTATTGTTGTGATCCCAGTGAGCACATGCATTTCCCCTTAGGAATAAACAGGCACCACCTTTGGGGTTTGATTTGGGAGTCTCTGGTGCCTTGAAATATCAGTTCCTCTGACAGTCAAATGCAATGAGTTTCTTCCTATAACAACCAGCACCTCAGTTATTAACTAATGCTTTGGTCAGGATGAAAATGAATAAGAGAATAAGAGGAATGAGGCACAGGCTCAGTTCTGAGGAGGAAAACCCATGTTTGGTGGGTGGAGGCTCCGAAGGGAGAACAGAAGAGGAGGGAGGCATAAAGCCAAGGCTCACCTGCTTCCCACGAAGGCCAGACACAGCCCAGATCCACACCTGGCCGGCTGAGGCTCACCTGCTTCCCACGAAGGCCAGACACGGCCCAGATCCACACCTGGCCTGCTCAGGGTATCGCTGGGTATTCTCTGGGGGAGTAGAAGCCGGTGAGAGACAGGCAGGGGCTAATTGAATACAATCAACATGCAAAAGACTTCACTACTGAAGGAACAGGGAAGAAGAGAAAAGAAGCATTACCCTTTAGTATAGTTTCTAGAATCTCAATCTTAGCGGGAATGGTTTCAGGGAAAGTGAGATGATGCAAGTCCAGCTCAACGGGAATCACCCTCATTCCTTGGCTCCCCCTCAGACATGGACATCTTTCATCAGAGATTGCGTCTCTTTCTTTTTCTCTGTCTCTCTCTGGAGCACTGGCTCTTAAACTCTTTTAATCACAGTCTCTTTGAGGGGCTGGTAAATTTATGAATCCTCTCCCTGAAAATAATGTACAAACATGGAGACTTTTGCATACAACCCTAGGCAGTACTCTCACCCCTAAAACAAGTGCTCATGGACCTAAGGTAAGAATCCCTGCTCTTTAATGTCTGAAAGAAGTGTTAAGATCTGTTTCCTCCTGCCTATTCACCTGAGGCATTTTGTGGGGATCAGGCAAACACAAGTGTGTCTTGAGGGCTTTGTGGTCATGGGAATGAATCCAACCAATTCTCTCTGCTTGTGGCCAACAAAAAAATCGGCTGGATTCACACAGCACATATGTGGAGGACAGGGTTTACAAGGAAAAATGCAATTTGGTTCTGTTCCTTTCCTCAGAGTTATAAGACATCTACTTTATAGCAGTCACAGTGCCAGACACTGGGATGTCCAAGATGAGTAAGACACAGTTCTCTCTCAGAGTCTGGTGGGGAAGACAGAGTTGCTGTGTTTGCTATCTGTTGCTGCATAATGTTACCCTGAAACTCACTGCTTCTAACATCAAACATTTATTATCCTACAGTTTCACTGGGCTAGTAACCTGGGAACTGATTGGCTGGTGCCTCTGACTCAGGGTTTCTTAGGAGGTTGCAGTCAAGCTTTCTGCCAAGGTTCCATCATTCCCAAGACTCCAATGGAGCTAAAGAAGCTGCTTCCAAGCCCAGTCACACAGTGCCTTGCCATGCGGGCCTCTTCGTAGGATACTTGAGTGTCCTCATGACATGGGTGGTGATGAATCAAGAGAAAGGAAGCAGAGAGTGCCTGAGACAGAGGCCACAGCCTTTTATAACCAATTCTCCAAAGTGGCATCCCACCACTTCTGCAAGTCACTAGGTTCAGCTGACACTCGAGAAGAGGGAATCTTACAGATGTGAAGACCAAGAGGATGGGTTCATTTTAGAGGGTGCCTGCCATGCTGGCTGACAGAATTCCAACATGATGCAGAAATGCCATGGAGCTTTGGCTTGGCTGCTGTGGGAACACAGCACGAAGGGGATTAAGGAGGAAGGGTACTCGGAAGAGGGGTGAAGACAAGGAAAGGAGGTAGCCAGGCCACAAAGAGGAGGAGACCGCACAGCTGAAACAATCAGAGACATATGAAATGGCACACATTGTTTTCTGAGGTAGACTGGCCCACTGGCATAATTGATTTATTGACAGTTATTAAACGAAAGCTTTCTCACTGATAAAATTAAAAGACTGGAAAGAACTCTGAAAGTGAGAAATGAGAAACAAGTCATTCGCTGGATCTGGTAGTAGACACATGGGTTTGTCTAAGATGTGAAAACCTCACCCTTTTCCTTCCCTTTGCTCCCGCCCCCTCCTGCTGCACTCACACCATTCTGGCCAAATTGACGGACTTGCCTCCCGCTGAATTATGTCCTCACAGCTCCCTCCACCTGGGACATCTTCCTCATTTTGGATATTTTCTTTGCCTAATTCCTTCTCATCTTTAAGAACTCAGCTTCAATATAACGTAACTGGAGTGCCTTCTCTGAACGTCCCAGTTTGAATAAGGGGCCTTGTCCTTATGGTAATTCATGCCAGCCTGTGTCTCTTCCTCCGCTGGAACTGACCACTCTGTATTAGAACTGTCTACTTATTTGTCCATGTCACTCTCTGTGAGCTCTCCAAGGTCAGGCGTCAGGCATCAACTCCTGTGTCCTCATGGTTGCAGCCTCAGTGATTGGCCCATAGGAAGATTTCAATCTGTTTTTGAGAAAGGACAGAAAGAGGAAAGGGAGGAGGAGAGGAAAGGGAGGAGGAGAGGAAAGAAGCAAGGAAGGAAGAGAGAGAAGAAAGATATTCACGGGGTTCTCTAGAATCCTTTAGAACTTACAATCGAACAGTGGGTGAAGTAGGTAAGAAGGATGATTTGGATTTACAAACACAGGTAGTCCTTTTTTATGTGTGTCTTTTATCGGGTTTTCAGGAGTGCAGAGGGCCATATGGAAGGCAGGAAGGGAGCAGAGTCCTTTGTCCAAAGATATTAGTATGCACAGCTTCGGTGGAGGAGTTCAGCATCTATGTTAACACACATTATGCAGCCTGCCAATATGGTATCCAGCATAAGACATGCCATTGGTGGTAAATTGGAAAAATAGTAGAGTGTGCTTAGGAAGAAAGAAGATGGTAGAAGCATTTAGCAATTTTGGAGGGAAGAATACCAGATGACAACAACAGTTCCGAGAATAACAACGATAATACGACGCCACAACACATATCTAGATCTGTATACCTATAAACGATTTGAATTTACTTCGTAAGCTAAATTAAATTTAACAAATTATATTTCAGAAAGCATAATATGCACAATTTTCAGTACTATTTTTATTCACTCTAATCCTGCAAAACTTTTTAAAGATTTGGCATAGAAAGAAATAAAATAAAATGTGACTATCTGGAAAATTGGCTTATAAACATCTATTCTCTGATGATGACTGATAAATGAAATATTACTCTACTGGAGATTGTCCTGCCCAAACATGACTTCTTCAAAAAGTCCTTCTGTAAGCCTGTTCTAAAGGTTCCAAGGAAAGTATTTCTTATATTTTGAATGTAAACGCCGTATCCGGACAAAAAGTAAAGCCCCTTACCAATACCACGGAACCAAATGCTAATGGCCAGCATTCACAGCAATAGTGGGATGTCCAGTACTGGTTTCCCAAGACTATGTCTTTCCTCTCAGCCAAGAAGTCCCTTTCCCAGGAAAGTGGGCCTCTGTGACATAACAAGAGAAACAAAGAGCGCAAGAGAGCAGAACATCTCACAACCTTTGACAGCTGGGAAAAGGGCTGTCTATAGGGTCATAAAGACTCTATTTAAAAACAAAGAAATGAAGAAGGGACTAGCTCGGACCCACACAAAGGAAAAAGCTATAGATGAGACTCCGAAATTCCTGGCTTGGAAAAATAGACCTGCTGCCTTTCATCAGGTCCTACTGCCAACAAAGTGGTGACAAATTGAGGCCCTTAAAACACTCCAAGACAGATGACGTGCCAATCAGCACCACCTAGTGGAAGAGAAGGATTAATCCACTCCCAGCATTTCAACACTCCTGCAGGGTTGTTGATTGACTCAACGAAAGACTTGTGAGAGCTGGGTCTTCATTAGGTGCCCCACTGGACAGGTTGGAAAGTTACAAGGAATAGAGATGGATATGCCAAGAGCTGAAATATTCTGGCCTATGGAATGTTCCAGAGATGTGGGGAGGAAGAACTGAAATGGTTTAACATCATCAACTATCATTGGGACTTAAATTTATGAAAGTAGAAGGCATATATTCTCAAGGATTTAGGGAAAATATTTTTTACATTTTAAGGTAGAAGTCATATTTAAAATGCAATCTCATGAGAAGAAAAGGAGAGAAGGTGGAGAGATTACCAGGGATTCCCTGGGTTTGGCTTTGCCCATTTTCCTCCATTTGTATTCAGCCAGTAAAAGGAAGGCCACGAGACTGTGTTGATTTACAAGTGATCAGTGTGTACAGGAGCTAATATGGCAACTTCCTGTTGAAGACTGTACCCCATCCTTCAACACAGAACCAAAAAACCTGTAACTCCTGCCTATAGCTCTCTTAATTGAAGTAGGCAGATTGGAAAAAAATATATAACTGGAATAATTACAAACTACTCCATTGTCCCAGATACTATTAGGATGGGCTGATTTGATATTTGCTTTTGAACTCCCAAAAATGTATGTACAATTAGGACTTTTAAGGGCAAGTGAGTGGAACCCCAACTTCTGATCAGGCCAGGAAGGGAGAGCTTATTGGAAGGTTTATAGGCATGTTTTATATAATTAAAGAAATAGTTAAACAATCAAACTGTGAAAGTGGAAGAGGTGCGTTTGGATTTCAGGAACAGTGGGAACAGTGCCTGGGTTTTCTTGCCTCCTCCTTGTCTCTGATGTCTCTGTGGGTCAGTATCATTTTTTCTCCCAGCGAACCAGCTTTTCATTTGTGGTAGGAAGCGTGACCACTGATCCTGTTCAAATCTCTCCTCTCGCAGCTCCTGCCACCTAAAAGAGGCTGGCCCTCTTTCCTCAGCCCTGATTTTTTAAGTTCTATGGATGGATTGCTTGGCCTGGCTGCTGAGAAGCTGATGGGATGCCTTGCTAATAATGTTGCAGATGCTCCTACAGAATGTGAAACAACAGTACATTGGGGTCACCACCTCAACCTCCTATCAGAACTCACACCAGCCAATTGGGGAATCTTACTTCATTTGGAGGTTCTCCCCCAAACACCTGCTACAGATCCCTGACCACCCAGACTTCAACAGGAATGGGTCACTTGCCAGGGATCACTGAAACTGCCTGCATGGAACAAAGATAAGATGCTGAAGGCCCAGTCCACACCCTTATTCACAATGGAGCGAAGATAGGTGTAAACATGAAGAATGTTGGCCAGAACTGAACAGAATCTTCATGTTTCGTGTTGGGCTAAAAAGACAAAGTATCTCAACCCGGGCTTTTCTACCAGGAGAGTACCAGAGGAAGTAGCATTATACCTCTTCCCAGGTTCCTTCGGTGGTGAGAGGGGATATCTTTGGAGGGATGTCACAAGATTGAGTTTGAGGACAACAAACCTAGGACTTCCTGGGCCTGCATGTCCTTCCATTAGTCACGTCTCATCCACAGCACGGTACTACCTTGAGCTTTTGTCAATTTTGCCTGGAAATTGGACACATTTTCCCCTTTACCATTACACTGTAAGTCTGGACAGTTACTTACACTGTAAGTCTGGACAGTTTTGCAACCAGATTAAGTCCTACTTGGGTCAAACAGTTCTTGACAGTGATAACAAGTGGAAACAATAGTTTCAGTTCTTCAAATGGTTGAATTAGTGTGTTCTTGTCCTAGTTTTCGGGTAATGTAGGTAACTGGCCCTGAAAATCAATCTAATATAAGATAGCATTCTAAATTGTGAATGTGATTTGTCAGAGTATAAAAGACTCTGAGACAATATCAATTTTCTCCTTTTCATTCAATTCAGATGGGGATTTCTTAGTAATTACAGTGAACCCAGAAAAAGGGGGTGATGGTGAGAGGAGAGGAGATCAATTAAGGAATAATACTTAAGAGCCCAAAGTATGAATAACTAATTCCACAATCGTTGTGAATAGTTATTTTATCCAAAAAGTAATAAATGAGATTTAAATGGCAGCTCATACAAGAATTGAAAAAGCATTAATGCAAAGATAAAGAGATTTCATCTTTGGTGGAAATGTTATCATTAACCAATAGGATGATAAAATTAAATAAAACAGAAGGGATTATCAGCAGAAGGGGTCTTCAAGGGAAGTGGGGCAGGTTACATTCAGGACACACGATGAAGCCAACAGTCTAGCAAAATGAAATTCTGTCTTGGAAGGGATTATAGTTAGTGTACATGTGATGAAGAGGTGGAGTCAGGTATTTGAGTATGGATTAGATGACATAAAAGAACAATGTTTGTTGTTGCAATTAAGTGTTTCAATGCAAGCCCTGATTTTTGTCTGTCAAATAACTTCTTGATACCAAAGAGCAGAATTTTCAATTCATCACTTGGTACTAAAACCAGTATGACCATTTAAAAAGTAAACAACCACAAAATAATTCAAAGTCAACTCTTTGAACATATAAATTCATAAACCTACGAAAGTATTAAAGATAATAGAACTTCTCCCTTTGAGGCAATGGACATTCATACTTTGATCTGAGGAAACTTCATTTCCTCTTCATCAGAACTTGGTATGTGCCTAGTGTGTAGAGGCTTTGTATGGAATAACCTTTTTGTGAGTCCCTTGCAGTGATGCTGAGGAAAATGTTCAGTGAGGGACTGAGAGTATCTGGATAATGGGAAAGCATAGGAAAGAAGTAGAAAAGAGAAACACTGCCTCAAGAGGGTAAGATAGGGGTCGTTGCATCTATATTATGGCATTCCATGTTAAAACTTTTTTATTTGTTAATTATTCATCAAATATAGAGTTGAAATATGCATGTGATGGACTCTAGAGACAGAAATATAAAAAAGTACACCAGTATTTTCTTTGTCCTCTAGGACCTCAAAAACTTATCAATTTACTTCACCCCTGTATTAGCTGGGGATTCTTTGATTGCAAGAAACAGAAATCTGCTCAAGCCTCTTAAGAAAAGGAATCAGAAGAATTATAGTACTGAAAATGGGGCCATCTCCAAATATCCCTTTCTATACCTGTCTCTTGCTGACCTTATTCCTTTGTTTAAGGGTGACCAGTAATTGCTTTCCCAACACTGCAGCCTCAGCTTTTGAAACTATTGGACTTGACAGTTGTAGCATATGCCGATAACTTAGTCTCTTTGGGCCCAATTTTAAATCAACGAGAAAGAAGTTCTGATAGACACAATTTAAATCAAGTATTCATTCCTACATTGAGCACCTAGTATGTGCTAGGCATTATTCAAGGCCTTGGACTCCCACCATGGATAAAACAATGTCCATAACCTCACAGTGCTTATATTTAGGGTTGGAATGGGTGGGGTGCAGCCCAGACAGGAAAGATCTACATTTATAATACAAGCTCAGGCATAATAAGTGTTACATAAAGATGGGTGGGAAGTAGAGTGTCAGAGAGATGCTATTTTAGAAAGATATTCTGACCAAACGTTGCTGAGGAGGTGAGAGTTGAGCAGAGGTCTTAAGGAAACAAGAGAGCAGGCTATGAGAATAAGTGGGCAAGAGAAATCTAGGTGAAGGACCAGCAAGGGCATAAGCCTTGAAATGTGCCCAACTAGAAGATCCCTGAGACTGAAGCACAAAGAGCGAGAGGGAGATTGGGCTGAAAGGAAGTCCCAGATGGAACCAAAATGCAACCATATGGACAGTGCTAAAGACTTGGGGAGCCACGACAGGGATTTGAGCAGCAAGAGCCATGACCTGATTTTTATTGTAAAATAATGTTCGCCCAAAGTCATCCAGCCAGTAAGTGTCAGACCAGGATTGAAGTCCAAGCCGTCTGGTTGCAGAGCCCAGGCTCTTAGCCACCACTTAACTCCATCCCATGATGATGCTGGGTTGCATAGAAAGCTTTTCATGAAGGTGTTCAGATACTCTGAAGGCTCGTCCATGCTTTCAAATGCATTGGACTTACAACCTGGAGAAAATTATAGAATTTGGTTTTACATAGCAGTTGGGGCCCATTTCACACTCAAAACACACATGCATCTTTGCTACGACCACTCCATTTATTAATTCACCGTTCAAAGTCCTGGTTTAAGCTGCCAACTATTTTTGGTACTATTCACAAAAAATTTTTCTCCATCTCTTATCACTCAGTCATCTTCACCCTATCTTCTACAAATCAGCGTGTGGATTACTTTTTATAAGCAAGAAAGCAACACTTAACCAGGGTCATACAGCAGGGTATTATTGTGCTGGCAATAGCATTTGAGAAAGAATGAGAGAAAGAAAACAGCAGTTGGATGCCTTCTTCAAGGGTCCTCCCTTTTCAGGAATCTCTTTGAAGAGTACATTGAGAAGATTGGAACCTGCTTTCTTTAGAATTGAGTAGTTCAAAGGTTATGCCCTTTGTTAAAGAGTGAATGTCTTTACCTGGCGTAGGCTCAGGATAAAATACTGCGTGATGTAAGAAACAGCACACAAGAAACCAATCATTTTCCTCAAATTATAGGAAATCTTGATAGCCAGATGGACCACATCCAACTGACCAGAAGCCTTAATTTGCTGAAATTATAACTCTGTGTCTATTTGCATAAGGAAGAATCAGGTAAAATGTCAAAAGCTTTATTATCAATAACTCCAACTCCAGGTACCATCTAATAGGTGACAGGAGTGTCACGGACACAAATTCAGCCCTATGTCTTTGTGGCAGCAGGACCAAATAATTAAAACGAATATGAATTGGATTTATTCATTCGATAAACCTTGTGTTAGTGCCTACTATATTCCATGTACCCATTTTAGGCCCTGGAGAAACAACTCTGGATATACTAGAGTCCTCTCTTACAGAGCTTACATTGTAGGGGAGAGGGGTGGACAGAAAGTAAACAAATAAATTTGTAATATAACAGTTAGTAGTAAGTGCTGTGAACAGAAAAGTAGAGCAATGTAAGGAGAGAGTGGGAGCGATGGTACTGTTTTACCCAGGGTAGCCATAGGTTGACTTTCTGATTAGGTGACATTTGAGTAAAAATCTGGTTAACACTATAATATGATGAGAGAAAAGGTTGTCTTAGTCACTATATTCTGCTAAACCAATGGACAGAATAGATTCCTTTCAGAAATAGTTTCAACAAAGTTTTCAGAGGAAATACTAACCCTCAGGTAATTAGAAAATCCAATTTGTCACAATTCCTCCTAACTCCATTTCTTAGACACCATAGTAAAAAAAAGGCAATATATACATGTATACATACAATATATACATATAAGCATTCTTAATTGTCTACTCATAGACAATGTGCTATAGTGGAAGAATAATTATCTTCAAAATCATTGCAGATAAGAGATTGTACAATTGGTAAGTTCTCCTTAGAATGTCCATGTATCCCTTTGTGATTTTGAGTCAAATGGATCATCTTCCCAGATTTCACTTTATTTTGTGGAAACATGATAACAACACCTGTCCTTGGACTGACTACAAGGATGAAGTCAGATGGCATATGTAAGATCTGGGCACTTAGTAAGTACCTAAGAACATGTTAATTTTATTCCCCCAAGGTGCCTAGAGAATGACTAATTTATGAAGAGTGTCATAGAGTAATGCAATAAACATAAAATTTCATTTCTCTTCCTAGCAATAGACTTGGAAATTTTAGGATGTCCAGGAAACTAGTGGTTTAAATGTACTTGCGATTTATTGAAATGTTTATTCTACTACGTGGTCAATGTCAGTATCCCATCTGGATTATTTGCTTAAAGTATTTCATTCCAGCTAAATGTCAGCTCAGCAGACAATAATGAGAAGGTGTACCATGTCTGAAATTTCTCTGGATGCTGAGCCCTAAGCCTGTAACAGCCAGTCAAGTATAAGTATATGAGGCATATGCTCAGATACAACCACTCATTGTCTGCAATATTAATATTTCTTTTTGGTCCAGTAGTGTGGGTTCAATAAATGGACACCCACAAGTTTTCATATGACATTTATTATAACACTTTTATAAACCCAGTACCCTCTTAGTTGCGTTTCCCCAAAATAGAATGGATGGGACCCATTGGGTTCTGTTTTAGACTTGCTTGTGTATTCTTCTCCCCTTTACTACACATCTGCAGCACTAGGACTGGAGGAAAATGTCTGCATTCTGTGTAGTATCTAGTGCTCCATGTGGGAGTTTCTTTAAAATATATGAATGGGTTATTTTCTCATTTTTAGATGAGGCTAGTGGTAAGATAGCTGCAGGGTTCCCATCACTTTATCATTTCCAAAATTATTAAGTTTTCCATGAACAAATTTAGGAAATACAGATTGAGCTACTGCTGAACACCAGTATGCTGTTCTTATCCCATAACCTTTCTTAGAGGAGGTTCATTCCATTTTTACTGATGTGATGTCAAGTTTTTCCAAAATGTAAAGCTAAGAGCTTGCTCCGTTAACAACCCACTTCTAACATGGGCATGATTTCTAGTTGAACCAGTATTATGTGCAGACCTGGAATGAACCCCCCGATCCTGACAGCTGAGAATTTCTCTAAGCTGACAGACCCTAGAGGAAAGGCAGCTAACCCCTGGGAGAACCAGAACACCGGATCCTTGCCTGCTGTGTCAGAGACCAATGTTTGTTTAACCCTGGCCTAAGTTGATATGTTAGCTTTGGTCCCCAATACTAGGTGTGAAATCAATGGAGAACCTTGTTATTGGGTGGGCATTTTGATGCAGTGATAGTTCTTAAGAAATGTCTTGGGTGGGGCATCATAGAATATATAGAGAGTTGTATAATCAAATATATATAAAGATTAACACTGAAATGAATATCACTTTTAAATAATACTTTGTACCTTAATATTAAGCCAGGCACGGTGGCTCATGCCTATAATCCCAGCACTTTGGGAGGCCGAGGCAGGTGGATCATGAGGTCAAGAGATCGAGACCCTCCTGGTCAACATGGTGAAACCCTGTCTCTACTAAAAAAAGATACCAAAAAAAAAAAAAAAAAAAAATTAGCTGGGCATGCTGGCACACACCTGTAGTCCCAGCTTGAACCCAGGAGGCGGAGGTTGTGGTGAGCCGAGATTGTGCCATTGCACTCCAGCCTGGGCAACAAGAGGGAAATTCTGTCTCAAAAAAAAAAAAAGAAAAAAAATATATTAAATTTACACAGCACTTTCTATGGTATTAGCTTATATATAATCTCTATAAATCAATGTGAGGAAAATTATTATCTTCATTTTACATATGAGAAAATCCAAGATGGAATAATTTAAACAGTTTGTCTAGGATTGCACAGCTAGCACTTTGGGAGGCCGAGGCGGGTAGATCACGAGGTCAAGAGATCGAGACCATCCTGGTCAACATGGTGAAACCCCGTCTCTACTAAAAATACAAAAAATTAGCTGGGCATGGTGGCGCATGCCTGTAATCCCAGCTACTCAGGAGGCTGAGGCAGGAAAATTGCCTGAACCCAGGAGGCGGAGGTTGCGGTGAGCCGAGATCGCGCCATTGCACTCCAGCCTGGGCAAGAGCGAAACTCCGTCTCAAAAAAAAAAAAAAAAAAAAAATGTCAACAGTAACTGTTCTACATGTGTTCACAGTTCAAACTTCCTGCTATCCTGCCTGCTAAGGTCTTCCAATTCCTGTATTCCAGACACACTTATGCATTAGTTCTTTACATTAGCTACCTTCTTTTTCTTTTTATGCTATTTTACATTATCTCGGGACTTTTGATTTTCAGATAACCGAAGGACCATGGATCCTCAACAAATCTCTTGAAGTCCAAGTTTGACTCTAAATTGAAGAAGATGGTGTGTTTTCAAGCAAAAATTACATCAGAATACACGTATCTCCAGACTTAATGACAAAAAAAGAAATTCAGTTATGTCTTTTATTCCTTGGTAAGATTTATATCAAACTCTTCTTATTCTTTGAAATCAATCCTGTTCATCCCAAAACATAGCGATATCCTTCAACACTGACTATCTAGACCATTTGCTTGGTAGTTTATCATGAACTGCATTTCCTACCTCATGTGCTATTGACTTGTAATGTTATTATCGTCTCATTATTATTTAATTTTCCATTCATGAATCACCTCCGCATTGAAGGCTAAGCTCATAGAAAGAAAGCAGGGGCCATATCTTAAACTTTTCTCAATTCCTTAGACTTAAGACTGACTTTAAGAATACTTATAAAAAAAGAGAACCACAGAAAATACGTTGTTATAGCTGTTAATTTTCTACCCACTTTCCACCTCTTTTGGCTAAAATAACTGTGAGTTTGTTGGACAGTTATGTGATCCAGAAATGCCAGTGAGATATAAGCAGATTAGTTCTGGAAAAGCTTCTGCGTTCTTTTATTATGGACAGGGAGAATAGATCATGCTGGCCCACTTCTCTTTCTTTCTGACTTGAATGTGGATATATGGTTTGCTTCTGTGGCCACAGTCAGGTAACATGAGGCACCAACCGTTGGACCGAAAAGACAACAGCCAAAGACAGAAGAGCAGAAAAATAGAAGGAAAAGGCCTGTGTTTTGATGACATCGATGAGCAGTAGCACCAGCACCAGCAGTCACCTATCTCCAGCCTTCTGATGAATGAGATACTACAGGTCTGTATATTGCTTGAGCCATTTCTAACTCCAGAATATGTTTAGAATTTCATACTGAAGTTGAACCACACATCTTTCTTTGAACTTCCTAACAGGCCAAACAACTGCATAAAAGAGATATTCAATTAGTTATTATTTGTCATTGTCTTTGCAGAGAAAATTGATCAGCTCTTTAAGAGAAGCACTGTTTCTTATGAAACTTAGTTCTTTAAGAAATGCTTTGGGTGGGACATCATAGAAGGACACTGAGTTATGGTGGAAAATGTATTCAAATCATATGCCCATATTAAATGCAAAATTAGTTTTCATATGCTTGTTTCTTATAGTACCTCTTAATGCAAACTGCAGATATAATATCAAACCCTAACATAGTGAAAACAATTATGTAAGAGACTATTTAGGGCATGCGGTCTAAATAGCTTTTAGTTGGGCTTTGCAGCCATTTAAACAACAAATAATATTTTTTTTATTTTCTCATCTAAATAATTTTGATCTCTCCAGGTTGTCGTACAATCAATGGACAGCAAGACATAGTTTCTCTGTTATGTAATACAAATTTTCACAATGGAAACAAATCACTCTCCTATAGAAATGTCTCAAAATATTGCTATGAAAGAAAGAAGTTTTAGAATCTGAATTTATATGCTTCACAGTCTTCTCTGATTCCATTAATTATATAATCGCTTACCTCTATTCTTTTCCTGGTTAGAAAGAAGGTCATTCAATTGGGTCTTAGTCTATCAGACAAAACCAGCTGGCCCATTGCTGAACTAGAAAAAGAGGAAATACTGACTCAACCCATTTAAGCAGAGAGCAGCGTAGGCAGAGAGGGTCAGCCTTACACATCTTTTATTGCAAAATAGTTCCAAATCTCCTGAGACTGGATGAGTGGGAGAAAACAGATTATACTTCTGAAGTAGAAGCGATGTAAAAGGACAGGAAAACAGTCCTTTGCTTTACCAAAGGATGGAGAGCCTGCCTTCTACAGAGGCCACCATTTGATCATTTGGTATCTGTGTGGTACTTGGGGGCATTTCTAAGCCTTAAGAATTTGAAATTATTAGCACAAAACTGGAACTCATCTTGGCCTTGGCATTTTGTCTTAGGAACAAAATTGGCCCTGAGATCCATAAGTGACTCACTGAGGAAATACTGGGGCATGCGGCACAATGTGAGAGCAATATTTTAACGATAGGCAAACATGTATTACATGAGGAAGAATTATAAATGAAAGGAAAATTAATTAAGGAGTCAAGAAACCAGAGGAAGGATCACAGCAAGAGGCAGATACCATTTCCCTGGAAGTGAAGTGCCAGCACTTTAGAAACAAAACATATGTGCTAGAATCATCAATGAGCTTGAGTCGAGACTTGAGAAGTAACCACACCATTTGCCTTCACTTCCTTTTGTGTTTTCTGCATGCCAAAGAGTTGGATATAAAGTATCCTAATGGATGTAAGAGCATTTTATAAATTAAGTGCTCTGAAAATATACGCCATTATCACCATTAATGGGGAAAAGCAGACCACCATGTTACTCAAATCATGTCTACTAGCCAAATAGTTTGCCCAGAAGGAAGCGATGAAGCCCAGAACAAAATTGAAAAAAGAGGAAAACGAAGACAACTCAACAATTTTTCAGTGTCTGGTCTTGAACTGGGTTATAGCCTGTTACCAATAAGAATCTCTTTTAACATCAGGATTGGTAGAATTACGGTGCCCAGAAAGGAGAATGTTTTTACTTTTCTGCACTGTTTCAGTGGGGCAGAAAGCATCTGAGCCATAGTCCACAGCTCCTAGGCCAGGGCTGGCAAATAAGCAGAGTGTTCCCCTTTTTTCTCTCGTGTTTATAGCAGATAGTGATAATCGATCATGATGCTCTGCTAATTTCATCAACAGCCTTAAGAATCTGGTCTACCCAGCTTTCTAGGAAGCTAATATCAACTAATCAGAGTTGGAACACTGAGCTGCACCCTACTTGCCATCTTGGCCCTAGCTGTTACGAGTGCTATTTTAGCTGTATCCACCCGGCCTGATGGGAGGAGTAGCTCCAAATCTGTGGAGCACATGAAAAAAAGATATCCATGTAAGGAATTATAATGATGATGATGATCACAGACATGAAGAGCAACAATAATGATACTGGTATCTGCCATTGAGTTAGCCCTTACTGGGCTCTAAGAATTGGTTGAACTGCTTCACATGTTATCCTTAACTCCCTTTTACATGTGAGAAACAGCAACACAGGAAATTGTTAACTTGTTCGTACTCATGGGCTTTAAACCTAGTTCTCTTTGACCCCAGAGCTCACACTGTTACTCCAACCATTAATAGAACTCAGGCACAACCAGGGGCTTTAGAACATGGTTAATGATGTACATCGACTTAAGGTTTTCTGCAATGTGGAGAGGAAACTCTCCCCCTCTTTTTCTTGATGAAGCTGGTGGCTGCAGCTACTTCCTGAGAAATCAACATTCGCTGGAAGTTTACTGTTACCCTAGACAGTGCAGAAAGAAATCCCAGTCATCTCAGATTTCAAAGTATTTATTTAAACTCAGCAAAGTTCACACAGTTTACACAAACAGCTTTTGCAGGAAATGAAGATGTCATCTCTGTTTTACACATACAGTTGTCCCCCACCCTACCCCTCAACCCTAGGGCGTGGCTAATTACTACATAGGCGGAGCATGTACAGGTCTCAGTCAAAGCAAAACAGACTTCACATGCAGCGAGAAAACCAGTCAGACTTTCGGGAGTTATGAGAGCTATTTTAGCAAGGGTTCTTTCGGAAAATGAGAGCTTTATACAGATCCTAGATAATATTCCAGTCTTGGTCACATCCGGGACACGACTTGAGTTTGGTCTTTCTGGAAGCATTATCACGGACATGGGAACATAGCCAGTGGGGGAAAATAAAAACAAGAATTCACAGCTTTCCAAGTCTTACTGGTCGTGAATAAAGGCAAAATTAAGACAACCAACTTCAAAGTCATGACACATCGCATTTTATCACTAAACCCCAACATCTTTAGTATTTCCTGCTCTTCAATAAACATTACTCAGAGGGTTATAAAATAGGACACAGAGAATAGCCAGCCACCACATCATTTTCTTATTACTTAATCTTAGCAGGACCAGGTAAGTTTCTTCTTTTTCTTTTTTTTTTTTTTGAGACGCTGTTTCGCACTTGTTACCCAGGCTGGAGTGCAATGGCGCGATCTCGGCTCACCGCAACCTCCGCCTCCTGGGTTCAGGCAATTCTCCTGCCTCAGCCTCCTGAGTAGCTGGGATTACAGGCATGCGCCACCATGCCCAGCTAATTTTTTGTATTTTTAGTAGAGACGGGGTTTCACCATGTTGACCAAGATGGTCTTGGTCTCTTGACCTCGTGATCCACCCACCTCAGCCTCCCAAAGAGTTGGGGTTACAGGCTTGAGCCACCGCGCCTGGCCTAGTTTCTTCTTTTACTTTTTACTTTCTATATTTAAGATGTACAGTATGATGCTTTGATATACACATATCAAAGTCATTAGTACAGTCAAGCAAAGGAACATATTCATCACCTTATACAGTTATCTTTCTGTTTTTTGTTTGTTTTTCTTTTTGAGATGGAGTTTCACTGTTGTTGCCCAGATTGGAGTGCAGTGGCGTGATCTCAGCTCACCACAACCTTCGCCTCCTGGGTTCAAGTGATTCTCCTGCCTCAGCCTCCCCCTCCCGAGTAGCTGGGATTACAGGGATGTGCCACTACGTCTGGCTAATTTTTTATTTTTATTAGACACAGGGTTTCTCCATGTTGGCCAGACTGGTCTTGAACTCCCGACCTCAGGTGATCCACACACCTCAGCCTCCCAAAGTGCTGGGATTACAGGTGTGAGCCACTGCGCCCGGCCATCTTTCCTCTTATTATATGTGTGGTAAGGGTGCCTAGAGTCTACTCTCCAAGCAAATTTCTAGTATATAATACGATATTATTAACTATACTTCCCATGTTGTACCTTAGATCTCTACACTTATTCATCCTATATAACTGCAACTTTGTGCCTGCTGACCTACATCTTCCCCTTTCCTCACGGATGGTAACCACTGTTCTACTCCAATTTCAATGTATTCAATTCCTTTTTGTTGTTTCCACATGTAAGGGAGGTCATGCAGTATATTTCTTTCTGTTCCTGGCTTAATTCATTTCTAATGTCAATTAGGTTCATCCATGTTGTCGCAAATGACAAGATCTCTTTCTTTTTTAAGGCTGAATAATATTCCATTGTATATGTACACTACAATTTCTTTATCAATGCATACATCAACAGACACTTTAGTTCTTTCCATACCTTAGCTATTGCGGATAATGCTGCAATAAATACGCGAATACAGATATCTTTACAAGGTGATGATTTCATTTCCTTTGGGTATATACCCAGAAGAGGGATTTCTGGGTCATGTCCCCCATCTCTATTTTTAATTTCTTTAGGAACCTCCATGCTGTTTTCTGCAGTGGCTGAATCAATCCCACCAACAGTGTGCTAGGGTTCCCTTTTCTTCCCACGCTCACCAACATTTACCTTTTGTCTTTTTTTTTTTTTTTAACACTTTCCAGGTACCTTTAACCTTTTATCTTTTTGATGAAAGCCATCCTAACAGGTATGAAGTGATACCCAGGTAAGTTTCTTCTGATGGAGTGGGCAAAATTGTGTTTAGCAACTTCTGTTTTGATTTGTGTTCTCTTCCTTTCTGAGTGTTCCTTACCTCTGCCCAGCACCCTGAACACCCCCATCATTCTTTGCTGCTTCTAATTCCTTTTTCTATCTCAGCTTAAATGTTCCTGCCAAAACTTATCTTTCCTGGATCTCTTTTTCTCTAGGTCCTACTCTTTGCCAAAAGGCCAGTGAATTAAATCTAGCCAAAATATGAATTCAGGTTTAATAATCTTGATATTTCTAGCAACATGTCAGGGCTAGGAGAATGAGTTAGAGCAGGAGAAAAGGGCTTGCAGATTCTCACCTAAAAAAATTAAACCAGGCAGGTGTTTTCTCTGCCTGTGAGTAAGGACAGCACCAATGCCTACCTTACAGGCGAACTGAGGTGAATTCTAACACTGAATTTTATAGACTCAAGTGAAGAAAGGGCTAAAACAGTGATTTCCTACCTAAGCAGATCTTCAGCTGCTTCTCCCAACCATCTTCCACCTCACAAAGCTAATAAGCTAGAGGCAAAGGTTGCTACCAACCCCTACTAACCCCAAGTAGAGGGCAGTTTCAGTAAGTCTGTTGCACTGTGGAAAGCAGCAGTCCCTGTCGTGCTTGCTGGGGACATCTATGGCTGTAGTGACAGTTTAACTATTAAGGGGAACAATTACAAGGCCCTGCTAATGTCAATACTTGGAAAAGAGCCTGTTTTAAAAAGCCGCTCTCTGTTGTATTAAGCAACATCACTTAAAGTAATCGAAGTGATCTATATTTGCAATAATAATCAGGGTACTTGCAATGTGTGTGCCTGCTTCACAAGTGCATAAAAGCAACAGGCTAACCAGAGTTGCTTTGCTCCAAAAAGTTATTCTAGGAGGCTTTTTCTCTGCTCCTCTCACTTCCCTATGCCTTCCTTTTGTTCCTGATCTTGATTACTTTTTCTTTTTTTTGAGCCCAGATTATATATGTATTAGTCTGTGCTTGTGTTGCTTAAAGAAATACCTGAGACTGGGCAATTTATAAAGAAAAGATGTTTAACTGGTTCATGGTTCTGCAGGCTGTACAGGAAGCATGACGCTGGCATCTGCTGGCTTCTGAAGAGGCCTCAGGAAACTTACAGTCATGGCAGAAGGCAAAGGGGGAGCAGGCACATGACATCACCAGAATGGGAGTAATAGAGTGAAAGGGAAAGTGCTACACATTTTTAAATGACCACATCTCACAGGAACTCATTCACTATCACGAGAACAGTACCAAGAGGGTGGTTGTAAACAATTCACAAGAAATCTTCCCCCATGATCCAGTCACCTCCCACCAGGCCTCATCTCCAACAATGGGAATTACAATTCAGCATGAGATATGGGTGGGGACATGGATCCAAACCATATCAATATGGTTCTGCAGGCTGTACAGAAATACATACACATATGTAATACACACACACACATATTTAGAAAATCTTGATATATATTTTTAAATAGTTATGGGCATGTACTCAGAAGGTATGCATTATACAACAAAAATGGGACAGGAGTTGGAGTTGGGGGTGGGAGTAAAAGGAAGACTGTGTTTTGTATCAAACATACTTAAATTCAATTTACTTCATCCATTTCTGTAACCAAATATAAACCTCAAGGACTTGTGTTCTTTGTGCAAATACTAACATGCCAGCAAAATGACATGTAGCATACTTTTTAAATCTTTCACAGCACAGATGTTATTTCTGTGTTACTAGGGGAGAAACTATGGCTCCAAGAGGTAAACAGCTGCCGTTTCTTGAACACTCCTATGCCAGGGCTACACAAAGCATTTTATGTACCTGTGACAAAATTTTATGAGGTAGATCCTGCTATGAAGCTCATTTTACAGAAGAGGAAACAGATTCGAAGCTAGAAGTGCTTTGAATACTGCTGCAATAAATATAGAAGTGCAGATATTGCTTTGACATACCGATTTCAATTCCTTTGGATACGTATTTAAAAGTGGGGTTGCTGGTGGGATCATGTGGTAATTATATTTTTAATCTTTTGAGGAACTTCTATATTGTTTTCCATAATGGCTGTACTAATTTACATTCACACCAATAGTGCAATAAGTTTCCTTTTTCCCCACATCCTCTCTAAAACTTACCTTTAATTTTTTTTGTAGCCATTCAAACAGATATGGGGAGATATCCTATTGTGACTTTGATTTGTATTTCCCTGATGATTAGCGTATTGAACATGTTTTTATATATTTGCCATACATTTGTATGTGAGACTGATTTCTTTCATTCAGCAAAATGCCTTTGATATTGATGCATGTTGTTGCAAGTATCAAGCATTCATTTCTTTCTATTGCTGAGTAATATTTTATCATCTGGATGTACCACAGTTTGTTTATCCATTGACCTGTTTAAAGACATTTGGGCTGTTTCCAGTTTGGGGTAGTTATGACTAGAGCTACTATAAACATTCATATACAAATTTTTGTATGAAATATAAGTTTTCATTTTTCTTGGGTAAATACCTAGGAGTGGGATTGCTGGGCCATAAGTTAAGTGTATGTTTAATTGTATAAGAAACTGGCAAGCTGTTTTCCATAGTGCCTATAATATTTCTCATTCCTATCAGTAATATATGACAGTTCCAGCTGCTTTGCATCTTCTCAGAATTTGTTATTGTCATTGTTTTTTATTTCAGTCATTCTAATAGGTTTGTGGTGGTATCATCGTGGCTTTAATTTGCATTTCCATAATAGCTAATGGTGTTGAGCATCTTTCCTTGTGCTTATTTACCATCTATATATTCTCTTTGGTGAAGTGTAGTTTAAATTCTTTGCCTATTTTTTAATTGGGTGGTTTATTTTCTTACTATTAAGTTTTGACAGTCTATATATTGTAGATACAAGTTATTTGTCATATATGTGACTAATATTTCTCTTAGTACATAACTTGCCTTTTTATTCTCTTAGCATACTGCAGAGGAAATGTTTTTAGTGTTGATAAAGCCCAGTTTATCCTTTTTTAAAAAAAAAAATGGATCATGTTTTTGGTGTCATATCTAAGATGGCTTTGCCTAACCCCATGATTTGTAGATTTATAGCTTTATTCTATTTTATTTTATTTTTTGGAGCTGTAGTAATTGCTAGTGATAAAGATTTTCTTGTGTGTTTTCTTTCAAAATTTTTATAGTTTTATGTTAAATTTATCATCCATTTTTTTCCCTCCAACTTTTATTTTAGGGTCAGGGCGTACGTGTGCAAGTTTGTTACATGGCTATATTGCATATCACTGGGCTGGGAATACAAATTATTTTGTCCTCAGGTAGTTTTTTGATCCTCACCTCCTTTTGTTTTACTTTTGTTTGTTGTCTTTTTTTAAAATAAATATTCCAAAGGTAATATGTGTTATTTGCAGTGAAATAGAACATACAGATTTGATGATTTGTGATAATCCAGGCTAAGGTGTTAGTAGAATTTTTCCTAGCTTGTAAGTACATTTTTATATGTTGTATATATATTCTAAATAAAGTCAATTGAGGACAGAGTCAGGAATCATTATTACATTAATACTCACATGTCAGTGGCTTTTGCTCCACGTGCTTGCAGATGACATTAGCCACTTCTGCAATGTTTCTCAAGTATTTCTGGGGATCCCTGGAGGTGTATCTTGTTTACTTATAAACAAGTCTTATCTTTTTTTTTTATTGCATTTTAGGTTTTGGGGTACATGTGAAGAACATGCAAGAGAGTTGCATAGGTACACATGTGGCAGTGTGATTTGCTGCCTTCCTCTTTTCACCTAGATCTGGCAATTCTCCCATGCTATCTCTCCCCAACTCCCTACCCCCCACTGTCCCTCCCCTATTCCCCCCAACAGACCCCAGTGTGTAGTGCTCCCCTCCCTGTGTCCATGTGTTCTCATTGTTCAACACCGCCTATGAGTGAGAACATGTGGTATTTCATTTTCTGTTCTTGTGTCAGTTTGTGATGGTCTCCAGGTTCATCCATGTCCCTACAAAGGACATGAACTCATCGTTTTTGATTGCTTCATAATATTCCATTGTGTATATGTGCCACATTTTCCCTGTCCAGTCTATCATCGATGGGCATTTGGGTTGTTTCCAGGCATTTGCTATTGTAAACAGTGCTGCAATGAACATTCGTGTGCATGTGTCCTTATAGTAGAATGATTTATAGTCCTTTGGATGTATACCCAGTAATAGGATTGCTGGGTCAAATGGAATTTCTATTTCTAGGTCCTTGAGGAATCGCCACACTGTCTTCCATAATGGTTGAACTAATTTACACTCCCACCAACAGTGTAAAAGTGTTCCTATTTCTCCACATCCTCTCCAGCATCTATTGTCTCCAGATTTTTTAATGATCGCCATTCTAACTGGCGTGAGATGGTATTTCAATGTAGTTTTGATTTGCATTTCTCTAATGACCAGTGATGATGAGCATTTTTTCATATGTTTGTTGGCCTCATGTATGTCTTTTGTAAAGTGTCTGTTCATATCCTTTTCCCACCTTTGAATGCGCTTGTTTTTTTTTTTTTTCTTGTAAATCTGTTTTAGTTCTTTGTAGATTCTGGATATCAGCCCTTTGTCAGATGGGTAAACTGCAAAAATTTTTTCCCATTCTGTTGGTTGTCAATTCACTCTAACGACTGTTTCTTTTGCTGTGCAGAAGCTGTGGAGTTTGATTACGTCCCATTTGTCTATTTTGGGCTTTGTCGCCAATGCTTTTGGTGTTTTGGTCATGAAGTCCTTGCCTATGCCTATGTCCCGAATGGATTTGCCTAGATTTTCTTCTAAGGTTTTTATGGTGTTAGGTCTTATGTTTAAGTCTTTAATCCACCTGGAGTTAATTTTAGTGTAAGGTGTCAGGAAGGGGTCCAGTTTCTGCTTTCTGCACATAGCTAGCCCGTTTTCTCAACACCATTTATTAAACAGGGAATCCTTTCCCCATTGCTTGTTTTTGTATGAGATTGTATGGTTGTAGATATGTTGTGTTGCCTTTCAGGCCTCTGTTCTGTTCCATTGGTCTATATCTCTGTTTTGGTACCAGTACCATGCTATTTTGATTACTGTAGCCTTGTAGTATAGTTTGAAGTCCAGTAGTGTGATGCCTCCCCTTGTGTTCTTTTTGCTTAGAATTGACTTGGCTATGAGGGTTCTCTTTTGGTTCCATATAAAGTTTAAGGTGGTTTTTTTCCACTTCTGTGAAGAAGATTATTAGTAGCTTCATAGGGATAGCATTGAATCTGTAAATTACTTTGGGCAGTATGGCCATTTTAATGATCTTGATTCTTCCTAACCATGAACATGGAATGTTTCTCCATCTGTTTGTGTCCTCTCTGATTTTGTTGAGCAGTGGTTTGTAGTTCTCCTTGAAGAGGTCCTTTATGTTCCTTGTTAGTTGTATTCCTAGGTATTTTATTCTCTTTGTAGCAATTGTGAATGGCAGTTCATTCTTGATTTGGCTCTCTTTAAGTCTGTTATTGGTATATAGGAATGCTTGTGATTTTTGCACATTGATTTTGTATCCTGAGTCTTTGCTGAAGTTGCTTATCAGTTTCAGAAGATTTTGGGCTGAGATGATGAGGTCTTCTAGATATACTATCATGTCGTCTGCAAATAGAGACAATTTGGCTTCCTCCTTTCCTATTTGAATACCCTTTATTTCTTTTTCTTGCCTGATTGCTCTGGCTAGAACTTCCAGTACTATATTGCATAGGAGTGGTGAGAGAGG
Source organism: Callithrix jacchus (assembly GCF_049354715.1). Classification (NCBI taxonomy): domain Eukaryota; kingdom Metazoa; phylum Chordata; class Mammalia; order Primates; family Cebidae; genus Callithrix; species Callithrix jacchus. The sequence goes on from NC_133513.1 coordinate 67,911,436, forward strand.
ACATCCTTGTCTAGTGCCAGATTTCAAAGGGAATGCTTCCAGTTTTTGCCCATTCAGTATGATAGTGGCTGTTGGTTTGTCATAAATAGCTTTTATTATTTTGAGGTACGTTCCATCAATACCTAGTTTATTGAAGGTTTTTAGCATAAAGGGCTGTTAAATTTTGTCCAGGGCCTTCTCTGCATCAATTGAGATAATCATGTGGTTTTTGTCTTTGGTTCTGTTTATGTGGTGAATTACATTTATAGACTTGTGTATGTTGAAGCAGCCTTGCATTCCCAGGATGAATCCTACTTGATCATGGTGGATAAGCTTTTTGATGTGCTGTTGCAATCAGCTTGCCAGTATTTTATTGAAGATTTTTGTGTCTCTGTTCATCATGGATATTGGCCTGAAGTTTTCTTTTCTTGTTGGATCTCTGCCGGGTTTTGGTATCAGGATGATGTTGGTCTCATAAAATGATTTGGGAAGAATTCCCTCTTTTTAGATTATTTGGAATAGTTTCAAAAGGAATGGTAACAGTTCCTCTTTGTGTGTCTGATAGAATTCGGCTGTGAACCCATCTGGGTGGACCTGGGCTTTTTTTGTGTGGTAGGCTCTTAATTGCTGCCTCAACTTCAGATCTGGTTATTGGTCTGTTCAGGATTTCAACTTCTTCCTGGTTTAGGCTTGGGAGGAGGCAAGTGTCCAGGAATTTATCCATTTCTTCCACGTTTACTAGTTTATGCGCATAGAGTTGTTTGTAATATTCTCTGATGATGGTTTGAATTTCTGTGGAATCTGTGGTGATTTCCCCTTTATCATTTTTTTTTTTGAGATGGAGTTTCGCTCCTGTTACCCAGGCTGGAGTGCAATGGCCCGATCTCGGCTCACCGCAACCTCTGCCTCCTAGGTTGGGGCTATTCTCCTGCCTCAGCCTCCCGAGTAGCTGGGATTACAGGCACGTGCCACCATGCCCAGCTAATTTTTTGTATTTTTAGTAGAGACAGAGTTTCACCATGTTGACCAGGATGGTCTCGATCTCTTGACCTTGTGATCTACCCGCCTCAGCCTCCCAGAGTGCTGGGATTACAGGATTGAGCCACCGCGCCTGGCCCCCTTTATCATTTTTTATTGCATCTATTTGGTTATTCTCTCTTTTCTTTTTTATTAATCTGGCTAGTGGTCTATTTTGTTGATCTTTTTGAAAAACCAGCTCCTGAATTTATTGATTTTCTGAAGGGTTTTTTGCATCTCTATCTCCTTCAGTTCTGCTCTGATCTTAGTTATTTCTTGTCTTCTGCTAGGTTTTGAGTTTTTCTGATCTTGCTCCTCTAGCTCTTTGGATTTTGACAATAGGGTGTCAATTTTGTATCTCTCCACTCTTCTCATGTGGGCACTTATTGCTATATATTTTCCTCTAGAGACTGCTTTAAATGTGTCCCAGAGATCCTGGTATGTTGTGTCTTCATTCTCATTGGTTTCAAAGAACTTCTTTATTTCTGCCTTCATTTCATTGTTTATCCAGTCAACATTCAAGAGCCAGTTGTTCAGTTTCCATGAAGCTGTGCAGTTCTGAGTTAGTTTCTGAATTCTGAGTTCTAACTTGATTGCACTGTGGTCTGAGAGACTGTTTGTTACGATTTCTGTTCTCTTGCATTTGCTGAGGAGTGATTTAATTCCAATTATGTGGTCAATTTTAGAGTAGGTGTGATGTGGTGCTGAGAAGAATGTATATTCTGTGGATTTGGGGTGGAGAGTTCTGTAAATGTCTATCAGGTTTGCTTGTTCCAGGTCTGAGTTCAAGTCCTGGATATCCTTGTTAATTTTCTGTCAGGTTGATCTGTGTAATATTGACAGTGGAGTGTTAAAGTCTCCCCCTATTATTGTGTGGGAGTCTAAGTCTCTTTGTAAGTCATTAAGAACTTGCCTTATGTATCTTGGTGCGCCTGTATTGGGTCCATATATATTTAGGATTGTTAGCTCTTCTTGTTGTATCGATCCTTTTACCATTATGTAATGTTTTTCTTTGTCTCTTTTGATCTTTGTTGCTTTAAAGTCTATTTTATTGGAGATGAGAATTGCAACTCCTGCTTTTTTTTTGCTCTCCATTTACTTGGTAAATCTTCCTCCATCCCTTTATTTTGAGACTTTGTGTATCCTTGCATGTGAGATGGGTTTCTTGGATACAGCACATTGATGGGTTTTGGCTTTTTATCCAATTTGCCAGTCTGTGTCTTTTGATTGGTGCATTTAGCCCATTTACATTTAGGGTTAATATTGTTATGTGTGAATTTGACACTGCCATTTTGATGCTAGCTGGCTGTTTTGCCCATTAGTTGATGCAGATTCTTCATTTTGTTGATGCTCTTTACCATTTGGTATGTTTTTGGAGTGGCTGGTACTGATTGTTCCTTTCTATGTGTAGTGCCTCTTTCAGGAGCTCTTGTAAAGCAGGCCTGGTAGTGACAAAAATCTCTGAGTACTTGCTTGTTCGCAAAGGATTTTATTTTTCCTTCACTTATGAAGCTCAGTTTGGCTGGATATGAAATTCTGGATTGAAAGTTCTTTTCTTTAAGGATATTGAATATTGGCCCCCACTCTCTTCTGGCTTGTAGGGTTTCTGCCGAGAGAGCTGCTGTGAGTCTGATGGGCTTCCCTTTTTGGGTAACCCGACCTTTCTCTCTGGCTGCCCTTAGCATTTTCTCCTTCATTTCAACCCTAGAGAATCTGATGATTATGGGCCTTGGGGTTGCTCTTCTTGAGGGATATCTTTGTGGTTTTCTCTGTATTTCCTGGACTTGAATATTGGCCTGCCTTGCTAGGTTGGGGAAGTTTTCCTGGATAATATCCTGAAGAGTATTTACCAGCTTGGATTCATTCTCTTCGTCACATTCACGTACACCTATCAAACGTAGATTAGGTCTTTTCACATAGTCCCACATTTCTTGGAGACTTTGTTCATTACTTTTTGTGCTTTTTTCTCTAATCTTGCCTTCTTGTTTTATTTCATTGAGTTGATCTTTGACCTCTGATATCCTTTCTTCTGCTTGGTCAATTTGGCTGTTGAAATTTGTGCATGCTTCATGAAATTCTCATGTTGTGTTTTTCAGCTCCATCAATTCACTCATATTCCTCTCTATGTAGTCCATTCTTGTTATCGTTTCATCAAACCTTTTTTCAAGGTTCTTAGTTTCTTTGCTTTGAATTAGAACATGTTCTTTTAGCTAACAGAAGTTTCTCATTACCCACCTTCTGAATTCTGATTCTGTCATTTCATCACACTCATTCTTCATCCAGCTTTGTTCCCTTGCTGGTGAGGAGTTGTGATCCCTTATAGGAGGAGAGGTGTTCTGGTTCACGTGTTTTCCTCCTTTTTGTGCTGGTTTCTTCCCATCTTTGTGGATTTATCCACCTGTCATCTTTGTAATTGCTGATTTTCAGATTGGGTCTCTGAGTGGAAGTCCAGATTGTCGATGATGAAGTTATTCCTGTTTCTTAGTTTTCCTTCTAACAGTCTGGTCCCTCTGCTGTAGAGCTGCTGAGGTCCACTCCAGGCCCTGCTTGCCTGGGGATCACCTGCAGCAGCTGCAGAACAATAAGGGTTTAAGGCTTTCTACCAGTTTCTTCTTCTGCTATGTTTGTCCCAGAATGATGCCCACCAAATATCAGTCTGTTCAGTCCTTTGTGAGGTGACTCTTTGGATATATGGGGATCAGGGAGCTGCTTGAGGAGACAGTCTGTCCTTTATAGGAGCTCAAGTGCTGAGCTGTGAACTCCATTGTTCATTCAGAGTTGCTAGGCATGTATGTTTAAGTCTGCTGCAGCAGAACTCATAAACCCCCCTTTTTTTCCCCCAGGTGCTCTGTCCTGGGGAGTTAGGGCTTTATTTATGAGTTTCATTTGTGCTGCTGCCTTTTTTTTTTTTCAGGGCTGCCCTTCCCAGCAAGGAGGCAGCCTAGTCACTATCTGCCTGGAGAGGCTTTGCTGAGCTGCTGTGGGCTCTGCCCTGCTGCTGTGTGAACTTACCTGCAGTCCTTATTATATGGGTGTGGTTAGAACTGCCTCGGCAATGGTGGCCTGCCTCTGTAATGGCGGACTCTCTCTGTTTTGGCAGGTTGCCTCAGCAACAGAAGGCTGCCTCGGCAATGGTGGACTACCTCTGTAGGGGTGGAGTGCCTCGGTGTTGGTGGATGCCCCTCCCCCACAGAGCTGGACCATCCTGGATTCAACTGTGCTTGCTGTGAAACTCTCAACCCTGAGTGTTTCCAATTCCTGGGTTTTTTTTTTTTTGTGGGGGTGGGACCCACCAAGTCTGATCACCTGGCTCCTTGCCTCAGAGCCTTTTTTTTTTAAGTTGAACGGTTGACTGTCTCCCAAGTGTTCCAGTTGCCTGCTGAAAAGGTGCCAGGATCTGTGTGACTTCCCATGCATCGACCCACTGCGCTGACTGAAACAATGGCGCTGAGATTCGTGGTGCTTTTTTGCCTGGGAATCTCCTGGCCTGGCTCCTTGTTTGAGTCCCCTGTTTAATCAGATGAATGGGCGAATCTGCCTTCCCGGAGCTCCAATTACCAGCTTAAAAGGGCAACAAGACCAGTGTGTTTTGTACAGAGAATGACCACACTGGGGCATGGCCAAAACAGCCTCACTGGCCAAAACAGCCTCGCTGGTGACCCGTGGGGCTCCTCCACCTTGGAATCTCCTGGTCTGTGGGCCATAAAGATCTGTCTGGAAATGTGGCGTCCACTCACCCTCTGCGCTTTCACTGGGAGCTGCAATCTGAGCTGTTTCTAAATGGCCATCTTACTCCACCCCCTCACCTCCTTTTGTCCTCCACTCTCAAGTAAGCCCCTGTGTCTATTGTTTCCTTCTTTGTGTCCATGTGTACTCAATGTTTAGCTCCCACTTAGTGAGAACATGCAGTATTTGGTTTTATGTTCCTGCATTAATTCACTTATGATAACGGCCTCCAGCTCCATTCACATTGCTGCGAAGGACATGATTTTAATCTTTTTCATGGCTGCATAGTATTCCATAGTATCTATGTACCGTATATTTTTTTAACCAGTTCACTGCTGATGAGCATCTAGGTTGAATCCATGTCTTTGTTATTGTGAATTGTGCTGGACTGGACAGATGTGTGCAGGTGTCTTAATGTAGACCGATTTATATTCCTTTGGGTATATACTCAATAATGGGATTGCTGGATCAAATGATAATTCTGTTTTAAGTCCTTTGAGAAATGGTGGAGCTGCATTCCACAGTGGCTGAACTAATTTACATTCCCACCAGCAGAATATAGGTCTTTCCTTTTCTCTGCAACCTTGCCAGCATCTGTTATTTTTTGACTTTTTAATAATAGGAATTCTGACTGGTGCAAGATGATATCTCATTATGATTTTGATTTGCATTTCTCTTATGATTAGTGATTTGAGCACTTTTTTATATGCTTATTGGCCACATGTATGTCTTCTTTTGAAAAGTGTCTGTTCATGTCTTTTGCCCAATTTTAAATAGGACTGCTTATTAAATGCTTGTTGATTTAAGTTCCTTATAGATTCTGAATATTAAACCTTTGTCAGATACATAGCTTGAAAAAAAATTCTCCCATTCTGTAGGTTGTCTCTTTACTCTGTTTATAGCTTCCTTTGCTGTGCAGAAGCTGTTTAGTTTAATTAGGTTCCATTTGTCAATTATCGTTTTCATTACAATAGCTTTTGGAATCTTTGTCATGAAATCTTTGCCAGAGGTTATTCTCCACTCATTTTCACCCTATACACTCCCCTTTCCCTGTCCTTTAAAACATAAGAGTTTTTCTTGAATCCCTTTCTGACAGAAGCCAGTGCACCTTCAAAATTTGGCTGTGTCTTAGTCTATTTGTGTAGCTATAAAGGAATGTCTGAGGTGGAGTAATTTATTTTAATAAAAAACTTTATTTGGCTCATGATTCTGCTGGCTAAAAGGCTGGGCATCTGGCAAAAGTCTCAGGCTGTTTCCACTCACACCAGAAGACAAAGTGAATGACGTGTGCAAAGATTATATGGCAAGAGCAGAAGCGAAGGGCAGGAGTATCAGGCTCTTTTAAATCACCAGCTCCCCTGAAAATTATTAGACTGAGAACTCACTCAGCCCTCTACACAGAGAAGACATTAATCTATTCATGAGGGGTCTGCCCCCATGACTCAAATGCCTCCTATCAGGCCCTACCTCCAGCAATGGGAATCAAATTTCAGCATAAGGTTTGGAGGGCTCAAATATCCAAACAACAGCAGGCTGCCTTCATGTCTAGGCTAGGTGATACTGGAGTAAAAATATGGTAAGTTCACAAATGATTTGACAGAACTTTGAATTCAAGTCTTATTCTTCAACCTGCATGCTACCATTTATTTTTCAGAGATGTAGTAGCTGGTCCTTGCATTCAGTCCAGAATTTATAGTTGCATTCAGTAGAAGAGATGGTGTGGAGTGTGCTTACTCCATCTTCCTTGGAACCAGAACTTTTAAGTATGATTTTAAAGTCATTTTCAAAAGTGCTATTATTTTCATTTCATATAAAATGAATTCATGACCCAAGTGTTGATTTCACTGGCCATCCTTAGTTCTATTACAGACTATAGATAAAAATAGTCTTGGGGTCTATACTTTTACATATGACATTACCTTGGGAAAATTACTTATTGACACTCTCTGTATCAGTATTCTTATCTGCATGATAGGGACAGAGGTCAGAGATAGCAATTTGTAATTAGTTAGAAATATATTGTAATAGTCTAGGAAAAAAGTAATTAATAGTGGCTCAGATCAGGGTAGTCATCATAGTAACACAGAGAGCCTCTTAGGCTTTCTTCCATCGCACATTCACAAGTCTGTCTACCTTGATGTTCAAGATAGACAAGCGGCTGTGGTCAAACAAAATAGAGCCACTGTTTCAGTTCTTTTTTTTTGTTTCCTGCCTCAAACGGAACCTTGATCTTTGTTAAAATTTAGCATGAGGAACTGGTTTTGAATATTCTAGAGAAGAGAAAGTTTAGGAGTGGGGCTAGAATGGGGCTAGAAACAACATAGTTGTCTTTGAATAGCTAAAGGACTGGTTAATAGAAGAAACACTGAATGTATTATAAGCAAGTAGACACAAATAGAATGAAAGGAAAGAGTACAAGAATCAGTTTAGCTTAATGGCAGGAAGAATTTGGTAATGATTAAAGCTATCTGTCTAAGTCTGTTTTGTGTTGCATATAACAAAAAACTTGAAACTGGATAATTTATCAAGAAAAGGCATTTCTTTGAACAGCAGGAAAATGGTGGATAGGAGGCAGGACTAACTTGCAGCTCCCACTCACAGGGACAGAGCAGCGTGTGGAGATGCACATTGTAAACTTTTGCTCCAAGAAATACCACAGGAATATGCCTGGAAAGCTGAAAGAATCCACAGACCCTTAGAAGGAAGCAGAGTGCTCCTGCAGGCCCCAGAAGATAGCCAAAAAAATGTGAGTGCCCAAAGTGTGAAAGTATGAAAGGGGGATTGTATGCCCTCAATCACACACCTTCTCTGGGGAAACTGAAGGTCCAGATCATAGGAGAAGGATTTGACTTTACCTGGTGTTGAGACAAATTTGTAGAGCTAAGCAAAACACAGGGGTAGAAGAAGTAGCAGGAAGAGCCCTGTGGGCTCTCTCAGTCCCCAGGGAAGCCATTTCTGAAGTCTCACAGAGATCCTTGGGAAGAGCTGTCAGAGGAACTGGGAAAAGAACATAGGGAGAAGGAAACTTCCGGTTGAACTTTTTAACAGTTTCAACTGAATGCAAATTTCCTTGATAGAAACTGGGAGAGGAGGTGAATCAGGAGTGCATGCACAGCACAGTAGCCATGGCAGGCAGGGAGGCATGAGACCTGAAAACCCTGTCTACTTTCTCAGCCAAAAGGTTGGTAGCCTGGGGCAAGCTCTTGGCCCTGCTTACTGGCTGCCTAGAAATAAACTCAGTGCTGTTGTAGGTCATGGTGGGAGTGAGACCAGCCTCTTGGGCTGCATGGGAGCTGGGTGAAGCCTGTAACTGTCAGCTTTCCCCCACTTCCCTGGCAACCTGCATGACACATCAGAGGCAGCCACATCCTCCTGGGAACATAACTCCACTGGCCTAAGAACCATACCCTCTTCCCCCATAGCAGCTGCAGCAAGCCCCATGCAAAAAAAGTCTGAGCTCAGACACACCTAACCCTGCCTGGACCTGATGGTCTTTCTCAACCCACCCTGGTACCGAAACACAAAGGACATAATCTCTTGGGAGCTCTAGGGCTCCACCCACTGCCTTGATCCTTCCTATGCTATGGCAACAGATGCTCTCTTGAAAGTGCCACCTCCTGGCTATATTTTATACAAACACAGAACTAGTATAATAGACAAAACTATAACTAACGACCTTCACAGATTCCATTTCACTCCCCTGCCACCTCCACCAAAATAGGTGCTAGTATCCATGACTGAGACACCTGAAGATGGTAGGCATGAAGATGGTTCACATCATAGGACTTTGTGCAGACACTCTCCAGTACCAGCCCAGAACCCAGTAGCTCCACTGAGTGGCTACATCCAGAAGAGAAATAACAATCACTGTAGTTTGGCTCTTAGGAAGCCACATTCTTAGGGGAAGGAAAGAGCACTACATCACAGGAGGAACCCTTGGGAAAAAAAGAATCTGAACAGCAGCCCTTGAGTCCCAGATCTTCCCTCTGACATAGTCTGTCCAAATGAGAAGGAATAAGAAAAATAGTTCTGGTAAAATGACAAAACACGGTTCTTTAACACCACCAAAAGATCACACAAGCTCATCAGCAATGGATCCAAACCAAGAAGAAATCTCTGAATTGCCAGAAAAAGAATTCAGAAGGTCTGTTATTAAGCAAATCAAGGAGACACCAGAGGAAGATGAAGTCCAACTTAATGAAATCAAAACAATGATACAAGATGTGAAGGTGATATGGTTTGGCTGTTTTTCCCCACCCAAATCTCATCCTAAATTGTAACTCCCACAATCCTCATGTGTCATCAGAGGGACCCAGTGGGAGGTAATAGAATCATGGGGACAGGTTTTTCCCGTGCTGTTCTCATGATAGCGAATAAGTCTCATGAGATCTGATGGTTTTATTAGGGGCAGTTCCCCTGCACAGGCTTTCTTGCAACCATGTAAGATGTGCCTTTTCTCCTCCTTTGCCTTCTGCCATGTGAGGCCTCCCTAGCCATGTGGAACTGTGAGTCCATTAAGCCTCTTTTTCTTTATAAATTACCCATTCTCAGGTATTTTTTAAATGGACTAGTACAAAAGGGAAAAATCTTAAGTGAAATAGCATAAATAGAAAACAATCACAATTTTTTAAATGAAGGACACACTTAGAGAAATGCAAAATACACTGGGAAGTCTCAGCAATAAAATCAAACAAACAGAAGAAAGAACTTTAGAGTTCAAAGACAGGTTTTCAAATTAGCCCAATCCAACAAAGACAAAGAAAATATAATTTTTTAAAAAATGAGCAAAGCCTCCAAGAAGTTTGGGATTATGTTAAACAACCAAACTTAAAAATAATTGTTATTCTTGAGAAAGAAGAGAAATCTAAAAGTTTGGAAAACGTATTTAAAGAAAAATCAAGGAAAACCTTCCTAGCCTTGCCAGAGACCTAGACATCCAAATATGAGAAGTTCAAAAAACACCTGGGAAATTTATCACAAAAAGATCATTACCTAGGCACATAGTCATCAGGTTATCTAAAGTCAAAACAAAGGAAATACTTTTAAGACCTGTGAGGCAAAAACACCAGGTAACCTATAAAGGAAAACGTATGAGATTAACAGCAGAAACCCTTCAAACTAGAAGGGATTGGGGCCCTGTCTCTAGGCTCCTTAAACAAAACAATTATTAGCTATTTTGTATCCAGTGAATTTTGTAACCAGTGAAACTAAGCTTCATAAATGTAGGAAATATACAGTTTTTTTTTAGACAAACACTGAGAGAATTCACCACTATAAAGCCTGCACTACAAGAACTGCTAAAAGGAGCTCTAAAACTTGAAACAAATCCTTAAACTATACCAAAATAGAACCTCCTTAAAGCATAAGTCTCACAGAAACTATAAAACAAAACACAATGCATAAATTTTAAAAAAACAAGGTATTGAGGCAACAGAGAGCACAATGAATAGAATAGTACCTCGCATCTCAATACTAACATTAAATGTAAATGGCCTAAATGCTCTACTTAATAGGTACAGAATGGCGGAATAATAAGAATTCACCAACCAAGTATCTGCCGTCTTTAAGAGGTGCACGTAGCATCTAAAGCATAAGAACTCACATAAACTTAAGGTAAAAGATATTCCATGGAAACGGACACCAAAAACAAGCAGAAATAGCTATTCTTATGTCAGACAAAACAAATCTTAAAGCAACAGCAGTTAAAAAAAACAGAGAGATATTATAAAATGATAAAAGGACTTGTCCAACAGGAAAATATCACAATCCTAAATATATATGCACCTAACACTGGAGATACCAAATTTATAAAATAATTACTACTAGACCTAAGAAATGAGATAAACACAACACAGTAACAGTGGGGACTTTAATACTCCACTGACAGCACCAGACAGGTCATCAAGACAGAAAGTCAACAAAGAAACAATGGATTTAAACTATACCCTGGAACAAATGGAATTAACAGATATTTACAGAACGTCCTACCCAACAACTGCAGAATATACATTCTATTCATCAGCACGTGGAACATTCTCCTTGATAGACCATATGATAGGCCACAAAACAAGTCTCAATAAATTTAAGAAAATCAAAATTATATTAAGTATTCTCTCAGATGACAGCAAAATAAAATTGGAAATAAATTCCAAAAGGAACCCTCAAAACCATAGAAATTAAACAAACTGCTCCTGAATGATTGTTAGGTCAACAATGAAATCAAGATGGACATTAAACATTTTTTGAACTGAATGATAATAGTGACACAACCTATCAAAACCTCTGGCATACAGCAAAGGTGGTGCTAAGAGGAAATAGTCTTAAATGATTACATTGAAAAGTCTGAAACAGCAGAAGTAGACAATCTAAGGATATTCTTCAAGGAACTTGAGAAACAAGAATAAATCAAACCCAGCAGAAGAAAAGAAATAACCAAGATCAGAGCAAAACTAAATGAAACTGAAACAAACAAACAAAAAAAACTACAAAAGAAAATGAGACAAAAGGCTGGTTCTTTGGCTGAGAGCAGTGGCTCATGCCTGTAATCCTAGCACTTTGAGAAGCTGAGGTGGGCGGATCACTTGAGGTCAGGAGTTCAAAACCAGTCTGGTCAACATGGTGAAACCCTGTCTCTAATAAAAATTTTAAAAAAAAATTAGCTGGGCATGGTGTCAGGCACCTGTAATCCCAGCTACTTGGGAGGCTGAGGCAGGAGAATAACTTGAACTTGGGTGATTGAGGTTTCAGTGAGCCAAGATCCTGCCACTGCACTCCACTCCAGCCTTGGTGACAGAGTGAGTCTCCATCTCAAAAAAAAGTGCTGATTATTTGAAAAGATAAATAGAATTGATACACCATTAGCAAGACTAACAAGGAAGAGAGAAGATCCAAATAAGTTTAATTCATAACAAAATGGCATATATTATTAATTCAACCAATACTGCAGAAATACAGATCATTCAGGGCTACTGTGAACACTTTTATGTGCACAAACTAGAAAACCTAGAGGAGACAGATAAATTCCTGGAAATATACAGCTCTCCTAGATTAAACCAGGAAAAAATAGAAACTCTGAACAAACCAATAACAAGCAGCAAGATTGAAATGGTAATTTTAAAAAACTGCCAACAAAGAAAGTCCAGGACCAGACTGATTCATGGCTGAATTCTATCAGACATTCAAAGAAGAATTGGTACCAATTTTATTGACACAATTCCACATGATAGAGAAAGAGGAAATCTTCACTAAATCACTCTATGAAGCCAGTATCACCCTAATTCCAAAACCAGTAAAGGACATAACAAAAGAAGAAAACTACAGACCAATATCCCTGATGAATATAGATGCAGAATCCTTAACAAAATACTTGCTAACTGAATCCAAAACCATATCAAAAAGATAATTCATCATAACCAAGTGGGTTTCATACCAGGAATGCAGGGATGTTTCAATGTACACAAGTCAATAAATGCCCTACACCATATAAACAGAATTAAAAACAAAAATCACATGATCATCTCAATAGACACAAAAAAGCATTTGACAAAATCCAGCATTCTTTTATTATTGAAACCCTCAGCAAAATCAGCATAGATGGGACATGCCTTAATGTATTATAATAAAACCCATAGACCCAGTGTGGTGGCTCACACCTGTAATCCCAGCACTTTGGGAGGCTGAGGTGGGTGGATCACAAGGTCAAGAGATCAAGACCATTCTGGCACACATGGTGAAGCCCCATCTCTACTAAAAATACAAAAATTAGCTGGACATGGTGGTGTGCACCGTAGTCCCAGCTACTCAGGCGGCTGAGGCAGGAGAATTGCTTGAACCAGGGAGTCGAAGGTTGCAGTTAGCTGAGACCACGCCACTGCATGCCAGCCTGGCAACAGAGCAAGACTCAGTCTCAAAATAAAACCCATCTATGACAAATTCACAGCCAACATAATAATACTGAATAGGGAAAAGTTGAAAGCATTCCCAGTGAGAACTGGAACAAGACAAGGATGCCCACTTTCACCACTTCTATTCAACATATTACTGGGAATCCTAGTCAGAGCAATCAGACAAGAGAAAAAAATAAAGGGCATCCAGATCTGTACAGAGGAAGTCACACTGTCACTGTTTGCTGATGACTGTTTACCTAGAAAAACCTACAAACTACTCCAAAAAGCTCCTAGAACTGATGAAGGACTTCAGCAAAGTTTTAGGATACAAAATTAATGTATACAAATCAGTAGCTCTGCTGTACACCAACAGCAACCAAGCTGAGAATCAAATCAAGAAATCAACCTCTTTTACAAGAGTTGCAAAAAATAAAATAAAATACTTAGGAAGATACCTAACCAAGAGGGTAAAGACTTTTACAAGGAAAACTATAAAACACTGCTGAAATCAATCATAGATGCCATAAATTGAAACACACTCCATGCTCATGATGAATGGATAGAATCAATAATGTACAATGACCGTACTGACAAAAGCAATCTACAAATTCAACACAATTCCCATCAAGATGCCACCATCATTCTTCACAGAACTAGAAAAAACAATTCTAAAATTCATATGTAACCAAAAAAAAAAAAAGCCCACATAGTCAATGCAAGACTAAGCAAAAAGAACAAATCTGGAGGCATAACATTATCTGACTTCAACCTATACTACAAGCCATAGTCACCAAAACAGCATGGTACTAGTATAAAAATAGGCACATAAACCAATGGAACAGAATACAGAACCCAGAAATAAAGCCAAATATTTCCAGCCAACTGATCTTTGACAAAGCAAACCAAAACATAAAGTGGGGAAATGACACCCTATTCAATAAATAGTGCTGGGATAACTGGTAAGCCACATGTAGAAGAATGAAACTGGATCCTCATCTCTTACCTTATATCAAAATCAACTCTAGATGGATCAAGTAATTAAATTTAATACCTGAAACCATAAAATTCTAGAAGATAACATCAGAAAAATCCTTCTAGATACTGGCTTAGGCAAAGGCTTCACAGCCAAGAACTCAAAAGCAAATGCAACAAAAACAAAGATAAAAAGATGTGACTTAATTCAGCTAAAAATCTTCTGCACAGCAAAAGAAACGATCAGCAGGGTAAACAGACAACCCACAGAATGGGAGAAAATCTTCCCATAAGAAAATCTTCATAATTTATATATCCAACAAAGGACTAATATTCAGTGTCTGCAAGGAACTCAGAGAAATTAGCAAGAAAAAAACAATCCCATCAAAAAGTGGGCTACGGACATGAATAGACAATTCTCAAAAGAAGATACACAAATGGCCAACAAATGTATGAAAAAATGCTCAACATCACTAATGATCATGGAAATGCAAACCAAAATCATAACGAGATATCATCTCACACCAGTCAGAATGGCTCTAAAAAGTCAAAAAATAATAAATGTTGGTGTGGATGTGGTGAAATGGGAACACTTTTACGCTGCTGGTGGGAATGCAAACTACTACAACCACAGTAGAAAACACTGTGGAGATTCCTTAAACAACTAAAAGCAGAACTACCATTTGATTTAGCAGTCCCACTCCTGGGTCTCTATCCAGAGGAAAAGAATTCATTATCCAAAAACGATATTTATACAAACATGTTTAAAGCAACACAATTCACAATTGCAAAAATATGGAAATAGCCCAAATGCCCATCAGTCAACAATTGGATAAAAAAATGTGGGGTGTGTGTATACACACACACACACACACACACACACACACACCATGGAATACTACTCAGCCATAAAAAGGAATGAAATAATGGCATTTGCAGCAACCTTGATGGACTCGTAGACCATTATTCTAAGTGAAGTAAGTCAGGAATGGAAAACCAAACATTGCATGTTCTTACTCATAAGTGGGAACTAAGTTATGAAGATGCAAAGACATAAGAATAATACAGGGGACCTTGGGAATTTGGTGGAAAGGGTGGGAGGGGTGAGGCATAAAAGATTACACACTGGGTACAGTACACACTGCTTTGGCTGATGGGTACACCAAAATCTCAGAAATCACCGCTGAATAACTTATTCATGTCACCAAATGCCACCTGAAAGAACTAACTTTGTAAACTAGTTGTCTACAATTAGTTGTCTAAGGCAGGGTTGTCTAGGGCAGGAGGAAGGCAATTGTGATTTAGATCAGAAAGGGATAGATAGTAAATAAGAAGACACAAATGGTGGAAATAGTATGGGGTGAGTAAGTGGTAGGGATTCTAAGACGAACTTCACTCACTTCCCAGTTTTACCTGGAATATTAGACCCTTGGCCAATGTGGACATTTCAGATGGAGGCATCAAAGCAACAAAACTGTAGCAAAATTTGCTGGCAACAATAAGGAGTGGTTGAATCTTATCATAGGAACATCTATTCTGATAGATTCTCATTTGTCTCAAACCAATTTAAAAGAAGTTGGCCCATGACTTGAACCACGTGTAATAAACATGCTGTTCTGATTGGCTTGCCGCTAGTGGGAGTTCATTTTCCCACTAGAACTCAATACGCACTTGGACACAGTCATTGTCTCCAATCATACTCTTTCAGCAATGTACCTGACTGTCTCAAATATGCTTTAGTGAATCTTCCCATTAGGCATTTTTAATCATGGAATACTGGCTGCTACATTTACTATGACCACTTGGCAATGACTGGTGAGGCACACCATTTATATAGTTATGAATGGATTTACTCTTGATTGTGACCCCTACACAATCATATTTGTTGGAAGCACCCCAAATTCTAACTAAGGAGCTTGCATCAGTTAATAGTCACAAAATGGTCTGGACTCAACAGACTCAATGTCCTCGACCAAACTTTCCCTTCTTTTGGACTCAGGTAAAGGGGAAACTACCTAACTGTTTTTTTGTCCAGTTTGGTTCCTCATCTGTTATACAGACTATGATAAAAATTTGTGATTAGCTAAATTAACAGTTACGGTGAAAATTATCAGAAAATACCCATTATGCTTACAATAGTCCATAAATCGAAAAATACCATAAATTACCTTTACAAGAACATTCAAAATGAAACAAAATGACCAGACTAAGCTTGACTGAAATCGGGTTAATAGGGTTTACTTGTGGTAGGAAAAAGGTGCCTGGGGTCTAAGAGTGAAACATTCTCCACACTGACCAAAAAAATGAGCCTGGCAGTTTGCCACATGCAATGCTCTCGCTAGCTGAACTAGATATTCTAATGACCAACTTTTTCACCAGGACAGAGGATAAAAACTAAGCCCTGGAGAAGAGATTTAGGAGTAATCAATCAGCTCTATAATTTGAACAAATAGTGTTCCAATGTTACCAAAAGCATTTCTGTGCAAAATAGATCCCATGGCAATCAAAATCCTCAATTTAAGACTGAGGCTGTTTTTCAATAGCTTGCACATTCTACCCCAATTGTAAAGGGCTGGGTGAACAATCAAAAAAGATTTATTGAGTGTTCAGTATGTGCTGGCCCCATGCTAAACGCTACAAGAAATCCAAGACATGTATAATTCAAGGAAGTTGGGATCTAGCTACTTAGATCAATGATGAACCTTAACATGTCATCTCCACTAAGTGAGTACAGGGACAAAACAAAATCATTGGCCCAGGACAGATAAGGGTCACCAAGTAGGTCAATCCGAGCTAACATACATCTAGTAAGTCTGGGTAAACTGAGGGTATGAGCCAGAGTAACGTTCATTATCAACCAAACACTAATGAAATACACCCGCTCTCCCAGCACTGTGCCAGGCATCAAGGAAACACCATGAGTAGGAAACAGTCTCTGCTCTTCAGGGTTCAGGCTGCTGGGTATAGATAATGATCACCACGTGCTTACAACACAGAGGGAATCAGATGGGAAGCTCTCAGCTCTGTCAAGATCTGTCAGGGAAGCCTTCCTGAAAAAGGAGAAATTGAAGGTGGATCTTGAAGGAGAAACAGGAGTTTGCCTGGTACTCAAGGGATTTTAGTGAGATCATTCTGGGCAAAGGGAATAACATGTTCAAGACAGCAGAGGCCAGAGGGAAACATCAAGTACCATATTTCATTGCTTCTAGGACATGCAGTCTTTCACATGTTAACATTTATGAAGTTGGGATCTATCTTTCACTGATGAGAAGTCATAGTTTAGTTGACAGTGCTCCTCTTCCCCGACCTCCCTTTCTTCGTAGAATATAAAAGAATGGTGTGTCTTAGAAACAATAATCCTGTATATAGATAAAGGGGGAATGGAGGCAGCAAACCACCTGGTTATGTATGCACCTATGCAGTAACCCTGAATGACCTGCACATGTGCCCCAGAACCTAAAGTACAATTTAAAAAAAAAAACAGAAAAAAAAGAAACAATAGTGCATTAGATTCGATGAAATATGGTTGTCCATTTTTGACTTGAGTACATAGAGGTGTGGTAAATGACTGGCTAGAATAACTGCACACCAGAAAAGCACTGGAGCTTTTTCCACCTTTCTTTTTAGAAAACACCTAAAAGAGTTTTCCTCTTTTTACTTCAAGAACTGGGGTTCCTTTGAAAGGTTTTAAGCAGCCTTGCGCACCAGATAACTCCTGAGGCAGAAAGACCCATTAGAAAGCTAATGGCATACACTGTGCTGGCAAGAATTAAGAAGGCCTGCTCTAAAGGCATAGCAATGGACATGGAGTGAGAAGACAGGTTCAAGAACTGTTTGAAAGGTTGAATCAATAGCGATTCATGACAGACTGGAAAGTAGGGGAGTGAGGTTTCTGATCTGAAGAATTCGATGAGCAGAGGTTTCAGTCATCAACATTGGCGATAAGAAATGGACGACAGGGCCAAGGGGAGGAAGAGGAAGCAGGGAGGGGTTGTGATGCCTGTGGAAAATACAGATAGGGATCCAAAGTTAGCATTCACTGTGTGGGCCTGAAGGTAGAAGAAAAATCTAGAGAACCTAGAGCCTTGAGGGTCAGTGATATGATATGTATATTAGCTGCAGCTTTGGGCATGATTGAGTTTCTCCAGGAAGAGAATATCGGATGTATTGGATGAAAAAACGCAGTAGGCTAATGGTAAAATGCAGAGAAATCCAATCTGAAAAAAGCAAGTAGAAAGGAAAAGGTAACTTCCTCATGCCCCTCCTGATGATCTAGTTTGCATAACCAAAAATCTGCAGACGGTTCTGGGAAACTACCCCTAGATATCTTCTTATTTTCTATCAGCTTGACTTTGCTTTCAGTCTTTTGGTTTATGAATTACTAGTTCAGTACCATAGTTTTAGTAGTAGGGTAGGGTAAAAATTTAATAAAAACAAATTAAAAAACAAAAAGAACTCTTCAAGGCAATACCAAAGCATCAGGCAGGCTGTGAAACTCGGAGGCCAACAGCAGTTAAAACAGAACTGACAACACACATAAGAAAGGTGGCAAGATGCGTGAACGTCTAAAGATACGAATTTATCTAGAGATAAATTCGCTTAATTTGATTGTTGAACCAATCCTCCCTGGGAAGTTAAAAGGAGTCCTAACTTGTCTTTATTCCAGCATTACTACAACACCTATCACATAACCGAATTAACAAATGAATTCATCATCTTCAAGGTCCATCTTGCCTTGATTGTGTTCATTCTTTTAGTTTCCCAGGTAGCATTCTCTAATGGAAAGAATAAGGACTTTAGAGCCAGCAAGATCTGGTTCAGATTTTTACTTTGCTACATACTAGGTATGTGGATTTGGCCAAATTATTCGATCGCTTTTTCTTAATGTTTCCAGTTGCAGAATGAAGAAACATATTTTTAATTGTTGTTGTCCAAAATGAGCACTCAATATTTAGAGCTTATAATTCACATTAGTATTTGAACTCAAGTAAAAGTCACTTTACAGCCCATGTTCAAATCCGAGAAGGCTATTCTCTGACCACCACTTCTGCACATATCAGATCCCATCTTGCCCTAATTTGGTTTCAGAAAACTGCTAGTTTTTCAGAGACTCTATTGCAAATGTGAGGGATAAAAGATGCATAAACTTCCCTCAAAGAATTTACTACAAAGAAATAAAATATAAAACATTAAAAAATAACTAACAAGCACAGCTATATTTATCTACATATTCACAAGTCCACGAGTGCATAGAAAAAAAAACATGAAAAGATACATATCAAAATAATTGTAACAGTAATTATTTCAGAGTAAAATGTGGTATTGGGAGAATTTATTATACTGTATGAATTTTACACAATGTAAATGGGTTTAAAATTAAATAAAATGAGATCCAAAGGAAGGAAAAAAAGAAAACTAGTAAATGGAGCAGCATAAAGGACAGAGGTCCCTTTAGCCAATAGTTTTCAGAAAATGTTTCACAAATGAAAAGCGTGTTTCAAATGAAGCTGGAATTATGGGTGGTCGTTAGCGGGGCAGATAGATGGAGGAAAGGCATTCCTGGTCAGGATGAGAGCAAGACAAAGACAGAGAGGTGGTACTGCCCAGACAAGCTTAGGAGATGATAAAGACAGCAGTGTACTGAAAACACTATTTGAGTAGACAGCATGGGACATAAGATTGGGATACTAAACCGATGCTAGATAATGGAAGAGGCTGAATATCAGGCTAAAATATTTAAACTTTTAGTGTCCAAACTTGCATATTCCAGAACCTTCATGAAGCCATCAGACTGTCTCCATTACAAAATTCTGAATTCTAAACATATTTTAGGTGGTTTCAGCTAAACCATCAGGGCTAGTCACCAAGAAAAGCCCAGCCTCAGCATGTTGCCATTGTAATTCCGTAGGTGCTGGGAAGCCATGGAAGGTTCCTGAGCAGTAGAAAAATGTGGAGTATCTCTCTATGGAAGTAAAGAAAGTGCTTTCATGGAGTGTTGTTGTGAGATAAATACAGCTTTGTTTACAGTTTATTTTTCCCTCACACCTGCCGAACTGTGAAGGAGGGTTTGTTTGGTGTCTCTTTTGTCTGACTCATCAGCCACTGATTAGCTCAGCCTTGAGGGAGGCAGCTGCAAGTGCTGGGGAAAAGGCACAGACTAGAGTGAGTTTCAGATTCGGTGTGACCTGGACCAACCCAGTCTGAGCTGTTTGATTTGCGTTCAAAAGATGAAACAATATTCTGTTTTTTTAAGATGACAATATGTCACCAAGTATTCTAGATTAAATGTGAATAACATATATATATCTTATTAGGAAGGTACTCTTATTTTCCACATTTTTAAAATGGGGAAACAGAGGCACAGAGTATCAATAACATGCTGCGGGTCACAAAGACTACTTAGGAACCAGATCATCATTTGAACCCTGGCAGTCTGACTGCAGGCTCCGTGGGCCTTAGCCATCATGCTGTGGTGCTGTTTAAATTTTATGCAGTGGGGATGTGTTTGTATTTTGAAATCCCTTATCTTCACCCAAACCTATTTTCTTTCCGGGCTAGCTTCCCTTCATGTTGTGAATCCGGTTCTTTTCAGTTCCTTTAGTACTTTATCAACTGCCTCCTCAGCCTCTCTTCCCAGAGGCTCCTTCCCCTCATACTTGCTCGGATCATCTCCAGTCTTAAAAAGCAAAATTTACGTGCCCTTGGACTCTCCTCCTCTCTCTCCCCTTCTTTCACCATCAAACTTCTCGGAAGATTTATCTGAATTATGAGGAATCATGGAGAACTGAGCATCTTGCCGCTAGTTTCTATCTGCTTCAGGCCTTTACTGCAGCCACCTTCTCAGAAGCTACCTGAGGCTTTGTAACCACCACCATCCCGTGACTTTTTTTTTTTTGCCACTGTTTTGCCCAACGTCTCTGTTGCATTGGACTCTGTGTGGGACCATACTTTCCTTGGTATTCTCTGCTTCTTGAGGACTGTGACATGGTGATCTCTTGCTCATGCTCCTTCCTGTCTTCCCACCCTGCTAACCTTGCACTCTGGATCCTCCTGCCCACAAGTAGGTGTTCTCCAACAGCTTGTCCTTGGCTCTCTCCTCCTCATCGCTGCGCCTGCTTCCCTTGATCTCGCCCACACCCACATCTTAAATCATTGCCTCCCTTTGCACTCTATTTCTAGTTCCAGCCCCCTCTGACTTCTAGAGTTGCATTCCCAACCTCCTGTGAACAACTCGATCTGGAGGATCAACATGTTGCAAAGAAAGCCCAGATGTATCCCCCAGAACTCTCATTTCACATGGGAGGGCCTCACTGTCAATTGGAGACCTGGGATGAACATCTCCAGGATCAGTGCAATTTTCATTCTGCCTGCAAGAACTATCAATTAAAATGGTGACTCATTGCTCATAGCTCAGTGAATGTAAAAAAATAACAGGGAATATGAAGTGTAAACATGAATCAGATGGAGGAAGAAAGAACAGTTCATATTTTATGTCGGTTGTTTAATGACTAATCAGGACACATTTTCATGTATTGCTGATGTATTCCTTTCCATGTCGATGGTTTCAAAAGAGCCATCACAATTCACCCTGTTCTGTAAATTCAACAATCTTTTAGAATGAGGGTCTCCTGGAATCTCTGCAGATGAAAATGTATTGGGCACCTCCCTGTCCAACAACACATTTGAGACTGTTTTCTCTTCTTTGATTAAGACCATGAAGAACCTTTATACTCTGGTGACAAAATTAGACTTTAGTAGCAAACCAGAAGTAACTAAAAAAATAAGATCCATTAGGAACTGTCCCTTTTAGCACAACCAAAAGCTATAGAATAGAGAATGGGAAAGATATCTTTAGGCAAAAGAAACTCATACAAAATAGACAGTAGATTGTTCTCTTTGTGAAGATCTCCAAGAATGGACACTCCACATTCCTCCTTGGTAACTCCTTCCAGCAGTTAAACAACTGTTATGAATCCTCGGAACTAAAAGTAAGAGGTTTAAATTACATGCAGAAACACTTAAATGAGTTTTGGTCTGATGTCCACGGGATCTGTTCCAGGACTATTGAGTCAAGCTGGTCCTCTCAGTTTCTCCCTGATAAAGTTTGCATAGGTGTGTTGTAAGGAAGCTCTGGGCCTCCTGTATCCCCCAGCATTGACCAGGGAGGAAACCATCCTGAGGGCAGTTTATAGGTTCTGCAACACGGTAAGTTCATTAAATGTGTGAGTGAGTGAGTAAGCAGAAAGAAGAGCAGAGTGAAGGTGGAAAGGTGGAAGGAAGGGTTCTAGAAGAATTCAGATTCTCAAAGGCCTGACTGATGGGCATTGGCACGACATGGATACCTAAGAGGTTAATAAGCAACTGGTTGAAGGCTGTAATCAGTAAACAGTCTGTCTCTCAAACGGGCAGGCTCTAATTAACCTTTCGATATTTCCATTCATGGCGTCATTCCTTTGTGATACAAACCCTCAGGAACTCCTCCCCAAGCCTTCTTCTGCAGTGGAGAGAGAACCAGACCACGTGCGCCCTGTCTCTTATCACTGCTTACCTAATTTGCATGTGGCTTTTCCCATAAGAAGGGGTCTTTGGCCAGGGAAACCAGGAATGGAGTCCACACAGTGCCTTGCCTAAGAACTGTGTCTCTATTTGGTCAGTGTCTGATCCAGTTCCTGTCTATCCTCACTTTTGTCATTAAAATAGGGTAAATCATTCCACATATCTGCATGTTATCTCACTATTTTTCCTTGGTTAACTGTAATCTCTCTCCTACTTCCTACAGATCCTGCCTCTGAATGAGACTGCCCACTATGCATGTGTCTTGCCTATAGTGCATACTCTGCAAGCATTTGTTAAACAGAAGAATGAATGAATGAATGAAAATCCTAATCCTATCATCAGTCATGTCAACACCTCCATCTTTTTTCTTAGCAAGAGTCAAATTAATCCTCTTCTATTGCCAGCTTTTCACAGAGAAGGCTTAGATTCTAAATCACTATAGAAATAATAGATTTTCTGCTTTCTTTCCTTTTTCCATTTCAACATTCAGAAAACTCACACTGGAAGAGAACAGGACCCTTTCTGAGATACTTTGTCTTCCAGACTCTTTTCCAGGGGCAGAGCTGCACCAGCCTCGGGTGCCGAAAGGGTGTTTGTCTTTCTCACCAACAGGAGGGCGAAGCAGTTTGTTCATCTCAGCCTCCGCACCCCCTAGAGGCCTGGTTTGGCTCTGCAGTCACAGACACATGCCCTGTCTTCCTCAACACATCGTGGCCGGGAGCATGGGAGAAGGTCATGCAACATGGTCAACAGGTCTAGCCTCAGCTTCCCATGACCCACACACATAAGCTTAAAGGGAAAGCAATGAACACTGCCTGGGGGTGTCCTTGGAAACCAACGGCCCCCATGGCTGACTGACCGCCAAGGCCCCACTTGACCTCAGTGGAGGACCTGAACTCTGACCCTTAGCCTATCACTGAGCAGTGGTGTGATCTTGGATTAAAAAAACGGAACCACGCCAGGTCTGTTTCTTCTTCCGTGAAATGGACATAAGTAAAATTTTGCCACTAAGAACATACAGTTTCTGTGAAAACCAAAATGATGTAAAATCAGAGCGGGGTGTGAATGAAGTCACAGGGGAAATAGAAGAAAAATGATTTGCCCAAATTTCCAAAGCTTTCTTTCAGAGTTGCATCCAAACTAGCTCCAGGTCTCAACTACTCTGTTTGGAGGGTCTCAGACTCCCGACCTCCTCCATCTTTCCGTATCTGTGGGTGAAAACACTGGGAAAACTGTAATGTGTTAGATTTGGGGTACTGTTATTATTATATTTATAATACATGTAAGGACTTTTGTGGGTTTGTGTCCTATAATATCATGGCTGGGTTATATGTTTTTGCCTTTCTTCTTTAAAAATAAAAAGGATACGATTTTATTCTTTTTAAAAAAAACAAACATTTATGCTTATTTTTTAATAGCAGACAAATAAAACAGCAACAAAAAACCTTTTCTCTATGGTCATGAAATATATTTCCTTTCTCTGTAGCTCTACCTGTGTGTAGGTACTACATTTTCAAGCAGACTCTTATCTATTGTAAAATAGAAATTACTGCCCACCTTCTTTCTTACCCTAGCCTCCCAAATCCTTCATGGACTTTGGCCAAACTCCACTGAAAGATGGGCAAAGAGCAAAGGTAGAATTCTAGGTGAAAGTTGTGCAGGGTGATCCAAAAGGGAACAATAAAATCTGCCAGCAGTTATTCTGGGTTTGCACAATTCTAGAATGAGAAAAAATGGAGACAGGGACAAAACATCTGGGGATGATAAGGAGGAAACAAGCAAACTTGGGAATTAATAAAAAATACTGTTTTCCAGAGAGGAGCATAGCACTTCAAAACAGATGTTTAAGCTTGAAATTTTCCAGAACAGAACAAATGAGAGGGGAGAAGCAAGCCTAAGAACCTTCATAAAAGAACCACTGGCCGTCAAAGAGTTAACTGCAGTTTGAACATGCTTAGGTCTTTCATCTCTTGCTTCCAAAGCCTGTCCCTTCAAAACACATTTCTTTGTCCATACATCTCCAAATGCAGAGAGAGTTGCACTTAGTAGCTAACTCCTGAAAAAAACTCAAGAAAGGCACACCAGTGAAGAATGCCAAGCTGAAGGCAAATCTCCTTTGCTTCTGGGTAGGGAGAAGAAGGGAAGAGCTAGGCAGAGCCAATCACATCCTCTGAGACTGAGGCTGAGTTGCAAACACAACTGAGATCCATGCTAGAGATTCAATAGTAAGAAAAGTGGCTGCTTTTTTCTTGCTCATTTCTCTTATCTACCCTGGGAGTTAGGCATATGTTAGAGTGAAAGCCACAGACCAATGTGTCCCTGAAGATACTAGAAGGAACATTCAGTTTCGACATCAGCCTACAGCTGAAGGCGATGTTGCCTGTTGTTGGCCCTCTGTATTTGGTGTAGGTGGGTATACATTAAAGGGTTTTAGAAGCTCAGAAAAAGACTAAACAAGTCATAAATGACTTTAAGAAAATCAGAGCTATAGTAGAGCTATATTTCTATTCAATTACACCTTACATTATGCAGCTGTTGGAAACACTGTTGACCTGATTATATTTTCTTATATATTATAAGGCGATTCTTTCATGTTCCAATTAACAGGTGACTCTATACCACTGCTGTCCAAAAGAGATATAATGAAAACTACATATGGAATTTCAACTTTTCTAGTAGCCACATTTTTAAGAGGATAAAAAGGAAAAAGGTGAAATTAATTTAACAATATATTGTTCTTAATGTACTACATCCAAAATGATTATCATTTCAAAATACAATCAATATAAAAATTATTATTGGTAGATTTCATTTTATTCTTGCGTTAAGCCTTCAACGTTTGGTATGCATTGTTCACTTGCAGCACATTTCAATTTGGATTAGTCACATTTGGATTGAGTCAAGTGCTCAATAGCTGATGTGACCAATGGCTACCATATTGTTCAGCAGTCACATCGTGATTCTTTTTCTACCCTTTATTTTTGGCAATCTATATCTTAACCTTGTCGAAAGAACTGCCAACGATGTCTCATCTAACATATCACAAAACATAGTATGTATCCTCCATTGAAGCAAAAATAACTTTTACACAACAATGAAAACTTGGTGGAATTCCTTTGTAAGTATCACAAAATATCAGCATGTCCTAACTGTTGAGAATAACTGGTAAGTGAGAGAAAGAGGGGCTGAGAAGGGAAAATAAGTTTCTACAAAAAGATCCAACCAATAATTATCAGAATGTCTCTTTGATGGCTTCCACAGTAAATTGTCAAATCAAAGCCCATTAGAGTATCTAATTCAAACTTCTTAAGTAATAAAGAGCTAGGTAAGTTACTGTTTAATTCAGAGTTACCCAGAAACTGGTGCCAAGGTTTGTCTATATCATTAATTATTTAATATTCAGATATACTTACATGTTAATTATATATAATTATAAATCTAATATATACAATTATATATGCAATATAATGTTATATTTAATATATGTATATGTATTATATACATTTTAGCCTAACTTATGTGGTGTAAAAACCAGCTGTAGCTTTAAATAACCTTCATTTAAAATCATCTTATATTTTCATTATTGTAATATTGTAATGTTATGATTTAGTACATTTGCTGTGTAAGACTACTAACATTTTTAATAACTATTTAAAGTTTAGAAATGCCCCCATGTTGAAAAAACAGCTAAATTAATCTAAATTAACTATGGACACAGGTTGAAGGAAAGAGCTTTTGCCTTCTGTTAAAATACCTCACATTTTTGAAGGACAGCCAAGACACTTAAAGAACATGCATTTGCATTCAGCATTTATCGTAACAAACAACAACAGAAAACATAATTTAGAGACACTTCCCTTTATTAATTTGCTTTTCTGAAGTCAGTTGTAAGTATGTTGATTCATTCCCTCCCACCCTTCGTTTCTTTCCCCTAGGATGGTGCCTAACCACAATGAGGCCATAATTTGAGAACACAGGAGGATTGATTTGAAAATGTCACAAATGTTGTTAATCAACTCCCATGGACATAAAAGATTCATGATTTCATTCTGTAGGCAATCAAGTTCACCATGTCTAGGGCATATTGTAAGGAATGAAACTGAATGGCTGAAAACGCAAATAAAAGACATTTTTGAATATTTTAATTTTAAAGAGAAATAGCAAAAGATGTAAATCTCAGAGTTAAGAGTTGCCAAAATACACGCGGCCTTTATGTAAAATGCATTTCAAGTAAATGGCTCTGAAAGAAATTCTTTGACCATAGGAGAGTCTTCATTCTCTAGTAATCTCAATTCCTTGCTAAATCTTCAGTTATGATTTCATCTTTGCAAGTTATAATGAATTTGTTTTAGTGATCCAAAAAAGGAAAATAAAACTGCATTTTCCTTCAATCACTCAGCTCATTTTAAAAGATTATTTTTATAAATGATGTTAAATTGACTTGATTTTCACAGTTGCTTTCAATTAAATCAAAATGACTCTTTCTGGAACATACAAAAAATAGAAATGTTTAAAAGCAAATGCTTTGAAAAGTGGAAAATGTGCTACCCACAACTTCATGAGAAATATTTTTATTGAATAATATTTATTAGAATAGCATATCCTTAGCCTTGATCATACCTGATCTTATAAGTCAAATTTATGTCGAGAAATTTTTATTTTACCATGCATTATCCCCTTGTATTTCATTTGTCAACTGAGAAAAATTTGAGTGTGTCTGTGAGATATCATGTAGATTACCTCTGTGTAAAATTTATACCCTAGCTAAGGAAATCATTTTTGAAATATGGAAACTCCTTGTCACAAGCTGCTTCTTAAAATATAAAAAGAAAGACAAAATGGAATTTGAAAAGAAATAAAACAATTTTAAAAACTTTACATGGCCTGGAATCATTTGATAGAATGTGCTTTTATTCTCAGTATCCTAGACAGTCAATTACCACTTATCGGAGGAGCTGTAGTTAACAGTTAATGAACACATACATGCCTTGAATGAGTGGGCTTGAGGAAGAAAGCAGAGAAAGGGGGCCACATTTCACATCTGGACAGCTTAGAGCCTGGCTTAGCTGATAGAAGGGAAATACCATAGGAGGTGGGCCTTGAGTGGAAGTTAGAGACCCACAGAAAGAGGAACTTGGAGCCAGAAGGTGGGGTAGAAATTTGAGCCCCAGGGATCTTCCATGAATCTTGAGAAGTCTGGGGTTGGAGGGGCTCTAGCTGAATTTTGGAAAGCAGCAATCTAATGAAACCCAATTACATTTCTTGAAGGTGACTGATTCTCAAGTCTATATGTGGGTATGGCTGAAAAGGGGAAGGCCTCTCAAGTTTAGCTACAAGAAAAGTCTCTCCTGGCTTTACATTTCTCAATCAATATGTTAGCTCCGATTTTATCCAAGTAGGGTTCACCTAGTATGGGTGCCTATTAAACACTTCTTGAATGCAATTGGAAGCCCAAATGGCCGAATCTAATGAAGGCTGTCACAATTCTAGAGATGGTAACATTTCTAGAGCCACACAAGAACTGTTAAACAGTAACTAAGCAAAAGCAGTAAAACAATGAACCTCACCCAAACTGGTCAAATCTGCTTATTGATTTGACTTGTTTTCTTAACCAATCTGTCTTTGGAGTAGCTCTTTTTTTTTTCCTGATCAACCTAGCAGCAGATATTCATTCATATTCTAAAACACTGTATATTTAAAAGAAAGTGAAATCTGAATTGAATCAATAACACATTAATTACTGAAGAAATCTGATTCTTTCCTCAAGATCCCTAGGAATAATTTTCAAATAAACCAACAACAAAACCCACCACTGCTGCTTTGGTGGTAATTGAATGGTTCTAATGGCTAATGACTTCCTCTTGTAACCAGAAGTACCCAATTTTGCAGTCCTATGACTTTTTAACCAATAATCCACCTTGGAAGAAGGAAGCCATCCTCATCATTGAGAGTTGAAACAAAAAATATTTTTCGTGTTGGTTATCTCAAGATTACATTGAAAGACAACTCAGTAATTTGTTGACTCAATATGCACAATTTTATGGCAAGCTCTAACTTTTGAGGCAGGCTATCATTCAATGAATCTAATGATAGCTTGTCGTTAAAGAATATCAGGAAGGATTTTATCCTCAACTCTCTACAGACAAAAATCAAGGGATCAGGAATAAGAAAGGATTCTATCTTTGTGGTAAGAAAAGGAAGAAATGCTAGCTACAACCTATCTATGTCATACAAATTATAGGGGGTTTGAGAGTGGTTCCTCAAATGAACAGATCTATTTACAGCTCTAATTGACTTCATAATCTTCTGGGGTGGGTAGTCACAGAGAATCCAGCCAGGCTTTTGAGAAGCATTATCCGTAACCAAAGCTTGCCCGGACCTGCCAATCACTGACACACAATTAATATCCAATAGGAACACAATGTAAGGCAAACAAGAGCATAAATGAGATTGTTTTCAAACAATACCAAATTAGGTTCTCTTAATGAGGAATTTCTCTCTCTCTCTCTCCCTGTCCCTCTCTCTCTCTCTCTCTCCCTCTCTCTCTCAAACAGAACTTCATAGTAGAGTTCCCAGAGGCCTTTGGGGTCAAACAGATCTGGGTTTGAATCCCAAATCTATCATTTTCTAGTGATATGTACCTGGGAAAGTTATTTAAATCTACTAAGCCTTAGTTTTTTCATCTAGAAAACTCAGGTAATTATCATCAGGATAATACTAACGGTATTTACTTCTCAAGGTTGTAAGGATTCACTGAGATTAAATATCAAAGTCTGCTGCAAAAAGGATACCCAGCAAGGGCCTTTCCCTCCTCCTTTAAAGACAAATTAGAATTAACAGCACATTCCTCTTTAATTAGAGAGTTATCATTGAACACTTCCTCTACAAATCACCTAGAGGCAAGAGGACTGTCATCTACATAAGAAGACAATAAAAACGTATTTATTTAATACATATTTACTTAAAATGTATGCAAAGCTTACATAGGCACCCGGTCATGGTCAGTCTCTTTTGTCATCTTCATCACCTTGGGCCTAATTCAGTAAAGTCGTAGCCTCAGATAGCAAACCACCCCACAAGGACTTAGCAAGCAATGTAGATTTTATTTAAAAATTTGTGAGCAGATCACACAAAATTTTGTGGAGAAGGTTTTAACTGCATACTACATTGGAAAAAAACTTCGATAAAATTCTCTTTGAACCCTTTTATTTACCCCCATAGCCTTTTTTAGATTCTAGCTACTGGCTGTCCCCTTCCCCATAAGAACCCATTCTCCAAATATCTGCTATTGTTCCGAACAATTCAGCTCCAAGCCTAAAGCAGTGCATACTCCACAAAATAAAGCAGAAAACTGGGATAGTTTGACAGGCCAAAGCTTTCTGGAAGTCACTTAAACAACTATCTATGGTTATCTCAATATGCCAGTGGCAATGAGGTTGTCACTCCAGACCTAAATGATGATCTAATTCTTTACCCAACAAAAGCAAACATTTCTAGCTTGAGGAGTTACGGGGAGAAGTTCTCCACTAAGAAAAAAAAAATTAGACTTTCTCTGTATCTTTCCTTTACCATACACAAGGCACCATAGCAAGTGCCAAGGAAAATACGAGCTTGTACAGGAAATAGATTGTGGGAGATGTATTCATGATCTATTTATGATCTTCTCTATGATAAGAAAGCAGAAAGTTCCAGTAGATAGAGCATTTCTTACAGAATGTTATTATGGGTAAGGACCTTTGGAAAGAGATTACAGTATCAAGGAAAATATGTTTTGATTTGGAATGTACTGATTTGATATTAGTGAATCAAATATTCACTAACCTTTGAACCAATCTTTATATGGTTGATGAGACGAGAGCTGGCCATAAAATTTTTCCAAATTACTAGTATTTGCCTCCCTGACAATGTTAAGCAGTTGATCTGAAAATCTAGGTCAAACTCAATAGATCAGAGAGGTAGAGTCTATCTTCTAATAGTCAGGAGGAGAGACTACTAGAAAAGACTGAGTAGCACTTGCCTCATGATTTCAGGAATCATGTTATGGAATCCTTCCGACTCTGAGTGGAGGACTTCTAGTAAGTGGGTAATTGGAAACCACTGGGAGTTAATAAAGAGGGAAGTGAAGTGATGCGATCGGTTTTTTGTGACGATTACTTCGACATCTCTCCACAAAATAGCTTATAAATAGGAGAGAAGGAAAGCAGGATGGTCAAATATGAGGGTCTAGATTGAGACGTGTGGGAGAAAGAATGGGTGCACAAATGTTTGAACTGGTTTGAATAAGGTTTCAAAAAACTGCTGACCGATCAGATGTAAAAGAAGTGAAAAAGAAAAGAGTCAAATATGACTGATTTTGATCACCAGTGATTGAGGTAATGGTAATATCATTAACAGAAATGGGGAATTTGAGAGGCCCATCTAAGATTGGGGTTAGGCAAAATTAGTCAAGAAAGATTTAATGCACGCCAATCACTGGGCAAGTTGCCAGGGATTCAGCAACAAGAAAACGCAACATGATTCTTGTCCTCATGGACTTCACAGCTGGGGGGAAAACCAATGTCATATAAGTAACTACAGATCGTTAACAGTAACAATAGGTGAAATAAATTTTGTAACGTTGCCAAAGAATGGAACTTGTGTTATAGCTTCGGATTTAGAAATGTCCAAGCTGCCTTTTATTTTTAAATGACTACAGAGAGGAGAAAAAGGTACAGGCGGCTTCCAAACCTCAGAAACCATCCTATATTCATAGCAGCATTATTCATGAAAGCCAAAAAGTAGAAGCAACACAGATGTTCATCAACTGATGAATGGATAAATAAAATGTGGTAAAATGAGACATTATTCTGTCTTAAGAAATAAATGAAGAGGCCAGGTGCTGTGGTTCAGGCCTGTAATTCCAGCACTTCAGGAGGCTGAAGCAAGTGTATCACCTGAGGTCAGCAGTTTGAGACCAGCCTGGTCAATATGGTGAAACCCCTTCCCTACTAAAAATAGAAAAAAATTAGCCAGGCATGGTGGCAGGTGCTGGAATCCCAGTTACTCGGGTGGCTGAGGCAGAAGAACTGCTTGAACCCAGGAGGTGGCGGTTGCAGTGAGCCCAGGTCGTGCCACTGCACTCCAGCCTGGGCAACAAGAGCAAAACTCCATGTCAAAAAAAAAAAAAAAAAAGAATGAAGTGTCAATTAATGATAAAACATGGATGAACCTTGAGAACATTATGTTATGTGAAAGAGATCAGTTATAGGGCACCCCATAACATATGTTTCCATTTATATAAAATGCCCAGGATAAACAAGTTCAGAGTAAACAAGACAGAAAGCCAATTAGGGCAGGATGTATGGAAATTCTGTTGGGGGTGGCAGCTAGGGAGGTGGGGTTTCTTGTGTAGATAATGGAGATGTTCTAAAGCTGATTGTGGTGATGGGTGCACAACTCTGGATATACTCAAAGACATTTTATTGTACACTTTAAATGATTGAATTGTACAGCATATGAATTCTATCTCAATAGAACTATTTTTTTAAATCACTTGTGTGGCAGAATAAACAGGCAGGCTATGGAAGAGAGAATATTTTTAAAACCTAAGGGAGTTCATTTTTTAAGTTCAGTTACAGCTAAAGTGATTAACAACAGGTATAATTCATGAACAGTCATTATCTTCACCAGCCATGATGGTTTTCCATAGTTATCAAAACATTGAGGTTTAAATGTCAGGTGGTTATGTAGCAGGAGCGGCCACAGGAAATGGATCTCTTGGACACCAAATACAGGAGGAAGGTTGATTCAGCTGGGAGCAAGGTGGCATAGTGGCCTAACAGCTGAGCTCCCCCAACAAAGGGAGGTTCAGCCTTTACATAGGCTTATACTTTAGATGTTACACATGGAAGAATCTTAGGTTCATAGTTTTAGGACTCACATGTGAAAAGGTTTTGGTTTACAGTTTCAGGAATCACATATGAAAGGGTCTGGTTTACAGTTTTAGGACTCACATGTGAAAAGGTTGCTGGTTTGATCTTGTTTTAAGTAAAAATAGTGCCTTCTGGAGAGTTTCCCCAAGGCCTAGCCTGTCACTTATAGGAAGGTAAAATCAGAGGCGCCAGTCGTCAACCTTTTCTTCTATTGAAATGCAGCATGATAGCCAAAGGGGAAGTTGATCTGAGAAGCCTGGGTCTCCCTCTTCAGTTAAACGCAAGTTTTAGCTCAAAGTTGTATAATAACTTTGGATGCTACAGAGTAGAGCGTATCACAGTTGATCATACTCAGGACTTTTGCTCGGTCACTGAGTCACCTAAACAAGGCTCTTGGTTTAGCTCAACTAAGTTGTAATTTAGCTTTCCTATCAGCATTTTATAGCAAAGTTTCTGAAAAGCAAAATATTTTTAGTTCCCATTGATGTGCTTCATCATTTTCCTTTAATCAAAATTGATTTCCTTCTTATAGGGGGACTAATTTTTATGTCATATTTTTCTTTCTCAAAAAGGTGTTTTAAATTCTTTTTTTTCTTCCCATCAGGTGTTAAGAGATCCTACAATGGGAATCTAATCTAGTTGGATGGTCAGGGAGTGCTTCCATGAGGAAGGAACATTACAGTGAGATCTGTAGGCATCCAATAGGCAAAGACAGGAGGAGGAAGAACCTCAGACAGAGGGAAGAGCATGTGCAAGGGCACTGGGACAGAAGAAGCCATAGCCATGGTGAAATGAAAACAAAGGCTAATTTAGAATCCAAACACTGATTTTCCCATTTATTAATACTATGTCTTACAATGAATTTTAATACTGAAACTCATTTAACATTAAACAGAAACAGTTGAGTTACTTGTTAATTTTCAATGGCTTTCCCCCCTGTTTTTCCATGCATTTATTTGTCCTTGCTTGAGCTTTACCATATGCAAAGTGGAAGGCTTTACTTCCCTTTGGAAACATAGCCCTCCCTGTTGCATTCAGTATTTCCACAATACAGAGTCTTCTGATTCAGATGAAGTGATATTATGGTCTCTTCCTCTCTCTTTCTCTCTCTCTCTCTACATATATATATATATATATATATATGCACTGCACTTTCTCTCTCGCACCACTGCACTCTTTCTATATATGTGTGTGTGTGTGTGTGTGTGTGTGTGTGTGCAGTGGTGCAATCTCAGCTCACTGCAACCTCCACCTCCCAGGTTCAAGCAATTCTTGTGCCTCAGTCCCCTGAGTAGCTGGGATTACAGATGCCTGTCATTACGCCCGGCTAATGTTTTTGTATTTTTGGTAGAGACAGGGTTTCACTGTGTTGGCCAGGCTGGTCTCGAACTTCTGATCTCAAGTGATCTGCCCGCCTCAACCTCCCGAAGTACTGGGACTATAGGTGTGAGCCACAGTGCCCGGCCACAATGATTTATGTTTCAACAGTTCTTTTACAGTGAACTAACAACTTTATAGATGACACCATGACATTAGGCTTTGAGACTTACGTGAGGGTGAGGATGAAGGAAAATAGAAATCTTTTCAAGATATTTATAATACTCTCAAAGAGGGACAATTTGGATGTCATATTAGTTTCCTCTGTTGCTATTGTAAACACTGCTAACAAATTACCACAAACAATAGCTTACAACAATATAAATTCATTATCTTACAGTTCTGGAGGCCCTAGTCCCAAATCATTTCACTGGACTAAAGTAGGGGTAGAACCAGGGTTGGCAGAGCTGGTTCTTTCTGCGTCCTCTTAGGGAAAGTCCATTTCCTTGCCTTTTCTGGATTCTGGAGTCTACCTGCATTCCTTGGCTTGTGAGCACTTCCTTTCATCACTTCAGCTTCTGTCAGCCCATTTCCTGTATGTTCCTTTGACCTTCCTGCCTCCATCACATAAAGACCCTTGTGATTAAATATAGTGCCCATCCAGATAATGCAAGATAATCTCCCCATGTCAAGATTCTTAATGTATTCACATCTGCAAGTCCCTTTCGACCTACAAGGTAACATTCACGGGTTCTAGGAATTAGGACATGGATGTCTTGGGGAGGGGGGCAGTCAGCCTACCACAGGTGCCATCCTAGACTGGGATCTCCTTTCTCTGAGAATTAACTGTCCACAACAGGAATGGGAGCCTGCTGCCATGTTTGTACCATACCTCTTGGCTACAGTAAATCAGAGGTAGGCACCTCTCCATTGGATCTGTACTTAGCAAACAGATGCTAGCAAGACCCTAGTGGCATTGCCCAGCTCTACTATAGAAAGACTCAGAGCTCAGCTGGGATTTCAGTTGTGCCTCACCCTGCCTTTTGAATGCAAGTGTTAACTTACCAAGTTGCCTACCACTAAGCTGTAAACACTAAAAGGATGGAGCAGTTTAATTCATATTTCAATCTCAAGGCTTATTTGTCTTGTTTATAAAGTTTAAAGACAATTAGAAAAGTTTGCCAACCATTAAAACTTGCCAATCATTTCATCTTGTCATTCTTAATATCATAAATGGTTATGAAGAAAACCCAATGAGGAAATTCAAAGTCAAGATTAATGCCACATTTATTTGTATAAGTAAACTCAGTGGTTCATTTATCAGCTCCCACTGTTACATTAACTGTGTCTTCAGAATATAAATCATTCTTATTAAACCAGAGGCATTTCAGTGGTGAAGTTGGGCACTCTAGCCGGGAGGTAACTCACCCCAAATGCTCCTAAACAGAAAGGACCCACATCTTTCTTGATTCTAAATCAAGATTAAGAATCCTCATTGCTTCTCCTTCACCAAAAACATTTCATCTCACATCAGTGAAGCCACAATGATAAAAAATCCTAATCTCTTTCTTTCTAAAAAATTCTTAAATGTATTTCTACCCCCTATTGCCCTCCACCTCCCACCAAAGGTTTAACCGAAGACAAAGGTGCCCACTTCTGAACCACAATTTGCTTTTTGTTTTTCAAAGACCAGGAGTTTCTTGGCTCATGGAGACTCCCATGATGTGTGGCACAAGACAAAAAGGTGCTACGCTTTCTACAAAGATCTTCACTGCAATGGCTGAGCCCTAAAACCACATTCTAAATTGTCCATTGTCCTTTGTATGCATCCACTGTGCCCCATCATATCAGATAACTGCAGCTAACATTCTGTGGGCAAACATGGCCCCATTCATTCCATCCAGCAGTGAATAATTCATACAGCAAGTTTTACCCTGGGCAAAATACACTGACATCAGGAGGCATTAAACTAGAGTCGTTCAAGGAACAAAATGGTTATTCATGCTTTCAATGTGAACCATTAAATCTTGCCAGTTAAGTTAACAAATGAATTAACTCAATTCATCAGGCATATCACACAAGTCCATAAAAACACAGCTGCACGAGCAAGCTTCTTTCTTGGAGTATTCGTACCTGAGAGCGGAAATGCCAGTCATTGTGTCAAGCAAGTCTAAACTTGGTTGGGTGAAAGGGGGGTTGTAAGGGAATCACTGCTTCACTTGACAGCCCCCTTAAAAGAAAATGGTTTCCATTCATCATTTTTGTTTCATCTTGTTTTTAACCCCCGCCTCCTTTTCTTATTTAACCACTCACCCAAAGCCAAAAGAATGGCTCAAAGCAATCAATTAGGTTCTCTCTACAGCAACTAACATTTGCCTACTGATGATGGACTTGAATATATTTGATATTTGTTGCCTAATGCTGGCTGTACATCCACCGCTTGCTTTTTAAAAGAAGGATGCAAATAGTGGCTACATTTGCCTTTTGGAATTTATATTCCAGGGCCAAATACACAGCATGTTTGGGGACTCCTGAAATAGAGCTCCCCTTTGAACTCCAGTCTCAGCACTGGCTCCAGAAAAGTAGGGTCTCCCACAGACACTCGACTTAGCCAAAACCTTCCTCCCACATGGGTTTCCAAGGAGAGTCAAAGTTTCTCCAAAAGTTGGAGAAAGAAAAGGGAGGTTTCCAAACCACACAAACATACACATCTTTCAACAAACTTCCTCCAAGGAGCTGACCCCATCTTTCTCCTCAAGGAAGGAAAGAGACCTTGGGCTTCATGTTTTGAGCACCTGCAGTTGGAACTTTATTGTGAAAGCCAGATTGTGGTATTAGAAGTGTCCAATCAGAATGGAGAAATCTAGGGGAAAGAGTGAAGATGACAAACCAAACACACGTAAGAGGGAAGCGATGGAAACAATCCAGAGGAAGCAATCAGTACGATCCAGGCTGAAATATCAAAACCGCCTTTATGAAGGTGTTTGCAGCATTACCGTATTCCTATTTCTGTGATTCCTTCGCCCAAAGGTGTAGGTCCCAGGTAAATGTTCAATTCTTGTGAGGAGTTGATTTAGATGTTTAACATTTAACAAATGAGAATATTTAAGGATATGAGATATACACAGGTGGGAAGAGAAAGGACTGGCATTTTATACATGTTAGCTCGTGGGAGCCCATCTCTCAGTCCACTTTCTTAAGGTCCATACTTTTAAAATGAGATCCAGAGGGGTTAAAGAACATGCTCAGTAATAAGCAGCGAAGCTGACTTGATTCCGAGGACTTCAAAGTCTGTTCTCTTTCATCTGCCCTCCACTGCTGGAAGATTATGATGCAATCTTTCTCTCTAGGAAAGAAGAGAAGATGTAATTTAAAAGAAAATCCTAAGCGATGTATTTAAGTATTCAAGGTTGTGCCAAACCTACCTTTCCAAACACTCCTTGCTCTTTTCTTGTATAAACCTTCTCTAACCAAGCCAGGTCTCTCACTGTGCTCTGAATCAGCCAGCTGTCACTCACAGGCACTTATAATCTAGTTAAGGAAATATATATGCACAGTGAGAATAAATAAAAGGAGTGACAAATTTTTTTTTTCAAAAGTGCCGATTTCACATTGAACCAGTTTTTTTTTTTTTCTCATTGTAAACCTCAAAGACTTTCAGTAAAAGAATTAATATGCATGGAGGCATTTGTTCTTTTTTCTTGAGACAGAGTTTTGCTCTTGTTGCCCAGGCTGGAGGGCAATGGCACAATCTTGTCTCACTGCAATCTCCACCTCCCGGGTTCAAGTCTCCTGCCTTAGCCTCTTGAGTAGCGGGGATTACACACATGCACCATCATGCCTGGCCAGTTTTGTATTTTTAGTAGAGACTGGGTTTCTCCATGTTGGTCAGGCTGGTCTTGAACTCCTGACCTCAGGTGATCAGCTTGCCTCAGCCTCCATGTGTTGGGATTACAGGCATGAGCCAGCGTCCCCAGCTGGCATTTGTTCTTGGACAGGTCAACAGACACACCAAAGCCAAAGTTTATTGACTAATACTTTTCGGACAGTTTAACTCCTCTCCTGTCTGTCTCTTCCACCCATTAATCCAGTGCTGAAACAAGAGAAGAAAGCAAATGGGATTCTCCATTTATTTATTTAGGTGGACAAATGATTTTAACATTGACTTAACCTTGCCCTCTATATAGAGTTAGTGAAGTTTGGGGGAGGAATAGTAGCTATAAAGATACAAAGAAAATTGATAAAACTTGATTATTGACTATGAATTACATGGTGGTATTGTATCAAAGTTAAGTAGCTGATTTTGATAATGATACTGTGGATAGATAAGAGAATGTGCTAATTCTTAGAAAATTCACCCTGAAGTATTGGGGTAAAAGGGGGATGATGTCTCCAACCTACTCTCAAGTGGTTCAGAGAAAAAGAATATGAGAGAGAATAGGAGAATGTGATGGTGGGAGGAGAAAGAAGGAGGGAGATGGAGGGAGAACTAGAAAACAAATAGGGCAAAATATACACAGGGGATGAATCGGAGGAAAGAACATTTCTCATGTGTCCTTTTTATAAGTTTCTGTATATTTCAAGTTATATCAAAGTAAAAGTTTGCAAAAAAAAAATGTTCACGGAATTAGTTTCAGGATCTTCTGGGGAAAATGTAACTGACAATTTGGGAGGGAAATAGCTTTAGAGAAATCCCAGCAAACCCCTTTGGTTTAGAAATGGGGAAGCTGAGGCGCAGAGTTGGGTCAGTGCCTGGATGAAGCGCTGTCAGAGGCAGGGCACACGCAGCAGCAGCAAGCTCACAGGCTCCTGAGGGGTAGCCTTCAACCATGCTGCTGTTTTTCTCACACACTTTTTCTTGACTAGTTTAAATCCTCTTCGATTACCTTCTCTGACTTTCTCAACTTCCCTCAAATCATTTTTATACACTTCTCCAAAAGTGTATTCCCTGCATGGCACACTAATTCTGCAGGATTTTAATAGATTTAATAGATGTTATATAAAGAAGTCTGTGCCCAAATAAGCTTGGGAAATATGGGGTCAAACAAGGTAAAACAGATTTCTTGAGTGGAGGACTTCTCAGGGCCTTTACGATGCTACTGTGCACATTGTAGGGGAGGAGGGGGAGTGTAATATGCAGCGTTTTCCAAATATGTTTGGATAAAGAAGCCTCTTTTTCTGTGGAGTTTCAGGGGCTACACATTCCAACACATTTTAGAAAAGCTAGGGTAGAGCAGCCAATGAGTCACGACTAAATTCATGACAACTGTCACTTGTTGTTTCTTTCATTCGGCATCAAGAAGCTCCAATGTTTCTTGCGCTGTTGGTGCTTCTTACTTGCTGCTGCTAAAATAGGAACAGTTTACAGGGCTAGGTCTGAATTCGGACTTTGAATTGACAAACTGCATCTTTGAACAAATCGGCACAACCCTTTGAGTCTGTTTCTTCATTTGAGATGAGGTATCCAGGAACAGAAAACCAAACACTGCAAGTTCTCACTCATAAGTGAAAGTTGAACAGGGAGAACACATGGATGGACACAGGGAGGGGAACATCGCACACCAGGGCCTGTCAGGGGTGGGGGGCTAAGGGAGGGACAGCATTAGGACAAATAGCTAATGCATGTGGGGCTTAAAACCTGGATGACGGGTTGATGAGTGCGGCAAACTACCATGACATGCATACCTATGTAACAAACCTGCACCTTCTGCACATGTATCCCAGAACTTATAAAGAGAGATGGTATCTATATTACAGAGTGCTTTGTGGGTAATGGATGTGATTTGTGGAAGTTCTTCATACTCTATGGGTCGAACACTGCTTAGATGTATGTGTAGCATATGACTTGTAGCACTAAAAGTAGGGGAGCTCGCCAATAAAAAAACTCAAGTAATACCGTTGCAAACTGTGGAGGACTATAAAGAAGGTGGTTTACATAATGGTAATCTGGCAGAAGGGTTTTAGGGAGAATTATGTGTGCAATTCCAGACTCGGTAACAACTACGTTTGCAAGTTTATTTGAAAAGCAAAGAATGGGATAAGAATTGGCAGATGCTCAGAATTAAGATACAAATGGAGAATTACAAGTATTTGAATTTGATTTATCATTCATTGACAAGAAGGGCTGATGCAATGCTTTTATCAACATTTCACATGATATTTATATATACAAATATAGATATAAACATATATATAGAGAAATATATATGTGTATATACACACACATATATATGTATATTATGTATGTGCGTATTATACACATGTCTGTATGTGTATAGATAAATAGCTAGCTAGAGAGAGAGAGAGAGAGAGAGAGAGAGAGAGGGAGGGAGAGAGAGAGAGAGAGAGAGAGAGAGAGACAGAGAGAAACAGGGACTTACTACTGCCTAGATTGGAGTGCAGTGTCATGATCATGGCTCACTGCAGCCTCAGCTTCAGCCTCCTGGGATTAAGCGATTCCCCACCTCAGCCTCCCCAGCAGCTGGGGCTACAGGTGTGTGCCACCACACGAGGCTAGTGTGTGTGTGTGTGTGTGTGTGTGTGTGTGTGTGTAGAATTGATGTCTCCCTCTGTTTCCCAGACTGGTCTCAAACTCCTGGGCTTGAGTGATCCTCCCATCTCCCTTGAGTGCTGGGATTACAAGTTTGAGCTCCTGCACCGGCTTTGTTCAGTAAAAAGCCTCAGCTGGCCTCAGCCAGCTCTTTACCTAGGGCAGAGGCACTTTCTTTGCATTTAAACCATATTGGAGGAATAGTAGTGATTTCAATTACCCAGCACATGGCCTCACCTGCATTAAGCCCACATTCAGCCAAAGCTGCCATGGAAGTGTTTCCTGGGTCCCACCACAGCGGTGATTTCTTACCAACATAACTCCCAATACATACGCTAGCTCTGCTGTGGTTTTATTGTTTAATACTCCATGGATGCAAAACATCTCATCAACCTCAAAACTCTTTTAAATCAATTATTAATGTATCCCTCTTCACAACTGTTCTTTGAGGTGGACCTGACTGATGCTGCTGTTCCCATCGTAGAGAGGAAGACACGAAGGCTTGGGAGGGGGAATGCAGTCTTTCACTAAATGGAGGTCACAGGGCTGCGGTCCTGCTCCTGGGACTTCTGGTCCCATGCCCCTGCCTGCCTCCAACACCCTCTGTGCCAGCGTTTGGCCCACAGGTCAGAGGCAAGATTGATAAGAGGACTGGTCCTTCATTTTAGTGAAAAAGGTGGTGATTTCTCCAGTAACCCTCAATGTTTCCTCACATATCTCTCTACCTGGGCATTTCAATGCTAAAAACTGTACCATTGAAAAATCTTCCTGTCTGGTTCCTTTCCTTGAAGTCCTATCTTATCATGCAAAATCTTCTGGAAGGCCACACCTGAAACAGACCTACAGAAGGTGAGAGAAGAAAGCCATTGGCAAAGATACGCTCAGCAGGGGCTAAGAACAAACCAGAACTCTGGGAGTGGAGGGAGGGAAAGCTAGGCTGAAGGAGGAGGTAAGGGAGCGGCTTGGACCACTCGGGCCTTCTTCCTGGTGGTCAAATAGAAGTCCAGGCTTTGGAAAAGCTCGCACGTGCATGTGCACTGGAGGGCTTTGGCTGGAGCTACTTCTCTTAGGTGCTGCTGCTCCAGGGTCCAGGAAGTATCTGCTGGCACATGTGAATTCCAGAGAGAATGGGAGGCTTTTATGAACGCTCAGGATTCTGCAGAACCCAGAAGGCCAGAAGCCCAGTAAAGGAAGTGGTGGAAACAATTAAGAAATCTAAGCAGAAACGGTTGCTAGAGAGAGGGGGCCACAACTGTTCTTTCGACCACATCCGATATTTGCTTCAAATTGTTATGCTGGACAGTAATTGTCTCCTGGGAGGGCAAGAGGCAAACTAGGTTGGGCTGGCCCCTAATAGGTTTCGACAGCAAAGCACCCTCATAAATAGTGCATATTGTGAAACCAGAATTTTCTCTTTTTCCAGTGGATCTCTCCCAACCCTCCTCCTTTAATTAAAGAAACGTGGCTTACCAAGAAACAAATACCTCTTTTCATAAAGCATTAAGTATGGATTAAGGGGGAAGAAAAGAAAAGAGAATTTTCTGTTAAGGAAGGGAGCGTTCAATAAGCCATTCATGCAGAGGCTGTGATATATAGATAATTCCGTGTTTACGATTGTCGGCACTACTCGGTGATCCCTGGCATCACCCGGCTGACATGACAAAATCATGCCCTTGAGGTCCATGGCTAGCCTGGAATTAGAACACACCCACCCAGAATCAGTCTGGAGAGCACCTTTGTTTTCTTGAGTCCTAGTTTCTCACCAATCCCATTTGCCACCTGCACCAACCTGTCCAAGTTTGTTCACAATGCATTTTCTTGTGCCATCTGGTGGATTTCCAGTGAATTTGCAGCAGGATCTAAAATACAATCCCACTTACTTTTAATTTGTTTCCTTTCAGAACTCACTGTAGAGTACCTTGATGACACCTCTAAAGGCTTATTTTCTTGCTCATTTCTAATCAATTTCCCTGTGCTTTTCACATCTATTCTAACGTCTTCAAAATTATTTGTATTTTTGAATCAGTAAATCAAGCACCTAGCATAAAATTCAAAAGGTACGTAGGGTGAAAATAAGCCCGCCTATGCCGTCCAGTTCCTATTCTAAGAGGAAGGAACTGTAACCATCCTATGTTTACTTTATTCCAGAGAACAAGTACATCACACCTGTAGGTCTTTAACAAATGTTAGCATGTTCTACACACTGGTTTGTTTGGCTTTTTTGTTTTTCACTTAACATATCTTGGAGAACTTTCCATATCAGTGTATGACACTGTTTCATTGTTTCAGATGGCTGTGTAATGCTCACTTGCATGTTATAATATACATTTAACATTATACATTTAACCAGGCCCTTTTCTACAGGTGATTAGTTTTTAATCTCTTGCTATTCAAAATAGTCCTGCATACAAAAGGAGCAGGATTGAAAAACAAAAACAAACAACAACAAAATAGTACTGCAATAAATACCCATGCAGATTTGCTACCCCTCCAGTGCAGGTATATATGTCAGAAAAGTCCTGGAAGTGGAATTTCTAAGTCAAAGAGTGATAGCAGCCTTTTAATTGTAATGAGGCAATTCTCAGATCCCTCTCCTAACAGTGTGTACTTCCATTAGCCAAGTCTGAGCATGCCTGTTTCCCTAGATACTAGCCATACATGTTATCAAACTTTTTGATCTTTTCCCATATAATAAGTGAAAAACAGTACCACATTATAATTTTACACTTTTTTAAATCTTGTAATGAGATGGAGAATCAATCCATACATAAATTTAAAATAGATTTTAAAACATTTATATTTTCTTTTACTTGCTCATTTGTTTTCTTTTGCCATTTTTATTGAGTTGTTGATTTGCTTATTTATTGATAGGAGCTCTTTGTATATTAATGAAGTTACCTCTCAGTTATATCAGTTGAAAATTTTTCCCAATCTGTCATTTATATTTTCTCTTTCTTTAGGACATTTTCAGTTTCCATGAAGACATGTCTTTTTATCTTATGGTCAAACTTGTCTATTCATTGAACATTAGAATAAGTTTGTACAATTTAACTATATTTTAAAACTATTAGTATTTTTATTAGGATTGTAGTATGTATCTAGATTCATGGATAACTATCATCTGTATAACGTTGAATCTCCTTGTTCAGGGATATACCGTGTTTTCCACTTGTTAAGGTGTTCTTTAATGGCCTCCAATAGTCTTCCAAAGTTTTCTCTATGTACGTTCTATACTTTTGTGTGCGCGAATTTTTTCCCAGTTATTTTATCTTTTTTTGTTATTATAAAACAGATCTTTTTTGCCATTATATGTTCCAATGCGGTTTCATATATAAAAAGACTACTGATTTCTGTACATCAATATTGTGCCTAACAACTTAACTGCATTCTCTTAGTGTTTTAAAATTTTTCAGGCTAGGCGTGGTGGCTCATACCTGTAATCCAACATTTTGGGAGGATCACTTGAGCCCAGGAATTTGCTTAAGCCCAAGAGTTTGAGACTAGCCTGGACAACACAATAAATACCCATCTCTACTGAAAAAATAAAATTAGCTTGCTGTGGTGGTATAGGCCTGTAATCTCAGCTAATTGGGAGGCTCACTTCAGCCCAGGAGTTTCAGACTGCAGAGAATTATGATCGCTCCACTGCATTCCAGCCTGGGCATTGGTTGATTATCTTGGGTTTTTCAGGTAAACAATTATTATTTACAAATAATTTTATGCTAACTTTGGACTTATATAGACATTAAAGATGTATTTTACTATGTTAAGGAATTTTTCACTTGTTTTTATTTTATTGTGGTTTTTATCAATTGATAGTTGATATGATCATCAACTATCAATTCTCAGCTTCATCTTACTGGACCTATCAGCAGCATGTGGCACAATGGATTGCATCCTCCTCTGGAATACACTCTCCTCATTTGGCCTCCAGGTCAACACTTCCCTTGGTTTTCATCCTCTCTCATGAATCATCTCCTCTTTTTTTTTTTTTCAGATGCAGTTTCACTCTTGTTGCCCAGACTGGAGTGCAATGGCACAATCTCGGCTCACTGTAACCTCTGCCTCAAGGGTTCAAATGATTCTCCTGCCTCAACTTACCGAGTAGCTGGGATTACAGGTACCCACCACCATGCC
This sequence comes from Callithrix jacchus, assembly GCF_049354715.1. Lineage (NCBI taxonomy): Eukaryota > Metazoa > Chordata > Mammalia > Primates > Cebidae > Callithrix > Callithrix jacchus. The sequence continues at coordinate 67,955,487 of NC_133513.1, forward strand.
CAGCTCATTTTCGTATATTTAGTAGAGATGGGGTTTCACCATGTTGGCGAGGCTGGTCTCGAACTCCTGACCTCAAGTGACCTGCCCACCTCAGCCTCCCGAAGTGCTGGGATGACAGGTGTGAGCAACCGTGCCCGACATAATCATCCCCTCTTAATTTCGTATCCTACTTCCCCCTTGTGTTCCCAATGTCTCAATGTTTAAGACTCTGGAGTTTGTTCTTGAAAATTCTTATTTCCTCTGATGATTTCATCCTAGTCTCAGGAGACTTACATGACCATCACCAATGACCCCCACAATGAAGTCCCAGTCCAGACCTGCCTCCTGAACTCCAGACTCCTACATCCAGCATCTCCACTTGATGTCTAATGGGCATCTCAAAATGAACACACCTGAAACTGAGCTCTTGGTCTTGTCCTCCGGACCATCTGCACCCCTTCCTCCCTCACTGATGCACTCTATTCTTTCAGGTGCCCAGGCCCTAAGCCCTGGGGATATCCTTGATTCTCTTTTTCTTCTAACATTATTCACTACACTGGGAAATACTGTTGGATTCACCCTCAAATATATCTGAGAATCTGACTGCTTCTCACCATCTCCTCTTCCACTACCCTTGCACAAACGTCCATCATCACTTCCCCGGATTGCTGTGAGAGTTTCCCAGTGGGTCTTCCTTTTCCCACCGTTGGCCACTCAGCAGCCTATTCTCAACACAGCAGCTAGAGATTTATCAAAACATAAGCAGGTCACAGTGGCTCCTCTTCTCAGAGCTTTGCAGGGTTCCTGTATTTACTCGAAATAAAACCAAATAACACACAAAGGCCTATGAGTCCCTATGCAATCAGCCCATTACCTTCCTGACCTCAGACTTCATCTCTTATCTCTCAGCCCATGCTCACTCCACTCCAGCTGCTCTGGCCCCTTGTTGCACCTTGAACATGCTGTACATGCTCCCTTCTTGGGCATTCCCACTGGCATTCTCTGCCTGGAACAGACTTTGTTCAAAATATGGAAGTCTGATTCTCTTATCGCCCCCACATCTGCCCAGATCTTATTACCTCAACGAGGCCTGCTCTGAAGCCTTTTCTAAAAATTGTACCCTACATGCCCACTTTACTCTAAAACTTCCAGTGCCCCTTCCCTGCCTCTGTTTTTTCCATAATACGTGTCATATTCTATTCTACCACTCAATTATATATTATGCTTATCATTTTTATCTGTTTCTCCCAAATGTAAACGCCATGAGTACAAGAATCATGGCCTATTTACAGATTTTAATACTTAAAACAGTGTTTGACATATAATAGGCACTTAATATTTGTTGAGTGAATAAATGTATGAATGCTAGGCTCTTCGTCATGGCTTATTTTGTCTGTGAGAACCATCTTGCACCCCTGAGTCTGATGGTCTAGGCCATTCCCAGCACAACCTCTTTCCTGGCAGGGTCCTTGGAACATGGAGCCCCAGACATACCTTCTTAATCTTTGATTGCTCAGGCTCCACCTCCCACCAGGCCACTGTGTTCAGCAAACTGTGGACACAGTCTCCCAGAAAAGCCTCTCTTGTCTAACTTGAGATGACTGCCCACCTCACTGTGCCCAGAAGGATAAAGGCAAGAGAGACTCATCTTCCGAAGCAAATCTTTCTCTAATCTCCAAGATCACTCTTGACATCTTCATCTTCATTTAAAGACTAGAGAGTGGCCAGGTGCAGTGGCTCACGCCTGTAATCCTAGCACTTTGGAAGGCCAAGGTGGGTGGATCACCTGAGGTCAGGAGTTCAAAACCAGCCTGGCTAACACGGTGAAACTTCATCCCTACTAAAAACAGAAAAAAATTAGCTGGAGAGGGTAGTGGGTGACTATAATCTCAGATATTCAGGAGGCTGAGGCTGGAGAATCACTTGAACCTGGGAAGTGGAGGTTGCAGTGAGCCAAGATGGCGCCACTATACTCTAGCCTGGGCAACAGAATGAGACTCTGTCTCAAAAAAAAAAAAAAAAAAAAAAAAAGAATTAAAAATAAAGACTAGAGTTGTGGTCAGTTAGGAGAAATTAAGGCGTGAACCTCAGACCACACCTTTGTAAGTCCTGCACCACTACAAAGTTGGTAATAACAAAATGTATTATCATTGTATCTCTTTTTAAAATATAAGAGCACTTTTGTCTTTTGACTTGGGGTACCAGTATAAATAGAAACAGAAAGGGTCTTACTTTAACATCTTGTCACATATGGTTCCATAAACAATACAGAAAATTATTTTGTATGTTTTTAACTTACAGTGAATAGTTTCACAGTGTATGTTACACTCACATTTTGATTTTTCTCAATCAGCATTATGCCTTCAAATGATACTCATATTGACACACGAAGATCTAGGTCATTCGTTTTAATTGTTGTCTAGTATTTCATTGTACACCATAATTTACTTATCCATTACTCTACTCATGGATATTTGAGTTATTTTCAATTTTTTATTATTACCAACTGCAGTAACATCCTTGTACAATCCCCTTGGGCACAGGTCAAGTAATGTATTCCGGATATACTCTTAGAATTGAATTTGTTGAGTATGCACACTTACAATTTTAAGAGCTATTACAAAATTACTCTCCAATTTACACTCCCACAAGCAAATTACTAGAATTCCCTTTTCTCTGAATTTTCACATCCCTGCCAACGATGGCTATGATCACGATCCTTAATTTCTACCAAATTTCTGAATGTAAAATAACATCTCACTGTGTAAGATTGAATTATCCTGATAACCAGTAAGGCTGAGCGTCTCTTTGTATTTTTTAATTGAAATTTTAATTGAGATAATTATAGATTCATATGCAGTTATAAAAAACAATACAGTGAGAGCTCTTGCTCATTTTGCCTGGTTGCCACACGGTAATAGTTTGCAAAACTGTAACATGAAAATTCACATCCAGCATATTGACATTGATGCATCAACCAGTCATGCTCAGATTTCTGCAGGTGTACCTACGCTCACTCATTTGTGAGCATGCCATTTTAAAATGTTTTGATTATTAAAATTTCCTTTCCTAAGTATTGACTGCTTATGTCCTTTGATGTTTTTCTTTTAGATTTTTGTCTTTTTAATTGACATATATATTATATTCTACATAATAATCTTCAATCTGGCTTATATGTCACAAATATGGCATCTCTGTTTTCTCTATTGTCACTTAAATTTTGTTTATTGTGATGCTTTAAAAATTGGAGTGATCAAATTTAATAACTTATTCTGTTTTGAATCAAGCTTTTGCTATCTTGTTCAATAAGTTATTGTTTACTGTGAGATCATAGTGTTCTCTACTATTTTCTTCTAATGCCTGTTAGGGTTTTCTTACATTATGGTTTAAATCCATTGGGAGGTTGTTTTTATGTATTATGTGAGGCAATGATCTAACTTTACTTTTTCTATATGAAAAACAATTTTTCCTATGCAGCAACAATTGATTAATTCATCCCATCTGTATTAGGTCATTCTTGCATTGCTATAAAAAAGAAATACCTGAGGGCCAGATGCCATGGCTCATGCCTGTAATCCTAGCATTTTCGGAGGCTGAGGAGAGTGGATCACTTGAGGTCAGGAGTTCAAGATCAGCCTGGCCAACATGGTGAAACTCCATCTCTACTAAAAAAAAAAATACAAAAATTATCCAGGTGTGGTGGCTGGGGCCTGTAATCCCAGCTACTTGGGAGGCTGGGGCAGGAGAATCACTTGAACCTGGGAGGAGGAGGCAGTGAGCTGAGGTTGCACCACTGCTCTCCAGCCTGGATGACAGAGCCAGGCTCCACCACCACCCGCCCTCCAAAAAAAAAAAAAACACCTGAGACTGGATAAGAGGCTTAATTGGCTTGTGGTTCTGCAGGTTCTACTGCCTGCAGACATGCAAACCAATTAAATGCTGGTATCTGCTGGGCTCCTGGGGAGGCCTCAGGAACCTTTGGATGATGGTGGCAGGCAAAGGGGAACAAGGCATCTCACATGGTGGGAGCAGGAACAAGACTAGGGTTAGAGAAGGGCAACACATTTTTAAATGACCAGATCTCATGAGAACTCCCTTACTATCATGAGAATAACACTAAGAGATGGTGAGAAACATCTCCATGATCCAGTCACCTCCCACTAGGCCCCACCTCCAGAACTGGGATTACAATTCTACATGAGATTCGGGCAGGGACACAGATCTAAACCGTATCACCATCCCTCAGATTTGACATTGCCTCCTCTGTTATGCACCTAAAGCCCGTGTACACTTCATGTCATTCCTAGGCTCTAGATTCTGTTCTGATCATCTGTTTATCGATCCCTGCGCAACACCACCTTGTCTTGATTACTGCTATAGCTTCATAACTAACCTGGAGATCTGTCATACAGGTCTGTACTCTTTGTTCTCCTTTAAGAATATTTTTGCTATTGGCTATTCTTGATTATTTTTTGACTTCTTTACGAACCACATAATATTTAAAGTATCATGAAAAATCCAATTGACTTCCTATCAACACAGAATTAATTTGTAGACTATAAATCTCCTACGGATTACTGCTTTCAGCTCATATTTTGAAATGTTTTCATTCAGGACTGAATAGTTTTAATCTTCAAAGTTTTTCCTCCTTAACAATTAAGATTTTTTTTTTTTGAAACAAAGTCTCACTCTGTCATCCAGGCTGGAGTGCAGTGGTGCCATCTCAACTCACTGCAACCTCCACTGCAACCTCCGCCTCCTGAGTTCAAGTAATTCTCCTACCTCAGCCTCTTGAATAGCTGCAATTACAGGCATCTGCCACCATGCCCAGCTCATTTTTGTATTTTTAGTAGAGACGGAGTTTCATCATGTTGGCCGGGCTGGTCTCAAATGCCTGACCTCATGATCCGCCCACCTTGGCCTCCCAAAGTGTTGGGATTATAGGTGTGAGCCACCACACCTGGCCCAACAATTAAGATTTTTAGACGTATGCTCCATCACCCCAAAGATATGACAGGAGCTGTTGTTTTCAATTGTCTTTTTCTTGTTTCTAATTTATTTCACTGTGGTTAAATATATGGCTCATATGAATAGATCTTCGGAATTTGTTCAGCCTCTTCTACTCTAGTGTGTAATCAATTTTTTATTTTTTTGAAACGAGGTCTTGTTCTGTCACCCAGACAGGAGTGCAGTGACGTGATCATGTAGAATTGTAATCCCAGTTCTGGAGGTGGGGCCTAGTGGGAGGTGACTGGATCATGGAGATGTTTCTCACCATCTCTTAGTGTTATTCTCATGATAGTAAGGGAGTTCTCATGAGATCTGGTCATTTAAAAATGTGTTGCCCTTCTCTAACCCTAGTCTTGTTCCTGCTCCCACCATGTGAGATGCCTTGTTCCCCTTTGCCTGCCACCATCATCCAAAGGTTCCTGAGGCCTCCCCAGGAGCCCAGCAGATACCAGCATTTAATTGGTTTGCATGTCTGCAGGCAGTAGAACCTGCAGAACCACAAGCCAATTAAGCCTCTTATCCAGTCTCAGGTGTTTTTTTTTTTTTTGGAGGGCGGGTGGTGGTGGAGCCTGGCTCTGTCATCCAGGCTGGAGAGCAGTGGTGCAACCTCAGCTCACTGCCTCCTCCTCCCAGGTTCAAGTGATTCTCCTGCCCCAGCCTCCCAAGTAGCTGGGATTACAGGCCCCAGCCACCACACCTGGATAATTTTTGTATTTTTTTTTTTTTTTAGTAGAGATGGAGTTTCACCATGTTGGCCAGGCTGATCTTGAACTCCTGACCTCAAGTGATCCACTCTCCTCGGCCTCCCAAAGTGCTGGGATTACAGGCATGAGCCATGGCATCTGGCCCTCAGGTATTTTTTTTTTATAGCAATGCAAGAATGACTTAATACAGATGGGATGAATTAATCAATTGTTGCTGCATAGGAAAAATTGTTTTTCATATAGAAAAAGTAAAATTAGATCATTGCCTCACATAATACATAAAAACAACCTCCCAATGGATTTAAACCATAATGTAAGAAAACCCTAACAGGCATTAGAAGAAAATAGTAGAGAACACTATGATCTCACAGTAAACAATAACTTATTGAACAAGATAGCAAAAGCTTGATTCAAAACAGAATAAGTTATTAAATTTGATCACTCCAATTTTTAAAGCATCACAACAAACAAAATTACCTCCCACTGGCTCCTCACATGATGCATGGGGATTATTTCAATCCAAAATGAGATTTGGGTGGGGACACAGAGCAAAATCACATCACATACTAACACCTACAGTTTGTAATATGTTGTTACTTATGTGATTCATGAATGAACAGATGCTTTCTAGGATCTGTGGACCTTTGAAAGCAAAAGAGTAGTTTGATAATCCACCATGATGATATATAAATTGTGAGCCTCCATACACCTAGCGATCTCAAAATATGTAAAACAAAATTTGAAAGAATCACAAAGGGAAATGAATTCAGAATCGCAGTGAGAGATTTTAATATATTTCCCTCAGAAATTGGTAAGTCAAGTAGAAAAGATAAAACTAGTAAAAGTATAGATTTGCATAGCATAACTTAAAAGTTTGATGTAGGCATGGAACTTGTAGTCAACAGTCCAAGATTGCATTCTTTTTAAGATCTAATTAGACATGTATGAAAATTGATTATGGCTGGGTGTGATGGCTCATGCCTGTAATCCCAGCACTTTGGGAAGCTGAGGTGGGCGGATCACTTGAGGTCAGGAGTTTGAGACCAGCCTGGCCAATGTTGTAAAACCCCATCTCTACGAAAAATACAAAAAAATAGCTAGGCATGGTGGCATGTGCCTATAGTCCAAGGTGTTCAGGAGGCTGAGGCTGGAGAATTGCTTAAACCTGGGAGGAGAAGGTTGCAGTGCATAGGAGATTTGGAAAATTGTTGCTTGTGATAGAAGAAATAAAATAAACCTGCCTAATTAATCTTTTTTTTTAAATTAACTTTTGGTGGAGCTCTAACTAACAGAGGAAACCACCAAAGTAACAGCAAAGAAAGGAGCCTTGATTATTAGACCCTTTCTGGCAGTTGGATTTCTATATCTAAGTCTTACTAATAAGGAAAGCAATAAAAAGGGGAAATATATTCCCATAGCTTCTGACATCGAGTTTTCTAGGAAAAAAGTCAAATTTCTTATTTACTGCTCGACCTTGCAGATGAAAATTTGAATGATTTTTAATGCTTTCTTTGGAAGATTCCTATTGTAACAAATACAGGTTTTCCAAGTATAAGAAGGCAATGCAAGCAGGTATCTATGTTCAGCTGTGAACCTCTCTGAATTATCTATCCACAGAGATTTGCAGAGGTCATGGAACTAGGGGACGCTTCCAGGGGATGTTTGCAAATGAATAATTGAATGAATAAATTAATGATGCACAAACAACTGTAAGCCAGAAAATAGTGTTTATTCCCATAAGATTTGGATGGCTCCTTCTCAGAGTTGCCTAGTCTAGGAATACACAACTGAGGGAGGCAGCGGAGTTGCCCTAGGGGAGCTCCAGTAGAGAAAGGAGCGGCTCTAAGGTACTTAACCTCTGTAGCAGAGCAACCTGGTGCCTGCAACAGCTACAGCTGGGTTTGTTTTCCATGCTGGGCTAGGCTGGGATTGGCCTGAGGCAAAAATGTGAGCCGCCTGAAGGTATTCTACTACCTTCCCATTTGTTGTTCTTTGCCCTTCCTCCTCTTCCTGCCTCAGCCTTCCACCACACTAAGCCACACACCCATCTAAGAATTAGCCTTCCATCTGTCCTCTCCAAAAGAAAAGAGAGGGGTAATGAGTTAAGATAAGAGGTAGGGAAAAGGGTAGGAGAGAACAGAGAAGAATAAAGGACACCAACATATATTTTATCTATTTTATCCAGAAAAATGTAGGAGATATTGTGCTGGGCATTTTTGATACATGATCTCATTTAATTCCTTCAATAACACCATGGACTCAGTATCATTATGCCCAGAGAAGTTAAGTAAGTTGCAGACGTGTTTGATTTTATGTGTTTAATTCCAAAGTCAAAGTATCTCCATGACATGTGCCAAGTAAGTAGTTTGATTAATTTACCAAATTATATTAGAGAACTGATGAATATTAGCTTAAAATACAGAGTGGCCATAATACACATATACATAATACAGCTCTAGTGGCACAGATAAATCATTTCTTGCAGATTGAAGCCACTTGATTACTTCTTCTGGGGTATGCTAATGACGCAGGTTTCTTCAATGAAAATCAGAGACGCAAATAAGGCAATTCATCACATACACATGTATGGGAGTTGATGAAATACTGCATTAATGAAATGCATTACTTGCAATTTTGCACAGCACATTGAGCTATGCATTTTTATCAAGGGACAACACAGTGAGTGTCATTATGTAATCTTATTGAACATATCATCTATTTTTCATATCAATTATCCATCTATCTTGTAAAATTACCTATGTTTCCAGACTTCATTGCTATCTTGTATAATCTAGGAATCAAGAGGTAATAATGCCTTGAGCCCAAAGAAATAATGGAATGATTTTCAAGGAGTATGACAGAGAAGTAGGAGAGATGTTTCAGGGTAGCAAGAACTCCTAAAATCACACTATGTAAGTGACCTGTTCTTCCTCCATTTAAGATGGGATTGGTGCTGGGCCACTTTTCACTGTGTGCTACTCAAATGGTTTGACTATATTGTCATGCTGAATCTCCAAACTTCTCTACAGAAGGACTTTAGAAATCAGTGAGTCCCTGCCTGGGTGTAGTGGCTCATGCCTGTAATCCCAGCACTATGGGAGACCAAGGCAGGTGGATCGTCTGAGGTCAGAAGTTTGAGATCAGCCTGGCCAACATCACAAAATCCTGTCTCTACTAAAAATACAGAAATTAGCTGGGCATGGTGACATATGCCTGCGGTCCCAGCTACTTGGGAAGCTGCAGTAGGAAAATTGCTTGAACTCAAGAGGTGGAGGTGCAGTGAGCTGAGATCGTGCCACTGTATTCCAGCCTGGGCGACAGAGCAAGAGTTTGTCTCAAAAAAGGAAAAAAGAGAAAAAGAAAAGAAATCAGTCGGTCTTATTCAAAGTCCTCAAATCCAAGCTTATCAGAGAATAATCAGCCCTGTCCTCTTCTTGTTGACCACTGTGGGATTACCTGAGGCGCCATACTTGGATCACACCCCTCTCTCTGCCACCCCTCCAGCACAATATTATATGAATAAAAAATGGCAAAGTGTGGTGAAAATGGGAACAAAGGTTTGTTCCTCTTTTCTTAATTAAGCTGTGGTCCTTATCACAAGTCTAAAACATCAATCTTATTGAATCTCAATAAATGCTTACAACTCATCACTACTAAGAATCTAATTAGACATTTATTGCTTATGTAATTCTGAATTAATGGCATAGCAACAAGATTTATATCTCACATATCTTACACCTCAGCACTCTCCATTTGAATAATCAATTGATATTTTGTTAACATACATTAAATAGCCTGTTAAAACTAAATTAAATGCTATTCTGATTTGATTTTATTAAATAAATGCTGGCAACACTAATGAGGTGCAGGCCATTTAAATCATGACAGGACAACCAAATTCGAGCCCCTCTCTTAAGTAATTCCAGAGTGAAAAAAATGAGCAGATGTGTTTCTCAAGCTGACAGTTTCCTAAATACTTCACATGCAGTCATGATGGATTTTCAACCAACATCTTAAAAGACTAAGAGAAACTCTCAGAATATGCTTCATTTCAAATAAGGCTGTGCTAAAGATGCCTTAAATTAAAAAACCCTTCAACCTCAGCCCATGTTGTAAGGTCGCTAATTCTGAGAAGAGCAAGATAACATTGCTTCAGGAAAGGATTTCAGTATTCTGGCAAAAATACTTCTGAAACAAACTAAACTGCATTTCCTCAAACAGTGAAGTGTTTTGCTTTGGGTGGGGAACTAGACTTTGTTTCGCCAAGGGAATGGAATTTAATAAATAAATTACACAATAACTATATTTTATTTAGCAACTGAGTACTGCCATGTCCCAAGCTAAATAGAATATAATTCTATCTCATGGGAATAGATATTCTGAAGCCTCTTCCACTTGCTGTGATGGGTTATATGAGAAACTTAAAGCATGAGGGGTAGGCTGTGCCCCAGGAAGTCTGCAGTCTTGTTAGGGAGGACCTGGAGCTCATGCACTGGGAGTTTGAACCCACTCCTTATGAGTAAAGTCACCAAGTGGCCCAAATGTCTTGTAAAGTACCTGGCATGTAAAACATGCTTAATAAATAGTTTTTGAATGAATGAAAGCTTCCCTGGCACAATTAACTTGTGATTCTCTCCATGCAAATCCTCATCCAGAATCACATCATTTGAAGTTAATTCTTCCACAATTGCAGACTCCTAGTCATAAAAGTTTTCAGACTTGTAGTCATAAAAGCCAAAAGGAAAGTTAGTAGAGTTGGCAGTGGGATCTAGGTGCCAGCAACAATAGTAAAAAAAGGAAGTGGTTTCAACCATGGGTCCTGGCAAACAGTTGTACTGGCAACGCTTCACTTATGTGCTGCCAAATTATGATTGACGCAAGGAGCATCTCTTTCTACAACTGAGAATTCATATCATTCCAGCAAAGTCTGTCATTGGAATCATGAGCTGAGTGGCAGTTCAGGTAAGGAATTATACATCCTGATTTGAATAGGACAGTCTCTGTTTTTATCTGTTTTCCTGAAGTAATTATAAATAGCACCAACTCTCAAGAGTGTCCTGATTTGGATGGTAAGTTATATAATCACCATGAGTACAGGATAAAGCCTGATGAGCCAGAGGTATGGGGCAAGACTTCTATTTAAGAAGGTCGTTTTCACACACCACACTTTCATCTTCCTACCTTTGTCAGCTATGTTCTTCTTTTCATATGGTTAAGGTTTTTAGTGCTCCAATTCTACAGTATAGCTGTAGTTGTCTTCTGTGCTTTTTCTATATGTTGACTCTAAAATTAAGAGTAATTATGACAGACTATGTTGCTAATTATAAAATGTTCTGGTTTTCTTCTATGTGGGAGGAATATAGATATGTCTTTGAACAACAAAGTTCTCCTAAAATTCAGCCTCATGGCAAGGATCAAATCAAGGAGTTTTTGTGTTCCATTTATAGGAAATTTTCAACCTATTAAGATGGCATTCAGTAAATCCCTTTAACTGGACAGAATGGCTCAGGGAGAAGAGATTAAAGGTGTTGATCTCCCAGGAAAGTCTGATAGATGCAAGGTACTAGCAATTAAACATGTCTACAGAGGCATATTTCAAAACAGAATAGAAATTCTTTGACAAGAATCAAGTAGATACAAAGTTAAGCTTTTTAAATTGTACTAGGAATAGAACTACTAGCCTAAATTTTAAAACATTGTTTTTGCTTCTTCCTCATCCTTCCTGCTTGAACTGAAACAGGGGGAGAAATTTCTCTAGACACCAAGAAGATCATGTTCTATAATTCTTTCTTGAGATGTAGCCAAAGACAATAGTGTAAAAGGCAGACTTCCCATAGGATAGAGCAAAGGGCTAAGGGGAGAAAATGTCTGGGAGCTATGCCCAGGGAATAGAACCCTGGCCTAATCAAGGAATCCTTCCTCTCTGAGATAATATCCTCCTGGGGGATTTCAGAATTGATAGAGACTGGTGGCAGTTGTGAGTCCCCTATTTTTCACCTTTCCAAATGGGCATGTTTACTATGGTCATTGTCCCTGTGCCATCACTGTATATTGGGCACGTGAGAGGCAGATGATTTCTCCGTTTCTTTCTGCAGCTTTGGATCAAGAAAAGCTCTATCCACACCTGATACAGAGACTATCTCCTATCATCTGAAGATACTGACTGGCCTTTGCCTTAGAAGTAAAGGTGAAATCCAAATTACTGTTTGGGACTTCTGGTTGTCTTTCTTGGAGAAGGGGTAAGTGTGTTAACTTGTGGGAAAAGGAGGATATGAATAGCTGAATACCAGAAAGATGGACTGTGACAGTTTGTTTGTATTACTGTTCACCAAGTATTTTTGTTTCTCTCTCTGTGGCGCCACCTGTTGTAAAATTATAAACACACACCCCACATTGAATTTAAGAGTAGCCATGTGACTTGCCTTGGCCAATAAAATGTGGGTGAAAGTGATGTTTGTTATTCCTGGGCAGGAGTGTTAAGTGACGTGGGTCACCATGTCTCTTTTCTCTGCCATGAGATTGACAACATTCCAGCGAAAGTTTGGCCACCCAAATGAGGATAACATACACCTGGGCTTCAGCTCACCTGTGATGGGCATTTAGTGTAAGGAAGAAATCTTTTGATGTTGGAAGCCACTAAGACTTGGGGTCCTATGCAGCATAACCTAGTTCATTCTGATGGTCACAGCAATAAACAGTGCTAACAATATTATGATAATGTAAAGATTATTCACCATAATGCCAAGTAATGTGCCTAGACCTATAAAGAAGGGAATATCATCTCACATATCTAAAGGATAAAGCTCTAAACATTCAGTGATACAAATTCTTGATACATTTGTTTGTGTCATATTTGAACTGATTTTCTTATCTAGCATTTAGTTTTTCTTGGACTTTTTAGTTGCCTTTATTTTTTTCCTCTAGAAAAGTTTAGGATCATTGTTTTATGTTTAGTGTTCCAAAATTTCACCAGGATGCCTCTAAGATGTCAGTTTCTTTTCATTTATTTAAGTTAGTGTTCTCTTTCATTGCTGCTTCATTTCAAAACCTACCCCAGCCTCATTCATTATTTAGCTCTCCCCACCTCACATACACACTTGCAATTTTCTTAGAATGATATTCAGTCCTTTCTATTCCATTAGACTATGAGCCACTTGATGCAAGGACTGAGTATGGCTCCACTTTTTAATCCCTCCCTGCCAGGCATGGTAACTGACACAGAAAATAAATTCAGTAACAAAATGCTGAATTTTTTTACTTCCTATATGCTTCCAGGTGACAAAAGTAATTAATCACAGTATAGTAAATCAAATTTTAAGATACAACGATTTTTTATCTCTCAGTAATATATGATGGTCATTGCCCACTAATAAGACAAGACAGGAAACATGAATGGGTTCCAACGTACAAGCGCCCTCACAACATGAAACAGTAAAAGGCATTTTTCTGCTTTCTGAAATGCAAACAGTGCTGAGAGAGAGCATTCATGACATAGAGCAAGGCTGCTTCAATGATAAAAACAATTCAGATCAAGCTCTTAGAACAGTTTGACATCTAATTTGGCTTCCTTATTAACCATTCGACTTATGCATTCCACCTTTTTCTCTAGAACTTCTATGGAAGAGGAATTAGATAAGCCCATCTTGAAGTTCCTAACGCAAGATTTCAGCCTTAACAGCTTTTTTGGCATCAGGTGCTAGAAAAATCTTTTCCTTTAGCTGTAATCTTAACTATGACCTTAGTTAGGATTTCATGTCATAAGCAATACATGTAGGGTAAATCTCAGAGCTACATAAATGTTTCTCATCCCCCCAAAATATCTAATTGTTGACTGATATCGCAAATTAAGCCTTCCATTCTTTAACTTAGAACTTTACAAATAAAACTTTCTTTAATGCCTGAAAGAAGAGATTAGATAGAATCCCAACTGTGGCACACCTTTCCTTCCAAATCAGACTTTGTAGAAACTCTATCAAACTTAGGTGGTTCTGAGGAACAGTTTGAAAACCACTGCAAAGCTCAAGTCTCCGCAGTCCTGGAGACCCGTGTAAAAATAACTAAATTAATTGGGGTCCTTTTCTAAAAAAAGATTTTTCTCCTGCATGAGGAAAAAGCACAATAAGTGTAGGTCCCTGGGCCATAGAAACCCTTCCTCATCCCACAAAAAAATAGGCATAGAACAGGAAAATCCAAGATTTCTTAATATGTCTTTAATAACTTCTCAGATGGTAAACCTTGACCTTGGCTCCCTGCTTACAGTATCCTAACATCCTGAGGGGTGTTAGAATACTGTAAGCATCCTAACATCCTTATGTAGCTTCCATAAGATCCATCTGTGTTTTAAGAGGGGCTTTATAAATACAAATAAAATTGAAGTTTTAGGCAGCCAAGAGTCTGCTAAGATTTCGGTCCAGCCCCCACACTACCCAGCTGCCTGCACCTGATTGGCTTTTTAAATAATTGATCACAGCTGGTGGCTTAATTGGGCCTGTCACAGAAAAACTAGCTGCTTCTAGAAACAAGGCTTCATCCTGCCATGGTGCCCTCGGGGCCAGTGAACTCACTGGGAGGAAATGTGACTCCCACTTCTTCAGTTGAAGAACTTGGGGCATTTCCTAGATGGGGCCCTATGCCAGGGATCTGGTTGAAGCTTGGTGAGCTTGAGAAAAGAGTGCAAGTTCCCTCTCTTCTACCCTGAGAGAGCTTTGTAGTCTCTCAATGTTTTATAATTTGCTTTCAAGGTTGCATGAAGTGGTATGGTTTTCTTTAATTTCAGTTCATAGTGACCAGTCACAATTATACAGTATCTTTAAATGTCTTTTTAATTTCATTTCATTTTATTTAGAGACAGGGTCTCCCTGTGTTGCCCAATGTAGTGGCCATTTATAGGTTCAATCACGGCACACTTCAGCCTTGAACTCCTGGGCTCAAACAATCCTCTCCCCAGAGCCTCCAGAGTAGATGGGACTATAGGTTCATGCCAGTGCACCTGGCTTGATATCTTTCTATTGGATTTGAGTCATCCTAATTACAAGGCTTCTGTCCCCCAGTCCCATTTGATAGGCCATTTGCCCATTGTGAAGAATTAAGTGATAATGACAAACTTGTAACCAACCCTCCATGGTTGAAATAGGGGAAAGGAGATGGCTGTGGCCAGGAGAAAGGCCATGTCTTGCCAGAGTGGCCTTGGGAACCTCATGAGGGGCAAGAGAGCAGGCTGGAGAGCTCCACCTGTGCCAAGGACATTCTCGTCAAGACCTAGCCCAAGAGGCATTGTCCAAAAGGAAACCACTTACTTGAAGATCATAAAGTAAAGAAGGAGGGTTGGACATTGAGACAGTTAATGGAAAAGTTGGTCAAGTTGGCAGGGCAGGATCCAGAGAAATTAAGCACGTCAGAAACATACAATCAGAGACAAGACCAGGTGAATTGAAGCTACTTCACTGTGCCATGAGGCCCTGTTCTTTTTGATGGTTAGTTATGTCGGCTAGGAGAAAAGGTTTAATTTTGGACTTTTTTGTGATTCCTATAAGATAGGCAAATAATGACTGCCATCAAGAAAATGAATGTGCATATCTGAAATCAGAAGGGATCTGAGGTGGACAATGAGATTTGAGAATCGTTGGCCTATTGGCAGTAGTTGAGACCATGAACACTGATGAGATTACCTAGGAAGCGTGAACAGCTGGGTAGAGAAGATTGAATGGTGGTTTCCTTAAAGGAACTGGAGAGAAAAATAGGCTCTCACAAAAACACAGTCTCTCTGTCTCCCTCTGTCTGTCTCTTTCTATCCATCTGTCTCTCTCTCTCTCTCTTTTTCAAACCCTCATACACACATGAAATGACAAAGAGTATTACTTTCCATGACAATGTAACTGAGGCCAAAGGTACACATTAAGGCAAAACAAAGTAAAAATAATTTATGGGAATAAATAAGTAAGAAAACTGAAATTTCAGCAACTCCACATAGAAATCAAAAAGCAAACTAAGTGTGGTAGAGATACCTGTTACTGACCTACTGCTGTTTTTCTAGGCTAGCAGAGTCCTTTTGTGTGCCCTGCTCTGGATGGCCATATCTTTCATGGAAGGTGGCCCCAGCCATGAGCATGGGATTCTTACTGCACATCCAATAATTGGTTAAGTATGGACATGTGGTCTAATTCTAGCCAATGAAACATGAGAAAACGTCTGGCAATTTCTGGGAACACTCTTTACTTGTTCTTTCAAAGGGACTGGAGGTGGGCGGCAGGGGATACTCCTTTTTCTAACTCTCTGTCTCTCAATGTTAATAGGTCTATCTGTGACTCCTGGCACAGTGACAGACATTCTGTGACTCTGAGGCGACAAGACTGAAGGCAAAAGCCAACATGCTGAGATGCCCGTCCCTCAAACTTTGGTGTTCTTAAGAAAGAAGGAACTTCATTCTTGGTGTTGTCAACCAGCCACTGAATTACCGACCCTGAAACCAACCTCTGGAGTTCTTGTTACAGTAAATAATGAACATTTTTATCCTTTGAGCTCCCTTTTGTTTGGTTTTCTGCAACTTGCTGCCAGAAAAGCATTCTAATTGATACGCTAACAAACCTACAGTGGAACAGTTTATAGGTGACTTACTAATACATCTAACACAGCATTTACTATGTGCCAGGGATGGTTCTAAGAGCTTTAGCCCATTTCATCCATATAACAACTATAAGAAGAAGACACTATTTGTTTTCTTCATTTTCCAGAAGAACTTCATTGCAGAGGGTGGAAGTACTTGTTCAATGTCACATAACTAACCAGTAGTAGAACTAATATTAGAAACACAGGCAGTCCAGCCCCCAAATCGAAACTCATAACCAGGATATTAGACTGCCTCCCAGATTAACAAACAGGAGCTAAGTTACTCCTATTCAAAGTCAATTACTAGGGAACTATAAGAACCACAAAGGAGAAGTCAGAGCGACAAAGTTTTTACTTCCTCTTTGATGACTTTCTTTCTACTGAATCTCCCAACTTTGCCCAGGTTCCTTACTGTCTCCTTGCTCTACCTGCAAGCATAATCTTCCCTCAGGTCCCACTTGACCTGCAAAGGTGTAAATGATTAAATAACAGCAGTGTTCGGATTTTACCAGGAATCAGAGCCTTAAACCGAGCTTGAATTTTATGCATCCAACTGCCTGAATCTACCCAGAAAACAGTTCTGTAAAGTCACATTTATGGAGAGCTAAGATTACATGGAAGGAATGAATAGTCTCTTTCCCAAGGGAGTCTATGGCCAATGAAAGGAAATAAAGATCTAAACTAGAGATGATCATGTAACTAAGAATAGAAGATACAGGTCACAGTGGTTGCCTCTTGGAAGGGAGCTTGGAGAAGTGGGGTAGAGTGCACTAGGGAACCAGCTGAGGAGACTCCGTTTTCACCCTAAGTCTGTTTATTATTATTTATTATTTATATATTATTAGTTGTTTATTATATTCTATACTTGGAATTTTTCCCATATCCATATTATCCATTCACCAACAATTAGGAAAGACTAAAATTCAGAAAAATGTGATAAATCTCTTTAGAAATATAGGCAGAATGCTTTGAGAGTACAGAAAAAAAGTAAAATAGGCAAGGAAAGTGTATTAGTTTGCTAGGACTGCCATCATAAAGTACCATAGGCCAAATGGCTTAACCAACAGAAATGTATCGTCTCACAGTTCTGCAGTCTACAAGTCTAAGATCAAGGTGAACACAGAGCCATGGTCACTCTGAAAGCACTAGGGAAGGCTCAGTCACAGGCCCCTCTCCTCACTCTGCAAGCATTGGGTGTCCCTTAGCTTGTAGATGGCATCGCTTCACATTATCTTCCCTCTACATATTGCCTGTGTTCAAATCTTCCTTTTTAAGAACACCTGTGACATTGGGTTAAGATCTACTCTAATGACCTCATTTTAAATGGATTACCTCTGTAAAGACGCCATCTGCATATTTGGGGTTAGGACCTTGACATAGGAATTGGGAGTGGGGTACAATTCAACTGATAGCAAAAAAATATGGGAATGCTTTCTGGAGAAGATTCATTCCATTGGCAGTATTGACAGAAGGCCATTGTGAGGCTTCTTTTCTTAGAACAACAAGTTATCTCAAGCACTTGTGATGAGCAACCCCTTGACATTTTAACACAGCGGGATGACACCATGTGGACTCAGCTTGAAGGGCACCACTTGGAAAATGGTAAATGTAATCTGTGACAGGCGCATGTTAAATCAGGGAGCCTGATAGCTAAGTAGCAGGGTGTGTATTATGCTGTGCACCCCAGTTCTGGCTCACTTCTCCCATATAACTACACCATCAGAAAAGGCAGATTGTTGACGCTTGAACACTTACAAGCAATTTCCATTCTTATGCTACTGATAATTGCATTTGTGGAAACATAAGGAGTCCTTGGTGGCTGATTCAACATGTAACAATTTTAGAATTTTACTTTATAATGAAATAATGTACCCTGCTGAAGACAGTGCTACCTCTTGCAGACAAGGTAATTTAAAAATCAGGTTCAAGTTATGTTTACAATAAAATTTAAAATAATGTGTATTTTAGATGATGTTATGACTGTGACTTGTAGGCTAGAATAGTTTAAAAATACAGGAATTAGAGAATAATCAGGCAGTTTTTTTTGTACCTCCATGCCAAGAATATAAGCAACGGTGGGTATGGGGTGTAGGTAGCCAGGATTTTGCGATAGTAAGCCAAATAGTCATAAACTAATATGAATATCAACAACTTAACATTTTAAATTAGCAGTTACTGTGATATACTGCCTTTTGCTATTCCAATTATGGATACCAGAAAATATAAGAAATACAAATCATTCAATCAAGAAGTCCCTCAGTTTTTGTTTTCAATAGATTGCTCTGTTTCATATCAATTAAGTAAATAGTGGCATTTCAAATCATTATGAGAAAGAGAGATTACATATTTGATCCTTACCTCAAAGTACAAATTAAATACCTGGCAAATTTACCAGAGGTTTTAAACATTTTTAAGGTTAAAAAAATGCATGAATAATCCAAGTTTATGAAGGAAATAGATAAAGGTATATACAGATGAAGGTGTATAAAAGGTTAAAACTCTTCCATGTTAATGAAATTATAAAAATTAAAAGGCAAAGAATGAACTAAAAAAATTGAAGGAAAAAAATTTGCAACACATTAAAAAATAGTAAATTAAAACGATGAACACTCCAACAGAAAAAACAATAATCAAAATAAATGAAAGGCAACACACACACAACCTAACTTTGCTAATAAGTATATATTGATATTTCTAAAGTGTGACTGCAATACTGATCAAGAAAATGCAAAATGAGATACATTTTTATACACAATGAATATCTAAACATAGCAAACCTGTCATAGCACAGAAGCTATGTATAAACTGTTAACAACCTTTCTGTGGGTCAATTTGGTAATCAAAATTATTATGTTTGAGATTTGTATCTATCCTAAATTTATCCAGAAAGAAAACATCAAGGACATATGCTGCAGCAGATGCTGTCAGTGCCCATCTTTATCCTGTGTATGCATGCAATGTAGTTTCCAACTGCCAGTACTGGCAACTTTCTGCCTGGGATCCTTTCTGGGTGAGGAGAGTAATCACAAATTAGGCTGGCTGGAAAGCGAGGAGTTAACAGCCCTGGAAGCAGTCCTCAACTAACTACAGAAGTTAAGGATTCCTCACCCTCAATGGGGATAGCTGTGAGTTTGGAACAGACTCCCAGGGTTGATAGTGGAATCGGGCCTCAGTTGCCCTTGGTGGTGATTCATTAGCAAATCCTGTACTGACTTTCTTCCTTTCTCTTTCATACTTGCCTTACTGATGTTTCCTGAATCAATCCCAAGTAAGCTGTTCAAATCCTTATATCTAGATCAGTACTCAGGGGAAACTAAGTAAAGTTATAGGCAAATATTTATCTAAAAGGATGTTCATCATACTGTTACTTATACTACTAGAAACTGGAACTATCATATATTATTAGTAACAGTAGTTTCATCAATATTATGATATAATATACACCCACTAAAAGATAATAGAAGAGTATTTAATGTCTTGAGAAGGCAAGTGGTATTGCATAGTGGGTAAGAGACAGGTTTTGAAATGAGACATCATTTCAAGTACTGGCTTCACCAGTTGCTACCTCTGTGATTTCAGACACTTAATTAATCTCAGTGTCAGTTTTCTTGCAAGTAAAATGAGGATAATAATAGTACCTCACAGGGTTACTGTAAATATTAAGTGAGATAATTCCTACAAAGTGTTTGGCCTTGTTCCCGGCATACAGTAATAATACTTATCATCACCATCATTATTACTATAATATATAATGAAGTGCAAGTTTGCAAAACAGTTTGTTCTATCACTTTAACACACATACATACGTATATAATAAGACTTCAAAAAGTTCAAGGAAAAATGGAATTAAAAGATAAATTAAAAATAAAAACTTTATTTCTCAATACAAGCTCCATCAAGTTCAAGGCACTTTTATAAGTGATGGTGCCAGCCTTTCCATCCATCCCTAAAAAACAGGGCATTTAACTATGTCAATGCAGTGCTTTTTTACATTATTAATTGAAGAAAAATGGGTGCCCTTTACAGATTGTTTTAAGATTACAAAAGAAAAACAATTCAGAAGAAGCCAAATCAGGACTATAAGGTAAATATGTAGTGATTTCCCATCAAAATTCTCATAAAATTGCCCTTATTTGATGAGAGGACTGAGTAGAAACATTGTCATGGTGGAGAAGGACTCTGATAAAACTTTCCTAGGCATTTTTCTGCTAAAGCTTTGTTTGACTAAAGTGCTGGAAACAGTCTATAATCAATAGATGCTATGATTTCTTTGGCTCTCCAGAAAGTCAACAGCAAAATGCCTTGAGCATCCCATAACAGTTGCCATGGCCTTTGCTCTTGACTGGTCCTCTTTTGCTGTGACTGGGCCCCTTCCACATGTTGGTAGCCATAGCTTTGATTGTGCTTTGTCTTCAGGATCATACTGGTAAGCCTATGTTTCATCTTCTTTTATAATTCTTCAAAGAAGTGTTTCAGGATTTTGATCCCACTTGTTTACAATTTCCACCGAAAGCTCTGCCCTTGCTACAGTTGATCTGAGCACGGTGGTTTTGGCACCCATGAAGTGGAAAGTTTGCTCAACTTTAATTTTTCAGACAGAATTGTGTCAGCTGAACTGAGATGTCTATGGTGTTGGCTATTGTTTCTGCTGTTAATCATCAGTCCTCTTCATTTAGGGCACAAACAAGATAAATATTTTTCTCACAAGTTGATGTAGATGGTCTGCCTCTGAAGGCTTCATCTTCAACATCATCTCATCCTTCTTAAAATAAGTTATCCATTTGTAAACTGCTGATTTTGGGGAGCATTGTCCCCATAAACTTTTCATAAAGCATCAGTGATTTTGCCATTCTTCAACCCCAGCTTCATCCTAAATTTGATGTTTGTTCTTGTTTCAATTTTAGCAGAATTCATGTTTGTCTGATAGGGTTTCTTCACAAACTTATATCTAATCTTTCTCAGTGCCTCAAACTAGATCTTGTTTCATCCATGTTATAACAAGTTAGTACAAGTTTATTTTGGTGCAAAAAAATTGAAATCCATGCATATTTTTTTCATAATATGCATTTTCCATGAACATTTTAATGTCCCTTCATATATATTCATAATACATACATATATATAAATTCTCACATATGTATATTTATAGATGTATAGAAACATAAGAAATATATGCAAAGTTATTACAGTATATGTCTGTATACTAAGATGGTGATTATTTTTTCTTTGTGCTTTTTTATATTTTCCTAATTCTTACAGTTATTACTTTTGTAGTCATATGACAAAAGTTATTTTTATTGAATTTTATGAATAATCTTAAAGCGACTCATAAAGATACTTTACCTGAATTTCTTCACATAAAAACGTGCAGTTTTTGGCCCAGGGTTAGCCAATTCTTGTTGAAGTCAGGGAAAATATCACTATTTAGCAAAATTCACCTTCTTGAGAATAATGGGTGCCTTCTGCTTCTGAGCTTATATTGTTGATGATGGGTCTCGGTGTGAACTAAATAGGACTTTTTGTCACAGAGCCATGCAAATGCAAGCATTGCCCAAAGATTGAGCAGCTGAGTGCCACAGTTACAACAGATACTTGATCATTCAGGATCTTTCCTTATTTAAGCATCAAAAGCAAGCAAAGAGGCTGGAAGCATGATTCATAGCATCAAAATGAGTGAATTGCTTCTGAAAGTGTGACTTCATTGTTTCAGATAGTTCTGCACTTCTTCAAAGTTTCTAATTCCATTAAGTCCAGGCAAGGTCACAATGGAATGTAAGTCCAACTTGGAGGTATCATTATCCTTCAACCCATATGTGTAGTATGAAGAGCATATACCTGTACACTCTTGAACAAATGAGCAATGTTCTCATTCAGTGTGCTCAGATGAATACGTGTCTGCCAAAAAAGACAATCTTGCCATCTCTTAGGGGCCTAACAGATCGTTTCTCTCAAGATACTCATTAATTCCCAGAGGGCTTTGATCTGAATTTGATGAAGACCTTCAACAACTTTCTGCTACTCAGCCCTTTAACTGGATAAAATAAGTTAATCTTCACAGCCAGGTTTGACTTCTTCCAAATTATCTATAAACCATCAAAGATCAAATGTATCAGAACCAAAAAAATCCAGAATTTTGATCCCTTTTGGCATTGAACCATGCAGTGAACTAATGAAAGGTTTACAGTATGAATTCTGACAAATCATGCAACAAAAGAAGAAAACACTGAATGTCTCTTTGGATTTGAAAAAAAACATTAAAAATGTAACATTTTATTTCAGTTGCCTTACCTATGGCAAATGAAATCTGCCCTCTTTTCAGGTTTAGAGCAAATTTCTTAGACTATTTTGCTTGCAAGTTGTTAATGTATGCT
Source organism: Callithrix jacchus (assembly GCF_049354715.1). Taxonomy (NCBI): domain Eukaryota; kingdom Metazoa; phylum Chordata; class Mammalia; order Primates; family Cebidae; genus Callithrix; species Callithrix jacchus. The sequence goes on from NC_133513.1 coordinate 67,978,156, forward strand.
CAATTTTGGTAAGAAATTTTTTTCTCATTAAAAGTCTCTGCCAGACAAAACTCCACCTCTATAAGCCAGGTGTGGTGGCATGCACCTGTGGCTCTAGCTACCCAGGGGGCTGAGACAGGAGAATCACTTGAGCCTGGTAGGTTGAGGTTGCAGTGAGCCATGATAATTCCACTATACTCTAGCCTGGGCAACAGAGTGAGACCCTGTCTTAAAAAAAAAAAAAAAAAAAAAAAAAAAAACGAAAAAACGAAAAGAAAAAAAAACCAGTCTCAGCCAGGTCAGACTGCCCTCTATTTAGGCAAAAGTTTTAGCAAATGTTGGGGACTAAGAAATAAAAAGTAAAATACAGCATATACTGAGTGCAATACAAAGGCTAGAGCTATAGACAAAGAAGCAGAAGCCAGAGATCTTGGGCTGAATGCACCATTGCCACAGAATGTTTCGGGAGTCATTTCACCAGTGGGGAAACTTCTGTGGCCAGCAGGGCCTCTGCTTGGGTTTTGCCCACTCCTGCTGGGCTTGTCTCACTCACTCAGCCCAGCAGGCTGTGCTTGGCCCGCGCTACCAGACCAGATCCCATGCTTTCTAAGGGCAAGTCAGGCACCAAGTGGCATGGGGTGCGTGAGCATGGGCAGGGTCTGGCTGCTGTACACAGCCAAGCACACCAGACGCTGCAGCAGAGTGGGCAACTCCAGGTGCCGGCACAGGCACTGGCTTTATGCAAGGCTGCATACCCCAAGTGGCTTCCACTGCAGGCACCAGTGTCTGGATGGACAAAGGGAATGCAGTGGTACCTGAAAGCTTGGAGATGCCAGGAACTGCAGAACCCCAAAGAGGGTGTTACAGTGTGGCACAGCTCTGGCTCAGGAAGCCCCAAGGTCTGGGCTTCCAGAAGGGCTGCAACTCTTCTCTCCTTCTTGTCACCTGCAGGGCAGCGAGTGAGGGCATGTATGTGGGGGCATAGAAGACGTATTTCAGCCTATTTGTGTTATAGTTCTTTTAGTTCCACTGTCCCACTCTGGCCTGGAGCTCCTGGACTGGCCTGGCCCCACTGCTGCTTCCCATCGTGTGGGGTGGCTGTGAAGTGCAAGTGATGCATAGGAGGGCTATAGTGTTACAACAGCCCTGGCTCAGGGAATCTTGGGGATTGGGCCCCCAGAAGGGTGACAATGTTTCACTTCCACAGTCTGGGAGTGTGTCACTGCCTGCAGCTCAATGAGCCAGCCAGGAACATGTTGCATCTACTTTCACTTCCACTGTTCAGTGTGTCCCAAATTCTTGTCCCACATCCAGGAAGAATGAGGTTTTGCAGACAACTAGAGGGTGAGCAAGGCAGAGAGGAGCTTATTGAGTGGCAGAACAGCTCTCAGGAGACCAGAAGTGGGTAGTTTCTACCTGCAGGCAGGTTGTCCTAATGAGTGTCTGAGTCTGGCTGAGCCTGGGGTTTTTATGGGCTCAAAAATGGAGGAAGTACATGCTGATTGGTCCATGAGAAGCCATGGGCAGGCCCGGAAAAAGTACCATGAGTTCTCACCTGGGTCAGGGACTCCACCTGGAACTGGGAGCCCAGCCTCCAGACTATCCTTGGCTTGAAGACGAGGTTGAACCAGGGACCTACCTCTTCCCACTTAGGAACCTGTCTGCCTCCCTCTGCTATCAACATGCCATCCATAGTGACCAGGCTGTCCGCACTGAGAGACACCTGCAGGCCTGTGCCAAGCCACCCTCAGTCCCCTGGCCTCCCTCCCACATTTGTCAGTACTCAAGGTCCAGAGGTGACTGAGGCAGTGGGGGGAGAAGGGGCTGGCATGTCAGTGCTGTTCCAAACATGCACATACCTGACCAGGTTGAGACAGTGCCCAGGCTCAGCTACAACTTTACTTTGCATTGAAGTGGGCTCGGGAACAGGGTAAGGCCAGGGAGCAGGAGCAGGCACTTCCAAGCCTGCAGGGGCAGGGGGCTTCCTGGGCTCCTGAGAGCAAAGGAATGCATGGATCTGGAGCTGCAGCTGGGTGGCTAGGCAGCTGCATCTGTACCTGGGAGCACAAGCTCTCACCCCACCAGCTTGGTAGGGTGCAGGGCTTCTGCTGGGATCACCTGTTCCCAGCCACTGCCAGCACCACAGAGTTCACAGCCCCAGCTGCATCTCACTGCAGCTGGCATCCTTGTAGTGGCTGCTCCAAATGGGCCACTGCCACCATCATCATCACATAGATTTATATGACCCTGACAATGAACAACTTCTCTTATGACTTCAACTATTGTGTCCCTAATGTGAGGATCCATAAAGTGAGAATCCTTCTATACCCCCAGCTCTAAAATTATGATTCTTTGCCAGGAAATAAACAATCTGGAGTTTGTAGAAGAAAGTGGGGAAAGGAGTATATCTATCAAACACCAGTGAAAGAGAGAAGGAGGAATAAAGCTGAAACGGATTGATTTGACTGCTTCTATGTACAGATTCTGTTAGAGGCATTGCCTCACAATTCTTACATCACCTCGACAGACAGAGCAACCATCCATTCATTCAACAGCGATTTACTGAGCATCTGCTAGGTGCAAGGCTGTGTACAAGGAGCTTGGGATACCACAGTAAGCAAAAGAAACACTCTTGCCCCTCTGGAACTTATATTCCAACAGTGGAAACAAATTATACAGAAAATGATTTAGTTACAATCCTCTTACGTGTTGTAAAGAAGAGTTAGACCATGCAGTGGGGAGCTTACATATATGGGAGATCATAGCAGGAAAGTTTTTGGGGAGAAATTATATTTACAATGAGATAGTAGGCATGAATTAGAATTAGCGAGGCAGGAAGAATGAATTGCACAGGAACTTGACACAGAAAAGAAGATGGTGAGTCCAAAAGTCATTATAATCCTCATTCTACAGGCGAGGCTTACACATATATTTGTCTCATAAGTTGCTTGCTCATCCAGGCTCTCATTGCTCCAGACTGGGTGGTGAGGCTTAATATTAGGTCTACTGGATTTGAAACTTTCTTTTTTAATAATATTTGCCTGACTCCTTTTTGATGACTACATCTACACCCTGCTAGTGTTAGTGTTTTAAAGTGACCCCAAAATGCACACAGTTTGAGTCTCTCATCTGTTGGAAGGTGACCTATTGGTTGGTAGCAGATCACTGGATGCAACCTTGAAAAAGCTATTTAGAGTGGAGCAAGCCCTTCTACTAGAAATCCCACAGCAGGAAGGGTGAGAGAAGAGCTAGAAAGGGGGCTTTCTCTTCTTTATTCCTAGAAAGATGGATTGAGCAAGTATTCCTGCATTTTGCAAAACCCAAAGGGATACTGGGCATTATGTTTACTCTGTGGAAAAGATCACCATTATGACTTATTTACCATCTTTCAAGTTTCTGGTTACTGCCTAACAGCACTCCTAACCAACTCTCAAGGCACTGAGTTGATTATAGTTATTATTAAGCTGAAAGTTAAGAAATTGCTCACGAGAAATCTGCATCCTGTCACGTACCAAGGCCGCACATATTTGTCCCAGCTCTTTCTCTGAGTGCAGATAAACACATCCAGTGTCAGGGGGCTTTTCAACATTTCAATGGCTTGGTGGGATGCTCTTTTGAGCCCAGAGGGCAATTACTAAAACTTACAGTAAGTGGGGAGGGGAACAGAAATGTGATTGCACGCCCAAACAAGTGAGGTCCAGGGGACGGCTTAGGTTGTGCATTAAGTATAATCTTTCGGCTTTGACAAGAAGGTGAGGTGACCAGTAATTAGCCATTCAAATCGACCCCTAAGCACCCTGACTCGGATGGGAAGTAGGCGGCTGCCCGGCCCACAGTTTCTAGCAGTTGAGAGCTTTGCAGGCAGGAACTCATCTTGAACCTAATAAAGTGATTTTTAAGAGTGAAGCTGTTTGTTGGTTTGTTTTTCAATGTGTGCACTTCGGTGTTTGTTTTTTTCCCTCCTCAGAAGTATTGGCAAGGATAGATCAGGGCACTAGCTACATGACCCACAACAAGGCCTTGGAAAAACTGAGAAAGCGAGCCACTTGCGTAGTTCATCCTTTACGGCTTCCCACTGCTGACGTGAGCTCACCTTTCAGAAGCGCACTTTCACGGGGCGTATCCATCCCAAGCTGGCAGAGTGAGATCCTTTGTAGCTGTCAGCAAATGCTTCCCATCGGCAAGGCATTCAACATTCGAAATAGGTGTAAATCTCAGTCTATAAATTCATGTGTTCAAGAAACAGATAAAATTTTTAGATTTCCTTACATCAAATTAAATTTGGATTCTGAGTAACCAGCCCACCAAGTTGGCAGGAAAGTTAATCCAGCCATGCTTGGGCTGCTATCACACCCCCACGCACATGAATTCTGCCAAAGTCTGGGTCTTACAGAGTACAGGGTCTTATGCAATGTCGAGGGAAAACTACTCCAGTATTTTGTCATCAGTCTACACTGGTTAGTGCTGAAATAGCAATCGTCCCAGTCTGCATGGCCCACGTAGGTCTCATCTCTGCTATTTTAGGCCACGTGTGGGATGCCAGGGATCTCTAGGAGGTGAGAAAATCCACCCTTAGGGTCTAGCCTCCCTTGAAGCACACACAGCTTCCTCCCTTCTGAGGGGTACACTTACATAGTGATTTCCCGGGCCCCACAGCTCACAGGAGCGACAGGGCTCTCTCTTCTTCTCCAGCCTAGAGAAGCAGCTTTTTACTCCTTTCTTGCCTTAAGCAAGGAATAACAAGTCTGATTACCTGTTTGATGTGAAGAGAAAGTGTGAAACATAAGGAGAGCAAACACCATTGAGTCCACCACAGTCAGCCTCCTCTGTGTGTAGTCAGGAGGGGAGGTAGTGACTGAAACATCTAAATGGTTATCAGGTGAGAATCTCATGTACTCAAAACTCCCCCTGTACACATGGTTGGGTGATGGAGGTCCAGCCCCGTACAAAGTACTCCGATGAACGCCAGAGTTGGAGAATAACTGAGTTAAACGAAACGAAGGAACAACAACCAAAAAAGACTACTTGCAAATGTCTAAAATCCCCAGTAGTAAAACAAAGAATGGGGAGAGAATTCTCCAAGTATTCCTGTTTGCCCGAAGAATTTACAATATTCTGATTTAATATAAAGCCTCTATACCGTTAATATAAGTTGATAGGTTTGCTTATTGTCGGAAGGATTAGAGAGAACGGAGATATTTTAGGCAGGGATTAAATTCTAATTTAATGTTTTGTAAGATTTCCCCCCTTTTGTGTTCCTTAGCTTCACTATGTATACATTTATTATTTTCTCTTTAATCGTATGTGGTACTTGTGGAGCACACTGAAGTCCGGGATTGTCATTATTCAATTCTGGAAAATTCCACAGCAAGCTGTGAGTTTAATCACGACTGATGTGACTTCACTAAGTTATCCTTATTGAGCAGCTACCTCCAAGGCCTTGTATTTACTAGAATGGGAGAGGGGGTGGGATGGATACACTGTGCGCGAAAGGGAAAAGCTCCGTGTGGAACACGGTCAGGAAAGCCCAGGCGGCACATCCCCCCAAGCCCCCGTCTGAAGAGCGGGGATGGAGTTTCCCCATCTGTGTCATAAAGATGCTCAGAGGCCTTTCCCTGTTCAGACAAGACTTTGCTCAGGAGCTCAACCCGTGAAGCAGCTGCTCTGGTTGAAGCTCTCCTCCTCCCCCTCCAACTGGCAGTCCTGGAAAAATCACAGGAGACTCAGCCAGCTCTACCAGCTCCTCCAGCGCTGGGCTCTTGGCCCACATGTGATAGAACGCCCTGCGGAAGCTGATGAAACTGCCCTTTAAAGACTCCCATCTTCCACAGTGGAGATGTGTACTTGTCTTTAAGGCCTGCTTGCTCATATTTTTGGGAGGATGGGCCCTGGAAGATTCTTTTAGTCATGCAAATATGATTGTGCCTTTGGGAGGAAGCTTGGGTCTCTCTCTGGGGTGGAGGAGTTGAGTCCGAATGTAGAGGCACAGGGAAGCCTCTGTAGGACAGAGAAAATCTGCAGACAACAACATGAATTTCTTGAATTTTTAACGTGAAGTTGAAGATCTTTCCGCCCCTCCTTCTATCACTGGTTCCAGCACTCCCAATTGCTTCACACCTGGACAGATTCACGTATTTATGGGGCCTGTCTGGCCCCTATGAGCGTCTGAGTTCGTGGACCCCTCGTCTATATGTAAAGCCAATGCTGCCCTGGATTTAGCCAAACCAATGAGGTAAAGAATCCTCCCCATACATTTCCACATTGTCCTTTCAACTCTGACCCTTCCAAAATGCACTCCTGCCTCCCAACACCACATCAGAACTAACCTCTATTGTTCTTGTTAGCCCAATTTGTGTCTCTCTTAGGACATACAGCAATCTGTCTCGTATTACCGATTTGTGTACAGTAGTTCCCACTTACCTGAGGTTTTACTTTTCTAGGTTTAAGTTACCCGTGGTTGACCATGGCCCCAGAATAGGTGAATACAATACAATCAGATATTTTAGGAGACAAGGAGAGACCACACTGACAACTTTTATTACAGTATATTGTTGTAACTGTTCTGTTTTATTATCAGTTATTGTTGTTAATCTCTTCCTGTGCCTAATTCATAAACTAAACTTTATCACAGGTATGTAAGTTCAGGAAAAAACATGTAAAAAGTTCAGTACTACCCATAGTTTCAGGCACCTACTGTGGGTCTTGAATGCATCCCTAACACTTAAAAGGGGGACTGAAGTACTACTCATTAAAATATATCTCTGCAGGTACTTGGACAAGTACTCAAAAAAAATTTTTTTTTACTTATTCTCAACTTGGATCAGCTCTGACTGCCGCAATGTACAGAAGAACCACAACCATTGTTTCAGCCTCCATTGCCATCAGCGCCTACCTCCAGTGATATGACCTCTCTCAAGAGCTGTTTGGGGGTAGAGAAGAGAATAAGACCAGTGGCAAATCACTCAAATCCGGTAATATCCAGTTAAAAGGAACATCATATATAGGAAGAATAGGTACAGAATATAATGGACCCTCATTTTAAAAGATGAAACAGACTTTCCTCCTTGCTAATGACGGTTTGGGAGGAGGAGAATGTGAGGATGCAAATTTTCATACAGAAACCCATGGCTCACTCCACCCCTTCCAGTCTCTCTTGTATGGACTCGAATGGGCTGCTGGTTATTGTAACCAGGGCCAACCCACCCACTCAGGTGGTGGCTTTACCTCCAATTCCAGGTCATTTTGGCACACCAGGCGAGGTTCACCCACACCTTTCCAGTTCTGAAAGGAAAAGAAAGGTACTGCCATCATGAATGGAGCTAGTGTGTAGAATGAATAAGTCACAGCAAGACTACAAGCAGCACCATGTTCCATTCATTTAAATAAAGAGAACTGACATATTTTCCCAGGCTAGAAACAGAAATTGCATTAATGTGCTAATTGCAATCAGGACTATGTCACTTTGCCTTTTTATTCCGTTCAAATTTTTGTTACCCTATATTAAAAATCATACACCACTCTGCATTTCCCTAAATATTTTAATTGGTGTATTTTAGTCTGGATGTGTGTACATTCTCTGTTCCCTCCCATCTGGGTGTAATTTTCCATCGTCTCCCCCTGATGATCTGCATTTTCTTCTTCAAGTCCCTCCTGTAAACCCACTTCTGTGGATCTTGCTTTCAGATTATGCCATTAAAAGCTCCAGCTGGAAGGAAGTGCCTCTGAATGGAGTCCAAGGGAAGAAACAAAGAAGATGGAAACCAGATGCCATTGAAGTCATCCCCATGTGAGTCATGGTTTTCTCCTGGAAAGTGTCTATCTCAATGCTGTGCATCTTTTCAGTTTGAAGCCCACTAGACAGAAACCCTCCCTCAATCTATGTGTGTTTTAGCCATCCTCAGTAGAACCATATATTTTGAATACTCTTGGCATACAGTAAATGTATACATAGTACTAACAATAACAGATACATATTTATTAGTTAGGTTTTAGGTACAACGTAAGATAGTCATTTCCTTCATGGGTCATTTACCCACTCTCATTCCAGGCCCATTCTCCACCAGCTACTCTCAGGATTTGAAGTGAATGCTCTACCTTGATAAGAGTGTATGGTTTAGGATTGTTGAGCATGAAAAACAAATAACAACAACAACAACAAACATAGGTAAAGCCAATGCTGACCTGCAGAGGTTAGAATCAACATACCTTTTCTTATTTTTAAGTGCAATTTAAACTAATTTCTATGTAACAGATCATATCATCACTGAACTGTATTCATTCAGGTACCAAAAAAAGACACCAAAAACTCAGCTAATGTTATTAAAAAATAATAATACAGTGAGAAGAAGATCCCTGTTTTCCCCAAGTGGTTTTAAGAAACAGCTTTCAAAACTCTTCTGGAAGGGTATTCAATTAAGCTAGCAGCGAAAATGTAACTGGCAAGATCTAATGTTGTTTAAAAAAAAAACACATGTGCGTGCACCCACATACACACACATTTATATACCCACACAATATTATATATATATGCGTGTGTGTGTTCAAGATGGTGGACTGGATGCATGCATTTATCTACACTCCTTTTCAAAATTCTGCTCAAGAGTCAGTTAAGGGAATAAATTCATAACCATGCTGAAGTCAGAAAAGGAAACCATCCGCAGACATTTTGATACTTTTCTGGAAGATGGAAAGAAAGTGAACAGTGTGGATAGATGAATGAGCAGAGAAAGCGGCACCCCAGATGTACTCAGGAGGAGGCTGCAGAAAGGCTGAAATGTTCTTTCCAAAGAAGCCTTGAGGAATCTTCACATTGGACATGAACAGATTCAGAACTCAGGAATGGAAAGAGGAGCAAAAACCAAGCGATTAATGGCAGGTTGTCAGAGAATGGCCGCACCGTGACCTTTGGCATCTCTCCCCTCCTTTCCCATGCATGCAGATGGAACAGTAAGAGGGGATTCAGAAACCCACATTCCTTCCCCAAGACCTGATCTACTAAGAAAATAAGGTATCTCCCAGGGGAAAGCTAAGGTTTGTTGTATGGGATCTGGCGTTCCACAGTGAAGCCCTCTGTTTTGGTGTTTTGAGGTGAAAAGAAAGTCATTTGCATGATGCTCTGTGCTTGCATCCTAAAGGGAAGCTTGTGGTTGACACATCCCACCCACATGCACAGCCAGCCACCAACCTCAGTTACGCTTACTGAGGAGACACCTACTCAGTGTCAGGGAGCTGCACCTGACACCCAGCCACCATTGTTAATCACCTAGTTCTTCATTCATAAATATAAAAATAGCAAGAATAATTAAGCTGACAAAGTGGAAATGGGGAATGAAAGAGAACTGTTATGAGTTTGGTGTCAAAGGATACTATCTAACACCAAGGTTCAAGAAATAAAAGTGTAAGTCTATTGTTTAAAGTTATAAGTGTTACTGTGGTATGCCATCTCATATCCATTTCCCCTATGTGTAGCTAGCAGAACCCTGACCTTGATGCAAGGTAAGCCTTCCTTCTCTACTCTTAGCTCAGATGCTTTGGGCAAATCTGAATGTAACTCTACACCCATGATGGGATATGGGATCTAGGTCTAGGCCAAAGCATACAACCTATGCCCTTGGCCACATCACTTGTTTTGAAATGAGCAAGCCAACCCCATCTGCTTAAGTGGTATAGAAAATTATTGTTCAGAAATATTCTCTGCCTCCTTCTCACTCCCATGGGAGGAGAGTACTTCTCCATTCAGTTGGTTTGAGGTACAGTCATGTGGCTTTCTTTGGCTAATAAGATGTTAGCCGACATGACACAGCATACGTTAACAAGTGTTTGTGCAGCCAGTCTTGTGCTCTTGTGCTTCTGTCATCATCATGAGAATATGCTTAGGGTGGGTCACTGGTCCCAGGAAAGAAGATAAGAGACGTATGGAACAGAGATGAGCTACACTAGCCCAGAAGAGTAAGCAAGATCAGCAGAGATGTCCAGACAAGCTCAGCCTAAATTAGCCTAAATCGTTTGACACTCCCAGCTGACCTCAGAAGTCTGAGCAGCTCCTACCAAGATCAGCAGAACCCCCACCAAGCCTAGATCATCTGATAATCTGACCTCATCCCACCTACACATACACACATGAAGTAAATGCTTATTGTTGTGACCACTGAGAGAGAGAGAGAGAGAGAGAGAGAGAGAGAGAGAGAGACTGTGTGTGTGTGTGTGTAACTGAGCATCATTGTGGCCACAGTTAAATAGCATGACAAGAAAGATACATGCTTACTTTCCTGCTATTCTAGAATTTAAGATGATATGAAGCCAGAGCTACAGCTGTGGTCACCACATAGAACTTGAAGATGAAGCTTGCAGACTAAAGACAGCTGAGCTGAAATCAAGTCCCGCTCACATTGAGCTCTCAACTTAGCATGATCTAATGCTAGTTCTGCCTCTGATCTTGTATATATGAGCCAATAAATTCCCTTTGTATTGCTGAAATCAGATGGATTTGGCTTTTTTTAATCCCACTTGCAATCAGAAGAATCTTAACTAATAACTGAAATTTATAGGTAACCAATGATAGAAATAAATTCATAAGAATGAGAAGAGAGGGTTGTGGGAGAGGTGTACATAAAATAACTCCTCGTCTTGCACAGTATGGACAATATAATGTTCAATTAGGTAAATCAAGAAATATAAATATAGTCATGTTTTGTGGGCTTAGAGATGATCATGGGAAAGGACTGAAATGAGAAATAAAGTTGGTTACCCATGATTACTAGAACAGAGAGTATGAGCAAGGGATGAGGTATTCATTTTTTTTTTTTATCTTATGGATATCTGCGCTGTCCCATGGGCTGCCACTAGCTGCAGCTGGTCATTTAAATTTAAATTAATTAAAATTTAAAATGCAGTCTCTTGTTCACAGTAGCAGCATTTGCAGTGCTCAACAGCTGGCTACATGTGGCTAGTGGCTACTGTACTAGACTGAACAGATATTGAATATGTCCCTCACCATCACTGCAGAAAAGTTCAGTGGGACAACGCTGCAGTAAAGTGTCAGGAGTCACCTTGTAAAGTCAATAAATCAAACAATAGAAGTTTAAATGTATCATTCAAAATTGCTCCATCATGATTTCATGGTATAGGCCCTGGAGAAAAAACAACTTAGTTTCATTTCAAATCCCAGCTCTGACACTTATGAGTACTGAACCTTCAGCAAGTCACATTCATCTTTCTGTACTTCGATTCACTTATCGGTAAAATGGCAGAATGTATATGCAGAGGTCTGCATATGTCTCACAGCAACCTTTCTTGCAAGGTTGTTGTGAGAATTAAATAACCAAATAGATATAAGTTATTATGTTTTGTGCCTAGCATGTGGTAAACATTCAATATTTCTTTTTTAGTTTTTATCCTTCTCTAAGTTAGATTTTACCATATGCACATAGTTTAAATAAACTATGCATATGAGATTTCTAAATCAGCACTTAAATATAAATGTAATATTTAATTTTTACCTCTCATATACAGTATATGTACATACACACATAGCTCTAGTTCATGGGATTATGGATGCTTTCATTTTCTTCTTTGTACATTTCTATAGTTTCCAAATTTCTCTATTGAACATGTATTAGCTTTATCACCAGAAAAAAAAAGTTTTTACTTTGAAAGATACCAACATATTTTGAGATGAACAACGTTCTACATCTGGACCATTTGCTTTTGCTGATTTGGTCCACAGGGGCCCATTACATAATCTGTTGTTAGCCAACTGGGGCTTCATGACCTCTTTCCTGGGCTATTACAAAATCCTCCTGGCTGGTCCCCTCCCCCAGCCTCCCAGTGCTGTCTCCGCAGTGCTGCCAGAGTGATCCTTTCACAGCACAACATTTATAACACTCCCCTGCTTAAAACCTGTCAGTGTTTTTCTGTCCTATACGACTTAACTGCTCAGTCCAAGGCACGCCCCACCGAAACCTTCCCATTCTAACCTTGCCTGCCTTTCCAGTCTTTTACCCCACCACCAAATGTATCCAAGCCTCCACCCACAAGCCACAAGGAGGAACATTCTTCTACCCCTTTTCCATTTCCAGTTGGAAGTCTCCTTTATCCTGCAAGATGTGCCTAACTTGGCACTAATCTCCCAAAGCAGATCTCGGAGCTCCCACTCCATTCGGCACCACCGCTGTCTCAGAGCCTGCTCTGCTGAACAGCAATTATTTGTTTACATTCCTGACTTACCCTCAAGTATGTGCTCCTTGAGAGTGTGGCATCTTTGTCTTCCTGTGTCCAGCCCAGAGACAGACATGAAAGAGTGCTTAATAAATGGTTGTGGCACAGATAGATTCAGAAAGAAATTGTCTTAATTAAAAAAAAATGTTCACTGTAGAAAATTAGAAAGTCTAGGTAAATCAGAAGACAAAAAATGTGAAGCACATATAACCCCACCTCTCAGTAACATTAACACCTTGGTATATGTCCACAGGCTAGATTAGAGGTTCTCATACTTTCTTTGTTCATGGCATGCTCAGTGTTTCAGTAAATTTGTCTAGCATTTTAGACCAAAATAAATTATGTTTACCATGTAGTTTAGTCCAAACACCTTAATGGTAGTATGTAGTTCCCAGTGTCCAAAGGTGTGTCATTGTGTTTCCCTAAAAATTTTAGAATATCCTGGGATAGGGGTTACTGTGAATTCACTGCAGTGCCCCAGGATGCCTTGGCACACAGTTTGGGAATCACTGGTCTAGACATTCTAAAAGGATCTTTTAAAATAAAGTACATTGTCATATTGTACAGACTTTTGTTAACCCGTGATTTCTATTTAATAAGAAGTAATACATGACTTTCCTGCTTGGTAACTGCTTATCTACCAATAGGTAATATTTGACGAGTACCTGGTAAGTTCCCCATGAGGAAGGCATAATACTACACCATTATCTTCAGAAAGAAGCTGAGACACTGAGTTGTACATGAACAGCAAGGCATAAGTAAAAAAAAAAGGAAAAAGAAAGCTGAGGCACCGAGAATTTCAGAAACTTTACCAACATCTAACAGGTAGTAAGTCCACAGTCAGGCTGCAAACCCAAGAAATCAGGTTTTAGAATCCATATTCTTTTAACCTTCACAGTATCATTTAAATGGGGTGTGAGGCTACAGTGAATAATTGAAGAGTGGGGTGTGAGGCTACAATGTTTGGGATAAGTTTTAAGTAAATGTAATATATCTTTGTATTGTAAAGACGTATTATAGCTTACTTAAACCATATCCCAAATATTAGACATTTAAATTGTTTCCAGGTTTTCACTATTTTCAGCAACCTTGAAATGAACAGCTTTATGGCTACATACTTTCATGTTTATTGCCTTGGGTAAAAAGCTATAGAAGTAGAATTTCTTTGCCAAACATTACAGCTTCTCAAAGAACTAAAAATAGAACTGCCATTTGATCCAGCAATCCCATTACTGGGTATCTACCCAAAGGAAAAGAAATCAATATATTAAAAAAGACACCTACACTCAGATATTTATTGCAGCACTATTCACAATAACAAAGATATAGAATCAATCTAAGTGTCCATCCATCAACAGATGATGGGAAGGAAAATGTGGCACATATACGCAATGAACTACTCTGCAGCAATGAAAAAGAATGAAATCACTCTTTTGCAGCAGTATGAACGGAACTGGAGGCCATTATCTTAAGTGAAACAACTTAGAAACAGAAAGATAAATACCGTCTGTTCTCACTTACAAATGGGAACTAAATAATGTGTCCACGTGGACACAGAGCGAGGCGTGATAGACACTGGAGACTCATAAGGGTAAGAGACTGAAAGGGATGGGGAAGTGGATAATGGGAAATTACTTAATGGGCACAATGTATGTTATTTGGTGATGGATACCCTAAAAGCCCTGACTTCACCACCACAAAATCTATCCATGTAATAAAATTACATTTGTACCCCATAAATTTATTTAAAAATTTTTAAAAATAATAAGATATACAAACTCCAAGTTTTTTGGTTCATGTATTCCAGTTAGTTTACCAAATATGTTGGATACATTCCCATTCCATTTTTTGTTTTTTCTAATCTTCACAAACACTGAATACTCTTATTATTTTTTAAAATATTACGAATAAATCTTCCTAAGTCAGAAAGATACACTTACATTTTACAATCCTTTCCACAACAAAGATTATATTTATGGAGCAGTGAAGGTGGCAGTAGGAAGGATTCAAAGGACCTAGGCCTGCCCAGTCCTCCTGTGACCATAAGAGAATAATTAAATATCTTCATTTCGATTTGTCTACTAATATGACCAGTGCTTTTCAAACTTTTTATGGAAATATCCCAAAGATACAAGAGAATAAAAACTTATTCCTAGAGTTAGGAACCTGGGATGCATTGATCCAAAGAGACTCATTGCAGATGTGTAGTTTCTCCTCCTCTCAGATTCAGGCCCAAACTGCCTTCTTCTCCATAAGATGTTGGCGTTTTTAACACAGTAGCATGAGTTTTGTTTTTTCATTTTTATCAAATAGAATTGTTGATCCAGGGAGATAGATGTGCAATAATGTAATACATAGCTGCAAGGACCCCAAGAGACTGCTGTGTACTCCACTTTGAGAAGCAAGCAATTCACTTCAAGATTCTTTCAACCTCAGTCAGTGTAAGATTGTAGAGAACAAGATCTGTTCTCCAGTTAACCATAAACTGTGCAGTCATTATTCTGGGGTGGTTAATTTTCCTAGAGGGGTCAGCATTTTGCTTTCCCATCAATTTCCTTTATTCCTAATACAGAGATGGCTTTTCCTGTCTGTTCTGACCATACCTGGCCATTACTGGAGAGGCTGACAATTTAGATCCACGTCCTAGAGTCACTAATAATAATAGTATTTCCATCTTCACTCTGAAATCAACACCCAGGACTCTTAATTAACTTCCTTCTACTCTAAATTTGTTTCATGGTAGAGGTAATGTGATGCGGCCATGAAGAAACGCTGTTCTTGGCATAGGAAGGTCTAAGTGAAACTCCTACGTCGACCTTTGTGAATCATAACTTCCTAGAAATTCAGTTTCTGCACTGGCAATATAGGAGCAGTAATGGTTCTTCTCCCGTCTCGCTGACAAACATGTGGTGAAGATCCTACAAACAAACCTTGGGGCTTATGGGTTTGTATTATTTTTATTATTTAATATCCATCCTCAATCCAGAATCAGAAAAAAAAATCCCTGTCACATTACCCACGACAGTCCTCCAGTTGGAATGTCGGCAGTTGGGAAGCGTGTTTCTGCTCCAAGGAGGCTGCACTGTCAGCTGGATGATGCTGTGGAGCTGCCTGCACAGGTCTGCACCAGACACAGGGGAAGTCCTTTCAGAAACAATGATGGGCATTGTTGAGTTGGGTGGGGCTAGAGAGGTAATGACGGTAACCACCAGTGAACCGTAGCCAAGAAAAGCTCTTTTTCCCGGGATTTGACTTTCTGATGAAGAAGTCACAACTCAGCTAAAATATTTTAACTCCCCAGGAATCTAAGTCCCAAAACTCTCCAGAGGCAGGTGATGAATGCCTCAATGGGTCTTGAATAGGGGCTGGGGCCTCTGCACCAGTATCCTCTTTAATGCTGCCACCCGCCCTAACCCTTGCCCTCCACAGAACTATTCACACCAGGGAAGAGTGAGAGCCAAGCTTTATCTCACTGCCAAGCCATGAGGACCCTTGAGGCCACATCAGACAAGCCACGAACGAGCAGCGCAAATTGAGCAACTTGAACAAAGAAACAAGCTCAGGCAGGCACCACAAGCAAAACAAGGGCAAAGATCGCAGAGGGATGGAAAATGGAGTTGCCAAAGCAAGCACAGAAAAAAGGAGCGTCAAGATTCAAATCAGAAACAGTGGGAAATAAAGGGATTACAGGCAAAAGAAGTGACCAAACTCCTCCCTACATCTCACACACACAAGGTTGCTCAAACTCCGCCTTCCTTACACTGTAGCCACGGTTTTTCTTCTGTTTCCTGCACATAGCTTTGCTGGGGACAAGAGTGGATGAAGGTATAGATCTAAAAGCTGGGCAGTGAGAAGCTATTACCAGTTGCAAAAAACAACAAGCAAACCTACAGATTGTGCTGAGTTTACACCTTTTGTTCTCCAAAAATGGTTGGTTTCAGAAAAGATAACTCTTGCCTTGACTATATGTGATGAATATAGAAAAAATAAACTTATGTCATGAGAATAGGTTTATTTCTAAAGGACAAAAAGTCTCAGATATTAATTTCATTTGCTAAGCACGATATCCAGGAAATGTTAATCTAAGCACAAAACACACATTTTTTAAAATTGATCATTTGCTTTTCTTTTGTGAATTAATATCCTTCATCCATTGTCCTTTATTTTCTTCTTCTTTTCTCCTTTTTTTAAATGATACTTTAAGTTCTGGGATTCATGTGCAGAACATGCAGGTTTGTTACACAGGTATTCACGTGCCATGGTGGTTTGATGCTCCCATCAACCCATCATCTACATTAGGTATTTCTCCTAATGCTGTCCCTCCCCTAACCCCCAAAATGACAGGCCCCAGTGTGTGATGTTCCCATCCCTGTATCCATGTGTTCTCATTGTTCAACTCCTACTTATCAGTAAGAACATGCGGTGTTTGGTTTTCTGTTCCTGAAACACACACTTTTAAATTATTCCTCCCAGATTGGCTTCTTGCTGTCTTTATTTACCTGCACATGCCACATCAACTGGTCACCTGGCACTAGTTTTTTGTTGTTATTGAGCTGTTTGTTTGTTTGGGGTGTTTTTATCTGTCTTGGTTGTTTGGTTTCTTTGTTTTTTCCTTCTCCTAACTTCATTTGGAGAAGAATAAAGCAGCCAAAGGAATAGGGGTTAGCGGCACGCCTCTGGAGTTCCGGTCCTGTTCTACATCACAGGGCATAATTTGCTGAGCGTGGTGTAAAATGAAAATACAGGGATCTTTGCTCAAAAATGCTTAAGAATCTCAAGACAGTGACCTCAGAGCATTAAACCAGGTACAGGGCCTTTTTTTGACAGTTACACGGTAATGGTGTGACTTGGAAAAATCATCCTGAGAAGCTTTGGGCTTCTTATCTTTAAATTTGGGACAATAATAGTACTTATCCCACAGACTTATGAAATGATTAAATGAAATGACGTTTGTAAAGTGCTTTGCACAGTGCTTAGCACACAGCAAGCACTTAAACATTATCAGCTATTGCTGTTACCAATTACCTGTTTATACATAATACCAAGAAACTCAATATCCAAACGAAATGAGGAATTAGGCAATAATTAGGTCACACAAGACAATCACTACTACAGTCTTTAATTTTTTTTTAATAATACAGATGGGGGTCTTGCTATGTTGCCCAGGCTGGTCTTCAGCTCCTGGCTCAAGCAATCCTCCCACCTCAGCCTCCCAAAATGCTGGGATTACAGGTGTGAGTTACTCCACCCAGCTCTTTTCTGTGCTTACATTTTAATTATCTGAACTAGAAAGCTTTGACATAAATTACCCAATTACTTTAGTTACCTCATTCACTTTGGCAATTGAATAGATCTGGTCAGTCAGGACTTAATATGAAGTTGTTCAAATGTACAGTATAATTCAAATGTTCTACCAAAACAATGAATCAGGCTAAGACTCGTGCAAAAACGTTGACAAACTGCAAAGATTTGGAGATTGAAAAACTAATCTGAGGGGCAAGTGCTAAAGAAAAAGATGCTAGTGACAATTTTGAGATGGCTGTCATTTACTGCCAGTGTGGACAGATCTCAAAATGAGAGCCTATATAAAATGCCCATCCTTTGTAGAGAAGCTAGAGATTATGAAAGACTTTTTTTAAATTCAAATATTATATTGTAAAATGTTCCAATGATACAGAAAAAGACACTAATAAAATGCCCATCCTTTGTAGAGAAGCTAGAGATTATGAAAGACTTTTTTTAAATTCAAATATTATATTATAAAATGTTCCAATGATACAGAAAAAGACACTAATAATATACTCACCACATAGCTTCATCAAATCTTAACCATCTTTACATATTTTCTCCAGATTTTATGATTTTTTTATTGTAAAATACAAAATACAAAAATAGAACCCCAACAAAATGAGTGCATAGCTTAATATAAGGTGAACACTCTTGTAATCACCATTGGGTCAACAGAACTTAGACACCCACACTGGAAGTCCTCCATGAGCCCATTCTAGTCACAAACCTTTCCCTTCCCCCCAAAATAGCCTCTATTCTGACTTTTATACAAATCACCAAAGAGAGCTTTTATTTTGGTTTGAGACAAAGAAAGAAAAGGAAATCAATATTGGCCATACAATACCAAAATAACACAACTGATAAGTAGGATCATAAGCTGGAACCAAAATCTAACAGTAGAAATTTCTCTTGGGCAATAAAAGACTTCCTTTACTCCCCCTCGAATAATTGAAAGCTTTCCTCTCTTTTCCCTTCTCTCACACATGGATTCCACATTTTCCAAATTGGATCCATCTTGGCATTTAGCAACCTCTTCCACCTCTAACAGTGAAAACACACTGTCTCTGTTTCTGTAATTATTTAGCTAAAGCCACACAAACTGGTTAATTTTCAAAGTTGGAAAGAATAATTAGCAAGTCCATTAGGGTCCTGCTTCTAATATTAATAACTATACTTTTAATATTGAGGTTATTCTATGTCATATTTTTGCTTTTGTTTTTATTTAAGTTGGAGATTATGCTTTGAATAAATTGCTAGTGTCTGTGCAAAATTGTTTATTTCATATCTATGATGGATCCATAGCTAGGACCTCGGTAAGGCCAATGCTTTCATCTTACCAGATCCATAGTCTCCTAGATTTGAAAGAAATCTTAGATTTTCTAAGCCCTCTCCACTTGGTAGATACCTATAATAGAAATCATATCTGTAATAGACACATAATGCGTTGATTAGAACTAAAGGGGACAGTTATTAGGATTCTGGGTACAAGTTAAAAAAAAAACGGAAATAGTTTTTAGCAAATATGGGAATTTACAGGCACATTTAACAAACTGCAAGAAAGAAAGGGCCAAGGTGACTGCAGTACTTTCAAAATTATTTTTATCTCTCAGTTCTGCCTCCACATTGGTATGTCAGCTTTCTTATCCCTAGCTGGCTTTCAGAATCTGAAGGCTGGAGTCATAGCTGTCCCCCACTTTGGGCTCATATTTTTGAGCCTCACATTCCTGGTGGGAAAGGGACTCTGTCTCCATTCCTGATGAAAATAAATCCTGAGTGTGTACAACTGCCAAAACTCTGCAAATATACCCTTAAGATATGTGCATTTCATGGTATGTAATTTTTATATCAAAAAGAAAGTCTGTAAACAAATACTGAATCCTACTTAATGAACTCAAGTTGAAATATTTATGGAAAGTGTACTAATATTTACAATCCACTTTGAAATGCAAGAAAATAATCTGAATTAATAGCTGGTGAGAAGGATAGATAGGAGATAAAGCAAATGTAGTAAAATGTTTACGGCTACTGGTAGAGTTTTGGTGGCGGTGTTCATGATACAGTTCTTTCAACTTTGTAATATGTTTGAAATTTTTCATAATAAAGGGTTGGGGCAGAAATAATCCCAAAGAAAGACTCTACTTCAACTAGCTTGGGTCCCCTACCCAGTGCCAAACCAATGTGAGAGGTAAGACACTGACTGCTCAGTTTCCGTCAGTTGCCTGACATGAAACCATTCACCACAACCTGCAAGGCATTGTCACATAGCTCTTGTTCAGGACACATGTTAGAGCAAGGAGTGGAAAGAGAAGAGCTTGCAGGGAAGCGTGGTTCCTCCCAAAGAAAAAAGGTAAAGCACAGACAAGTAATGGAGCACGCACGCCATCAGCAGGCTGGCAGCCACCCCACGTGACTCCTTGACAGTCTTCAGAACAGCAGGGTGAATGGTAGGTTCTGACTGAGTCCTGCACGTTGATGGTGTCTCTCCTTGCCATTCTCAAATCAAAACTAACAATGGAATCCGACGTTTCTTAGCCAGTGGCTTTTAAGTACATGCCACAAGGAGCTGGAGAAAATGACAGAATATGCCAGAGTGTGAGTGACCAGTATTTCAGAGTAAAGACACTTCTTTACCGATGGGCTAGGTTTCAACTGTTTGCTAGATACTGGCTTAAAAGTGAAGCAGTTGATGTCACTTGGTATCTCACTCCTATGAAGCCCATATTTAACAATAAAAAACCAACCAACAAACAAACTAATAAATAAATATGTAATATATATATGTTTATATATATATTTATACTAATATATGTTTGTATACATATATTAGTTTAGTAGATTGGGTTAGCTTGTATGTAAACGGGGGTTAATCTTTTCCTCCCAGTCAAGAGAGGACTTAAGCACTTGGTCTTTAATACACTTATGTATTAATGTATGCATTTTTGTACCAAATTATTAAAAGGCCCAAATTTCTTTCTCTCTGACTCTTTTTCTATCCAACTTTTGGATATTGACTTTTATCAGGAATTTTAATAGTCAGCATTACAAGATAATACACCCTTGCCTAGAAAATTCAAAACACATTTGCATAGTTTCTAATTGACAGGAACATGAGGTCAGGTTTGCTAAATGAAGCCGGGTGTCCTCAACTTGGCTGAGAATGGTGTATGTTAGCCAAAGCCACCTCAGCCTTTTGTCTTTTTCTACTTGATTTAGGAGCATCCTAGATGCTCCATTCTTTCCTCCCCTACCACCTCCCACACATCAAAACTAGTAACTCAGCTGCTCCTGTCAGTCCCAGGCCAGCACAGGGAAACAGCAGCTTCAGGCCTAGCCAGCCCCTTCACCCAGGGTGGCAGAAGCCCAGAACTCTACAAAATGACCAGCAACTAGAGAGTAAATGACACAGGCTTTTTTGAATGGATCTTTTTGTTCCTCCCCAAATTTTATAGCCATTCATTTCTGCAAGATATGCAGCAATTGTTTCCAAATTCTATTATGATAAAAAAAAAAAATCCCTGGAAGCTCTGTATCTGAAACTGTTGCCATGTTTCCTTCTGCCTAGCCCTCCAAAGCTATAAATATGAATTTAAGGAACAATGACAACATCAGCCAGCACATATACAGAACTTACAATACACCACACACAATGCTACTCCCTTTACGTATAGTAGTTCATTTAATATTCTCAACTACTCGATGTGGTGCCTATTAATATTTCCATTTCACAGATGAACAAATGGAGACACACAGAAATGGAACAATCTTCCCCAAGTCACATGGCTAGGAAGTGGCAGAACTGGGATTCAAAGTCTGAGATGGTGCATTCACTACGGTGCTATAAAAATGGAAGAAATTGTAAGGGGGAATGTCTTCCCAAGAGTACACAGGAGTGGGGAATGGAAACCTGAATCTGCTACTTGAAACTCTGGGTCCTTTTCTGATACAGTACAAATAGAACTGTGGGACTCTTGAGAACTTTCTCATAAAGAAGGAAAGGAGAGCCAACCCAGAGTGCAGTGACTTGGGTTTTCCAACCTCACACTTACAGAATTTGGCTAAAGATCACAAATTGTGTCTATGTGAGTAGAAACTGCTCAAAAAAGACCAAGAGATTTGGCCAAATCAGCTCTACTCAATCTATAAAGGTATCCTATGAAACAAGACCAGAGTTCCTGGATTTGTGGTGCCTGAGACTACAGCCAAGAGAAGATGCTGGATCTCTGCCGTGTTCCAGTTGTTTACACACAGGGGGACCCTAGCATGGTCTGACTGAGGCCAATTAAAAAAAAGAACTATGAGACGAGCAAAACAAATATCAGACTTCCACTTTGGATTGGGGGTTCTCAACTTCGAACCTTAATATGATTCTTTTTTATAGTGAAAAATTTCAAACATACGTAAAAGTAGAGAAAATGGTATAATAAATCCCACATACCCAACACCTATCTTGAACAATTATCACCACCTTGCCCTTGCTTTTTAAAAACAGAAATCTAGGAAACCTCACTCTAGGAAAGTGTCACTCAATAGCTGGGGTCTCTGAATCTGCATCTTTTTCAAAGCTCTCCATGCAATTCTGATGAGGGGCCTGGTTGGAGCTGCCTCATCCCTGCTCTTGGAACTGGGGACTGCACCTGCCTGAAAGAGGTAAGAAGGCTTCTCTGGAGTTGACGTCATGGCATTCCACGACTCACAAGAAGAGATTCAAACCTTCAGAAGTTTAACTGCCAGGGCCCATGCAGGACAGAATTCATTTCAGGTGATTTGAATGAATAAGAGGCAAGGAAGGGAAGGGCAGGTTAAGGAATAGTTAGGGTGATTGATGCATCCAGAGACTAACAACAATAGGAGGCTATTACCAGATTCCTAGGGCCATCACCAGCCCTGGGCCCGGGGCCAAGAGAGTCGCTAGAGTCTACTGAAAACTAGAACCATAGATAAGGGCCTACTTGGCAGAAGCTGTCATTTGAAGTAATTGAGCACAGCTACTTCTAGGGGCATACTACAGAAGCAGAGGGCTCAGAGTTAGACCCTGACCTCTCTTCCCACTCTCCTGTCTCCTACCAGGGCCTCTCAATGGCCAAATTCAACTAGAAACCAGACAGCATACCAAGAGATGTATCTGCAGGGATCAGCATGCCAGGACACAGAGAAGAGCAGAGAATGCATCTGGGGAGCAGAACGAGATGGGAAATGAGGGCAGAGAATAATCAGCAGGGGAATAAGTCGGTCTTTCCTAACTCTGGAGTGAGAGGAAATGGCTGATGCTTCCTGGAGTCAATCTGATGCTTCTCAGCTCTACAAGATGCCAAGTCTTAGGGTAGAGAGATTGCCTAATCCTTGATAATATCAGCCCAAAACCCTTGTCATGGATGGCATTGAGATTGCTTTGGTGGAACAGATGAATGTACCCCTTTTTTCAAAGTCAAGCTGTACTCCATGGGGGCAAAAGTTCAAGACTGTAATCACTGCCTATTTAAGCTGTCACAGTGGAGAGGCCTGGCTTAATTTTTTTGAGTTAACATTATTTACCGGTCCTGGGGACATTAGCTCTCAGTGAAGTGCTGTTAAAGGCGATTACATCCTCATTGCCATTTATTCTTAATTTACCAACTAAAAGGACAATGTAGGGGTTCTGATCACAGAAGTTTTACGGAGCCCATTTCCCCCTTGAAATGTTGAACTCTATTATTTGCCCGTTGTTTAAAAGCTAGCATTTCAGTTTTCAAAGCTACAATCACATTTATTTTCTGGTTAAAGAGCAAGAGAAGAAAAACAACTCCTCAGGTTGAAGTTAATGTTTTTAACTCCTTCTCCCCAAGAGACATATATACATATATACGCAGGCTTGCACCTCCAGGCTCTGGAAACATGCTAAGCCATGTAAGTGCATGGAACCAGGCAACTGTAGTAAGACTGGAGTATCCACACACAAGGCAGAGGAGCCCACGAAGGAAGGTAAAATTCTGAGCAGTCTCCTTTGAAAGGCTCACTGACCAACTGGGGCATATACAAAAGCAGGAGTGATCAGAGTGACAACAGACATTGAGGGACTCTAATTGTCTCCAAATTTCTGAAGGAATGGAATAACTAATTACATGCTTTCAAAGGGCAGAACTAGAACCAAGCATTACAGAAAAATCCCTTTCACCCCGGGAGGAAGAAGCCAATAACTGATTTATTCACTGCTGCAGTACCTTACTCAGTGCTTGACATATAAAGGGCACTCAATGTTTGCCAAATGCAAGGTCATCACGGGCACCGGTCAGTGGCAAAACCTGCCACTGCAGCTAGAGAGCTACATTTCACTAAACGGAGTGTCTGGTGATTCAGAATTTGAAGTCCGGTTGAGCTCTTGCAGGGAGCACTGTCAAGAGCATCCCTGTATGAGACGGGCAATTGAATCTGTTCTGTTCCTGGGGCTGATCAATTCTAAAGCGAATGGTGCTCAAGTGGACTAGAACTTGGTCAGGAGTGGAGGGTAAGGAAGTTATCAGGGCAAGTCAGTCCTCATTCCCGAGGACAATCAGGAGCCGAAGGTAAATCTCAGAAATTCCTCCCATGTTGGGAATAAAGCCAGCTTCTCTGATTAGAAAAATAAAAAGCCAGTGTGAGGGCTCCCTGAGAAGGCATCTGAGTATTTTCACCTAGTGGAAAAGAGGAATCCGGAGTTGAGTCTACATAGCCTGTGTGGAGGAGCAGGATTTCAAGAGGCAGGACAAAAGGCATTTCTGCAAGGTGCAGGCACAGGACGAAGGCTGGGAGGATTATTTAGAAGTTGACCTTTAAGCAGCCAAACGACATCCATCCTCCAAACTTCTAAAGGTAGCAAGCAAGAAAATGAAGCCATTGTTTCAGCACCAGCAATTGTAACGTAAGCCTGTGAGTATCTCCCTCCACTCCACCCACCGCCAAGTGAACACCTTTAAATATCCTTGATTTTGCATACAGTTAATTAAAGAATGTAGTTTGATTGCTCATCTCATCTGTTCTATAGTTGTGAGTCAATGTATGGAATTTACACTCTGGCTTTGATTCATCTCTGAGCATTCAATTTAGCAGGGAAATTTTCCTTCTCTCTTTCGACTTGGGATCCTGGCTCTTTAAATTCTATCCTTATTGCCAGGCTGTTGTCATGGAGAAAAATAACTTTAAGTAGCTCTTTGGAAAGCTTTGAGTTGCTGTTCCTTGCTATTTAAAGATCCCCCAGTAAAACGAAAAGTACACTCTGTTTCCATATAAGGCTCTGCCACTCCAAGGCAAGAGTGTCACTGGGGTTTGGTTCTGTGTGCTTATAGCAGTGTAAGACATGTCCCAAGCATCTGGGGATCACGTTTGCTAAGCATGTCTACCCAGCTTAGGAAGGCAAAAGAAAATCAGAAATCAGGACTCTGCAATCTGAAATCTTTGGTTGATGGGGCTCCAGAGTCATTATGAGCTGAAGCAAATGAGACAAGCCAAATCTTATAATCACCATCTATTCTGCCTACCACTTGAAGTATTTGCTGTTATGTGGTCTTGGACTAAATTGCTATAATCCATTTCTCTGCCACCTCCTAGTGAAATATCCAGTATCTCAAACTTTCTTCAATTCAATTCACAAGCATTTATTAGACATATAAAATAGGTCCAGTTATTTGCTGGACATTGTGGGGACCCTGAAATACAGAGCAAGCTTCCAATTAAAGTAAGGTTGGAGAGATAAGACAACACAGATGAAACACCAAGTGATATAGAATATGTGATTCCCAACTTTGGCTAATGACTGGACTCAACCATGGAGCTATATTACCAGGCCCTTGCATCTGATTTACGCACCAGAGGCTCTAGAAGCAGACCCCAAGTATCAGCAAGGTTCTGCCCTATGTGGATGACTGAGGTCTGCATGACTTCTAATGAGAACATGGCTCTGACCCTCAATTTTCTTATCTGTAAAATAAAGAAAATGGTCTAGATGGTCCCCGAGTTCTTCTTTCTCAGCACTCTAGGATTTTGCTATTTAAAATACTAATATGTATGGCACAGATAAACATCAGTGCAAAAAGTCAAAGAAGGCTTCATGAACAACGTGGGACCTGGGAGCAAAAAGAAACTTCCAATGGGTGTAGAATAGTTCTAAGTATGGACTTTAGAACCAGACATCCTTAGATTTGACTCTCAGCTCTGCAACATACTGGCTCTGTGACCCCAGCCAAGCAATTTAACCTCACTGGTTACTCATTTCTTATCTATAAAATGGGGGTAATAGTAGTATCTGTTGTTATGAGGATTCAACCAGAGAACAAAGATAAAGCACAAAGAGTACTCATAATAATCATTGATCATGAATGATAAGTGAACATTTAAATAATTTATCTGTCTTCTTAGTTATCAAGGAAAATATTTTGCTTACTTGAAGAGGGCCTCTTCTGTGTTGTGAAGGAAATATTTTGCCCCATCACATGAAGACATTAGGTTTTAAAGGAATGACTTTAGAGATTGGATCATGTATTCATTCTGCTATTTACTAAATATCTAATATGTAGGAAGCACTTTGCCAGGCAATGAGGCAGTAATTCACAAGTGAGTGAATCTCACAAGTGATTCCTGGGCATACTTTCAGACATGTTGTTTCTGCGGTTCTGAGGTAAGGCCCAGGAATCAGATTTTAGCAAAGCTCCAATTGATTCTGAATAATGAGGCAACAGTTTTACAAACACTACTATAGAGATACAAAATTAATAAGGCAGTATTTCCACTTCAGGGAACTTATGATTCTCTATCTCATCTCCATCAAGTTGCTAAATGCATTTTGCTGCTTCTGACTTTCTTCCCTTCTCTCTCCCCCTACTTATTCACCCATCGTCTGTCTACTCTGTACAAGGCACAGTGCTGGTAGACACAAAGATGAAAGAAAAGCCTCTGCCCTCTATAAGGATGTTTTTATGCAAAGAAATAAACAGCAGACACTGGGGTCTGCCTGAGGGGGGAGGGTGAAAGGAGGGACAGGAGCAGAAAAGATAACTATTGGGTACTAGGCTTAACAACTGGGTGACAAAATCAAATGTAGAACAACCCCCATCATGTGACCCTCTAACACAAGTTTACCTGTGTAACAAACCTTCACATGTACCTCTGAACCTAAAATAAAAGTTCGAACAAAGAAGAAACAAGAAGATACAGAAGAGATACAAAAATAAATAAATAAAGTATGCATTTATAAAGCTCATAATTATCAACATTTGCATGGTGAGCATAAGCTATCCTCTGACATACAAGCATTTTGTATAACAGACCCACGTAGGGAAAGTTCCTTATTCCAATTCAGCAGTCTCTTAGATAAGCATATGAGACTCATTTCAAGAAGCCCATTTGGTGTGGGAGAAAGTGCAGAGAGGACAAAGGAAAAATATGCAGATTGCACATGTTTATTTACCCACCACTCTCTCAAGCAATGGGCCAGGTTCTAAGAAGTGTCAAAATTAAAGGTGAGATTATGTTTTTGAGGGATTTTAATATTTAGATTGTGTCGGTTAGGATCCATTTGACTCTCAATAACAGTATACCAAATTAATAGTGGCAGAAACAATAAAAACATTAAATTAAATGATAGAAGATATAAGAAACTGGAGGATGGTCATTTCAGAGCTGGTCTACCCGCTCCATATTGTAGAGATCACTGGGTTGACATCGCCAAGAGTCTCTTGGGTTTCCCAGTTTGTTCACAAAATAATTTTGCAGATCCAGACATTAAATCCCTCATAACCTCATACCACATACTGGCTGCATGACCTCAGCCAGGCAATTTAACCTCACTGGTTACTCATTTTTTATCTGAAATGGGGGTGATAATAATATCTGCTTCTTGGGGTTGTTATGAGGATTCAACAAGACAAGGAAGATAAAGCACAAAGAGTACTCATAATAATCATTGATCATGAATGATAAGTGAACATTTAAGTAATTTATTTGTCTTTTTAGTTACCAAGGAAAATATTTTGCCCACTTAAGAGGGCCTTTTCTGTTTTGTGAAGGAAATATTTTGCCTTCACGAAGTCAGGGCAAAGGAAGAGTCGCAGCTATTAGAGGGCTTGCACAAATGCTTTCCCCTCTTTGTTATAAAGAATATGTCTTTCTCGGAAGATACCAGTATATTTCCCTTATGTTTCATTGGCTAAACCAAGTCATATGTCCTATCCTTAGCTGCAAGGGAATCTGGGAAAGGGAGGGATTGTTAGGTAGTGAGTCAACATTTTTTTTTTTTTTGGCTAGAGTTGAAATGATCCTAAAATTCTAAGCAAAGATTATTTAATCAATTGCTCAATCACATGAGTGCTTCTGGAATAAACAAAATGAAAGAATATATATGGCATGAGGAAAATGTAAAGAGAGAGAGGAAGACAGAGAGGGACAGAGAAGAGAAAGAAGACACCCATTATTAGTTGATAGATGAGAAGAATTTAAATTGGAAGGATAAAGGAACTTTCAAGTAAGGGACTAAGAAAATAGGAAATGGAATTAAAATATCTATAATGACCAGAAACCATAAGTAGTATCAACAGCAGCAAAACAATATTTATATTATCATTAGAATAATCGTATTTTCCATGCTAAATGACCTTAAATGAGCAGTATCTTCTATTTGAAGTGTGTGTGTGTGTGTGTGTGTGTGAGTGTGTGTGTGTGATATCCCTCAAGAAGCACTCCAGCTAATTAGACAAAATGCTTGCAAGTTAGTAAGGCTGTAATGCGGAAGGAAGACCAGGCAAATTCTTTCTGTTTGATGAGTACCTTAATAAAGCTTTCTAAGTACCTGTGAGAAGCACACTGAGGAAGGATACTGATGCCAGATACCACTCATCAGCTATTCCAAGCTTCAAAGGCACCAAAATGCTGAGTTATGAGGATTTTGCCAGAATCTATTCAAGTGGAAAGCACCCGAAGTAAGGCACAGTGTGCCTTTGAATCTTCTGCTTACATAAGAGAACAGCAAAAGCCTTAGATAAGGGAATGGCTTGATCTAATGTTATATCTCTTCCTTAATTCCAGTTATTCTATTTCTCGCCCTCATGTTTCTTTCCTTTATCTATCTTGTTAACACTCAAATTACCTTCTGTATGTGTCTGTTTACCTGGTTTTTGTAATCTTTCCCCTTTCTATAAAAATTCTATGTGGCTGAATGTGGTGGCTCATGCCTGTAATCTCAGTACTTTGGGAGGCCAAGCTGGGTGTATCACTTGAGGCCAGGAGTTCAAGACCAGCCTGGGCAATATGGCAAAACCTCGTCTCTACTAAAAATACAAAAATTAACCTGGCATGGTGGCTGCGCCTGCAATCCCAGCTATTAGGGAGGCTGAGGCATGAGGATTGCTTGAGCCAGGGAGGCAGAGGTTGCAGTGAGCTGAGATTGCACCCATTGCACTTCAGCCCGGGTGATGGAGTGAGACTCTGTCTCAAAAAAGAAACAAAAACAAAACCAAAAAAAATACTCTATGAGAACAGATATTATATTGTTGTTCCCATTTTATCTTTAGTCCTTGTCACAGGACCTGTAGACTCCCAATATTTATGAAATGAGTGCATGAGTGAATAAATGCTCCTATCTGTTAATAATTTCCCATACATAGTTACTTGAAATCTACAAAGCTGTCCAGCACCAACTGTTATTCCAACAGGCCCATGCTATGTATCACAACAGAAATAATGTTGGATGTAGAACGTGTTCAGCAAATAAAACTCATCAAACCAAATCTCACGGGGCGGTCAATAAAAGAAGCGTTAATACCTACATCATCAAGCCTGTGGCTTCTTCCTTAAAAGTACGTGGATACATTATCAGCTGTCACCCCCTAGTGGTAGAGAATATAATTATCAGGGTTCCTTGTTTTGGTCAAAGGAAGGAAAGAAGCCAGGGGCTTTGCTACCAATCTCACAACCTTTAAGTTGCATATACTACACGCACACACACACACACGTGTGTGAATTTAGAAGGAAAGACGTTTATGAGTTACACCTTACCCTGATGATTTGGCTGTTTGTTAACTGACTGGAAAACATAACACGAGATGTAAATAACTTGCTAAAAACTCCCTTTAAACTTTGTCTGCTTCCGTCATTATAATTCCTTATGAAATCCCTTCCTGAGAAAGAATTAAAATAGCTATTTATTCTCAAAGCCTCTTAGAGAAGAATATTGATTTCCTATTTAAAATTTGACATTTACTCTATGACGTGCATGGAATTTCCAGAAAGCGAGGAAGCCATGACGAAGTTACCCTAAAGCTTGATATAGATCAACTTTTTTAGATAAATTTCAGAAAACTACATGTTTTTTAAAGACAAAAAAAAAAAAAACGGTTAAATTCAGCTAAACTGCTACTTACAAATAATTAGTTGCAAAACAGCCAGTTGCTTAACTGAATTCAACCACATTTCCCTGCCTCCACCCAATCCTATTTTCCAAAACACCCACAGACACATATATTTGTATCTATGGGTATAGATTGTGGAAGACATTAAAATAAACCATCCAAAATGATCTCTGATTCTGAAATCACTGGAAACAGAGAATACATTTCTCATACATACATTTAAATGTGATATTTGACTCTCCCTGTTAGCTAGAGAGAGTTTATGTTGAGTTTTTAAGAAAGTTTACAGTCAGAAGTCTTTCTGCTTATAGGTCTTGTTTGAAAGGCTTGGTGTGTGTGTACCAGCAACATTTTCTGGAGCAATCCTTATTTACCATGCATTGAGCCAGGCATTTAACCCTCCTAACCAACCTACGAAATAAGCAGTACAATCATAACCATCTCACAAATGAGGCTGCTCAGATGTATTGAACTCCTAGCACAAGGTTACCAGCTATGGGACTAGATCTTTCTTACCAGATCCCAACTGGTTATCCCTCCAGCATTGGCTTTTGCAGTTCATTGGCTCTGCTCAACAAGCGGCAGGAACTTAGTAAGTGCAATGACGTTGGTCATGAAGGGTGCTGGCAAGATTCACAAGGCTTCAGGAAATACTTATTTTTTACTGAATACAAATTTCTTGGTGAAAATCTTCCTGCCTTAAAGAAATAGTGAACCTAATTGACAAGTAAGGCTTTGTACGGCATCAAAATTATCCTTTTTAGCATTATATTTTTATGCACTATTACAGAAAATCTGAATATGTTCTATAGTTTTCTTGTGGAACTAAATCTCAATTATTATTTATTTTTTTGCCAGTGGCTTTGTTTCTCCTAAATGTAAAGAATGGTTCCCTGTGCCTTCTTTTAACTTCCCCAAAATAATCTATTAATTTAATTAAGGGCTTTAGTTACTTTAGTATTAGTTAACCAACTTTTTACCTATTTCATTTGTCTGGCTGCAGAGATTAATAGCCAAATAGCTATCTTTCCATCCAAACTTCTGCCAATGCCTAAATTCTCCCATAACAAGAAAACAAATTCATTTATTTTAAAAACCAATCTGTTCCCCACAGGCAAAGTGGATAACATAGACTTTTAATACCGTCTGACAAAGACTATGGAAAAATGGCTTGTTCCCAATCAAGGAAGATCTACAATGGCATGATCTTCAGAAATAAAAATCATTGTATGGCTGCAGAGGTTAAACAGTTTAAGTCCTTTATCCTCCCTGGACTTTCTTAAGTCTGTCAGCCAATCATTCTTTAAGTCTGTTTCTCTGTTTAGTCTCCATCATATCCCTTTCCACCTGAACTTTCCTATCTCTCTAGAAGAAAATTCCCATGGTCTGGAAAATTGCTTGCTTGCCTGGTGGGACTGCCAGTCACAAGCTAATTATAGTATCTTCTGTAATACATTAAATGGTGGTGGCTCCTTTATACAAATGTAAGTGAACCTCACAAAGGCATTCAGACCAGTGCATCAGTAAGGCTGAACAGGAAAGAAAAATAACAGTCAAAGTATTACAATATAAAATAAAAACAAATACCAGATAAGTAAAAATTTTGATGAGTCTCAGATGTGAAATCCTACCTTCCAAGCATTAAGGAAAAAGGACAAAATACCACAGAACTGTCAGAATGGGTAGCCTTGTTTTGCACCAATGCTGAAAAATCATTTTTTATAAAACGAATCTTTCGTTAGATATTTCAGATAATGCCACCAAATTTGAGTATGCTATTTATCCACTTTGCCTATGGGGAACAGACTAATTTTTTTAAGGGATTTTTTAAAAATTGCATTTTAGGTTTTGGGATACATGTGAAGAACATGCAAGATAGTTGCATAGGTACACACATGGCAGTGTGATGTGCTGCCTTCCTCCCCTTCATCTATATCTGGCATTTCTCCCCATGCTATCTCTCCCCAACTCCCCCCCACCGCTGTCCCTCTCCTATTTCACCCCTACAGACCCCAATGTGTAGTGCTCCCCTTCCTGTGTCCATGTGTTCTCATTGTTCAACACCCACCTATGAGTGAGAACATGCGGTGCTTGATTTTCTGCTCTTGTGTCACTTTGCTGAGAATGATGGTTTCCAGGTTCCTCTATGTCCCTACAAAGGACACAAACTCATCGTTTTTGATGGCTGCATAATATTCTATGGTGTATATGTGCCACATTTTCCCTGCCCAGTCTATCATTGATGGACATTTGGGTTGGTTCCAGGTCTTTGCTATTGTAAACTGTGCTGCAATGAACATTCGTGTACATGTGTCCTTAGAGTAGAACGATTTATCATCCTTTGCATATATACCCAGTAATGGTATTGCTGGGTCAAATGGAATTTCTATTTCTAGGTCCTTGAGGAATCGCCACACTGTCTTCCACAATGGTTGAACTAATTTACACTCCCACCAGCAGTGTAAAGTGTTCCTATTTCTCCACATCCTTTCCAGCATCTGCTGTCTCCAGATTTTTTAATGATCGCCATTCTAACTGGCGTGAGATGGTATCTCAATGTAGTTTTGATTTGCATTTCTCTAATAACCAGTGATGATGAGCATTTTTTCATATGTTTGTTGGACTCATGTATGTCTTCTTTTGTACAGTGTCTGTTCATGTCCTTTGGCTACTTTTGAATGGGCTTGTTTGTTTTTTTCTTGTAAATCTGTTTTAGTCCTTTGTAGATTCTGGATATCAGCCCTTTGTCAGATAGGTAAACTGCAAAAATTTTTTCCCATTCTGTTGGTTGTCAATTCACTCTAATGACTGTTTCTTTTGCTGTGCCGAAGCTGTGGAGTTTGATTAGGTCCCATTTGTCTATTTTGGGTTTTGTTGCCAATGCTTTTGGTGTTTTGGTCATGAAGTCCTTGCCTACACCTGTGTCCTGAATGGTTTAGCCTAGATTTTCTTCTAGGGTTTTTATGGTGTTAGGTCTTATGTTTAAGTCTTTAATCCATCTGGAGTTAATTTTAGTGTAAGGTGTCAGGAAGGGGTCCATTTTTAAAAGAAATGAGTTTGTTTTCTTGTTATGAAAGAATTTAGGCGTTGCCGGAAGTCTGGATGGAAATGTAGCTGTAAATATCCATGATAAAAATAATGTTTATGGTAGCTAACAGAATGGATGAGAATTGGGACTTAGTTTTCATTTCTGATGATCAAGCCGTTATAGACCTCCCTTGATTGGGAACAAGACATTTTTGCATCGTCTTTGTCAGATGATATTAAAAGGCTATGGTATCTCCCTATTATTGGCCCAGTGTTATCCTTTAATTTCCTGAAAATGTGCTGCTAACATCCTGCAGTATTTAGGGTAGACAGCCTTGCACTATTCCACATCTCTAACCTTCTTCATCACTGAAACCATAGCTAGTGCTGAATACAAAAAGACTCAGATAAATATATCTCGGGCATGTGTGAGGCAAAAAATAAAACCTTCTTCTTGGAAGTATTATTCAGAAGGTTAAGTTTATCAGAAAGAAATTTACCTCCAAACGCTAGACCTGGGTGCTCATCTTGTCATTTCTTTGGTAAGTCCTTTATCTTCCCTGGACCTTAATTATTTCACCCACCAGTGCAGAGACATGTGCTCATCTGTGAGTGAAGAAGGTCATGTCTAAATAGCCCTTCCCAAATCTCCTCAGCAAGACATATAGATGAAGATCGTTCTTAAGTCTGTCATTCTTTAAGTCTGTTTCTCTGTTTAGTCTCCATCATATCCCTTTCCACCCTCTGTAATGGTCTTATTTACTTGTTGGATTTTATTGTCTATCTCTGCTTCTAGAATTCAAGCTCCATACATTCAGGAACCCATCTCATTCACTGCTGTATCCAGAGGGTCTGAAACAGTGTCTGATGCATGACAGGATTCAAGAAGTAATGCTGATTACATGAATAAGTAAGTTTCCTCAATAAATACTGAAAGAATGTATGATTGATGGGTTTGCACTCTCTGGAATAAGGTTGTTCTAACGTCCCTTATTAGCAGATGACTTTGTAAGAAGACATTACAAATGTCTTAAGGAGCTGCTCAGAGCTTGTCCTCTGCATAACAACATGAATTTTGTTCTGATTTCCAGTATACTTCCTTGCATAGGGGAGGAATGTTCTATTTCACTGTCCTGAGGCAGGCTCTGCCACTTCAAGTGGGACCAGTTTGGGGCAGTCTTCCAAGTAGGTCATTGCCTCCTTTAAGTGTTTTTCCTGCTAGTCTCAGTCCCACTGACTTCTAATTA
Source organism: Callithrix jacchus (assembly GCF_049354715.1). Classification (NCBI taxonomy): domain Eukaryota; kingdom Metazoa; phylum Chordata; class Mammalia; order Primates; family Cebidae; genus Callithrix; species Callithrix jacchus. The sequence goes on from NC_133513.1 coordinate 68,012,264, forward strand.
TATTAATATGCCAGAGAGAAAATACAAGAGGGCTCTTGGCTATTTAAATTCTAGGATGAGTGAATCTTTCCTGCCTATCCTAAGAGGAGGCGTTAATTTAGAGCAGAGACAGCATCTAGTCCTTGAGCACCTGAGGTTAAGCATACCCACTGAGGTTAAGCATACCCACTGAGGTTAGGTATACCCACTGAGGTTAGGTATACCCACTGAGGTTAAGCATACCCACTGAGGTTAGGTATACCCACTGAGGTTAAGCATACATACTGAGGTTAGGTATACCCACTGAGGTTAAGCATACCCACTGAGGTTAGGTATACCCACTGAGGTTAGGTATACCCACTGAGGTTAAGCATACCCACTGAGGTTAGGTATACCCACTGAGGTTAAGCTTACCCACTGAGGTTAGGTATACCCACTGAGGTTAAGCATACCTACTGAGGTTAGGTATACCCACTGAGGTTAAGCATACCCACTGAGGTTAGGTATACCCACTGAGGTTAAGCATACCTACTGAGGTTAGGTATACCCACTGAGGTTAAGCATACCCACTGAGGTTAGGTATACCCACTGAGGTTAGGTATACCCACTGAGGTTAAGCATACCTACTGAGGTTAGGTATACCCACTGAGGTTAAGCATACCCACTGAGGTTAGGTATACCCACTGAGGTTAGGTATACCCACTGAGGTTAGGTATACCCACTGAGGTTAAGCATACCCACTGAGGTTAGGTATACCCACTGAGGTTAAGCATACCCACTGAGGTTAAGCTTACCCACTGAGGTTAGGTATACCCACTGAGGTTAAGCTTACCCACTGAGGTTAAGCATACCCAGTGAGGTTAGGTATACCCACTGAGGTTAAGCATACCCAGTGAGGTTAGGTATACCCACTGAGGTTAAGCATACCCACTGAGGTTAGGTATACCCACTGAGGTTAAGCTTACCCACTGAGGTTAGGTATACCCACTGAGGTTAAGCATACCCACTGAGGTTAAGCATACCCACTGAGGTTAAGCATATCCACTGAGGTTAGGTATACCCACTGAGGCTAAGCATATCCACTGAGGTTAGGTATACCCACTGAGGTTGAGCATACCCACTGAGGTTAGGTATACCCACTGAGGTTAGGCATACCCACTGAGGTTAAGCATATCCACTGAGGTTAGGTATACCCACTGAGGCTAAGCATATCCACTGAGGTTAGGTATACCCACTGAGGTTAAGCTTACCCACTGAGGCTAAGCATATCCACTGAGGTTAGGTATACCCACTGAGGCTAAGCATATCCACTGAGGTTAGGTATACCCACTGAGGCTAAGCATATCCACTGAGGTTAGGTATACTCACTGAGGCTAAGCATATCCACTGAGGTTAGGTATACCCACTGAGGTTAAGCATACCCACTGAGGTTAAGCATATCCACTGAGGTTAGGTATACCCACTGAGGCTAAGCATATCCACTGAGGTTAGGTATACCCACTGAGGTTAAGCATACCCACTGAGGTTAGGTATACCCACTGAGGCTAAGCATACCCAGTGAGGTTAGGTATACCCACTGAGGTTAAGCTTACCCACTGAGGCTAAGCATATCCACTGAGGTTAGGTATACCCACTGAGGCTAAGCATATCCACTGAGGTTAGGTATACCCACTGAGGTTAAGCATACCCACTGAGGTTAAGCATATCCACTGAGGTTAGGTATACCCACTGAGGCTAAGCATATCCACTGAGGTTAGGTATACCCACTGAGGTTAAGCATACCCACTGAGGTTAAGCATATCCACTGAGGTTAGGTATACCCACTGAGGCTAAGCATATCCACTGAGGTTAAGCATACCCACTGAGGTTAGGTATACCCACTGAGGTTAAGCATATCCACTGAGGTTAGATATACCCACAAAGCTTCAGGAGCATTGTGCTTGAGTTCCACATTAGCCCCACCAACACCTCCCCACCCATAAGTTGCTTTGTTTTTCATTTGATTCCTGCTTCTCCAATTTACAGGGAGAAAAAAATAAGGTTTGGTGTGTTGAAGTATCATTGAGCAATCTTACACCTGAAAGATATCTTACTGATTATCTAGTTCAATGTTTCCCAAACTCGTCTGAACAAAAAAGTCACCCAAGGTGCTGGTTAAAATATCATATCAATTCTCAGGCCTCACCCTGCTGATTCATATTCAACAGGTTTGGGTGAGGCCAAGTGCATTTGTATTTTTTCAAAAAGTGCCCCCAGGTGATGCTTGTGTTCAAGCAGGTTTAGGAAACACCAGTCTAACACTATATTTTCATTCACCAGTGGAAGAAACCAAGTCTGGGAAGGGCCTGAAAGTACATGTGGTCACACGGCTCACTAAGAATCTTCAGTTCCTGGACCTGGATTCTTTCCCTTGTACCAGCCTGCCTCCACTAAATCTCCATCCCACTAAAAAGCTATAAAAATACACACAAGGAAACTAAGCACCCCAAAATGCCTTAACTTCCTCTGTATTACCAATGAAAATGTTAGCTGACTTATTTCAATGTTTCCTTGTTATGAAAACTTTTTTTTAAACTCCACTCATAATGTGTGTTTGGCCTGGATTGCTGTCCAGACTTTAAAGGCAAGCTCTGCAGATGCCATCTCAGGATGCCCTCTGGACCTGACTTGTAGTTCTGTGGAGTTGGCCTTCCGCTTCTTAAATTCGAATCTGGATCATCATCAAGTATCACTTGGTTTATCTGGTGAGTAAAGAACCAGCGAGGTAGGTGTTCAGAGCAGCTTTTTCATCATCAGGAACTAAAAGCAATTACTAATCTGTTTTCATTAATGCAGTCCATCTGTGCATGAGCAATTTGTGTGGTTTCTCCTAAGAAGGACATCATATTCTCCGTATATTTAAATGCTTAATACTTGCAATCAGAGAGACAGAAATATCCAGCCAGCCCCAATTCTTATAAAACAGAGCTGAAAGCAGGTGATTCAGCTGACTTTAGATGACTCAGCCCGCCTTGATGGCCAAAGTTGGTGAGTCATTTGTCTACTGTCTGAGAGAATTCATTTCAGGAACCCAAATTTCAGGGGCCTCCAAAAGCTCATTAAACTGTTTAGTAACTCTTTAGTTCTATTGGAGTTATTGCAGCCTTTCCTTCACCCTCAGTTCTTATTCGTGTTCAAACTAATCCAAGTCAAACTTCCTATCAAGCAGTAGGTTCTACGAGGAACAGTCCACAATCTAGAATAAATGTGTTGCTCCTTTTGGTTTGATTTCCCTGGTAATCTGGGTTTTTAGGGAAAACCCAAAGCATGGAGTGATTTTGCTGTGGACAGATCCTTAAGTTTGTTAAACTTATGATGAATGAAAAGTGAGGAGTTAATGCCTAATTTGGGTTTACTGGGAAAGGTCTCAATGTAAATTTTAGGGCTTATAGGAGAATAGTCTGGTGACTGAAACATTTTCATATTATTTGCAATAAAGTGGCCTTCTATCCTGATTTTCATCAATCTCACTGATATATTTGGAAATCTCTTAGGCCCTGACACTTATAATTGGCTCTTGCAAAATTGCCCATCTTCTGTCATCATAATAATGGTAATAGTTGCTGTAATTTGTTGTGCATTTACAGTTTACACAACATTAGGCTAAACTGAAAATATGGAGGTATTAATACACTTACAATGGTCTTAAAAGTCAATGGTTCATCCTCTGTTTTGCTTTGTCTTTATCATCGAAAGATTGTTTTGTTGCACAAATCCTTTGGCCCAGAGACATCATAAATATAATGAGATCTGTATTATGGCATTGGTTGGAACCATCAAAAATAGGGTAGACTCATCAGTACGAGAATGGTCAAAAAAGATGCCTTAGAGACATACATAGGCTATGTTGCTGTTAAAAAAATAAGGGGAACTATCTCTACTTATTGATATAAACACATGTTCAGGATATGATGTAAAGTGAGACAAGAAGAGGATGTATATATGTAGGATTACTCTGTGTAAGTTTGTTAAGTATTTACATATATATATATATATATATATATATATATAAACACATGTATCTTTGTTTCTGCATAGACAATTCTGGAAGGACACTCAAGAGAAGTAGTGTTTTTACTATTAACGTTATTACTAGATAAGACTTTCTTAAGTAGTAAGAAAGAGCAAGAGGGAGAAAGCCACTGTGTTTCTCTACTTCTAGGGCTGTTGGCCAAAATTAATAGATTTGACCTATTTGTAAAAAGAAGTTAACCCTCCCAGGCATTGCTGCTGGAACTACAACCAGGGAAATGTGATAGAGACAGATGGTGAAGCATTTGACTTTTACCAACTGCTTTGGTTTTCCCCTTTGGCTAAACACATTAAGAGCCATTTAAAAGAGAAACACTATAATTATACCCTGCATGACAGATAAGAACAGCTACAAAATGATAATATTAGATTCCTTATCCTTATTACCACCTCCTTGAAGATGGGTGTGACAGCCACTCATTCAGGAATACACCTAAAGACACACCTTATTTGGCATATCACCTCTTGTTTGTCAGATACCTTATGCTTGGTGTTACAGCAGAAAGAAAAATAACCAAAGAAATTCCTCCCAGCAAGCTATCCAGGTTAGCTAAGCAGTTGCATAGGCCGGAAACATAGCCAATGTCTCTTTCGTCTCTTTCTCCTTCCTGTTTTGGCAGCTTGCATTTTGATAATGGGTGAGGAATGATTGTTTATAAAAGTTGTCACCAAAATACCATTTCCTGTTTTCTCCAGGGTTGGAGTTTTATGGAAGATAAAGTGTTAAGTTTAAAACCTCACATTCCATTTCATTTTTATTATATTATTAAACTCCAAATAAGGAAGGTTTTCACCCTCCCCTTTTTAGGAAGATGGGAATCTCATAGAAATTCAATCTGATAAAACCTTTTCCCAAAGTAATTTTAGGTCTATAAAATAAGAACCTTTAAAAATCTCTTTACTGTTTGATCCAACAACTTTGTATCTGTAATTGCATCCTAAGCAAACAATCAAAGGATGTTCTTCAAATTCTTATTATTATAGTGGAATCCTGCTTATATTAAATTATTAGTTAGATCAATTATAGTATATTCATGTGAGAGACCAGTACAGTGTTATTAGCCATATTAATGACAAGATTCATATAAAACCTACATATAGAATATCATTCAAATTTTATTATTTATATGTTAACTGTCACTGTTTCTGGTATTTGGGATAATTTTATGCTAGGACTGAACCTGAATAAGCTTCCGTGGTGAGCAACACTAGTGCAAGAACATCTGAAATTTAACTTTTCACAACTTCCAGTTGTGACTCCTAGTGGTAGGCAAAACATCTAGCTTCAGTCTGTCTTAGATTTTTATGGGCAAAAGGGAGATAATAACCCAATCCCTATCAGGAGGAAAAAAGCTAATTTCTCCCCTCGTTAAATAATAAGTTTTTATTACTGAAATTGCCTGAGAAGTTTAGAATAATTGATATTTGGTGGTACTATGTTCCCAATAAATTGAACTGTGGAAAACTAAGATAAGTAAGGACATCCATCCCCAACAACAACAAAACACACACACACACACACACACACACACACACACACCCCAAAGCTCTCAATAGTGGCAAACTCAGTACACTCCTCCTGCCCTCAATCCCACTTAACAGTTAGGTACATTTATTCACCTTCTAGTCTATGTTTAAGGTCAAAATCTAGTTCTGCTTAGAGTTGGGAGCAGTTGACCAATTAGCATTCTATAAAGCTCTTCGCAATTCTGAAGGAAGTTCATTGCAAACAACCTCTTTAAATGGCAGCTATGCTTATAATAATTCCGTGTTTTAATATAACAAAAACCACTTTGAGATCCTCAAGACCAGAAACAGCAATCAGTGATTACTTAGTCAACACCAACAATATGTGAAACAGGACATCTCTGAGAGGTCAAGGCTGAGATTGGAACATACACTATTAGATGTGCATACGATGCAACAATGACAACCATTCCCACTTTTTTCTCTATGCAACCATGGTTTAAATGGAGGGTGAGAAGCTTCCTTGGAGAACTAAAACCCTGTCCATAACTAAGGTTGGCACACATTGGCTCATCTGGCTGGAGACAGAAGCCAAAGGCCAAGGGAGATGAAGAACTCAGAGGTGTGCTAGAGCCAGCTCCCACCAGCTAGAGAGTGCCTACTGCATGCCTCTCATCCCAAATCTGTTCAGTGACTGCACACTGATAGCCTGAAATTGACCATAGTGTAAGTATTTATCCCAAGAAAAGCAATAAATGCTATAAATGAGGTTACCACCCCCACACTTCTCCTCTCTCCCAAGCCAGCTGTTAAACATTTACTAGCATACCACTGGGAAAGCCCCTGAAAGAGAACATATCTAGGGAAGGAGGATTCTAGAGTGACAAGTCACATTCAGTGCCATGTGGGAATGTTGTCAGTGTGCAGCTGTTACTTGAATGAGTTCCACCCCACCAACCCTGGATGTCACAGTGTGCCCTAGGAGGAGCTCCTCTGTGGACCTGTATTAGTCCGTTCTCATGCTGCTATAGTGAACTGCCTGCGACTGGGTCATTTCTAAAGAAAAGAGGTTTAGTTGACTCACAGTTCCACATAGCTGGGGAGGCCACAGAAAACTTACAATCATGGTGGAAGGGGAAGCAAACACATCCTTCTTCACATGGCAGCAGGAAGAAGAACGACAGCCAAGTGAAGGGGGAAGCCCTGTATAAAACCATCAGATCTTGTGAGAGCTCATTCACTATCATGAGAATAGCATGGGGGAAATGGCCCCTATGATTCAATTTCATCCCACCCGGTCCCTCCCACGACATGTTGAGATTATAAGAACTACAATTCAAGATGCGATTTGGGTGGAAACACAACCAAACCATATCAAGGCCTCTCTAATGTTGGACTAGAAAGACAGGGCATGAGGTCCAGCATGTGTTTTGAATGCACATCTACATCCCAGAAGTCTTTTAAAAATCTAATATTTCCAACCTCAAGATAGTACTCTAATGTAAATATCATAATATTCATGTTCTGACAAGCAGGGAATTAATCACTTAGGATCAACAGCATAGCAAGCAAGGTGAAAAATGATATAAAAACAGATTTTCTAACTAAACCCGTGGTTGAGGCTACAAAGTGCCTATGCCACTCTTGGTTTTCCATCATATTGGCTTCTTTGATGTTCAAATAAAGTTAATATGGACTTTCCCTCTGTGTTCAAGTTTCCCATGGCTAATTTCTTGGTGACTCAGAAGACTTCTGCAGAGAGCTAAGCACTTGTGATCGATAGCACTGGATCAACAGAAACAGCAGAAACAAAGAAGATCCCCGTGCAGGAGCTGCCTTCTAGCACCTACAGGCACATTAACACAGAGGGATGGCGGCCATTTCCCTCCTCATTTCATAGACCCAAGATGAGGGGTGATTAGCAGGCCAGCATTCCTCCGGGATAACACCGTGAAGCAATGCAGGTGCACAAAGTACCAAGCAGATGTAAAAGAGAAATGACCGAGTATTAAGGGGCATGCTTGGCAAAAGATTGTCTTTCTAGAACAGCATACGGAGAGCTACTATATTGCTTATACTTTTCCTTTTCTGTGTATGGTTACACATGCCTAAAAAACAGAGAGACATTCCAAGAAATGCATCGTAAGGTGATTTTGTTGTTGTGCTAACAAAACAGAGTATACTCATGCACACTTAGATGGCTTAGTCTGCTACATGCCTAGGATATGCGGTATAGCCTAGTGCTCCTATGCTACAAACCCATACAGCATGTTACTGTACTGGATATTGTAGGTGATTGCAACACAATGATAAGTATTTGTGTGTCTAAACATACAAAAGTACAATAAAAATATGGTATTATAATCTTATGGGACCACCATCATAGATGAGGTCCATTGTTGACCAAAATACCATCATGTGTCATGTTACTGTAGAAGGAGTACACTCTAAAATAATGATAAATGGTATAAAAAACCAGTAACATATCATTTATTCATCATCACCACAAACATGTGGTGATGTGTTGCGCAAACATGAGTAATGTGTTGCGCTAAGACATTAGGACACCTACAACTTCACTAAGCAACAGAAACTTTTATGCTTCATTATAACTTACGGAACCATTGTCATATATGTGGTCCATCATTGACTGAAAGGTTTTTATGTGGCACGTGACTGTTATTATGATGTTTTGACATCTTACAAACCTTTCTGGTTGGAGAGAAGACCATCCCTTTCCAGGCTAGCCAATTCTTAGAGTTGGCAAAGTGCTCTCAGTGGGTTGCTCACCTTTGATGTGCAAACTAATCATCTAGAATCACACTTCTCTCTGGCCAGTACATCCCCGAAGGTGACATTCCTCTACCTTAATCATCCCAGAGCCAGGTATCAGGCAACTAAGGACCATCCCTGTAGCTTAGATCCCCATGAAATGATTCAAACCAGCCAATCCTAAACTGTTTGCCTGGTCCAGCCTTACCTTTTCCGAGGAAACCCCAGTAAAAGCTCTAGCCTTGCGTCCTCTTGCTCCTGTCTTCTACCTCTTGACCAGAACCTGGTGTTTCTCACATGACCTTGAATGATATGGCATGCCTCCTATTTTTAGGACCTGTGAGTATAACAAACTTTGTTTCCAGAGCCTCTCCTGTAGCTGTGCCATCACATAAGAGAACACAGAACAACTAGAAAGGAACAAAGCTCTGGGAATATTTAGGATTCTGGAACTTAGGCTTTGCCTATCTAGCAGGGGAGCCTGGAAGAAGGTTTGACCAGATCATGGAAAAACCTAGATAACTATGGTGAGGAACAGACCACAGAGGCTTCTGGACAGGGAAGTGGCAGGTGCAGAGCTGTGATTCAGATTAGTTTCAGCTATGTTTCAGATTAGCACGGCACTGATCAACGCTGGAGGTAGGGGAACTAAAGAAGTTATTTCAGTCATCCGGATGAGTCAACCAAAAGGAAGAAAGAGGAGTGAAGGATTAGAAAGACAGTGACATCATCAATCCAGTAGGCGAACCACACAATCAGGTGTGGGGACATAGATGAAAAGTTTGGTTCTGGAGTTCTAAAAATAAAACTGCTAGTATAGGCTTTAATATATAGGGAGAGATTAAAACGTTTTGACTGATTATTGACAAGCTTGTCAATCATTACTGAGTCAAAATGGTTGTTTGGACTTGTGTTTCTTTAATTATGACAATCTTGAGCATCTTATTACTTATTCATTTATTTATTCAACAACTATTTATTGAATCCCTACTATGTGCTGGGTATGAGTCTAAGTGTAAAGGCTGTAGCAGTCAGTACCACATTCCCTGCCTTCATAGACCTTACCTTCTAATGGCAATAAATGAACAGTAACCAGATAAATGAGAAAAGATATAGTACATTTAATGGTGATGCATGCTATGAAGAAAAGTAAAGCAAGCAAAGGAAATGGGGAATGCTGAGCATGCAGTGCGAAGTAGGGAAGGCCTCCTGAGAAAGTGACATTGACCCAAAGGCTTCACAAATCAGCCTGAGAGCCAAAAGGAAATCTGGGGAAGGGACATTTTAGGCAAAGGGAACAGTAAGCACACAGGCCATTGGCTGGACCATATCTGGCCCCCTCTTTTCAAGTAATTATTGAGAATATGTAGTTGTTACTCTGTGAATTGTTTGTTCTTATGCACGTTTGCTTTTAGCTTGCCTGTCATTTCTTGTTGATTAGGAATCCTTCACATGTTAAACAAATTAGCCCTTGCCTAGCATATATGTTACAAATGTTTTTCTCAGCTTACCATTATGTTTTTATTATGTTTATATGGAGATAGTGTATTTTTATATATTTCATATATAAAAATATGACATAATTGCTATACAGAAGCATTACACTTTAGGTAATAAAATTTATCAACCCCTTCTTTATGGCTTCTAGACTGGTGTCTTATGTAAGAAGATTATCCACACTCCATGAATAAAGAAAAATTCATTCTTTTTCTTCTTCTTTTAATTTTATGGACTTAAAAGTAACTTTTAGAATGTTAATACATCTGGAGTTTATTTTGGTGTAATCAACAAAGTAGGTTTATTGTTTGAAAAACAAGGGAATGTTGAAATGGAAAAAATTCCAAGACCCAAAAGGAGGATTTCTAAAGGTGACAGAGCAAGCAGGTTGAGTGGAAATAGGCTGCAAAAGACCCCTCTGAACCCTGCATTCTCAGATGCCACCAGCCATTCTCTAGCCTCATTTCCCAAAGTGCTTCTGTGGCACTCTGGTTCTACAAGATGATTACAGGTATCCAACAAAAATGTTTTCCACATTAAAATAAGTTTCAGAAACCTGGGATAGCTGTGTTGTAACTATAGGACAACTGAGATTCTTTAATACGTCAATGTCATTGTAAGTCTCCAACTGGGGCACTGCAGGCCATGGAGCATTTGTCTCATAAAGCATCTTGGCTACCAGTATTCTATATTTGGAGCAGTAATTCCCAGACTTGGTTACATCAGAAATATCTAGAGAGATTTTTATAACACAGACTGTTGAATCCCATTCCTGATCAATGAAATCCAAATCAGAGAAGACAGCATGCAAGAATTTTTAAAACTCTCATTGGCAGGTGTTTTGTAATCAGTGGTCCAGAACAGCCTCTATTTGAACAGTTTCCACTAGAGAACTAGGCCGACAAAAAGTGATCAAATGACAATTTTCTCAATTATCCAAAGGATGAGACATAGCTAATATCGCGCTAGTTGCATAGGGGGGAAGTTAATTCATTGCCTATAATAGATTCCTGAGGGCATCATGCTTCAATTCCCTCCTAACACCCTGGTTGAGAAGAACTGGATATGGTGCTGCAAAAAAAGGTGTACTTTCTTGTACCTTACCACCTCTTCATCTCATATCACTACAAAGAGAATATTAAGTGTCTAATTTGACAGCAAGGGTAAGTAATGAGATCGAAATCAAACTTAGCTTCACTGGACAAGCATACATGGGCTTCTCAAATTAATAGAGTTCTCAAAAATGTGTTCTGATCAATTATTTTTTGTTCTTTCGGCAGATAATATTTGCTGTTATAAAAGCTCATTAATAACACAGTCATTTCTAATAAGATTTAATATTTTTCTTTATCCTAACCTCATCCCCTTATCTTGTTTACAATTCTCTTTCCATCAGTGTCTCAAAAGAAGATATAATATACTTCAGAATCCATGAACTTCATTGCATTTTGCAAAACTATGTACATTCAGTTTTGAAAATAAGAATAATTTTAATAATCTGAATAACCTAATATGTAATCATAGTGCTAAATATCATGCTTATTATTATAATTATTTCTCTCTCTAAATCAATTCATTTGTAAGCTCAAAGCATGCATTTTATTATGTCCTAATTGGATTCAGAGAGCTGTGATCCCCTTGTAACCCTAATCCCTATTATAAAATGGAAAAATCATCATTAAATTTGATTTACATGCTCTTTTTGGGTAGTGTCACCTACATTACCCTTATGGCAAGGATTTTCTATTAAAATCTCTTTTTGAACTAAGAATTCTATTCATTTAAAGTATCCAAGATGAGCACATCTTACGTCCTAGAGTTAGTATAAAAATTTAACACTTTCCTTCCTGGCTATCAAAACTAATATTCTGATAAAACTGGAATGATTGAAAGCACCCAAATCATTCCTGGTTGTCAGCACTAATATCCTGTCAGTCTGAATTGCTGAAATTCCCAAGGTAGATTCTGAAAAGCACTAATCCTGTGAAATGCTCTATGAAGTAGCAGTCTTAGAGTCAAATAAGCTTGAGAAATGCTGAAATTCAAAATGTATCTTAGTATACCAACTCCTTTAGAACTGAAGCTTGAGAAATGCTGAAATTTAAAATGTATCTTAGTATACTAACTCCTTTAGAACTCCTGAAGTTTTATTTCATTTTGTTTCTATTTAAAATGTTGTATAGACCAGGAATTCTTTTCAAGTATCTTATTTAGTGACATGCTAGAGAACACAGTTTGGAAATTGATAAGTTAGACTAACATTTATGGAGTATCTATTATACATGTTAGTTCCCACAATAAATTCATTTAATATTATAGTAAGTCTCCCCCAGCTGGTGCCAACACATTGTGTGAAACCATCCATGAAAGAAGCCCAATATTTCCTTCCTTGAACAACTCATTAGGGATATTCCTTAGGAGATCAGAGGTGTGAGTTGAGAACAACATGGCAAAACAGCAGGAATAGGCGCCAAGGGAGTCTGTGCCGGGTACTCAAACAACTTAGTTTCATCTTCAAGATCAACTTCATTTCAATCTCATATACAGTTTTCTTTTCTTGTGATCATGGAGCACTCTATGAACACCCAATTGTCAGGTTTGGTGGATGAGACAGTGCCTAACTCATTATGGGCTACTTAGGTTGGATGGCATCAGAGGTTTTCAGGCATTCAGTCTCTATGAGGGCCCAGTGGAGAGTTAAGAACTATTTCCAAACTGAAGAAATTATCATTTTCAGAAGAGAGCATGGCCACCCTCTAAAACCCTAGGCATCCGCACTGTGTCTCCTACTGGGGTTTCTCACAGCTCCATATGGACAGCCCCTCTAGCTGCCATAGACATGATGGGCATCACTGAGTCTGCTGGGTCATTAGGCCTAAATAGTAGAGGCATTTTCACAGCAGTCCAGACAAGCTGCAGTGCCTCCGTTAGTCTAGGTCAATTCAAAACTGGCAAATTTACAGGTTATCATCTGGTAAATGAGTCAGAGCAGTACACTCAACTGTGGGTATGTTGCCTTTAAGAACGAAAGAAGTCCACAAAATATTGTGCCTTCTTGATGATGGTGTAAGGTATAGCAACTTATATTCTTTTTCTTATCAGATATCACATTTCCCAGTCTACCCAACCCTAGAAATCTTATCAAGATGAACAAGATGACATGCCTTGAATTTTCACTGGGTGTTTCTCCCACCTGTGGCATGCATGTATGTTATCAAGGCATCTAAAATACTAGTTCCTTCCTACTCACATAGCCCACTTAGCATGAGTCATCCATATAATGGACCAACATGCTGCCCTGTAGAATGGTGAGACTAGGTCTCTGTGGACTAGATAATTGCTGAAAACCAGAATACTAACATAACTCTGAACAAAGACAATGAAGGTATATGGTTGTACATTGCAAATAAAAGCAAACTGCTGGCCTGGCACAGTGGCTCACGCCTTTAATCCCAGCACTTTGGGAGGCCAAAGTGGGCAGATCACGAGGTCAAGAGTTCAAGAGCAGCCTGGCCAACATAGTGAAACCCTGTCTTTACTTAAAAAAAAAAAACAAAAATTAGCTGGGTATGGTGGCACACATCTGTAGTCCCAGCTACTTGGGAGGCTGAGGCAGGCAAATTGCTTGAACCCAGGAGACAGAGGTGGCAGTGAGCTGAGATGGTGCCACTGCACTCCAGCCTGGGTGACAGAGCAAGACACTGTCTCAAAAAAAAAAGCAAAATGTTTCTGATATTTTTTTGCTATTCAGAACACAGGGGTAAAACATTATCCAAATCAATAGCTGAGTATCAGCTGTTGATCCCGCAAGGAGTTCACCTCTGTAACATCTATGGTTGTAACTATCTACTGTCATTGTTCCAGATTCATCCGCATTCCACATAGACCAAACAGATGAGCTAATGTTGACCTGAAAGAAATCAATAGCTCTGCAGTTTTCAAGATTTTGATGGTGGCACTGATCTTTGCAATTACCTCAGGGATGTAGTATTAATTAATGTTTACTATTTGGAGAAAGAAACCCCAAGGACTTCTTGAATATCTCTATAATTAAAGCCTTTTTACTTCAATAGTGAATATGCCAATGTGGGGAGGCCGTCGGTACATAATTAAATCTATTTCAACCTTGCTTTTGGAGTTTAGCACAGTGTGGTTTTACAGACTTCCTGGCTTTTTGTGACATGGACTCAGGTTAACATTTCATTTTATCACCCAAATTCCAAAGCACCCCCTCTAACTAATGGAGTATGGAGGCATTTAGGGTCCTGAGGAATTTGCATCAGCTCCAGGTTGGTGAGAAGTAAACCCTAAAAGGACTGGGTATTTTACTTTATCAATTTACATTCACCCTTGTAAATGGCCACAGATTCTTTTGGTAAAGACCAGGTAACAGATTTGCAGCACATAATTGTGCCAGTGTTGGACAATCTTTTATCAGGTTGACTAGACTCTCCTACATTCATAAGACCTGTTCGACTTGTGAACTAGCTCAGTTCAGAAAATTGGTGACGACGACGTGATTGTTGATGACTTAGGTCTCTGTAATCAAACAAAATGGTTACCTGTTTATTTCTTTTAGGGACATTATCACTGATTAGGTGCCACCCAAGATGTCTGTGGGTAAAACCAATGTGATTGCTGCTCTGGACTTGTCATCCATTACAGTAACCACGCCTACTTTGTCTCTGGAAGTTAAGTGCTTCCAGTTCTCTGCCACCAATTTAGGATCCTACAGTCATCATTTAAATTAACCAGCTTTTTTCAATAATATTATAGCATTTCCCACCATCATCCCAGAGTTGCAGAGGACAGCTGTTGCAGAGCTTCCCAAGGACACTTAACCTCCATTTACCAAGGTTTTTTCAATGCACTGGTTATGAAAGTGTCCATCAGGGCTTTCTGAGAGGATAGTGTGAAAGAGTGGTGAGAAAGGCTGACCACTCTATATATAAGGATATATATCCTTATATCCACTAAATATTTCCAGCCTCCTAAGCCTTTAGATCCCTTCTTGCACGTTATATCAATAATGTTCCAGGAACTCAACTTTATTTAATGTAGACCACCATTAATTTCAGTTTCAATTGATGAGTAAAAAGTAAATAAACCCATAATTTCTGTTAAGTAACTCATAAGAAAATGTTGGCCTATTCCTAACCAGTCTACCACACTTCTCATTCATCCACACACACATTCTCCAAGGGTCTGCTGATAGATATCAGGCACATGATGCAATTGTTTTGGTATCTAGGCTATCTCTATGGGTTAGACTTAGTAGCTGTTTTCCTGTAGCATGTTGGGGCTCTCTCTCTGCTTATGAATCTAGAGACAATGTGGGATGGGGGTAGGTGTTAAGAAAAATCAGCATCCCCTTTGGAAGTAACTGCCAGGTAAAGTGTAGTCTTAAGCAAGGGGAAGTCAGCCTCTTCCAACAGGAAAGAAGACAGTTTAATGAGATTGAGGAATTTAGATGTATTCATACTCTCCCAAATTTTCTGTTCCAATTCTCAGCATCTTGATCAATGCTTTAATTTTCACAAAAGACATCTATACTTGCACTCTAATTCAGCAGCCTGCAATCAAACTTTGCAGTTTTAAGATATATTAACACCATAATTACAAAACATACATTTTTTTAGGACAGTCATGATTACAGTTTTCTAACCACTTCTAAACCCAAGATAGACTAGAATTTACTATTCAAACCCCGAGCTTGTAAATTTAGTTAGAATTTGCCACAGTCCTTTTTATTATTCCTACCATAACAATCAATGTAGTAGTCATTTGGTTTCCCAAAGACTTTTTCTCAATAGACATTTCATTCCAAATGGAAATAGACAAATATGTACTTTTCCCATATAAGTAATGAGCTCCCACTATCAGTTGCCAATGTCTTTAAACCCAAGTAGGGTGCATTTCTATCTTTTGAAGTCTGTTTTCCAGACATCTTCTGGTACAAAATGCTTTATCAGTAAGAAAAACCTCATCTCTACAAAAATATAAAAAACTAGCTGGATGTGGTGGCATGCGCCTCTGGTCTCAGCTATATGGGAGGCTGAGGTGGGAGGATCACTTGAGCCTGGGAGGTAGAGATTGCAGTGAGCTGACATGATGCGACTGCACTCCAGCCTGGGTGACAGACTGAGACCCTGTCTCAGAAAAAATAAAAAAAGAAATTGCCAGAGATGTTCAAAAAAAGGAAAACAGAAACAGAAGAGATTAGCTGCATACAACACCAATGGAAAGTCCAGAAGAGAGAAAGTCAGGGAAGGTCATCCTTTGTTTCAAGTTCACTGCCAACTTGCGGTGAATCAAGGTATTACTTCTGTAGTCCAGGCCAAGAGCTCCGAGGTTGCCAGAGACAGTAAAGCTTGCTAAGTGTTCTATTTACTTTCCTTTATTTCTTAGCCTCTTTGCAGTTATGTGGGCCAATTAAAATGTGAAAAAATGTGTGAATCATTTTGAGTTAAGACAGAAAATCCTATATGTAATTCTCTTGTCTCTTTCTGAGACATAGTTATCTACAAGAATACAAACTTAAAGTTAAGCTTAAGTCTGTGTGTTACAAAGATGGTGGAAGCTCCATCAAACTGAACAAAAGCAAAAAAATTGAATCAGTGGTTTAAAATCTTCTCACAAAGAAAACAAAGCCCCAAATGTTTTTTATAAGCATATTCTAACAAATATTTATTATGAGTTAATTTCAAATTTGCACAAACTGTTTTAGAAATAGTAAATTCTAGTCTAACTTTGGTATCAAAATAAGACAATGTCAATACAAAAAAAAGAAAATTGCAGGCCAATTAATCTCAACCTAAATGCAATAATGTACATAAAAGTAATATGTAATTACCAAGTATGATTTATTCCAAGAACTCAGGTTTATTTACTGTTATAAAATAAGTTAACATTATCTGCTACATTAAGATTTTAAAGGAGAAAAATAAAACAAAATCTCATTTGATAAGGGAGAAAACATGTGTTAAAATTTATATATTTTTGTGATATATCTTAGCAAACCAGGAATTGATACGAACTATAATAACCTAAAAAGTGTACATACCAAAAACCTGCAGTAATGATCATAGTCAGTGATGAAACATTCATTAATATATGAGGATATTTCTATGACCTTGGGGAGGGAATAAAACAAAAAACACTAAGCATAAAGGAAGAGACTACTGATGAACTTGGCTACCTTAACATGCCGACCTTCTGTTCATCCAAATCAACAATAAAATAATACAAGAAAAATCCTACTACCCGCTTTGAGCCATGTATTCACCTCTCAAAACTGCTTGCTGTTGCCACAAATAGCTGTAAATTAACTGAATAATGTCACACCAGACACTAAAATCCACGCTCAATAGCTTAACAATGTGCACCCAATCACTAATCAGTGCTATCTCTGTTAACTAATGAGAATTCCTGACAAACAACTTTGTATACGCCCACCCCTGTCCTTTTTTTTCCCCTTTTTTCTTTTAAAAACCTTCTTGTAACAAAAGCCAAATGGAGCTCATATTCAAGGTTACTTGGATCTGAGTCTTCCAGATAGCTGTCCTCACTTGGGCTCAAGTAAACTCTTCAAATTATATATTTCTTCAGCCTCTTCCTTTTAGATTGATAAATGTAATTATGCATAGTTTTTACATATGCAAATGGAAGCTCAGAGAAGTTAAGTAACTTGTCTAAGTTTGCAAACATAGTAAAATTAATCAGATTGTACAGTCTCCAAATCAAAGCCAGTACATAGTACCATCTTTAGAGTAACATGATCTGGAGATTGGCCATGTAACATGTTACACCATCTTCAGGAGTAGATCATATCAAAGCAGAATGCACACATTTACTTTTAGATTTCCTTTCATTAGAAATATCGACCACGTTGTTTGAGGAAAGCAAACTTGAAATCAATGTTTATATGGGCAATAAATTTCTAGAGTATATTTATAATAGTCAACACACATGTATGACATTAGTAAGACTGTTGGCTATTTAGTTAAGGTTCTTTGTGTTTATTGCCAATCCGAGCTTGCTCTGAAAGAATTCAGAATAAGTCACCTCAAAATTATGCCACATTGGCATAAGGATTATTTTGAGCTAAAGGCAATTGAGACTCAACAGATGCAGGAAGAGCTGTCTACCTACTCTTCTAGGCTTTATCTGCCTAAAAACAAGATATGGATCGCCCTTTGAGGAAGGTGCCCTTTGATACTAGGGCGAGAAGAGCTACCGTTCTATTGAAGACAGAGCCAATACCAAGGTGAATATGCTTAAACAGACTTTAATAAAAATAGCCCTTATCTTCCATAACTTCACCCGTGTATTTTCATACTTCTTAATCATTTGAAGGCTGATTTTTTTATCATGAAAAATTTATTATAAACATCTAGTTGACTTTTTTTCTAGAATCATTTCAAAGTTAATTTCCCTGTTGCTATAACAGACAGGAGACATCCTATGCTGTCTCAGGCACCCCTTCCGATTGGTTGCTGTACATCTCTTCTTTTTTGGAAAACTGTCATTTTAAACATTGATTATGTGGCACCTAGCTCCAGAAACTCCATTCTGGTTTGGTCATTTCACACAATGGCCTCCCATAAACTTTAACAACTCCAAATCTGTTTTTCTCCATTAAAAGCGTAAATAAGCCCCTGTGTCTCACTTACTCCATTCTAACCAGCCTATTTTTTTGTGAACCATAAAGCATATAAATATTGATCAAATGTATGTGCCTTTTTCTGTCAAAAAAAGAAATACTGACCAAGTTGAAACTTTTCTTTTGATGTTCAAATATCAATAGTATAAGACAGAGCACTTAAAATTATTCCTAATGGTAAATACATTAGATTCTATTTTATTTCTTTAGTTATTTGTGCATTTTTGTCATTGTTTTTCTACATTTTAAATTTTTCTACATTTAAATTGGTTATTATGTCCAAAATAAAAATCATAAAACTAGGTAATTTAGAGAAGCCTTAGTTCCAGTCCTATCCCTCCTTCCTGTTCTCTCATTCCCTTTAGAATTAACTATTTTATTAGTTTTTAGTTTATCACTTCATTGCTTCCTTTTGTGTATATATATATATATATATATATATATATATATATATATATTCCTTTCACACAAAAAGTAAGTCTTTTTAAAAAAGTAAATTTGTTACTTGCTGTCAAGGAGCTTGAAGTTTGAGAAAATTCAGAAACTCAGGCTGTATTCCTTGCTACTCTCTAGGTGATTCCTGAAATGTCACTTTATCAAACATGTTTCTGTTTCCCCAAGTATTAAAAAAAAAAGATGGAGATGAAAGATCTCTAAGTTCTGTTCATTTCCAAGGCAAAAATGAAACAACAAAGTTTGAGTTGTGGATGTTGAATCACATGTAGCTTGAGTTGGAGAAAGATATCTGAGGAATATTAACAAGTGTCCCAATGTTTTTACTGAGATGAGCTGATTTTCATTTCTTCTCATTTTCTATGCCAACCCTTTAGAGTAAAGCCTGCAGGAATGAACTGTAGCTGAACCAAACATGGCATTAGCAAATTGATGAGAATGGACATTTTGTTCATTTTTATCGCAGGTTCTATTAATAAAAGCCTATTAAATATTTTATCTACTGGGGTCATTACCAGTATTTTAAAAAATGACTCCTAGGGCACAAAGTACTAATGTAGTCTACTCCAAACACTTCAGACAAGATGCACAGTAATAATCAGCATTAGGCGGATGCAGGAGCAAACATAATGACACAAAATAAGGAGAAAGAATCACGTTTAGCTCAAGTACATTCAAGTCATTGAGGACCAATGTTGGAAACCTTTAGGAACAATACAAGTGGTCACTGGTAAACAAAGTAAGTACACTTTCTGAGGTTATTTCTCTTGAAAAGGAATACATATCTTAACATTATTTCCAATAAGCCTTATGTTAATAAAATGGGTCTATTAGATCTCAAATAATCTGAAATGCTCTGGGTTACTGAATTACTGACAAACATGCCTTCAAGGGCCCTTTAATTGGTTTGGAGAAGTACATTAAATTATAGTAATACAGGTTAAGCATCCCAAATCCAAAATACTGAAATCTGAAATACTCCAAAATCTAAAACTTACTGAGTGCCCACATGACACTCAAATGAAATGCTCACTGGAGTATTTTGGATTCCAGGTTTTCTGATTAGGGACACCCAACTAGTAAGTATAATGCAAATATTCCAAAATGTAAAAAAAAAATCCAAAATCCAAAACACTTCTAGTCCCAAGCATTTCTGAAAAGGGAGACTTAACCTGTAACTTCATGTTCTACAATTGTGTGTCTGCTCAACTCTCCTCACCCCAACAAGATTCAACATGAATAGAAAGTTTATTTTGCCCTGCAAAAGATCCATGACCTTTTAAACATCTTTAATTCACCTATTATTTTTCTCATTTTCTGTCATCAAGACATTTGAAATAATAGGCTATTCATTCAAGATATCAGACATTTGGTTTTGTGATTCAGTATTAGGAAAACACGGGAATATTTCATATGAAAAGCATTCTTAGGAGAGTAAAGACCTAGAGCAAGTGCTTCCCTTTCTTTTGTTAGGAGAACATTAACTTGGGTACAAATCACTGTTTTACCAAGTTATTTCTTGCATTTGGCTTTCTCTATGTCCACTTATGCTGAGTTTTAGTTTCATAGTTGATTTTTCTGGTAATATTTTATCTGACCAGGTAGAAGCCTAAGACACTTGACCTGTGTAAGAACCTGTGCTGAGGGAGGAATCAAGACATTTGCACAGCTCAGAGCTGGGTGCAATCTAAGAAATAGAATGCAAAGGTGAAATCGAAATTAAAAAAAAAAACAGGGAAATTATGTGATTGAAGTGTCAATCCAAGAAGCAAGACAGGAACATCCAGTTCTGGATAGAAGGGAATAATTTGTGGCTGACCAATGCTTCCTTCAGGAAAATTATAAATACTGAACAAAATATAGATGAACTCTTAAAGACATCAGATAGCTCTTCAACCAAAGAGGACAAGAATGGCTAATTTTCTAAACAGGAGAGAGCCTTAGAAAGGTGAGTTGGTCATATGCAGTCACTTTTTTCCTAGGGGCATTTGTAAATTTTAAGAAATTGACAATTTAAAATTTTCCTAGACAGCTGTTAGAAATAAATACCAGCAAAGATTTTCGTGGTCTTGAGGGTCTGCAGAGAATTGAAGATGAGAGCCTCAGACATACAACCCCTCAAGACCTTTGCCAGTTTCAGATGCAAGGGCAGGAGATTGAAAAGCTACAGAGAAAACATATGAAACACAAAGTAGTATGCTTTTCATGTACTTACAATACTAGAAAAATAAGAGTAAATTTTAGGACTTGCAAGCTAAGCCAAAAGCCTGAAAATCAGAGGTTTTTTTTTGTTTTTTGTTTTTTTACCTTTTCATAATGCTAATGAGATCAAGAATAGATTCTGCCAGAGAGACAGAGCCCAATGAACATACCAAGCATTCAGATGAAAACCCTAAGAGACAACATCTTAATAACAGGACCGAATCAGAGGTAGACTGAGTCTTACCAAAACTAAACATCAGCCTCAACTCAGTTCAAACTCTAATTACTTTAAATAATCAGTCTTAATTTCATTTGCCCAGTAGTGGAAAGGGTGAACACACTGTGGGGGGAAAAAAAGTCATTTGGAGCCTCTATAATTCTTACATGCAGTCATTAGCAAAAAAAATTCTAGACATGCTGAGAGTCAGGACTATGTTACTGAAAACCAAGAGAAAAAAAAACATGCAATAAAAATAGAGCCACAGTTAACCTAGATATTGGAATTAGCAAAGACTTTTACTGTAATTAATATGTTAAAGAAAATAAGGAAAGTATTTTTTAAAATAAGGAATTTCTCAGAGAACTATAATCTCTAAATACAAATCAGATGAAAATTTTAGATTTTAAAAATATAATATCTGAAAGTGTGAGTTTAACAGAGATTAGACACAGGAGAACACAGGATTAACTAACCAGAAGAATGGTCAATAGAAAATATTCAAACTAAAGCACAGAGAGAACAGGAATGGAAAATATAGAAAAAGCACATGCGGAACACAGTGAAAAGGCATAGCATACAAATAGTCTGTATCCCAAAAGGGTAGGAAAGAATGAAGCAGAAGACGTATTTGAAAATATAATAGCCACAGATTTGAGAAGCAATCATAAGCAACATGAGTACAATAAAATCACACTTAAGCATATCATAATAAAACTGCTGAAAACCAAAGACAAAACAAGGAAAAGAATCCAGGTGTGTAGCAAAAGGTCCGAAACTAGGGAAATGGCGTATGAACAAAAAATAGAAGAAGATGCATTACCTTGGTGATCCACTGGGTAGTACACTTGGCAGAGTATTTCAGAAATGGGACTGAAAACTTGTAAGAATAAAGCTCTAGATAGATGCCAAGGCACAGTGGCTCACACTTGCCAGCACTTTGAGAGGCCAAAGTGAAGATTTCTAGAGCCTATGAGTTTGAGATTAGTCTGGACAACATAGTGAGACCATGTCTCTATAAAAATTAAAACACACACACACAACAAATTAGTCAGGTGTGGTTGTATGTCTGTGGTCCTAGCTACTTGGGAGGCTGGAGTGGGAGGATCCTATGAGCCCAGCAGGCTGAGGCTGCAGTGAGCTCTGATTGTCCCACTCCATTCCAGCCTGGGTGACAGAGAGAGATCCTTTTTCAGGAAAAAAAAAAAAAAAAAAGACCTAGATAGGGTAATTCCAAGCTTCATTTATAGTTCGTTTGTGCTAAGAAGCCTAAAAACAATGATTAAAATCCTAAGCAATTTTTGCACTAATTAATTTGACTCACAAAGCATTTTTTCTCTATCATATCCACTACACTAATATATATAATTTTTTGGCTGAGAAACGCTGTGAGTTTTAGGAAAAGTTTGCTTCTTGCTAGTAATCCTGAATCTAGGAGTACTGCTATGTGTGACTCTCTCAGTCAGAAGCCCAGCCTTTGAAAAACTGAACCAAAGAAAGGAAGATCTAGTGAGTTTATCAGTATTATCTACAGGCATGTTTCTCTTTCACGTTGTTTACAGGAACGATTCAGATGTTTTGACAGAGGATGATGAGGAGAGGGCCAATATTTGCATATTGGATGGCTCCTCCTCATATTTCTGGTTAAAAACCTCTGCTTCTCTTGGTGAATGCAAATGAATTATCCAAAAATCCTATTAAGATGCAGATTTCAATTCAATAGATCTAGGGTGAGACCTGGGATTCCTCATTTCAACAAACTTCCAAGTGATGCTGAATACTGCTGGTCTACAGACCACTTTTAAAAGTGAAGTGTTAGGTACACCCCAAATCACCTAAAATTTGACCACTCTGGTTGACAATTGAGAATTGCCTTAAGACAGAGGGTTAAAAGTTTTCCTAAGAAGACAGAGGGGTGCTCAGTGATTGCACTTTTGAAGTGTTTCTATGATATATTCTGAACAGGAACTACTGTGTTTGCAGATGTTGCATGCTTCCTTAGAAGAAGAAACAGTTCAATCAATGGTCAAATAAGTTTAGGAAGCATTTGTATACTTTTTTTTCTCCTCTAAAAGACTCACAATGTACATTTGCATTGTCATAATGCTGAACCGTCTGCAGTAGTAGGGAAATATCATTAGCCTGACAATTTATTTATTTAACTAGTATGAGTCGGAGGAACTAGCGATCCATGGAACACACTTTGGGAAATACCGCCTTATATAGAGTAGTAGTTTACATCTTTGGTGTATATCAGAATTAGGTATAGAGCTAATAGAAAACATCAGATGCCTTTGTATTTTTACCAAATTCCAGAGATAACTGTGATACCCACCAGGGTTTGACAACCATTGCTATACAGTAATCTCAGAGGAGTTTTTGTTACCAATCGAGGAGGGAGAGTTGCCTGTTAGCCAAGTTTCTCTTTTTCAACTTGCTCTGCCAAAGCCCATGCTATGCCTGAGAGGACCAGCATCAGCTATGAAC
This sequence comes from Callithrix jacchus, assembly GCF_049354715.1. Taxonomy (NCBI): domain Eukaryota; kingdom Metazoa; phylum Chordata; class Mammalia; order Primates; family Cebidae; genus Callithrix; species Callithrix jacchus. Next base: position 68,036,071 of record NC_133513.1, read on the forward strand.
TGCCTTCGTTTAAGGAAGAGCATTCAGATCAGATGGGGGTCAACGGTAGTTTAATGGGAATAGCACTGAATCTATAGATTACTTCGGGTAGTATGACCATTTTCATGATATTGATTCTTCCTATCCATGAGCATGGAATGTTTTTCCATATCTTTGTGTCCTCTCTTATTTCCTTGAGCACTGGTTTGTAGTTCTCCTTGAAGAGGTCCTTCACAACCCTGTTAGCTGCATTCCTAGGTATTTTGGTCTTTTTGTAGTAATTGTGAATGGGAGTTCACTCATGATTTGACTTTCTGCTTGCCTGTTGCTGGTGTATTGGAATGTTAATAATTTTTGCACATTGATTTTTGTATCCTGAGACTTTGCTGAAGTTGCTTATCAGCTTAAGAAGCTTTTGGCTGAGATTACGGGATTTTCTAGATCATGTCATCTGCAAACATAGATAATTTGACTTTCTCTCTCCCTATTTGAATACACTTTACTTCTTTCTCTTGCTTGATTGTCCTGGCCAGAACTTTCACTAAGTTGTTGAACAGGAGTGGTAAGAAAGGACACCCTTGTCTTGTGCTGGTTTTCAAGGGGAATGCTTCCAGCTTTTGCCCATTCGGTATGATGTTGGCTGTGGGTTTGCATAAATAGCTCTTGTTGTTTTGAGGTGTATTTCTTTAATATATAGTTTATTGAGAGTTTTTAACATGAAGGAATGTTGAATTTTATGAAAGGCCTTTTCTGCATCTATTGATATAATCATGTGGTGTTTGTCTTTAGTTCTGCTTATGTAATGAATTACATTCATTAATTTGCATATATTGAATAAACCTTGTATTCCAGAGAAGAAGCCAACCTGATTGTGGTGGATAAGCTTTTTGATGTGCTGCTGGATTTTACTGAGGATTTTTGCATTAACATTTATCAGGGATAGTGGCCTGAAGTTTTCTTTTTTTTCTTGTCTTCTGCTAGCTTTGTGGTTTGTTTGGTCTTGGTTCTCTAGTTCTTTTAGTTGTGGTGTTAGGTTGTTAATTTGAGATCTTTCTAGCTTTTTGATGTGGGTATTTAGTGCTATAAATTTCCCTCTTAACACTACTTTAGCTGTCTCCCAGAGATTCTGGTACATTGTCCCTTTGTTCTCATTAGTTTTAAAATTCATATGGTTCATTATCTGTTTGTTCTCATTAGTTTTAAAATTCATATGAAACCAAAAAAAGAGCCCAAATAGCCAAGACAATCCTAAGCAAAAAGAACAAAGTTGGAGTCAACATGCTACCCAACTTCAAACTATACTACAAGGCTACAGTAAAGAAAACAGCATGGTACTGGTACAAAAACAGACACATAGACCAATGGGACAGAATACAGAACTCCTTGCTGGAAGGACCCTTAGAAGCAGAGTGCTCCATTGCCCTGCCTGATTCCTTACCTTTGTAGTTTTTCTCTTCCTAGAGCTGGAGCTACTTGTCCCTCTGGCAAGCTGAGCCCCTGCCCAAGTTCCAGGAATGATGCTGTCTCACTGGGTCTCCTGAATCCCTACACAGTGGCAGGCCCAGTGTTAGCTGCTGGAGCATGAGGACAGGTACAGCTCTTTCACAGTGGGATACAAACACTACAGGATAGATGCAGACCTAAGGGGCAAGGGGATTATCCTCAAAACAGGGAGACAGACTGGCCAAGAAATGAATACACAAGGAAAAATTATGTTACTCCCCAGGGCTTACTTGTCCTATGCTTTCTACCTCCATGACCACGCTCAGACTGCCTAAAATGCTCTGCTCTGTTTTGCTAACTCCAAACCTGTTCATTCTGCAAAGACTATTTCCTCTTTGATCTTCCTCAGCTGGAAGAAAGTCCATTTTCTCACTGTACTTTTGTTTTTTAGCATATCTGAGACCAATGATCCTCCCTTACTCTACAAATACCTAATTGAGGACCCACTCTATGCTGAGTACTGCATCTGGTACTGGGGACACACCAGGGATGAAAGGTAGACTTAGCCCCTTGTTATGGAAACGGCAGAACAGTGGGAAGGCAGATGTGAGTCAAGTCATCACACCATTAAACATTATAAAGGGGCACCTGGAATCAGTCCTACAAGGAACAGGTATGTGGTATTCTGAGAGTTATAAAGTTGCCTTGGGGAAGTGACAATTTATCTGGAATCTGAAGGCTGAACAGAAATTAAATACATGAAGAAGAAAGAGAAGGCCATTCCAGACAGAAGACACATGTCAGGGAAGCAGTGCCTGGAGAGAGCAGGGTATCTGCAAGGCTCTGAAAGGAAGGCAGTGGCTGGGAGGAGCAAGAGGTCTGGTGCTGGCCAGAGTGGAGAGGCGGGCCAGAGCCAGGGAATGCAGGGCAAATTCAAAGCTCCGACCTTCATTCCAATATCTAACTGTGTGTCCACTCCACTTGCCCTTATCCCTGAGTAACTTAGTGACTCTAAGTTCCTCGGGGATCCCTCATCCTTTAAGAATCTTGGTTCCCTGTACCAGACCTCTGTGTTTAGGACTACATGAGAAGCGTTAGCTATAATGTCAAGCTACAGACACATTTAAGGATAAAAATAAAGTAAATTCCTGATAATGGGGATGTGGAATCCCCTCCTTGAACAAAGAATTAGGGCTTGGAAAGAGGAGAGGTTGAGATATAAAACCATCTTTTTGTTTCTCTGTAATATATATACTCAACCAAAGTGAACAATGCCACTTGTCAGTCAGCAAACGACCAATGTGAAATGTCCACAAACACATGCACTAAGTCTAACAGACTTCAATCTGGGACTTTGAGATTCCTTGACAAGTTGGAGTGGCTCAGCTGTAAGGGGTGGCAGAGGTCTAGAGCTTACAGTGGCAATGTCTATATCCCCCACAGTGGCTTGCATAGGTGCAATAACTGATCATAAATGTTAAACAGAATTCTAGGATATTGAGAACCTTTATGTAATCAACAAATGCATTTAGGACCCTTTTCTGGACTTTTGTCAGTGAGAAGGCAGAACATGGTGAAGAAGCATTGGCTGAGATGTAGAAGGGTAATTTCTTCTCACTCTAGCTCTGTCACAAAGGCACTCCTGGGCCCTGGAAACCCTTTCAAGCCATCATAAGCCCCATCTTCATTGCAAAATGTGATGATGTCACCTTCTTAAGTATATTCATAAGAAATGCAAAAGTCGAAGGATAATCAAAACTACCTGGAAAATGCCTGAAGAAGGCACGATGCTGGAGCCTGACATAATACACACCATCTCTCATCAAGTCCAACGCTGCCAGTTTCTCTCCCAGTGCTGGAAAGAACTGCTGTTGAGTTAACTGAACACCAGATGAGGTTCCTGGCTTGCATTCAGGAGCCATGTTGTAACAAAAAATGTACCTTCTCTTTAAACACTGAAATCACATTCAGGGAGGTGAGATGCTTCTGTTCCAAGAAGCACATCATGCTGAGGTAATAGTACCAGATGTACATCTCCCATTTCCCCAACTGCTGTTTCTCCACCTGCTAAGAGGAGAAAATTGTACCTCCTCAGCCCTACTTGCTTCAAAAGGATTCTGTAAGAATAAATATGGGTGTGTGTTATCTTTGTAACTTTACAAAGTTTACAAACTTTGCAAAGCCCAAGTCAGTGAAATAAAATCTCCAAAATCAAGTTACCATGTCAACACTAAGTTTTATGTGGCCAACATTTACATTAATGTAGCATCAGTATATACATAAAAAAAACAATAGAATCACAAGGCTACAAGCATTTTTGGGAGAACCCAGCCGAATTCCCAACCCGTTGTAGAATCCCAATCTAACATAAAGGGAAGAGTAGTTCAGAGTCAGGAAGCTCGCTTTTTAAACTAGGTGACCTATCCTGTTGCACTTAAACATTTTTCATTGAGTCATTTGACATCTGCTTCTGCAGAACTTTCTCTCACTGACTTCGGTAATATCTTTTGCAGCCACACAAAATATGTATTTTTCCATGTGATAACACCTCAGATGCTTAAGGGCAGCACTCATGTCTCCTCTTCTCACAGGACATTGATACCAAAGAAGTTCTCATTTACCATCCAAGGCATCTACCTCCACATATGCATAATGTATCAGTGTCCCCATTACCGGGTGGAAAGGAGAATGTAGCCTGCCTATATGTGAGGTTCCTCTACTGCAAAAACTCTTTTCCATCCTGGAATACTAGCTGAAAATCCAGAGTAAATTTAACATAGGGCTACAGATTGAATACGCCTTTCTTAAGTGAAAATTTCAGATGTGTTCTGACCCAGAATATGAACAACAACAAAAAAAGGAACAAAAGCATTTACTTAATTCTACAAAAAGGAATTCAATTTCTAAAGCTCTCCATCATTTAAACATTTGAAATTGCTCCAGGGCTTGTGTTTGGGATTGTGCAGTCATGTTGCCCCTGGAATTCACTTCTTAAGGATCCAGATTGAGCAGAATCAAGATACTGGGATTTATGCTTTCTAATAAACTGAGATAATCAGGAATGTCACAGCAATTTCTCAAAAACACTATAACCTGGCAAACCCATTAACCTTGACATAACTACAGTTGACTCTTGAATGATACAGGTTTGAACGGTGTGGGTGTGTGGGTCCACTTCTATCCCGATTTCTTCTGCCACCAAAGGCAGCAAGACAAACCCCTCCTCCTCTTCCTCTTCAGCCCATCCAATGTGAAGACAATGAGGATGAAGACCTTGATGATGATCCACTTCCACTTAATAAATATAACTGTATCTTCCCTTCCTTAGGACTTTCTAACCTTTTTTCTCTAGTTTGATTGTAAGGATATGGTAGATAATAACATTTAACACACAAAATATGTGTTAACTATGCTATCAGTATGGCTTCTGGTCAACAGTAGGCTATCAGCAGTTTTTGAGCAGTCAAAAGTTACTCATGGATTATGAATTATGCAGGAATCAGTGTCCCTAACCCTTGCATTGTTCAAGGGTTAACTAAAAGGGCAGAAGAAAGGTCATCTCCCGAATAATTCTCACAGCTTCTAAACAAAAGGAGTCCCCTAAATTTTCCTGATTGCATGGTTCTTCAAAGAACAATGGCTGAGTAATTCCACCATCAAATACTTCTCTCTGTTATCTATCCTGATCACTCTCTGGGCTTTGCATGTCTTGGATGTATAGCATATATAGGCTGGGATATATACTGTGAAATCTGTTTGTGAATTGCTAAGAGCTAACAAGTTTAAAAATACAGTGTAGGAAAATTACTCATGGTTGTGGAGGAGGATGGGGAAAAGTGCCAAATGGGCTTTTAATGAAGCTGTCTCAGTGTGAACATATGTAAAAATAACTTAGATATAGGCATTATGATGAACAAAAAAGATCTAGCTAAGTTTTCAAGAAAACCTATAGGTACACAAGATCCTGGTGATTTATAGGTATGATGAACAGCTTATTCATGAAGGACCATTTTGTTTCCTGTTAGTGGACCAACATACTTGGCTCCCCAAAATCACTCCAACTAGACAAAAGATATCAACACATTAGTCAGAAATATAGCTTTATTATCATAATATTTCATAATTAAAAACTTCTTTAATTCTGGGAACAGAATATTCCAACTTCTGTACAACTGACTGGCCCTGCAGAATACTGGAAAAGTTTCTAAGCAACCTGAACCTTGCAGATAAGAATCTGTAACCTAGTTTGAGAAAAAGGGAAAAAGCAAGAAAAACAGTTCAAAGGAAGATTTCTTCCCTACAAAACAAATAAAATTAAATCTATTCTCCAGTTTAACCTTGAACATAGTTTCCCAGAAACTTTGGTAATTTCTTCAAAAAAGCAACTGCCTTACCTCTAAGGTCAACCGCCCATGTGGACAAAGAAAATATTTAAAAATAAGACACAAATGGGACATGGCATATAGCTCAGGCCATGGTGTGTTAAGTGGAATATGCTTCAGAGTAAGCCATCTCCCATGTTTTGACACTAAATTTATGTCTCTAAGGAAGCACAACACACATAACACTTTTTTATATGGCGGTCAAAATTTGGCAGGAACTTAAAAAAAATTTTAATATAATAAATCTCAAAATAATTTGTCTTGTGAAATATAGAGTAGGATAACATGATGGTACTTTCTGAAGATCACGGGGTGCCACGTCACAGAGAGTTGCCATGCCCTCTAGGTATGTTAGATGAAAATCCAAAATGTCAGTTACTTTAAATAAAACAGAAACAAGTTGTCATTGCACACACATTACAGGACAAAGATCATGCAATAGAACTAACAAGTCATGTTTTTAGTATGTAAAAGGCTAAAGTGCAATCATGGTATAAGCATCAATAATAAATAACTTTAGAAGAGGAAGTTCATTCTCCAAATTAATAATAATTATAACATTATCATTTTTACAATATTAGCCTAAACAGTGATATTCACAGCAATGTTTTTCCCCACTTGATAGCCGCCTATATATCACATGAATGATCCACCCCCATAAGCCAAAAGTCAAAGTGAAGATTCAAAAATGAACATTTTCACTATAGTAGGTTCAAAATGTTTGTATAATGATAAGTTACTGGCGTTTTAAGTAACTGCTTTATTACCTATTTTTAATGCACTGCTAATTTGATGCTTATTGCAATAACAATCATAATTCTGCCAATGTTAATTAGGTTACAGTTTTTTTTAAATAAGAGAATTCAGTTTACATGAACAAATATACCTAGTTTAAAAACCACCCACCACAAACATACACTTTCTCCATGGGTATTTAAAAATAAATTATTAATATACTTAACATATATATTTTGTATGTGTTTTATATATATATTTTTGTGGACAAAATTATCCTGTTTTCAGAAGAATGTCAGCACTTGTAAACTCTGCATGAAACCTGACGATATTGCTAAATTTAAGAAAAAAATAACATGGAAATTCATTCTTGAAGAAAATCATACAGCAGGAAATTTTTAAGATAGCTCTTTGAGGAAAAAAAAGCCATTTTAGGGAGGGAAAGAGGGGAAGACAGTGTCAGATTCTGGCTCCTACATGCATTGTTTATTTCAGAAATTACTTTAGAATGCAACATACTTGCAACAGTGAATACTTCAGATACTTGGTTGAAAGATACCTGAAGCCTTAACTGCACAGAAGCAGCAGGAGGCCAAGTGAACCACTCAGTGGAAAAGTTAAGCCAGCAAAGAGAAAGTCATGCCCACAATAGACAGAGAGGGGGCCACTGACACTGTCTGGGAAGCAGGTCTTAGGAAAGGGCTTGGCGACACCTGCAGTGCTTCCAGGATGGTCACGATGCACCAAGCATGCATTCCAACCTCCTAGATACCGAGCCCACACTGGGTGCAGATCAACAGAGGTTTTTACTGGGCTCCCCAGCCATATCCACAGAAGCAGCTATTAAGATAGAGACTGACAGCATGGTCTGCAGGTGCAGAATACTCAGCCAAAGAAGACAGCAGAGGTGTACCAAAATCTGAACAAACATGCATCTAGGCCACCAAAAAACCTCAATCAAACAAACAAACTGAAAGACACTCTGTCGAAATGAGAACTGAAGGCTGACTGAAGGAGTTCCTGGAGCAACCCAGAAATTGAAATATTGATTAACCAGAATACTCAGGGAATAGGAATCCTTATTTTGGAGGCTTTCAAATTAACTGAGAGGAAGGTTATACTCAAACACAACTATCTTCATTTTACTGCTACGAACAGAACTTTACACTCCCATTCCTTGCCTCACACTTTGGAGAGCAGTGGGCACAGATGACTTTTCTCCCTAGGCCTGACATATCGTGTGGCCTTGGGCCTGAAAATTAAATGACCACTGCATAGATGCCCAGAGGCCAAGATTGCTGGAGACTGGATCAGTTACTTTAGAGGTTAGGGCTTTAAGAATGATTTAATGTTTTTATTATTTCTGTAATGTGCAAGCTTCTAAAAGGGGGTCATCATACAATTCTGGTTTCCTAAGATTCCCATTTGCTAAGCTCTGGTTAATCGAAGTGCTTGCCTGTGTTATGCCCTTGGCTCTTCCAATGTGTCTTACTATGGAATGTTTCCAGAAAGACATTACTGCTGGACCCTGGAAGAACATTTCCCAAAGCCCAGCGATAATTGGTGCAGCAACATCCACCCTTTTAGATGATGTTCACAATGGCTGTTGGCTTTTTTTTAGCCATTTTGGGCCTGATGTTGCCTTTGCGGCCAAACCCCAGGAGCTCCCCTTTCTTTGGAGGTCTGCAGAGGTCTCTTGAGGACTCAGCGTGTTCGTGAATGCCCTTGGCAGGCTGCATGCTGGCTCTGTCATCCTTGGCCTTTTTCAGATAGTTCCTTCCCTTTGGATGGAAATGGGCCTTGAGATCAGGGTGGTTACACACCGAATGCGGGTGCCCTCGGCTTCTACAGATGGTTTGGGAGAGTGGAGAAGAAGTGAGCAGAAAGATTTCTTTAAAATCTTAAAAGAATAACTACTCATGGCACAATCTCTCCTATATGTTACAGTGGTGATAATGCTACCCGAAAGACAAATCATATATATGGGTATTTTTCTTCCAAAAATTCCTGTGGCCCCCATGAAATGATCACATGGTACTACATTCCCAGGGAGATATTACTAGTCCTATTTACAGTGATAAGACTGAGGCCCAGAAAATGTCAGTGACTACCCAGAATAATACATACAGTTGGTCTATGGAGAAGACGGGACCAAAACCCATGTCTCTTGACTCTAAGTGATGACTAGAGGACTCAGACAAATTCACTGCATAGATGTTGTAAAGCATATGACTTCCAGTATGAATTTACATAAACAATGTAATACATGAACTACATTCATAGTACTATAGAGTTGTCATGACCACACTATACCTCAATAAGAAAAAGTTACACTATACAATACTCTAAAAATACTCCTCCAGTACCATCATACTGGCATATACTAATAGACTAGTAGCATACTGAAAAGTCACATCGACTTTTCACAAAGTTAGGTACACGTGCAGGTCAGTTTTCACTTAAGCCTTTCAAATCCATTAGTAGTATAGATAACATATAAAATAGACATGATCTCACATAAAAGGCAATAGGAAAACATACAATACAAACATGATCAAATGGTCCAAGTATAAAAAGACATACATACAGGCATTTGGGTTTCCTGTTTGAGGAGATGTCTGTAAGCTAAAGGAAAACAAATAAGAAAAAATGTTACTGCATTTGAAGGCCGGATTTGGTTTTTAAAATATTTCTTGTATTTTCTAAAAAAACTGCATTCCCAATCAGGGAGTCAGTGACTGTTACTGATAGGGTGACCTGCAGCACCATCCATCTCATCGGTGAACAAGAACGTCTCATGCTCAGCCTTTGCTTGCTTACTCCAGGAGCCTCTGTGGGCATTTGTTCTGAGATTGCCAAGAAGTCTATGTCAGCAGATCTCAAAAATCTCAAATACTCAAAAGAGCCTCCCAATAGAGCAACATTAGAAGAAATAGGTTTTCAAATACTGGAATGCCTTTGCATCCTCCCACTTGTAAGTGAGAACTTGGTTTTCCATTCCTGAGTTACTTCACTTAGAAAAATGTCGTCCAGGCTGGGCGCGGTGGCTCAAGCCTGTAATCCCAGCACTTTGGGAGGCCGAGACGGGTGGATCACGAGGTCAAGAGATCGAGACCATCCTGGTCAACATGGTGAAACCCCGTCTCTACTAAAGATACAAAAAATTAGCTGGGCATGGTGGCGCGTGCCTGTAATCCCAGCTACTCAGGAGGCTGAGGCAGGAGAATTGCCTGAACCCAGGAGGCAGAGGTTGCGGTGAGCCAAGATTGTGCCATTGCACTCCAGCCTGGGTAACAAAAGTGAAACTCCGTCTCAAAAAAAAAAAAAAGAAAAATGTCCTCCAGCTCCATCCAAGTTGCCGCGAATACCATTATTTCATTCCATGTTATGGCTGAGTAGTATTCCATGGTGTATGTATACCACATTTTCTTTATCCACTCATTGGTTGATGGGCATTTAGGCTCGTTCCATAATTTTGCAGTTGAAAATTGTGTTGCTATAAACATGTGTGTGCATGTGTCTTTCTCATATAATTTACTTCTTTTCCTTTGGGTAGATACCCAGTAGTGGGACTGCTGGATCAAACAGTAGTTCTATTTTCAGTTCTTCAAGGAGTGGGGTAAGGGATAAAAGACCACACATTGGTATAGTGTACATTGCTCGCATGATGGATAGACCAAAATCTCAGAAATCACCACTACAGAATTTATTCATGTAACCAAACACCACCTCTTCCCCAAAAACTACTGAAATAAAATACAAACATACATAAAAATAAAATAAATACATAAAATTCAAAAACCTGGAATGATCCGCCATGATTTCTTGACTGATTCAAGCTGTATTTGCAGCTAATCTACAGCTATGGCCAGATTATCACAATGTATCAACTAAGGAGAACATTGACATAAAAGGTTTCTTGCCTATAATACATCATTTCTAAAATGAGAGAACATGAAGAACAACCCCACAACTCTCCCTGAGTCCATCTATCATCCAGATAACTTCCCACTCCTGATAATTCATGCAATAAAACATCTGCATGCACTTTTGTGGCTGGGCTTGAAATATTCTCATCTGCAGAATAAATTGATAATTATCATTTTGTGATAGAGATGGCACCATCCAGTTTATAGGCAGATCCAGTATATTTTCATCCTCCTGATCCTGATCTTCCTCATGTAGCTTTCACTAGAATAAGTGTTATCACATTAGCAGGCAGACTGACAGAAGAGAAACGACAACTAAAATGTGGAGAAAAGGCCACCTTGGCATTTGGGCCAGTGTGGCCAAGACATGTGTCCCTGCTTTACTAAAATAATCTGAAAACCCAAGCTCAGGCTAACAGGATCACTGCCCATATTATTCTGTCTGGAGCAAGCTACAAAAGAGGTTCCTTAAGAAAAAACAAAAAAAGAAACAAAACTGAGGCTCATGTCATGAGGAGGCAAGATGGGATTCTTGTGTTCTGTCTTTTGACACAATCAGAACTCGGCAATATTTTGACCCTGCTCATGTAGGCTGTGTTTGGCTTGAGATTAGTAAATTGTAACAGAAAAAGGCACCATCCTCACATGATGTCCCAAAGATTATGCTACATACAAAGAAGGTGGGACAGATGGCTCTGGCAAATGCCAGGCTGATAGATTCTGAGGACCCTGAAGGCACTGGCATCAACCTTCTTGCTCTCTACCCCACCATCACCAGTAAGTATTTCTCAGCTGGGCTCCTTCAATGAACTTTAGTCAATGTCTAAACTGTAAAAATAAACAGAGTTTTTCTTCCTTTAAATCTTTCCTCATTTTTTTTTTCATTATTAGGGCAAAACAAACTGTGTTCGTTTTACAGTTTGTATATATGTAAGTGGCAGTTTAATGATTTATTGCATACGTATGTATACATACTATCCTTTGGAATATGTATATTCCAAAACAGAGAGAGAGAGAGAGGGAGAGAGAATACGTTTGTGTGTATGCTTCTGTCCCTAAGAAAAAGGCCAGTAGTGTTATCACATGTTCAAAGTGATCTCTGATTTCAAAAATGTTTTTAGAACTACTACCTTAGTGACAATGAATGTCACTAATGGACCCTGCTGAGACCTCAAGAAAGGACTTTACTGTGTCTTATTGAGGGGGAAATGCGTGATAAAGATGAGTAAAGATGCATCATGAAGCTCACATATATAAGGGTACTACAAATTGTGCATGTCTAGATGTCACATGCCAGGTCAAATACTGACCATATAACAGGCAGGATTAACGCTCTCAGCCACCCTTGGAGGTAAGCATCATCATTCCAATTTTACAGATATGGAAACTAAGGTAGCAGAGTTAAGTAACTGATTTGAAGCCTCAGTGCTTTATCAGTGTTAGGGCAGGCTTTCAGATCCAAGTTAGCAGACTCCAAGCCTGAGCAAGCCTTCACTCTGTACTGTCTTCTTTAAAAAGGATGTGTTTGTGTATATAAGTAAAGAGGAAAGAAGTATGTACACAATAAATTAAGTGGAATCAGTGGCTGGACTGGAATTTCTCCAAAGATCCTGTAAATGATGAGGTTTAGGGTGGAGGCCTGGGCTTATCATCACAGCCACTGCAGAGTTTCCTCTGCTGTCCCTGTGAACACAAGAGGCCACTGTTCCTCCTGGCCCCTTTGGCCTCAGATAGGAAACCTTCCCACTTAGCTCATCTACCTACTTCCATTTTCTCCTAGTCCAATGCTTCTGTCTTCCTTTTAATTAGGGAGAGGAGGATATTAAGATGAGGATCTAGAGAGCCTTTGATCATGTTCCCAGGTTGGAAAAATATAAATAGCTTTGTACCAAAACCAACCTAACTATAGGTTTGTCTGACTCTTATCCAAAATGCTTAGGATCAGAAGTGCTTCAGATTTAGAATTTCAGAATATTTGCCAGTTCAACAACCCTAATCCAGATATATGAAAACCAAAATGCTCCAATAAGCATTTCCTTTGAGCATGACCCTGGAACACTCAAAAAGTTTTGGATTTTGGAGCATTTCGAATGTCAGATTTGACCAGGTGTGGTGTCTCACACCTGTAATCCCAGCACTTAGGGAGGCTAAGGTGGGCAGATCACCTGAGGTCAGGAGTTTGAGATCAGCCTGGCCAATATGGCAAAACCCTATCGCTACTAAAAATACAAAAAAATGAGCCAGGCTTGGTGGCAGGTACCTGTAATCCCAGCTACTTGGGAGGATGAGGCAGGACAATCACTTGAACCTGGGAGGTGGAGGTTGCAGTGAGCCAAGATCGTGCCATTGCACTCCAACCTGGGCAACAAGAGCAAAACTCCACCCCCCCAAAAAAATAAAGGAATGTCAGATTTTTGGATTAGGGATGCTTAGCTTGTAATATACATTCACCTATAAAATAAGAAGCCATGACTTTAATATATTCCAGTACCAAATCTGGCCTCTTAGGATATTTGTGGCTATAGAGACAAAGAATAAGTAATATGATTTTAACAAAGATATCTTTGTTATATCCAATATCTTTGGCCCAGCTTAGTAAAGGCATAGAAACCCAGAAAGAAAGGCCCAGAAACCCAGGCTTCTGAAGCCTCAGCCCTACAAGGACAGCTTCTCATCCCAGTGCACTGCAGAATACGCAGAAGATTTTAACTCTACTCCCCACTCTCCCCTTCTTGCTTGCACACCTGAGCTCCCTCCTTCAGAACAATGAGGAATACCATCCACAGCCCGGCTCTCATTCTCTCTACTAAGGCTGCACTGCAAAAACAGTGTCGATTCCCTCCCCGTCTTCTCTTCCCTCTTTTTCTTATTACCACCTCTAGAGAGCAGTGAAATTCCTAGATTGATATGTAAGTTGCTTCTTTCTAAGGTGACTTATAGCATTAAGAATCTTCTGTGCTATGGAAAAATTTTCTTCCCCTCACACTTAGTGCCTTTGCTGAAATAATGTTTTGGCATCTGTATCTTTTTCCCCTCAATTCCCTTGAGCATTTATGTTCTTGTTCACCTGGCTGATTTCTAAAAATATAATATGCTTATGCAGATATTTTATCTTTATGCTCTGAAAAATGCTGTCGAATTAGACACAAAGTGACCTACTATCCCATCTGTCAAAATCACTCGCACAGCTCATCCAACGGAAGGTCATAAAACAGCTTGGTTAATCTTATTTTAAGTGTTGCATTTATGTCCTGCAAGTTGCTAAATCAGGACTAGCAGTAATTCATTTAACACATATTTTCGGGGTACAGAACTTATTGGTACTAAGGAAACTGCTCCCAGTGAGGAGGGGGACACAATTACTGAATAATAAATGAATATAATTTCACATAGTGCTAACTACCGCAGGTTGAATATCCCTAATCTAAACATCCAAAATCCAAAAGCTCCAAAATCTGAAACTTTTTGAGGGCCAACATGACCCTCCAAGGAAATACACTCACACTGGAGCATTTTGGATTTCTGATTTTGGATTAGGAATGCTGAACCAGTAAGCCGAATGCAAGTATTCCAAAATCTTAAAAAATGTGAAATCTGAAACATTTCTGGTCCCAAGTACTTCAGATAAGGTATACTCAACCTGTATGACAATGAAACAGACTGCTACAAGAAAAAAATGGCCTACAGCATCTGCAGACTGTCTCATAATGTGGCTATTGTCCAAAGCAGAGTTTAGAGCACTAAACATGGAAACAAGGGGAAGCCACATCTGCCTAATCCTTTCAGAAATCACATACCTCATTCTTGGTCTTCCAAGGGCAATGTATCCTCCCTTCAACCCTCAAACAGTTCCCTCACCACAGCCTGATCATGCCCCACTCACACATCTCTAAATTAGAGCTCTCGTCTCTAACTTTCTTGCTATATTCTAACTGTACTTTATTTTATTTGAATTAGTCAATTTTTCTTTCAGTAGAGCAAGTCTGTGAAGGCAGATCATATTGTATTTGGAATACAGAAGGTACAAACATCAATATTTATTTGTATTTGTATATGTATATATGTATGTATACATTTTTGTGCATGTATTTATGTGTGTATATGCATGCATATACATGTACATTTGTGTGTGGTGCATACATATGCACAGTCATGTACTATAAAACAATGTTTCGGTCAATGACAGACTGCATATACGAGAGTGGTACCATAAGATTAAAATAAAGCTAAAAAATTCCTATCACCGAGTGACACCATAGCTGTTATAAGGTCGCAGCACAATGAATCACACATCTGTGGTGATGCTGGTATAAATCAAACTACTGTGTTGTCAGTCACATAGAAGTATAGCACATACAATTATGTACAGAGCATAATACTTGATAATGACAATAAATGACTATGCTACTGGTTTGTGTACTTATTACACTATACTTTTTATCTTTTTATTTTAGAGTGTACCTGTTCTATAAAAATAAAATGTTATCTGGAAAACAGCCTCAGGCAGGTCCTTCAGGAAGTATTCCAAAAGAAGGCATTGTGACCATAGGAGATGACAGCTCAATACATGTTATAGCCTCTGAGGACCTTCCAGTGGGACAAGGTGTGAACAGGGATATTGATAATCCTGGCTATGTGTGTATTTCTGTCTTAGATTTTAACAAACAAAGCTTAAAAGTGGAAAAATTTTAAATTATAAAAACAGAAAAAAAAGCTTACTGAATAAAGGACATAAGAAAAAATATTGTTTTACTTCTCCGGTATAAAACCAGGCACACAGACCAATGGAAGAGAACAGATAACCCAGAAATAAAGCCAAGTAAAGGCCAACTGATCTTTGACAAGGCAAATGGAAACATAAAGTGTGGAAAGGCCACCCCTTTTAACAAACGGTGCTGGCATAACTGGCAAACCATAGGTAGAAGAATGAAACTGGATAATCATCTCTCACCTTGTACAAAAATTAACTCAAGATGGATCAGGGTCTTAAATCTAAGACCTGAAACCACAAAAATTCTAGAAGATAAAATTGAAAAAACCCTTGTAGACACTGGCCTAGGCAAAGATTTCATGAGAAAATTTCAAGAACCATGGAGCAAATGCAACAAAAACAAAGAGAAATAGATGGGACTTAATTAAACTAATAAAGTTCTGCACAGCAAAAGAAACAATCAGCAGAGTATGCAGACAACCCATGGAGTGGGAGAAAAGCTTTGCAATCTATACATCCAACAAAGGACTAATATCCAGCATCTACAAGGAACTCAAACAAACCAGCAAGAAAAAAAAATCCCATCAGAAGTAGACTAAGGGCATGAATAGACAATTCCCAAAAGAAGATAAACAAATGGCCAACAAACATATGAAAAAATGCTCAACATCGCTAGTGATCAGGGAAATGCAAATCAAAACCACAATGTGATACCACCTTACTCTTGCAAGAATGGCCATAATTAAAAAAAAATTTTTTAAATATATGTTGGCAGGGATGTGACAAAAAGAGAACACTTTCATATGCCTGGTGGGATTGTAAACTAGTACGAGCACTATGGAAAACAGTGTGGAGATTTCTTAAAGAACTAAAAATAGAACTACCATTTGATCCAGCAATTCCACTACTGGGTATCTACCCAGAGGAAAAGAAGTCATTATACGAAAAGGATAGTTTCACACATGTTTACAGCAGCACAATTTGCAATTGCAAAAATATTGAACCAGCCCAAATATCCAAGCCCATTAATCAATGAATGGATAAAGAAATTGTGGTTTATATATACCGTGGAATACCACTCAGCCATAAAAAGGAAATAAATAATGGCATTCTCAGCAACCTGAATGGAATTGCTAGGTGAAGCAACTCAGGAATGTAAAACCAAACATCATATGTTCTCATTTGTAAGTGGGAGCGAAGCGATGAGAATGCAAAGGCATAAGAATGTTACAATGGACTTTGGGGTCTCAGGGAGTGGAGGAGGAAAGGGTGGGAGGAGCGTGAGGGCTAAAAGACTACAAATTGGGTACAGTGTACACTGCTCGGGTGATGGTGTACCAAAATCTCAGAAATCATCACTAAAGAACTTATTCATATAACAAACACCACCTGTTCCCCCAAAACCAATGGAAATCAAAAATTAAAAATTAAAAAAAATTCTACATAATGCTTATGTTTTAAGCTGTTATTACTAAAGAGTCAAAAAGTTAAAAAATAATTTAAAAGTCTGTAAGATAAAAAGTTAGAGTAAGCTAAGGTTAATTTATTGTTGAAAGAAAAGTTTTACACAAATTTAGTGTAGTCTAAGTGAACAGTGTTCATAAAGTCTACAGTAGTGTACAGTAATGTCCTAGGCACTCACATTCATGTACCAGACACTCACTGACTCACCCAGAGCAAATTCCAATCCTGCAAGCTCCATTCATGGCAAATGCCCTATACAGCTATACCATTTCTTACCTTTTATGTCATATTTTTACTGTACCTTCTCTACGTTTAGATACATAAATATCATTGTGTTCCAATCACCTACAGTACTCAGTACAGTAACATGCTATACAGGTTTACTGCCTGGGAGTAATAGGCCATACCATATAGCCTAGGCATGTAGTAGGCTATACCATGTAGGTTTGTGTAAATAAGCTCTATGATGTTCACACAATCAGAAAACTGCCCAACCACACATTTCTCAGTATGTGTCACATTGTAAAGCAACACAACTGGATATAATCTTGCATGTACATATCTGACTAGAAGATCCAAAATGCTACCCAACTTTTGATTACATTATTTGGCACGATGTGAAATAATGACTGGCTACATCTCTTTAAAAATGTTCAACTTTCATGCCAAAAAAATAAACTAAGCAAAAGAGGTGAGCAAAAACAATGTTAAAGGAGAATGAATAGGCTTCCTTTCTTCCTCCTTGCCTTCCATTGTTTTCTCTGAGATTCCTCTTGGCTGAGTATAGGAGGATTTCATAGGAGTTAGCTCTGGATGACTTATAATTCTAAATACGAAAATATCAATGCCACATTTTAATTTTAGAATTCCTAGCCATCAAAGTCAGGTAATGCTCAGATAAGTTAAGAGGCCAAAACAATTTAGAAAGCACTGAATCCAACCTCTCCATTTTACAGAAGAATTATAGGCCCAGGAAGACCAACTATCTTGCCCAGTCAGAAGCAGCTTAAGAACAAACTGGAAGCCAGGCATTCTCAGGCTTTTTCACCTCACATCTTGGTACCATAACCTCATGCCCCAACCCTCTTGAGAGCACAGGATGAAAGAAGACAGCAGAAAGAGGCTCAGATAGTCCCTCCATCCACAGCTAGTCAGGGCTAGACACTCTCATGGTTTCCCAAGGAGGAGATAGAGAGAGATCAAGGTGAGGTGTGACTTCCCCCTTAGAAGTGTTTCATGTAGAAGACCACAGACACCCACCCAGAAAATAATACATACGTTACATGGATGAGACTGCTTTGAATATAGTGCCTAAAACCTCACAGATATAGCAAACTTCCTTCCAGTCTTTTTTTGTTCTGAAAGTTCTGGGGCTTCTATCACCGAGCTGTGCTAAGGCCAAGTGTACATGATTACAGCAAGCACCATGCAGGACCTCCTTCATTTCTTTCTGTCCTTCCCCACTTCCTCTCCGATCTTCCTTCTTTTATCCACCTGCCTTTCATTTCATTCCTTCTTCTGGACAAATAGTTCTATTATTTATTCATGTTGGCTTTTCACACTGGATTCCAGAAAGCCCTAAGGAAACTTTTAAATCAACTGATAGCAACCCTGCTAAACTTGTGATCAGCATAAATGTTTCTTATTTTTCTTTCTCTTTTTTTTTTTTGTGAGATGAAGTTTCGCTCTTGTTACCCAGGCTGGAGTGCAGTGGCGCAATCTCAGCTCACCGCAACCTCCGCCTCCTGGGTTCAGGCAATTCTCCTGCCTCAGCCTCCTGAGTAGCTGGGATTACAGGCACACGCCACCATGCCCAGCTAATTTTTTGTATTTTTAGTAGAGACGGGGTTTCACCATGTTGACCACGATGTTCTCAATCTCTTGACCTCGTGATCCACCCGCCTCGGCCTCCCAAAGTGCTGGGATTACAGGCGTGAGCCACCGCGCCTGGCCTCTTATTTTTCTTTTCCTTATACTAGAGCCCATTTGCTGCAGGGATGAAAGCAGTAAAAAAAAAAAAAAAAAAAATCATTTAAAAATCTTCTAGGATGGAAGCAAGCATAAATAAAGTTCAATAAGTAATGAAAACGTTATAAATAAACCGCTTTGGGGTATCCAAAATCTTTCTTTGGCTTTGTTGTTTATACCACCAAGGAAACTGTAGAGAAGGCAAATATGGTGACCTGCCTCCCCACCTAGAGTACAGTTATTTGTACCTCCCTCTGCCCTCCAAAGAGACCAAGGGAATCCTGATCAAGCCACTTAGGAGAGCCTGAATCTTTATCCACCTCCAGGGATCTCATCTGGGCTCTAGGTGTTTCTTAAAATCCTGAAACTATATGCAAAACTGTATGCAGGAATCGACCCTAGAACTATCACCTGCGAATATTTCAGTCTTTTTGAAAATCTACGTAAAGAATTTTAACCTATAGAGAATGCTGAACAGTGTTTGCCTCCCTTATTAAGGAAAAAATGTAAATGTGGTTTCATCTTACTTTACTGAATTTCCTAAGATTCTCTTGAAGAGCTCCAAAACATGATAGTCACTTCTGACCTACTTGAACATCAAAACTGAAATGAATGATTTTTTTGGATACTTCAAACTCTGCTATTTTATAAATTTAAAAATATATAGATTTTTACCAACTCAGCATGGTGTGGAGTGGGAGGGCAAAGACAGACTGGAAATGGCACATGCAGCCTTTACTTTATTTTCAGGTGTCCTGGACTCCCGGGTGACATTTCCACAAGATAGGCATGGCCCAGGCAGTGCTCTCAAATGGTGTCTAGAGAGTCCCTGCAAGTCACTCTGCTCCCTTTTCTCTGTCCTCAGCCCATTCTCACCAACGAGAGGGAACTCACACTTGGTGGCCGGCCCGGGATGACTCACCACGTGCCCGCTGAGGTCACGGCGGAAGCCAGAGGCCTGCTGGCTCTGATAGTACTCCAGCTGCTTCTCTGCCAGTTCTACCCGCTGTAACAGATTCTCAATAAAGTCCTGGAGCCGGGCTTTCCCTTGAACCTCCTTCTCAGCTGCCGCTTCCAGAAAATGGTTGAATGTGACAACTTCTCTGCGAGGCAAAAATGTCAGAACACAAAATGGAAATATGAGGCAAGGAATTCACTCATTCAACACATATTTATTGAGTGCCTGCTATGTGTCGGTTACTACCCAAGGCAGTACTCCATGGCAATGATGAGAGAGGTAATCACCTCTTAGTGATTACATTCAGGGATCGCATCTCAGTAGAGGAAGATAATCACTATAAAACATACAAATAAATATGTCAGATATATGTCATAAGTGCTAAGAAAATTGCAACTGGATGCAAGGGGACAGTGACAGAGGAAGGAAAAGAGTGAGGAATATTCTAAAAAGCAAAGTTAGAAATGACCTTTTGAATAGGGTAACATTTGAACAGAGACCTGAGAAAGCCCAGAGGAAGAAGCCATGCAGGGGTTTAGGAAGAGCAAACCAGGGGCATGCAGGTGGGTCTGAGGTACAGCAAGGGTCTCTACATGGAGAAGGGAGCCAGGTAGGGCCTCGCAGGTCACTGTGAGGCTTCAGGTTTTATTACGAATGAGATGGGAAACCATTGGATATATTGCTTTTAAGACAAGCCCTGTCTTGGATTTTTAAAGTCTGGCTATTAAGAGAGAAAACTCTACAGGGAGGGAAAGTATAGGAGCAAGAAGCCAAACTGAGCACCAAAACAGCACATCCAATGAGTCATCTTATCCAACAGTATATTTTTGAGCTAAGAACTAAACAACCCATACAGCTACCTCGAGGTCAACCCAAAGACCACTGGGAAAACTATTCTAGTGTGGATATAAGAGAAGTAATGCATGGGTCGCCCTCCCCTAAGAAGGGGAGCAAAATACTTCAACTAATCTTTTAGCTACATAATTCACAAGTACATTACAAATCCTGAAAAATTCTAATAACTTTATTACCACCTTATATTTTCCTTTCATTTTTTATGAAAACAGTATTTTTTCTGATTTATAAACAATATAAGCTCTGTATTTAAAAAATTCAAATAGGGTCAGGCACGGTGGCTCACGCCTGTAATCCCAGCACTTTGGGAGGCAGAGGCGGGCAGATCACAAGGTCAAGAGATCGAGACCATCCTGGCCAACATGGTGAAACCCAGTCTCCACTAAAAATACAAAAATTAGCTGGGTGTGGTGGCCCACGCCTGTAGTCCCAGCTACTCGGGAGGCTGAGGCAGGAGAATCACTTGAACCTGAGAGGCAGAGATTATAGTGAGCCTAGATGTGCCACTGAACTCCAGCCTGGCAACAGAGTGAGACTCCGTCACAAAACAAAACAAAACAAAATTCAAATAGTACATGAGGAATATAAAAAAGGAAAGATCACCTGAAACTCCATTATCCTGAGACCACCACCATTATCTTGGTAGCCATTCTCACGAGCATCACACTCATCTCCAAACACACCCACCCAAGCACACACACAGTTTTCCTTCTTCTCCCACCTTGCGCTCACATCTCAATTCCCCTCTCCGTACCCTCTTTCCCAGGCCAAGGACCCAGTAATCACCACTATGAATAGGTGTATGTTGCCACAGTTCTCTCCACCCTATTGTCTCTACTCACTAAGAAGCCAGGAATATCCTTTCAGTCATCATCCTTGTGTATTCTACCAGTCCCACTGGAGCTAACGAATTCTGTAATTTTACTGTCTGTTGGATAGTATTTCCTTTACATGTCTCCAAAATCTCTTCAATCTCCATGGAATGGCCTCTTGTTGTTTTTGCCATGTTCAACTTACACAAGATTCTAAAGACTCTACTTTCTGTCCTTTCAGGCTCTTTCCATTTTGATTTGTGAACCCTAATTTTTGTTTAACTTGATTCAGTTGTTCTAGACAGCCAATTAAATTCATTGGCTATTGGCTTTTCTGCATCTTCTCAACCTCCACTTGATCTTTATTTTCCATTGAGCTCTATAATTTCTTGAGAGTAGAACTTTAGGGAAGTCTGGCTAAAAAGTCAGAATTTTACATAAGATCTTTGCAAAACAGCTCGTAACTTCCAGCTCTTTTCTTCTGTACTAATAGTCAGTGTGCCACCTTTACAATTAGTGAAAATTTTTCTCTCACATATTAAATCACACTTGGCATACTGAAACTTTTCTGACACTTCCTATAGAATCACACATCCCTGCAAAACTTTGGGAATTACATATTTATAAAAACAGGTAACAGGCTGGCTCTAATAATGATTCACTCAAAGAAATGCTAGTGATACCACCCCCATTTTTTTCTAATTTCCTATCCAGGATCGAACATAAACCCTAATTCCATAATAATTCTATCATCTTTCAGTAGCTAAGAAATATCCACACAAAAGAATTAAGAGTCCTTTTGGAAAAGAATTTTTTTCATCATCAAGTTTCAAGTTAATTTCCAGATGTTTCCATCTCAGCCCTCAATAGATGTGTACTTTTCAAGGTCCTCATTATTCAGGCCATGAACACAAGCCAATTTTTAAGCTCAACCATTATTCACTTTGATCTGCCTCCTGCATGAGCCTCGAACCTTAACTAGCAGCAAAGGAGGGGTCGTTCCCCTCAGCCCTTTCATGGTTCTTGCTTATAGTTTAGGTCCTTTGGGATGGTGTATTCTGGAAACGCACCACAGGAAAATGGCTGCTACTTCTTATTTCCAACATTTAGGCTTCAATTCATTTGGCGTCTGAGAATCCAAATCTCTACAAGCCTGTTATAGAGATTTCCTGGGTGATATTTAGGATAACTGAATGATGAAACTGTCTCCAAACTGTACTTACAGGGCAAACAACCAAAAGTTGAAAAAAAAAAAAGGTACCATTTAAAAAAATTCATTTTGGTCAACATTTCCTATATTTATTTGATTATAGAAATGGTTTACATATATTAAGGAAAATATAAAAATTGACCTATTGGAAGATTCAACTGGGCAGGGATGGAATCAGCTTTTGTTCTCTAAGTCCAACACTCAATATAATTGTGTTTGACACACAATATTGAATAAGTGTTTGCTGTAATTAATGTTTATAAAGGACAAGGAAGAAACTAAAAATGACCCAAAATCCCACCACTCAGAAGTAACTACTGTCAACATCCGGTATATTTTTCCCTGTCTTTTATCTCTGTGCCGTGCACATTTTTTGCTTTTTTGAGAGTCCCACTCTGCTGCACAGGCTGGAGTGCAATGGCACGATCTCGGATCACTGCAACCTCCAATTCCCTGGTTCAAGCAATTGTCTTGCCTCAGTCTCCCGAGTAGCTGGGATTATTACAGGCAAACGCCATAACACCTGGCTAATTTTTTTGTATTTTTAGTAGAGATAAGGTTTTTTCATGTTGGCCAGGCTGGTCTCAAACTCCTGACCTCAAGTGATCCGCCCACCTTGGCCTCCCAAAGTCCTGGGATTACAGGCGTGAGCCACTGCGCCCGGCCTCTGTGCACATTTACTATTCTAGGGCTTTCATGCTATACAGTTTAGCATATGTGAAGGCAGCAACATTTGATGGTTTAATCTCGGGAGATTAGCATACCAAAAGCAAGAGAACAAATCTGAATGCAACACCTTTTATGATTGTGGCTATATTTTTAAATCATATAATATTTTGCTACTGGTTCCATATGAAACTTTAAAAAATTAATATTAATGACAATATTAATTTTAATAGGATCCTGGAATGTTATGCCACGTTATAGAAAAGAAAGATCTTTTTTCTAACTTTGCTCAACCAATTATCTTGTGCCCTGAAGCTGAGAGGTTAATACCCTCTGTATTTTTCAACCAATCTGCCACAAACTGCTAACCTAATTTCAGTTTGTAGATATACCACATCAACTAGGGCAGAAAAAAAAAACAGTTAAAACAAACCTGATGATATACTATGGTTTTGTTTTAAAAGAGAAGTTAAACACAAGACAAAGACTAGAGAATTTCATTACACCAAGATTGTGTAGGGTATCTTTGTTACATGAAAAAGGTATCAAAACCAAGTGACTAATTGTGGAATATCATGTGTGTACATCTCAAATCCACCTTTCATTCACATCCTGTTCAACGTGGATGAATATCCAGAACCACCTCTTATTTCCTCACAGAATCCTGGGGTTTTTCTGAATGGAAAAGAAAAATGGTTAATCACATTGCATTTGTAACCTCTTTCATAATTACACTCTAAACAGTAAAATATCCATTCAAAGTGCAAGACAGACCAATAGATTTCAACGTAAGAAAGTACAGAATGTTCACTGATACGGCTTCAGATCCCACATTGCAATGACTCTTTAAGAAACTACCAACTGTCACATTTGGCACAGCATCAAAGCAAAATATCCACGATTATCTGAGAAGGCTATTAAAATATCCCTCCATTTTCCTACTAACATATCTGTGGGAGACTGGATTTTCTTCATCTGTTTCAACCAAAACAACAAATTTGCAATAGACTGAATGTGGAACTACCAAAGTCCAGCTGCCTTCTATTTAGCCACACATAAACTTTTAAAACAATACCATTCTTTTCACTAAATTATTTCTGTGAAAATAGTTACTTTTCATAAGTTATTTACATTAGCATGTAATAGATATGAACAGTGAGAGAGTCAGACAATGAAAGAAGGAAATACTGAAATAAACACGTAATTACAAAGCTAGTTAAGTGTGACTAAGAAAAAAAATAATATGATGCTATCGGACAGAACAATAGAAGACTTGTGTGGTTTTATTTCTAGTTCTCAACCCTATTACTCAGACTACAGTGAGAAAGCTGGAAGGCCAGATGAGAAGATAAGGGCCAGCCTGAGTGAAACTCAATCAGGGTGTGGATACAAACCAGCCTTGGGGAAATTTAACTGGTTCTAAGCCACTTCTGGCCCCATCTTTGACTACTTCTTTATTAAAAAAAAAAGGCTAAATAATATTAAATCCAAGGTATCAGGCTTCAGTAGAAAATATGCTTATTTAAAGCAATATTTGATACTAAAAAAAAAAATACCAGTACAGTATAAGAAACTGACCTTGAAGTTCATTGTTATGCAGAATGATTTCCAGATCTGGAAATCTGTCAGACTGATAGGCATCCAGAAACCAACATAGTAGAAGGGGAGCAATGAGTGAAAAAGCCCCTTCCAGACAGCCAAAGCTTCAGTTAGAAAAAATATCCATTCACATATGCATTCATTCATTTACAGGATGACCATATAGTCTGAAAAAATAGATAAAATTATTTCATTTTTTACAGATGGAATCCTCTCAAGTACTTCTTCTGAGATGGGTTAAAGACAGGTTAATTCAGAAAAGTCAAAGACATGCTATCATATGACCAACACACCCTAGAAGCACGTGCAGAGATTAATGGAAATGTGTGTTCACACACTGTGGTACTCACTACAATTTTGCATAGGCACTGAACTATGCATCTGAATGAGTGACAACACACTGATCCTATCATCTATTATAATCTATTATCCACAAACCATTTCTTATGTCTATTTTAACTTCCTTCACTTTTGCATGGAGCCACACTTACTTTTGGATATGCTGTTCTCTCTGCCAGGGTCATTCCTCCTCCTCCTCTTCCCAAGACCCCACAATTAACTATCAATTAACTGTCTCTCTAGCCTCAGACTCTCTTGCTAGGGAGTATTCTCAGCCATACACCCAGGTGTACATGATATGGTTTATTGTGTTTTCTACAGAAATTTACACCCTATCACCATGTAAATGGCACACATCACAATGAACCAGTGTGCCATTTCCCCATTTGACCATTGTATCAGTGAGTTCAGGGACTCGTGCTCCTTCACTGTCTGCAGGTACCCCCTGCACTTAACCTGAACCCAGTACACAATACAGGATCAATGCATTTCTGCTGAATTCAAGAAATGTGCAACTATATCTCTACTTTAAAATCATTAACCAACACAGAGATTCTTAAGTTTCTCTTTTCCTTTTTCCAGACAAGTACTGGGGCATGAAACCAATGAGTAACCTATGGATACCTCCTACAGGAGTAGGGGGATGGGATCTAAAATTGATGCCTCTCTTCTATTCTTAAACAACACTTTAACATCGGCTTCTCCTCCCAAAGGCAAAGCTCTACCAAGTTATTTAAATTTCATTTTACATGACTGATTTATGAACCTCTTCAGAGGAATATGAAATGGTAAAAATACCTCTGGCTAAAAATAGTCTAGCTATTGATCACAGAGCACCTCAGACAGACAACAGTGTTAGCCACAAGGCAAATCCCAAAGCAGGATTCAACCACCTCTGAGTACAGGGAGCTTGCCTGCGAACCCAGAGCACAGTCAGCTCCCGCGTTCTCTCTGGGGCCACGTAGGCCTGAATCTGCAGCAACTGCATGTCTGGAGGCATGGCCCATCTCTACTTTCGTTGGCCCTTAACTCTAATGAGAAAATCAAACTATTCTCATTGGTTGTAAGTTGATCAATACTGTATTCTGAGTCCCAAGGACCTACAGCAAGGATGTGGTAGAGGGAAGGGGAGTGGAGAAAAGAGGAGAATATGCAGAGACAGAAATCAAAAACTTTCCTGGGTTTCCAAATTTTACCATGTGCCATCCCTGAGAGGGTGTACTTGACACCTAGTTTATTCTGTATGATTCTGTAAGTCTGCAAGGAACACGGCCTGAAAAGAGAGGACCCTATTTATGTACACAAACCAACAATGTGGAGCAAACAAACCCTTCCCGCCCCCACTGATCTCTATATCCAGTGCGATTTTTTTTTTGGCCTGCTTCTTAGCTATGAATCAGTTTGGACACCACATTGCCTAGTCACTGCTTTTGCTGATCAAAGAATGGGAATGAATTAAATGGCAAGAGAATTTAGTTGTACAAAGCAAGTTACCAAGTCAGATTTGCCTTTTAAAGGTCAGCATTCCAAGGTCAGCTCTGGATAAAAACCTAAATGCGCATTACCTACCTCAGGCCACCCCCTCTGTGTCTCTTTTGTCACACCCCTAATGACCTGTTTAACGGTTTATAAGGTCCATGAAGGCAGGAACTGGACTCACTTGGTTTACCGCTGCACAGTCAGAACCTAGATCAGTACCTGCTGCTCAGCAAACTCTCAATAAAGATCTGTCTTCTGCATGGCTTTAGGCTGGAACAGGGCAAATGATGAAGGAAAAAGGGAAACGGATTCTATGTGTTACTGCCTGCAAGGGAGTAGGATGAAAATCAGAGACGGAATCACAAAGAGGCCTCTCATTGTGATCAAAGCCTAGCAGTGGCAAATGCCCTACCCCGATTAAGCAAGCACATCTGAGAGTCAAGTGAAAAGCCCAGGGCTGGATGTTCTGGAAGCTTAATATCATGACCACATTGATGATGCCCCCTTCCTCTGCCTCCCAACACCTCGGATACCAGTTGACATTTTCTTTAATCACATCAGAAAAATAAATGATGTCACCATGGCAGCCCTCTTAAAATAGCAAAGAAGCAAGCCCATCCAAAATGGGCCACATTCAGGATTACATAAGTCTTGACGCTTTGGGCAAACCAAAAAAAAAAAAAATAATCACATTTTCAGGATTCTGGCTGGGACACAGTGAACTGATGGAAAAAGCACTCAGCAGAGAGACAGGGAAATTGGATTCCAGGTTCAGCTTTGCTACTAAATCTCTGTCCTTGGGCAAGTCATTCCCCTGCTCTGGGCCTTATTTTCTGCATGTATAAAATGAATGTGTTATCCTACAGGAAACAGAGGCAACCTTCTGGTCCTCACATCAAAAATCGCATGGTCTACTCAGGGGCCATCTCTAGCAGCCCTCCCTGCTGCCCCTTCAAGGTCACTCTTTTCTGGCCATCAATGCAAATTCTGCCTTTCCTCCTCATTCCCTCAGTGTGGCCTCTCCACACAGAAAAATCTGTTCTCTAATGTCTTACCAACTTGAAGCTGTGGCTTATATTGAGGCACTTCTCAAAACTCCCCTTGTTTGGACATGGGCATGTTTGTGAGTATGCCTTATTCTTCCTATACAGAACACAAACACCTTAGGGAAAGACAGCAAGCATTTTCTCTTCCCACACACACACCCAGCACAGCACTGGGCACATGACAGAAGTTCTATCAGGACTTTTCAACCTTATCGCAGAAGAGTAAAGTTTGCCTTACTTTTATTACACTTAAGTTTTCCAAACTCCATGGGACCAACTCAGCCAGCAACTAGCTACTAAGTCCATCCTTTCTTGTTAAGGGATATCTTACTGTAAGTTTCCAGGATTGATTTACCTGATTACCCACCAGCTCTGAATACCTTCAATAAGCAAATGCCTGTTTCACTAGGACTTTTAAAGTTACACTGACTTTGTCAAGACAATAAGCAACTTCTTTCCTGGGTTTGCACTCCAAAACCTACAGATACCTTCTACAGGGATATAATGAGAGTCACCAGTACATAAGTGCAAAATAGCTGATCCTCAAACAATGCAGAGATTAGGTGAACCAATCTCCTATGCAGTTGAAAATCCAAGTATAACTTTTAACTCTCCAAAAACCTAACTCCTAGTTTTACTTGTAACATAAACAAATGATTAACAGAGATTCTGTATGTTACATGTTTTACATACCTGTATTCTTAAAAGAAGCTAGAGAAAAGAAAATGTTATTAAGACAATCATAAGGAACATATATTTACTACTCATTAAATGGGAACGGATCATTGTAAAGGAGGAGGAGAAAATGAAGGATTGGTCTTGTTGTCTCAGTGGTGACAAAGAAAACCTCTGCTTTTAAGTGGAACTGCACAGTTCAAATCTGAGTCGTTTCAGGGTCAAGTGTATTTTCAATTCAAACAACCTCCTCTGCTATGAGTATGTGGATGAGTATATGTATGCTATGACTTCTACAGTCTGGCTGATTCAGCCTACAGATGGCCTCAGGGCAGAAGCAGCCTTTGGGTCTTTTAACTTGAAAGAAAGGACTTTAAAATTTAAAGGGAAAAATCCAAAAGTAAAAGGAGCTTATGTGAATTTTAAATAACAGATGTTTGCTTTTTTAAAACCAAGTCTACTATGTTTCAAAGGGCCCCGGGAGTTTAAGTCAATTGTGAATGAGATGGTTAACAACCTATTTTCTCTCACAGATGGGCCTACAGAGCTCATGTGGAAGTGTTTGGCAGGGGAGCATAGCTCCTGGTATAGTCCTTGGCAAAATAGGGTCTTCCCTTATCTGAAAGGCCAACTCTTTGGTGGAAGGCACGGCTCTCTGAGGGAGTGCTGAGGAGGGAAGACGAACCCACCGCCCAGCCAGGCAGATGCAGGCAAATCAACCCAGTATTAAGGGTGTGACAGGTGGGTAGCTCCCTCTGCATCCCCATTCAGATGGCAGGGGTGGGGGTGGGAGGCCAGAGGCTGCAGACACTGAGGTCGCTGTCCACAGTCCTGCTCTGGGACCAAGAGCTCTAGTGTCCTCCCTGGAAACAAGACTCTTTCAGTCCCCTTTTGTGTACAGAAAGAATGATTACTTGAGGCCTGACTACAGAAACTGATGGGACTGGCCCAAATGAACACTTAAAAAAAAAATGAAGATGTTGTTTATGTTTAAAAGCTTAAGGCAATTTGACTGCACTTTTATTTAAAAACAGTTTTCTTTTTTTAGAATATCAGCGCTTTTTCCTGTTAGTCTGAAAATGACAAGAAAATCACCTCATGGCCAGAGGCGGTGGCTCACCCATGTACTCCCAAAGCTTTGGGAGGCCGAGGCCAGTAGATATCTTGAGGTCAAGAGTTCGAAACCAGCCTGGCCAACATGGCAAAACCCCGTCTCTACTAAAAATACAAAAAATTATCTGGGCACAGTGGTGGGAGCTTGTAATCCCAGATACTTGGGAGGCTCAGGCAGAAGAATTGCTTGAACCCGGGAGGCAGAGGTTGCAGTGAGTGGAGATCACATCATTGCACTTTAGCCTGAGTGACAAAGTGAGACTCTGTCTCAAGAAAAGTCAACTCATAATTTATCCTCAGGGATACTCACAAAAATGTGAACAAAGATGTACAAGGATAATAACCAAGGCACTATTTTTAATACTAGAAAAACGGAACAAAACTATGTATTCATCAATAACAAAATGGTTAAATGGATTATGATGCACCCATACCATGGAATGCTATACAACAGTCAAAAGGAGTAGTATAGTTCTGTATTTAGTAAATGAAAGATGCCTGAAACCTATCATAGTAAAAACGAAAACAATTCAGCGTGCAAGTGGCAGGACAGTATGTGTCACAATTTCACTTAGAAAAATGGAATCTGTGTGTGTGTACAATTGTAGACATCAATCTCAACTCTTTGCAAGTGGGACATCTACAGCATTTAAGAGGCTGTCTCTGAAGAATAAGATAGAATGTGCTTGGAGAGGCTATTTTTACACATATAATTCTGTCTATTCAAGTTTTTCCTTTTTAACATGTATTAGTTTTTTAACTGGTGCTCAGGCAACAGCCTTGGATTAACCACAACATGTAACTGATCCATGCATGGCCCACTTTTATTTAGTTAGTTATTTTTAATAATTAGGCTAAAAATAATTTAATAATTAGGGAACGCATCACTACAGGCAACTACTGCCCCAAATCTCATATTTATTATAACTTGTGTGATTAATAAGTAAAATACAACAAATAAATAAGTTCAAAAGTTAATTTGGTTGCCTTTTAAACTCACTGCTCTTGAATCAAGCAAAGATTGTTAAACTTAACTCTGGATCTTTCTTTATGCATAGAGTAACCCCATCTGCCCTTTCTTCAACAGCAATGGTGTAGGTCACCCTGGTGGCCATTAACAGGTGAAGACACTAACTTCCCACCGGCAAACACCAGAAACCAAAAGGGAAACATTTTTAATTAGAGATTATTTCCCTAGAAGCAAAGTAAGTCAGAGGCTGATTCAAATCCATCCTAAATATGTAATTTAAAAAAAATGTCTCACCTGAACAAAAAACATCTAGGCTTCCCCTGAATGTAAACATTTAGGTGATAGCAATGATCTCTTTAATCTATGGAATGTCTCAGGAAGTTTTAATTATTACATTTTAAGAGACAACACAAAATAGAAGAGTGCCAGAGGGCAAAGAAAAGATGAAATGAAATCAAGCTCTATAATATAACTCAAATTATTTGGAAACCTACCTTCTAGGTAGGATGTTTTACTCTATCAATTTTAATGTCTTTTGATTCCATGAATTTTGGAGTCTCTTTAAAATGAGATCTGACATTCTGCATTTGGGAAATACAATGACTTGTTATGTATACTTTTCTAGTTTGGGTTAAATCTATACTTATTGATAAGGAAATGCTTCTCCGAGTATGATGATTTCTCAAGCAATAGCTTGTATAATCTATAACTTGTGAAAACCAATCACAGCTCTTTGCAAGTGGCCAAAACTTAATCCAATATACATCATTTTCCAAAAAGTTAAGTCTCAAACTAAAATCATAGAAGAACAGCAATGTCAGAAAGTCTTTCCTCTGCATTTCCTAAAGTCTGCTTCTCCCAAATATCAATGAAACTAAATGGATTATCAGCTACTAACAATTAATTAACCTGAGAAGATAATACAAAATGGCAAATAAACCAAACTTATTTATACTGGAGGAATATTTTTGTACATAAGACAGTATCTTGCATTACTGACTTTATAATATGGAGACTGTCAAGAGGAAACCAGTCACTCAGCTCACCCTTTCTGCCCTCCCATTCAGCTCACCCTTGCACACCATTTGGTGCTAGGAATGGATGCCACCATGGGTAGGCTGTGCTACTCTTCTCTCTAAAAACATGATCTGTGGTTCACAATTTCCCAGTCGAGGAGGAATTCGATATTTGACTCCAATGTTGCTAGGCTGCAGACCATGCACACAGAGCACAAATGATATCAAAGCCTCGAACCTCTTGGTTCAACTATATCAATAAGAAATGCAGTCACGGCACCTGCAGAAAGCAAAACTCAACCTTGCTTAGCATTTGCTTGTAAGGGGGATGGGAGCGCTGCTTAAAGCAATGGGCTTAGCATCCCCTGTCAGCAACACTTACTCTTCTTTCCTAAGAAGCTCCTCCTCAGATTCCGTCAGGCGTTGCCTCAATGCAGCTATCATTTCCACCGCCACGTCCACCTGTCTGTTCAGGGCCCGCTCTCGTCTCTGAACTTCCTGCTTTTTCTGAGTCAGCTGCACAAAAGCTGCCCGAACTTCCAACAGTTCCGCAGTTTTCTGGGCCAACTCTTTGGTGAGTTTATCGATTCTCTTCTCAATGGTCCTATCCACAGCCTCAACCATCTGATTGAACTTTTCTCTGACATGTGCCTCGAAAGAAGCTTTGGTGTCTGAGGTGGGCAGTCCAGGACCCGACCGTGGCCCATCCAGCGAGTCTGCACGGAGGTCCATGGCAGTGTAGGTCTGCACGTAGGACACAGGCCTCTCTGCCACCACCTCAAATGGCTTCCTGTCCTTGGAATGTTCATGTGAAATGCTGTACAAGTTAACATAGCTCGGTTTCTGCTTTACCACGTTGCCACTGCTGTGCAATTTTCCTGGTCTCAGGAGTTCTGAGGAAGTGACTAGGTCTGTGTCTTTGAGGGATGGAAAGAGACTGCATTTTGTCAAGAGGGTTCTTTCTTCGTAGCTGTGACTGAACTCCAGATGGGCCCTCAAGGATGACAAGCTTCTAAATCTGGTATGGTCTCCACACCTCGGGCAGCGGAATGGCAGGCACACAGCAACATTCTCAAAGGACTCCTGCCAGGGATATCTGCTTTCCTCAAAAGCCTTCTGTTGCATTACTCTAAAAGTCCTGGGAGGGGGAAATAGGTAGTTTACTTGTCTGCTGAAAAACACATTACTAAAATAATGGCTACTCATCTCCATGACAGCAGAGGAAATTCAAGTGACTTTTGCACGCAATATTTTATGTTATAATTAAAACCTATGACTCACGGGCCAAATCCATCTATATTAATTTCTGTATTATTTACAATGGCAGTGGGGAGTAGCTGAGACAGAGACACTATACCCCAAAATGCTAAAATATTTACTACCTTTACAGAAAAAGTTTGCCAACTTCTACGTAGAATCAAAAAGGTGGGTAACATTCCCTCATCACAGATGAGAACACTGGAGCAAGGAGGTCAGGCCCTTAATCCAAGGTCAGATGGAAAGTGGTAGATCCAGACATGGAATTCAAGTTTTCTGCCCTCCTGACTTTGGCACACTAAATGCAAAACTGTGCCCCATTCTAAGGATATAATCCGATATGCATGAACACCCACAAACAATATGAAAACTCACATGAACTGTCAAAATGGGTCCTAAGACAGCAAGCTTAGGACCTTTCCTCAAGTACAAGAAAGATGACTCAAGTTATGCACAGTGACATTAAGCCTGCAATCAGCGGAAATTTTTTCACCCTGAGATTTTTGCCTTTTTTTCTTTCAGGTATTGCTGTGATGACATAAACCAAAGTACTTATTGTAACAATAATAGACCCTATACGTGAGTTTTACTGAAACCTGGGGACCCAATGTATCAAATACCATTTGACCTAAGTGGGCCACAGCCAAGATTTTTATTATAATAGTGTTCTGGGTGGATGTATTTTGTCTTAAACCCTATTTTATATGACAGCCTCTAGGGATGGTCAATGTATGAACCAAGTAGGTATCCTCATAACTCTCTTAATAACAGGAAGTTCTGATTTCCTTGTAGGGATTTATTATCTTCACCCTAGCAACAGATGACTGTTAGCAACTCAATTCTGCAAGCAGTGCCTATCTATTCCTCCATGAACGATTTCTACTTAAATGTAACAAGCATTGGACCCGAAACGAGGGATCCCAACTGGTGTCTTTGGGTGAAAAGTGCCTCGACCTCTTCAAAAGCAGACTTGCAGATGGTCCCTAGACAGGAGACCCAGACACTGGGCAAGCTTCTAGGTGAAGCCTCCGGCCCCCAGAGAGCGGAATCGCTTCCTGCGGTAGGTACACCAGGATGTTTAACCACTGGTTTTCTGGGAACGACATGCAAACCCTGCTCAGCTCAGAGCCAAAGACGTTGGCAAGAGGTAGAGAAAGGAGAAGTCAGAATTCTAGGGGGGCAATGGGAAAGGGGTGGCATTTTGGATGGGGAAATGGGTAATCACATACTTCAGAGCACTCAGGCTTTTATGGGCCCAGCGGAAACCCCAGTCCACGGGGCTGGCGGAAGAGCCCTAAGTGACTGACTGCCGGAGCCGGGCAGGCTGGCAATGACCCTGCCTCGGGGTCTCAGCTCTCCCCGCCCCCGCTCCGCTGCGTGCCAGCCCACGGGTGCCAGAGTGGATTCGTGCGCACGCGAGTTTCTGCAGGTGGGGGCCTGGAAGCCGGCTCTCCCAACTCCCAGCCACGCTGCGGGCTCGGGGACCCCCTCCTCAGCCCCGGCTGCCCCGGCTGCCCCGGCCACCCCAGCCGGTCCCCTCCGCCGAGCCGCGGGCGCAGATGGCCGGCGGCCGCCTCTTACCAGACTTGTTGCTGCTACTGCAGCCGCCGCCGCCGGTGCTGATGCTGCGGGAGCGAAGCGGTTTTCAGCAGAGCCGTAAATCAGGCTGAGCCGGGCCGGCTCCCACCCCCCGCCGCACCTCCGCGCCAGGACCCGCGGCGTCCAGGGCGGAGCGAGGCGCTGCCAGCCAGCGGGGGCGGCGCTCGAGGGCACCGGGGGCACCGCGCCGGGGCCGCGGGAGTGCCGGAACGCCCCAGGGCTGCCACCTCCGCGGGGAACACCCTTGCTCTCCCCGGCTAGCGGGAGCACCATCTGCGCCCCCGCTACCCAGCCGGGAGCCCGATCCGACTCCGGATTACACTGACATCACTGCGAGAGATGCTGGGATCCTTCCCGGGGGAGGGAAGGGAAGACGCGTGTCAGCCTCGCAGGCGCGGCGCTTTCTGCAGGCCCTGGCAAGCTTTTTTGCACTTAGTTTTGGTGGGGAGCGGGAGAGTGTGGATGAGGATGAAGCATAGCTGGGCATCTTCTTTTAAATCTGCCCGTTGGAAGGTCCAGGTATCTAATTAGGACCTCTTCATCCCAAGCAGCTGGGCGAGAATGTCCCAACATAACTAACCCAGAGAGTACACTCCAGTCGCCCTAGCCAAGTGTCCTGAGGCTACGTTAACAGGCAGAGATAAATCTAGTAAAGTGCAGGGGTTATGAACAGTTAAAGCAACAAGATCCCTCACCTGCACCCCCATTTCTGAGGAGGGCGCCCTCTTTCCATGGAAAAAGGTTTGTCGTCCTAAAGAGAGGATGTCCTAAAGAGAGGACGGCAAATCATTCCTTCTGAAGGACCCTGATGTTTCAGCTTGCTGGGCTTTTTTTTTTTTTTTTTTAACCTGTTTTGGTTTGCCCCACTCTAACTCCTGAAACGTGAAACTAAGATAAAAGTTACTATTGGTTTTCTTGTCAAAAGAAGAGATTCTGTTCTTCTGTAGACAGTTAGTGCATCCTCTTGACTCCTCCGGGTGGCTTTTCTCGGGGCTTACTCATTTCAACACCTGATTTTATTTTAACTGTAAAGAGCTTAATAGTTAGTTGAGATTTTGTTTTGTTTTTGACAAATGAAAACAAATGAATTGCTTTGTTTTTCACAAGTGAATTATCACATCAAATGCAATGAAGATCCCAAGCTCTGGCATAAGACTTGATTCAAATCCTGGCTCTAGGACCTGAGTCAAGTAACTAGACTTTGCTGTTCCTTCGATTCCTCATCTAGGAAATGAATATAATCAGGACCTACCTCTTAATAGAGTGATGGACTGAACGCGCTGATGACGATGGAGGTGAAAACGCTGCCTGACCCGGACACACACTGATAAAGTAAGCTATTATTGTTGTTGCTACTTCATTTATAATTATTATTATTTCCGTAAGAAAGGGGCCTACACACCTTTAATAAGCAGGAAGGAGAAGAGGAACTAATATGCACCAACATCCACATAAATGGAGATAGGCAGTTGTGATGTGTTTGCTTTGAAAATATTATATTTCCTTGAAGTTATTTTTGACTCATTCTCAAGACTATATTTATTCCAACAATCAATTTATTTAGTAAAAAATTTTAAAGTCTGAAAGATACACACATTGGAGTGCAAGGTTATCTCAGTCATCTTGGGAGGCGCCTGCAGGTCAACCTCTCACACCTACTGCCTTCATGACAAAACACAACAAAATCATGTTCTGGGGAGGAAAAGGTTTCAGGTTCACACTCCTCCCCCGCCCCCCGGTTTTTTTTTTTTTTTTTTTTTGAGGGCAGAGTTTCGCTCCCTTGCCCAGGCTAGAGTGCAGTGGTGTGATCTTAGTTCACTGCAACCTCTGCCTCCTGGGTTCAAGTGATTCTCTTGCCTCAGCCTCCCTAGTAGCTGGGATTATAGGATCCACCACCATGCCCAGCTAATTTTTGTATTTTTAGTAGAGACGGGGTTTCTCCACATTGGCCAGGCTGGTCTTGAACTCCTGACCTCAGGTGATCGCCTACCTCGGCCTCCCAAAGTGCTGAGATTACAGATGTGAGCCACTGCACCAGTCCAGCTCCTCCTATTTCTCAGACAGCTGCTACTTCTTTTACCGTCCTAAGTTCCTCCCCTGTTAAATGAGAGGATGGAGATTTTCAAAGTCCCTTTCTCACCTTAATAATATCATAAATATTGTCAAATCATTATGGAGAGGTTATTCTGTACAGAGCCTAAAGCTGAGTATTGTGGGAAATTCGACTTAGTCAACGTGCATTTAAGACCTTGAGCGGGTCTCAGAGTGTCACTTGTGTACACCACCAATTACCTCACTGAATCTTTGAACACCTGTGAGGTGGGGTGGGGGGGACCTTGTGCACTCAGTTCTAGCCACACTGGCATCCCTTTCCTTAAGAGTCTTGCTTCTTCCCATCTCTGGAGCCTCTTTATCTGGTAATGCCTACTCATCCCTCAGAGCTCATCCTAAGTATTCTCTCTCCGAGGTCTTCCCTGACACTCCTGGACAAGGTTAGCTCCTATTAGGAAAATTTATCACGACAGGATTTGTCATAATTCTTTGTGCTGGGTTATGGGTGCAGTTGTCTGCTTAATAGTTACATCCACTGTTAAATTGTAGACTATGTGAGTCAGGGATGCTGTTTGTCTTACTCTCCAATATATTCCCAGGACTTAGCACGGTCCTGATCAAAGTGCTCAAAAAATATCTGTTAAAAGAATAATATTGAACAAATAAGTCCCCTTTCTACATAGGAGGAAACAGTCCCAGAGAAGTTAAGTAACTTTCTCAAGATCACAAATCTAGAAAGCGTTAGAGCCAGGATGGCAAACACTAGGCTTTTAACCACTGTACTCCTTGACTTTCCAGTTTTTGATGAAGGAAATAAAGTTCTGAGAAGTAAAGTGACTTGCCTGAAGTCGCATAGGTAATAAATAATAAAATCAGGATTAGAGTTCATGTCTTCTAACACTGATGTTTTTCTATGCCACATTATGCTGTTTTACTCTGCCCTCCAGGCACTTAAAACTAGTGGGACGGGAACAAGGCATATATATAGGACAAGTTAAATACCTAATAAAAGGAATTAAATGGGAAGTGTCTATAGCGCCTGACATCATGCCTGGCACATAGTAGATGTTCAATAAATGTTTGCTGAATTATTAATGGTCATAGCTCTCACCTTTAGAGTAATTACAATGGATCTTACTATACTAAACGTTTATGCGCATATCCAGTGTTTCTCAAAATGGTATCTGGGGAG
Source organism: Callithrix jacchus (assembly GCF_049354715.1). Classification (NCBI taxonomy): domain Eukaryota; kingdom Metazoa; phylum Chordata; class Mammalia; order Primates; family Cebidae; genus Callithrix; species Callithrix jacchus. Next base: position 68,073,520 of record NC_133513.1, read on the forward strand.
CCTGTGGATCTGGTCAAAATGCAGATGTCTGAAACCTTGACATGACGAATTAGAATCTGCTGTTGTGGATCTTGAAGATCTGCATTTTCACCTGTCTCTGCAGGTGACTCTTATGACCACTAAAGTTTGAGAAATACTCCTTTGTTACAATAAGCAAGGAGGCAGACATTGGCAGCCCTTTGTGCACAAGACAGAATGCTGCTGGAGATGTGATGACAGCCGAAGGTCATGCTGCTAAGAAGCATGAGAGGTAGTAAGAATTTGAAGCTAATTCTCACTCCAAAAGCCTGGTCACTTTCCATCATGACTGTGGAAGGAAGGGTGGTGGAGAGGAAAAGAGGATGGGCCGAAGGGAAGAATAGGTAGGAAAAGAGAGAGAAAGAGGCAGAAAGGAAGCGAGAAAGGAGGGAGGAAGGCCAAATGATTCATATAGAATATAGATTTCATTGAGAAGGGAAAGAGCCCTTCAGGCTGGGGTGGTTAGAGAATCCCGGCGGAAAGACCTAGGAATTGAAGGGAGATTTTTGAGCTCCCTTTCCTCTCCGTTTATTAAATAACATTCACTCACTCATTGTGGCCAGAAAGGCTGCTTTTCAAACACAGGTTTGAAAGGTTTGAACCACAGAGGCTGTTTAAATTTTTTTGATCCATTTATTAAATATGTTGATTACATTTGCCAAAAAACAGTATTATGAGGACTGGACACAGATCCTTTAAGATTTGAGTAATTGCCCCAGATAAAAGGCCTGCAAAAGGAACCCAAGGTCAGATTCGTGCTACCTTTTCCATGTTTGCAGCAAACATCTGTGTGCAGAGGGAACCCCCTGGGTTGCAGAGCTAATAAGTGGCCTGAAGATCAGACACGGTCCTTTGGAATTACACAAATCATTTCTCACACCAAGTGTTAGGTAATTAGGAAAACCCAGAGCTACACCACTTCCCAAGGAGGATGTGATGAACTTACTCCACCACTCCGCCCTGACTTTTAAGTATTGACTTTAAGAAACAGCTTGGTTCTCAGCTGTTAGGTTTTCCAGCTGCCTCATGCAACTAATTGCATATATATTCATTCTGAATTTCAACAAGTATTATGGTATGCCTACTATGTGCCAGTACAAATCATTTGCATCATTTAAGCTTCAGAGTTGGAGCTGTTAATCTGGCTTTAAAGCCTTCACCAGAATATTCAACTAGAAAACTCTATTTCTATTAAATTTCGTTGGCATGGCAACCACCAAGAAACACCATGGAGAGTGCCTTAAATCCCACAGCAGTCTGTTAGACACTCCCACTGCAGGGAGTGTCTTCTATAGAGGCTAAAAATAGAAATTTCCAGCAAGGTAAACCCCCCCCCCCGCCCGGCCTAGGAAGAGCAGTGTTTCTTGTTCCCTTGGTGGAGTCAAACATGAGCCAAATGAGAGGGTGGACTAATTTTCTACTTTGCAGATTTCTCCAGACCAGTGCCTGAACTAAAAATGTGC